>NC_080171.1:12994990-13594990 GCF_950295315.1 Erinaceus europaeus | reverse complement strand
TTAATCTTTAGTTATTGGACACAGACAGCCAGAAATCGAGAGAGAAGAGAAAGATAGGGAGGGAGAGAGACAGAGAGACACCTGCAGCCCTGCTTCACCTCTCACAAAACTTTCCCCCTGCAGGTGGGGACCCAGGGGCTCAATACCGGGTCCTTGTGCACTGTGCCGTGCACTCAACCAGGTGCGCCACCACCTGGTGAGGGAGGACTTTCTTTTTTTTCTTTAAAGATTTTATTTATTTATGAGAAAGATAGGAAGAGAGAGAAAGAACCAGACATCACTCCGGCACACGTGCTGCCAGGGATCAAACTCGCGACCTCATGCTTCAGAGTCTAAAGCTTTACCACTGCACCACCTCCCAGACCAAAGAGGGAAGACTTTCTAATAAGCTTGTGGCATCTGCATCTTCATGCTAGACTAGATAAGAAAAAGATTCCGTGGCTAGTGTTGTGGGTTTTTAGCAGAAAGGAAGAGCAGGGACTGTGGGTTGCACATGGTCTTGCTCGGCCCTCCCCACAGCTGGGGTGACCTGCCCCAGGCCAGGCAGCTAGAAGAGGCAAAGCCAGCACCTAAGTCCAACCCTGAACCACACCTTCCACAGGTCTTTCAAAAGATTCTGATTTCTTCTTCTTCCCCTTCTCTTTCACTTCCTCCAAAAAGCAGTTCTTTGACAGAGCGGTGCAGGAGCCCTGTGGCGGCATGTGTGGCTGTGCGTGGCAGGGTTGGGGCAGGGTTAGCCCTGGCTCCACTCCTGCCCCTCTGCCTTTTCAACCCCGAGCAAGTGAGTCCACCTTTCTCAGCCGTCTGTTCTCTGGGGGGCAGGCCAGCAGCTGCCTCGCGGGCTGGTGTGGGGAATCAAAGGAAATGACACAAGTAAAGTGTGTGAGGACAAGAGGAGTGATGGCTGCCATTGTTATGAGTGAGTCACAGCAGACACAGGCCCACTGTGCTGGGTGCAGGGCCAGGGAGGGCTACCGCTCAGCCTGGGGTCTCCTCAGGGCACCAGCAAGGTGCTGCAGGAGACTGGCAGGCCCCAGGCCAACACACCTAGAACTCAGGAATTCTGACTCCCCTCTCTCTCTCTCTTTTTTTTTTTTTGCCTCCAGGGTTATCGATGGGGCTTCGTGCCAGCATCACAAATTCACTGCTCCTGGCGGCCACTTTTTTCTCATTTTATTGGATAGGACAGAGAGAAATGGAGAGAGGATGGGCACAGAGAAAGACAGACACCTGCAGACCTGCTTTACTGCTTGTGAAGCATTCCTCCTGCAAGGGGGGAGCCTGGGGCTTGAACCCAGATCATTGCGCAGGTCCTTGCGCTTAGTGCTATGTGCACTTAACGGGTGCACCATGGCCTAGCCCGTCATCTCTAATCTCCATCTGAGCCCTTCACTTTGTATTCTAGGGTGTCATGAAGAGGTCAGACCACACTGGGCCTCCCAGCTGACAGAGTGAGGAGGCGGAGCTGGAGAGAGCTCACCGGACCGAGCATGCACTCTACCAGCAAAGGACCCAGGCCTGATCCCCCAGCACTGTCTGGAAGCACCGCACACAGGGGGAGTTACGTGAATGGTGGCGAGGTGCTGCGGTGTCTCTTTCTCCCCTCTCTCTGCTGATGCCGAAAGGGGAAAAAAAAAGACTGGTGGCCCAGGAGGTGGCACAGTGGCTAAGGCACTAGACTCTCAAGCATGAGGTCCTGAGTTCAATCCCAGGCAGCACATGTACCAGAGTGATGTCTGTTCTCTCTCCCTCTCTCTCCCTCTCTCTCTCTCACCTAGCTTTCTCATTAATAAGTGAATAAAAATCTTAATTTTTTAAAAAAAAAGACTGCTGAGAGCAAGAGAATTGTGCCTGTGTGAACACACACACACACACACCCTGAGGGGAGGTACGTAGTCTCATTTCCATCAACATCTAGCTCAGGGCTGGTGAAATAGCTCACTTGGATAGTGTGCTGCCTGAGCCTGGCCCCCAGCTCACTGAAGGAGACTTCAGTGCTGTGGTCTCTTTCACTCTCTCTCTGCTCTAACTAAAAAAAAAAAAAAAAAAAAATATATATATATATATATATATATTTCAAATATTACATTCTCATGTTAAAATTAATTTGATGGGGGGTGGGCAGTGGTGCACCCAGTTAAGCGCACATACCACCATGTGCAATGACCTGGGTCCAAGCCCCCGCTCTCCACCTGCAGGGGGAACGCTTCATGAGCAGTGAGACAGATGTCTTTTTCCCACCCCTTTCGGTCTTCCTGCTGGGCCCCCACTTTCAATTTCTCTCTGTCCTGTCAAATAAAAATAGAAAAAAAAAAGTGGAAAATAATGGCCACCGGGGAGCAGTGGGTGTGTAGTGCAAGCACTGAGCCCCAGCAGTAATCCTGGTGGCAAATAATAATAATAATAATAATAATTTGTTTTTCCCTCCAGAAAACCCTTAGGGTTGAGCAGAGCCATTCCCGAGCTCCCAGGGCCGGGCTGGGGGGGGGGGGGGTCCTACCTTCAGGTGCTCTATCTTCTCCTGCTGGCTCAGGAAGTCTCTGCCGGGGGGCTGCATGAAGTCCTGGGTGACCTTCTCCGAGAGCTTGCAGATGACTTGCTGCTTGGCCTGGTTCTTGTCCATGAGCAGCTGCACGTGCTGCTGCAGTTCCTGCAGCTCCTGCTGCTGCAGGTTGGCCGCCTGCACCAGGCTCTCCCGCTCCTGCTCCAGGGCCTCCACGCGCCGGCCCAGGTCCGCGATCTGCCGCACTTTGTGCCGCACCAGCTCCAGCCGGTCCCTGTCCTCGGCGGCCGCCAGGTAAGCGCTGGACGCCCTCTTCTCCTGCTGGGCTGCCTCCAGGGCCTTGTGCAGGATCTTCACCAAGTCCTGAGAAGGGAGAGGGCAGGGTCCTGAGAGCTGCGGGGCCAGAGGAGAGGCGCTCGCTGCCACCAGCCCGCCCCAGGGGCATTTCACCCCAGCACCTTCTTCCTTTCTCCGTTAAGAGTCTGAGCTGGACACATGGTTCCTTAGCCCAAAAAGACATCTCCCAGCCACGCTCACAACTATATGTGGCCAAGAGATCATTGTGGCTCACTGGGAGAGGAGAAATGGCGTGGGCGGCACCTGGATTGGATCTTTAGAGCTACCCCACAGCGGCCTAGGAGGTGAAGAAGGGGGAGAATTCTGGACTCCAAGCAGAACGTTCCAAGTCCACTCCCTGACATCGCACGTGCTAGAGAGACGCTGGTTTCTCTGTTTCTATCTCTCTAATGAAATAATTTTTTAAAAAATCCTGTTTGTTTATTATCCACTAGGAATTGTTGGGGTTTGGTGCCTGCACAACAATCCATCACTCCCAATCACTCTGGTACCTTTTTTTTTTTTTTAAATAGAGAGAAACTGAAAGGAGAGAGGGGACAGGGAGGGAGAGAGAAGAGACGCGTATAGTACTGCTTCACAGCTCATGAAGCTTTTCTCCTGCACGTAAGGATCAGGGCTTGAACTTGGGTCCTTGTGTATGGTAATATACATGCTCTTCTGGGTGTACCCTTTATTAGTCTTTAAAGAGTTTTTATTAGAGATTTAATAATGATTAACAAGATCATAATATAACAGTGGTGCAATTATTATTTTTTAATTTTTAAAAAATATTTATTTTATTTACTTATTCTTTATTCCCCTTGTTTTATTGTTGTAGTTATTATTGTTGTCATGGTTGTTGGATAGGACAGAGAGAAATGGAGAGAGGAGGGGAAGACAGAGAGGGGGAGAGAAAGACAGACACCTGCAGACCTGCTTCACCGCTTGTGAAGCGACTCCCCTGCAGGTGGGGAGCCCGGGCTTGAACCAGGATGCTTACGCTGGTCCTTGTGCTTTGCGCCACATGCGCTTAACCCGCTGCGCTACAGCCCGACTTCCTTATTATTATTTTTATGAGAGAGAAAGAAACTAGAGCACTCAACTCTGGCTAATGGTGGGGCCAGAGACTGAACATGGAAACTCAAGAGTCTCAGGCAGAAAGTCTTTTGCAAATTATTAAAGTCATGGGCCCCTTGGAACATACCTAAAATAGGTTTCCTAGCTTCTTCCCACACAAAGACTCCTAGTTTCATCTGCTCTATTCCTACCTTTGGGTTCCTGTTTATTGAACAATTTGTCCTGTTTTAGATCTTACTGCCTTTCAGCCATCAATTGCAGACACTACTACGATGCCATCCTGACTTCCCTGGGCAGATGACCTCACCAATATGGTGGGAACTGTATGAACTTGTACCCGTTATCTTACAATCTGTTTAATCATTATTAAGTCACTAATAAAACATTTTGAAAAAGAAAATCTTTTGCATAGCCATTACGCAGTCTCCAATGTGCCCAATAAAGTAAACCTTTAAGAAAGAGGGAGGGGTAAAGCCGTCACTCAATGCCCCCACGATCCGGCTGCCTGTCCTTGGACTGGAAGAAAGAATGGCAAAGTGAGGGGGAGGTGAGTGTGAAGAGGACAGAGCTGACCACCAGAGCTTCTCACTCACCTCTGCATTCTGCAACATGGACAGACAGACACCTCTCATTTGTTTAGGCCACGGTGCCCTGAGGCTTCTCTGTTACAGCAGTGGTGCCCACATCTTCACTGACACATCCTCATTTTAAAGACCTCAGTTTGGTAATTGAGGTCTAGGAACTCAGAATGCAGTTTAATTCCAAATTATCCAAGGCCTGTGTAGGCCAGTAAGGAAAGCCGGGTGGTGGCTCTCTGTTTGGGGACACTGCATGTCCCTCTAGCTCTGTGGTAGACAAGAGAGTTCAGTCTCCATGCTCCCTCCTGCTAAGCCAACTTGTCGCCTTGGGAGCCTTCTGACTACAGTCTGTCCTCATGGCCAGGTCATCGCTGGTGGTGCTGAGACATCCCTGGAGAGGAAACACACTCACAGGCCTCACGCTAAGCCACACACAGGGAAGCTCATTCAGTTCATGGAAGTGCAGCTGCTCAGCCCACAACGTCTACAAGGAAGCGTTAAGGTTCAGAAGTGATAGACCCTGATTTATTTCTTGACTCGGCCACTCTGGATTCACATGGAAACTCCAGGTCTGCGAGGCTTCCTATGCAGTTGAATCTCTAGAGTCCCAAGGACTTGTCCAGCCCCAGGAAGGGGCTGTGACTTCATTCAGGGCCAGGATCAGAAGGTCAGTAGTCAGTTAGTACCATGTGAACCTCAGCCCTGGCAGGCAGTTTTCGGGTCACAGCACTCAATGCCCACTTCATTCATAAAAACATGGCTTCCTGGGGATACACTCCTGTATCTGGCACAGAGTCCTTTAACAGATTGACTGGACAGGGTTATTACCTAAGATGGCTCCATTTGGTGGAGAACTGCTGCGGACCATTGACTTCATGTGAGGAGTTACTGACATGCATTTTTGGAAACGCCAGTACTAATCTAATGACTGCCCCTCTCTGGTTCTCTTTCATCTGTCTTTCCGTCCACCCGTCCATCCATCCATCCATCCATCCATCCATCCATCCATCCATCCATTACCCCCAGTCTTTATCAAGCATTCACTCAGTGCCAGACTCTGTGCCAGGTTCAGGAGTGTATGCAGAGAAGTGGTCACGGCTCCCGCTCTCAAGGGCCACAAAGGCTGATTGCAGTGAAGTTGGGCCATTTTAGAGTGAACCTGGAGCAGAGAGCCCTGGCTTCTGTCTGCGGTGAAGTTGGAGGAGGCTCAGCATATTTTATAGAGAGGGGAGCAGTTTAAAATCTGTAAGGAACGAGGCGGGTCGGAGACCATCAAACAGCAGGCAGGAAATGAGGGTTGGGAACGTGTTCCAGACACCCACGTCCAGAGGAATGGAGACTTGTGGGAGTTCTAGGTTGTGACCAGAAGGTGGGGTGGGGACAGTATGTGCAAACCAAGCAGGAATGTTTGGAATGAAGTCACTCCTCAAGGCTAAAGGGAGAGATTAAACATTTCTGTGGCTCAGGATGACTGAAGAAGCCCAAACCATTTTCTGGTTTAGCTGAGATTTGGAGATTACGGTGAGTAATTGCCTGGGGAAACAACTAACAGGACAAAGGTTCAGACTGGCCTGAGGCTTACAACCAGACAGGCATCTTCCCCAACTTTTGGGGGAATCAAATCTGAAGCCCATTTCTTTTTTGCCTCCAGTGTTATCACTGGGGCTCAGTGGCAGCACTATGAATCCACTGCTCCTAGAGGCCATTTTTTTCTATTTTATTGGCTAGGACAGAGAGAAATTGAGAGAGGAGGTGGAGAAAGAGAGGGAGAAAGACAGAGAGATACCTGCAGACCTGCTTGGCCACTTGTGAAATGATCCCCCCACCCCGCAGGTGGGGAGCCCGGGGCTCAAACAGGGAGCCTTGAGCTAGTTTTTGCATTTAGTACTATGTGAGCTCCACCCAGTGTGCTACTGCTCGCCACCCGTGAAGCCCATTTCTGTACAGCCATCTGACTTCCCAAGTCCACATCCAAGATCAAGACACCAGTCTAGGAGACTTTTCAACCCAGGAGAGAGACACAGGAAAAGCAACAAGGGACGGAACAAAGTAGGATGGGAAAGGTGAGGAGTGAGGAGTGAGTCCAAGAGTTAGATGGTCTTGAAGCCGGAAGGTCCTGGGAGACTGCTTGGTCCTCTCAGCCGGCTGTCATGTGAGCAGACTAAAAACAATGGTGGATCATCATGCGTGGGAGAACTATGGCTAAAGCAGAGGGTTCTCAATGTCCATCATTTCCCCATGATGCATAGCTGGTAGCATTACCCCCCCCCCCCCTTTATTCTTTACTAGAGCGCTGCTCAGCTCTGGCTTACAGTGGTACAGGGAACTGTACCTGGGACTTTGGAACCTCAGGCATGAGAGACTCTTTGCATCACCATTATGCTATCTACTCCATGTAGCTGATATCTGTTGCATCAATCGTTATTATTATTACTATTACTATTTTTTGCACTTCTTTAAAATTTCAAAGCAAGGGTCCAGGAGATAGCTCACGTGGTAGAGCACATACTTGACTGTCCAAGGGGACCCAGGCTCATGACCCTGGCACCACATGGGAATGCCACACATGATGCTAGGAGCTCCGTGAATGGTGGAGCAATGCTGTGGTGTCTCTCCTTCTCTGTGTGTCTCCTTCTTTGCCTCTCTCTTCCTGTTTCTATCCAAAATCAAAAGGGAAAAAAAAGTCTGTCAGGAGTGGGACAGAGCCAGTGGGAAGCCCTGGTGCCAGACAGACAGAATCATCACATCCTTGAGCTGAAAATACCCCAGGAGTCTGTGTGAGGGATCAGCAAAGCGGGACATGTGTATGCAATGCAATCCTGCTCATCTTATCACTTGCTACAAATGTATGAGCCTGGAGGCCATCATCCTAAGTGATATAAGCTGGTCACAAATATGCACGTACACACCAAAAAGGAGGTTTTTTTTTTTTTTTTTTTTGTGCCTCCATGGTTATCGCTGGGGCTCAGTAGAATCCACTGCTCCTGGAGGTTATTTTTTCCCTTTTTTTTTTTTTGTTGCCCTTGTTATTTATCATTGTTGTTGCTATTGCTATTGTTGTCAGACAGGACTGAGAGAAACTGAGACAGGAGGGGAAGACAGAGAGGGGGAGAGAAGGATAGACACCTGCTGACCTGCTTCACTGCTTGTGAACTCACCCCCCTTCCCCCGCAGGTGGGGATCTGGGGGCTTGAACCGGGATCCTTGTGCTAGTATTTGCACTTTTAGTATTTTGCACATTGTGTGTTTAACCTGGTGTGCTACCGCCTGACCCCCAGAAGGAACATTTTATTATTTTTTTAAATAAGAATACTGCTCAGCTTTGGTTTATGGTGTTGCTGGGGACTTAATCTGGGACCTTAGAGCCTCAGGCATGAATGTCCTCTTGCATAACCATTATGCCACTTCCCCCAGAGAAGGAAGTTAAGGGAGTCTGCTACATATCATCCTTTGAGCGGCTTTTGACCTTGTGCTATGCTATGATGCCTCTCCAAGACGTTATCCAGCATCACCATCATATGTCACGGCTCAGGCTCAAGACTGCTCCATGTACCCAGTTCTCACCTGCATGGGAGGGCAGGGGCTTCACAAGGCAGTGGAGAAGTACTGCAGGTGCCTCACCTAGTTCTCTCTTACTCTCTATCAAAGAAGAGAGAGAGAGAGAGGGAGAGAGAGAGACTGAGACTACTGGGTATGGTGAGTGATCATGCAGGCACCAAGCCCCAGTGACAGTCCTGGTGGTGAGGGAAGAAGAGTAGCTATGTGCTGAGGTACGATTTCCTTATTCCTCCCCTAGGAGTGGGCGCACCGTCTAGATGGTTTCCCATGTGCCGACTGATTAAGTGATGCTGTTAATATTTCACAATCAATTGCATCTCAGATTTTGATAGCTGGTCACATGTTGCCCTTTTGTTCAGATTTTGAAAAGCCAATGAGTCATCTTAAAAAATTTAAGTCCGTGGTGCGAAGTGCAAGGACCAGTGTAAGGATTCTGGTTCGAGCCCCTGGCTCCTCACCTGCAGGGGAGTCGCTTCACAGGCAGTGAAGCAGGTCTGCAGGTGTCTTTCTCTCCTCCTCTGTGTCTTCCCCTCCTCTCTCCATTTCTCTCTGTCCTATCCAACAATGATGACATCAATAACAACAATAACTACAACAACAATAAAAAACAACAAGGGCAACAAAAGGGAAATAAATATAAAAATTTTTTAAAAATTTAAGTCCTGGAGGGCTAAGTGGCAGGGCGGCACACCTACCTGAGTGTACACATTACCATATTAAAGGACCAGAGTTCAAGTCTCCCCCCTGCCCCGCCCCATCCCAGACTTTGGGGGGTAGTAGCTTCATGAGCAGTGAAGCAGGTCTGCAGGTGTCTCTCTTTCTGTCTCCCCCTCTATCTGCCCCTTCCCTCTCAGCATCTGTCTCTACCCAATAAGTATTTAGCAAATGTATGTCCTCTTATTATTGAGCTTATACTGTCTTCACTCACAAAGATCAAGGTGGGTGGAGCCCTGCAGGGGGGAGGCACATCACTGCACTGAGGGGTCCAGCCACTGGGCTCTAAAGGGCTCAGGCCCGCAGGGTGCAGACAAGGAGCACCAAGGCCTCAGTTTCTAGTCCAGAAACACGAGGTGCAATCAGAAAACCTAGACTCAGCTTCCTTGTAAGCTAAGCAGAGATAGTGACCTCTACTCCACCATGAGCTGCAGAGAAAGCACAGAGAATGTGAAGCAGTCAGCGTCCCACTCTCCATGACGTGGGGACCCAGGGCCCACACCCAAGTCTCTGCTCTGTATCAGGCAGTGCATTCTGGGGTCTCTGACTTGAGGGAAGTCAGAAGCTGGACTTTGTCCCTGTCCAGTCCCCTGAGTAAATAACATGTTTTCCAAATCATCCAGAGTGAGCTAAATTGGCTCCTGTGAGCCCTAGGCAGGTCCGGGAACCCCCCCCCCCCCCCGCCGGTTCCCAGCAACGGACAGATGGCCAGCATCACAGACAGCAGCCTTCCATCTGCTGGGGCAGCCGGCCTTCGGGCTGGGTGTGATTCCGTCAACTCCGAAAGCCCAAGCCACCCAGTCAAGCAGCCATCTGGTACCATCTCCTGGAGGCCAAGTCTCTTGTGGGCACGTCAGTGAGGGAGTCTGGGGTAGTAATGGCTTAATGGGTGTCAGAGTCACCCATCAGTCTGGGGCTTAATGTGACACCAGGGAATGCATTCTGTTCTTCTGAAGAGCAGTTACGGCTCGTGTCTGATGCTGGGCTGGACTGTGAGACTGGAGGGAACAAGGCTGGGGTGAGACTCCTGGACCTGGAGGGGTGCATCAGAGCTCCAGTCCTTTCTCCTCTAGGTGAGTGACCGGCAGTGTGTCACCGGCCATCTCTGAGCATCATATGATAAAACAGGTAGAAAGTTGTTTACAGACTGACTAGAGTCTGGACACTGGCCCAGCCCCTGGGAGGCCCCATGTCTGCAGAATCTCTTAGAACCTCAGCTTCCTCATCAGGAAAAGAGGACGAAAAGCTGTCCTAAGGACTAGAGAGGATGCATGGCTGGAGTCACCCTGACATCTGGAATCATTTGGATTTGTATCTTTTCTTTCCCTCAGGATGGCGAGGTACCTAAGGGCAGGCTTTTGGGCCCTCACTGCATCCAACAGTCTGACATACAAATTCTTCAAGCATCACTAATGCTACTGGCCATAGCACCTGTCAGGAGAATCAGACCCCTAGTTCTCATGTCTTCCTGCAGACTGAAGGGGTGTCATCCCTTTGAAGAGACTGAGGGGGCCAACTTGGAGAAGTAGCCCAGGGGAGGCCCCGTGGCTGTTTCCTTAGCTGAGGAGTTGGACCTGGAGGCTCCTGGATGGCTGCTTTCTGACCTCCATTCCTGAATGCGCCAGGCTCTGCTGGACTCCCCAAAGTCCTGCCCAGACTCAGTCTCCTTCCCTTCTCCCGTCTTTGGTATCTGGTTGGAAGTGAAACCCTGGAGTAGTGAGGGCTGGGGCTCCCCCTTTCTAATGTGGAATGAAGACTGACTTCTACCCACAGGCACATTGCCTGGTGGCCCTCCTGGCCTCACACGTAACGTCCTCAGGGATGTGTGACTCCGTGAGGTAGGAAGGATTCTAAGGCAGGGACTGCCACAGTTGAGACACTCAGAGCTGCTGAGCGCTGGCTGCAACACAGACGTGAACCACTGTAGTACACATGGCTGTAAGCGTTCACAGAAGGCAACTGCAATTATGAGAGTTGAGAAACTCGCTCAGGGTCAGAACGTGGCCTTGTGCCACCTTACGTACACATGGCCGTGTGCTCTGAACTGCCCCCTAGTCTGAGGTGTTTGTGGGAGCAGGAACGTCCACTCACACTGCAAGTCAAGGGTGAACCACAAGATTTGTCCTCTGCCTGATTCTCTGTCTCAGGACAGAGGTGAAGTTGGATGGGCAGCAAATCAGAAAGGAGTGCCAGAGTTGAAAATGTTTCAACAACTTCCTACTGGCATTTCACTGTGACTACAGGGGAGCTGGCAACAGCCTGGCCGACTTTCCTCATCTCCACGAATAAGCACTCCTCTGTGCAAGAGGGGCGAGGCCTCCATGCGCCCACACCCGCCAGGGACAAACCTTAATGAAGCCCAGGTCTCCGGGCTCTTTTTCACCTGACACTCCACAGTGCGTTAGGAAGAGGAAGAGCTGGGCCAAAGAGGCTGCACAGGTTTCTTAGAAAGAGAGGGAGGCTGTGGTGGAAAGAGGTACAGCCCCCGGAGGAGGGATTTAGGATCCAGTCCAGATTTCTTCTCCTTTCCGAGTTCTGGTTGGGGATTTAAGCTCAGCTGTCTAAGGGTCAGGCCTGTTTTCAGAACTGTCTAGCAGCCTGGCAACACAAGTATGCGGAGAAGAAAAGTGAGGCGGCTGGTCTGTAAGTGCCATTAGAAGCGGCCTCCCAAGCTGTCATGATGTATATTTGTATGTGGAGTCACTGAACGCCGACCAATTGTTGCCACCAGATATGTCCCCTGTCCCCGCCACTTGGATACTGCATACACATCAGACGCCCTCAGCAAAGAAATAGAGACTAAGCAAACAAGCAAACGAGTTAGGGACACAGGGGCTAGTGTCATTCCTTGAGAACCTTAATCACTTTCTGCTTCATTAAACATAGCCCCTGACTTACCAGAAAAAAAAACACAAAAACACACAACCCTCTGCTGGCTCCCCTAATAACTTCTCAGGAGAAGACAAAGTGAAGACAGGCAGACAACGAGCGCATTTTCCCCTCCTGGACTGTGTTCTCCACAGTCAGAACAGCAAAGAAAAAGAAGAAATATAAAAAGCTGCTAATAGGGGGTGGCGCAGCGAGTTAAGCGCAGGTGGCACAACGCACCCGCATGAGGATCCCGGTTCGAGCCCCCGGCTCCCCACCTGCAGGGGAGTCGCTTCACAGGTGGTGAAGCAGGTCTGCAGGTGTCTGTCTTTCTCTCCCCCTCTCTGTCTCCCCCTCCTCTCTCCATTTCTCTCTGTCCTATCCAACAACGATGACATCAATAGCAATGATAATAATAATAATAATAACTACAACAACAATAAAAAAAAACAACCAGGGTAATAAAAAGGGAAAAAATGGCCTCCAGGAGCAGTGGATTCATGGTGCAGGTACTGAGCCCCAGCAATAACCCTGGAGGCAAAAAAACAACTGCTAATATTCAAAAGGTTGTATATCCTCACTCCTCCCCAGGGATGAAAGCCTGATAGGTTAAGCTCTTTCCTTCTTAGCCACCGGGGTTATTGCTGGGGCTCGGTGCTTGCATGCTCGATCATTCCTGGCAGCCATCAAGTTTTTCTGACAGAGAGAGAGAGAGAGGGAGAGACAGAAAGAAGGAAGGCATCTGCAGCACTGCTCCACCGTTGGTGAGGATGGGGGGTGTGGCTTCAGCCCGGGTCCTCATGCACGGTGATGTGTGCCCTCTGCTGGGTGAGCCACCACCCTGCCCCTAACCTAACCTTTTTTATTCTGCAAAGGAGCACTCACTGCCCAGTGCTGAAGCCCCCTTGCTTCCCTGCTACAGGACCCTCACTACTTCATGAGGGTGCCCAGACTAGAACATGAATTATTCTCTGGGTTGTAGCGTTTTTAACTGGCTTTAATGATCATGAGTGGCTTTATGTTTTTTTTTTTTTTTTTTGTCTCAAGTGTTATCGATGGGGCTCAGTGCCTGCACTACAAATCCACTACTCCTAGAGGCCAGTGTTTTTTTTCTTTGTTGTTGCTGTTGTTGGATAGGACAGAGAGAAATCGAGAGAGGTCAGGGGAGAGAAAGATTAAAACACCTGCAGACCTGCATCACCACTTGTGAAGTGGCCTTCCTGCAGGTGGGGGATCTGGGGGCTCAAACTGGGATCCCTGAGCCAGTGTTTGTGCTTTGCACTATGTGCACTTAACTGGGTACACTACCGCCTGAGCCCCCCGCCCCCCGTCCCCTATGAATGTTTTTTAACAGGTTGTACACATAAGGGTGTGATCTGTTTTCCACAATGGCCATGTGGATCTTTTTCAAACTCCTGTAATAAACTTCTCTCTACTAAACTCTAATTCTCCTCCTTGTCTTTGTCTCCTGTTGGTTCTTGCATAATCCAAGTGTCACACAGACTGTCTGCTTTCTGTCCTGTGACAGCCCTTCAGAATATGTACACAGTTATCATCTGCCAGGCTAAAGACCCCCCCATCCCTGCCCCCACCTCTGCTCCCATGACAGCCCTAGCTGGAGGCAGCACCCTGATCACCCTCACCGACTCTTATTCCCTTTTGAGTGTGGGGTCAGCTAGGCCTGGTTCTCTGAGAGATGACTACTATTAAAGTAGCTCTCCATAGACCCCACCCTTGGTGGCCATCTGTCCTTTCTTTTGAGTGACACTATGGCTCTGAGTAATCAATAGTGCAGTACATCCTATCACTTGTAGTTTGGCCACTAAAGGCTACATCCTGGCTGGTGCCTGGTGAGGTGAACATGTCACGTCTATCTGGCCCCGAGGCTCCGTAGCCACAGGCTGACTGGAGCCTGGCCTGGAGTCTCTTAGAGGCCGTATCTCACCTTCTGAGACTGTAACTCCTTGCTAAGTGTCAGGACCTGCTGCTCCAGGGACAACACTTTCTCCTGGGCAGTTCGGCTCCGCATGAGTCCATCCGGAAAGAATGGGAAGGTGTTGTTGTGGCGTTTGTCTTTCTGAGTCAGTCTGTTGGTCAGAGAGGACTTGGGTATAGACTTCAGCATATCTGCTGGATCTTTTCCTGCCCAAGAGAAACACACAGGTTATGGTGGAGGATGGGAATACTTCTCAGACTTGACAATGCTCCAGCAGAGTCTAGAGGGCTTATTAAAATACAGTTTGTTCAATTTGTCCTGCTTTACATCTTGTCATGTTTCAGCCACCAAGTTGCAGATGCTTCTAAGATTCCACCCTGACTCCCCTGGGCAGACGGCTGCACCAACGTGTCCTGGAACCTCACCTCTCTAGAGCCCTACCCCTTGAGGGGAAGAAACAGGCTGGGGGTATGGACTGACCTGCCAATGCCCATGTCTAGCAGAGAAGCAATTACAGAAGCCAGATCTTCTGCACCCCATAAAGAATTTTGGTTCATACTCCCAGAGGGATAAACAATAGGGAAGCTTCCAGTGGAGGGGATGATGGGACATGGAACTCTGGTGGTGGGAACTGTGTGGAATTGTACCGCTACTATGTTACTATCTTGTTAATTATTATTAAATCATTAATAAAAAATTAGACAAAAAGATTTGGTTTGTTGGAGGCTATATAGACTGCAAAGCCTGAAATATCTGCTGCCTATTTTTTTGTTTTGTTATGTTTTGTTTTTTTTGCCTCCAGGGTTATTGCTGGGGCTCGGTGCCTACACTATGAATCCACTGCTCCGGAGGTCACTTTTCCCCTTCTGTTGCCCTTTGTTGTTGTTGTTATTATTGTTGTTACTGCTGTTGTTGTTGCTAGATAGGACAGAGAAAAGTCAAGAGAAGAAGGGAAAACAGAGAGGGGGAGAGAAAGACACCTGTAGACCTGCTTTACCACTTGCGAAGCGACTCCCCTGCAGGTGGGGAAACGGGCTGGAACCGGGATTGTTATGCCAGTCCTTGTGTTTTGTGCTATGTGTGCTTAACCCGCTGAGCTACCATCTGGCCCTCCTGGATTTTTTTTTTAAACAAAATACTTGCTGGGGTTGGGTGGTGGAGCACCTGGTTAAGCACACATGTTACAATGCACAAGGACCCAGGTTTGAGTCCCCGGTCCCCACCTGCAGGGGAAAGCTTCACAGGTGGTGAAGCAGTGTTGCAGGTGTCTCTCTCTTTCTCTCTATCCCACCCTTCCCTCTCGATTTGACTGCCTCCATCCAATAAATAAATAAAGATAATAAAATAAAAGAAAATATTTACTGACAATCGGTCCAATTACATATAAAACTTATTTGCAAGATCCCTTCAAGGTAGTGCATGCATACATAAAATTGATGTGGGAGCATGTAACTTGAGTATTGTGATTTGGAAAAAAAAAGCTTTTTAAAAATGCCAAATAAATTGTTTGTGAGCCCTATCCTCAGAACTTTCCAGGGAATAAGCTAGGATTTCTTTTTTTTTTTTTATATTTCACAATTTTTAATAACTAAGTAGTATTTCATTATGTACATGTATCATATTTTTTTATTAGTGATCTGATATTGATTTACAAAATTATGAGACTACTGGGGTATAATGCCACACCGTCCCCACCACCAGAGTTCTGTGCCCCCATTTCCTCCACGGGAAACTGCAGTAGTTCTCCCAGGTCACAGATGTGGGTTGACTATTATTTCTATAATTATCTCTCTCTCTCTCTCTCTCTCTCTCTCTCTATATATATATATATATATATATATATATACATACAGACACACATACACACACACACACACACACACATATATATATATATATTTGTCCATTTTTTCCCTATGGTTCTGCCTTCCCTTCCTTTCTAAGTCATACCTATACCTATTGCTATTTCCGAATGTCCTTCCTTTTTGTCTCCTCTATCAGGGTCTTGGGGTCCTGATAGAATTGGAATTCAGAGCCCTCTGGTCATCTTCTCCTAACACTGCTCCCCCTCTGGGGGTGTGGACTGCTGTGAGACAGTCCGTGAATAGGACTTTGGGACCTGATTAGCAGAGGACTGAGGCTGGACTGTGAGAACGTAATTAGCATATGGTGGCGGTCACGATGATGGACTTAAGTAAACCAAGTACTTTAACTTCCAGGTGGCCAGAAGTCTGACCCTTTTGTCCCCCAGCTCCTGCTTCTGCTCATAGGCAGGCGGCCATGCTGCCTATCCTGGAGACAACACGTGGAGTTGAACCTTGGTAACCTAGGGATTCACAGGCCTGGCCTACTCTTACCTCTGCCTATAATTGCCTATCCTGCTGTACCTGAAATATGCCGTTCTGTACTGCAGTACTGCTATGTAACAGACCTTGATTGTAATGAACCCCTGCCAAGCCACGACCCCCGTGAAGTCACTTTTATTTTTTAATTACTATAGCAGACAGCGAAGAATCTGCTTTTCTCATATGTTCCCTGGTGAGGCTGATGCACTTTATCCAGGGACGGGTTTGAGACTGACTGGAATACTCAAACATAAACATCGTCTAGACTTTCTGGTGGCTCAACTCTAAGCTCCAAGTTGTGTCTGTCCCCTGCGCCCAGATTCTAACCTGGAGTAGCTTAATTCTTGATGTAAGCTAGTTCAGGACAGATTTCCCACAACAGACTGCCCCAAGGCTGCGTGCTCCAGAGCCAGGGTCAGCAGCAAATACCAAGTCCACCTCGCACTTGTGTTTGTAAGTAAAGTTTTATTGGGACGGAGCCACAGATGTTTGTGTTGTGTGTAGTCTATGCTGCTGTCACTGGACAGGGTTAGAGTTGAAACTTATAACAAGAGACCAGGTGGTCCAGAAGGATTCAAATATTCACTGTGGTTCTTTACAGAAAAATCTACTGACCAGACTTTGTGTTCAATTTTATTTTTAAACTCAGTCCAACACAGGAGAGTCATCTATCTAGAAAGCCCACCTTGCTCACTCTGCCCCGAGTCTGAATCTAGACACTTTATCATTTGTGAAACTTCCCCCCTGCAAGTGGGGACCAGGGGCTTGAACCTGGGTCCTTGTGCACCATAATGTGTGCACTTAACCAGGTGTGCCACTGTGCCTGGCACAGAAAGTTTCTTTTTAAAAAATTATATATTTATTTATTTATTTATTTTTCCCTTTTGTTGCCCTTGTTGTTGTTTTTATTGTTGTTGTAGTTATTAATGTCGTCGTCATTGTTGTTGGATAGGACAGAGAGAAATGGAGAGAGGAGAGGAAGACAGAGAGGGGGAGAGAAAGACAGATACCTGCAGACCTGCTTCACTGCCTGTGAAGTGACCCCCTGCAGGTGGGGAGCCGGGGGCTCAAACCGGGATCCTTAAGCCGGTCCTTGCACTTCATGCCATGTGCACTTAACCCGCTGCACTACCACCCGACCCCCAGAAAAAGCTTCTTCTAAGGAAAGATGTTAAGGGCACTGGAGATAATCTGGCCATCGAGAATTCACTCTTTGCCTTGGCTGAGGAGGAGCTGAGAGTCAGTCATCTCTACTGCCCACCTTTAATACTCTGTCGAGTCTTATCTTGAATTTATGTCAATATTGGAACTCAGGTCACTCATTTGCTTTCCCCCACATGTTGGAAAAGTCATGATGAATTTTTACATAGAAAAACAGAGAATTTTTAGAATTTATCCCTGATCCTTCTGGGAAGTAAGGTGTTAAAAATAAGCATGTGGATGGGATTCCAGGCAGGGAGGGCAACGCAGGGCTCAGAGGGGCTGAGAGACTTAACTTCTTTTTCTCTGGGGACCAGGTCAAGTGGCAGGATCAAACAATCTTAACTGACAAAATGTTTCTTCTAGTAGGAGTCAGGAACCAGAAACTCCTTGGCTTTGTTGAGTACAAGGCTGGAATGTGTTGTTTCAGGCGTAAGAGACCTGAGTGGAGCCACGTAGAACACTGATGGCAGAGTGCAGAGCGAGGAACGTGAGGCCTCTTTCTCTTCTCCGCTCTTCGAGAACAAGCAAGCTCCAGGGAGCTTCTGCCCACCGCCTCCAGGGCTGGCAGGGTAGGGCTCCCCATGCCCAGTTCACAGTGGTTTCCGACCAGGACCCTGGGGTTTCCTTGAGGGCGGCAAGGGTTGTCTGGGAGGGGACAGCGTTAGAGAACAGGGGACTGCGGACCCCCACGCCTGCCTCAACTCTGCTTTGTATAGAGCACTAGGCTCTGTTTATGAGGACAAGGGTCCCAGGCAACAAAGGTAACGTTCAAAAACATCACTGATTTTGAAAATGAGGCACAAGCCATTCAGTGTTCCTAGGCCTCAGCCCCTCATCTGCTCAACTAGACAAAACAACCGTGTCTGCTGCTTAGGCTGCTGTGGGGATCAGACCAGCTCCTGCGGGTGAAGTGCGGGTGTGGAAGGATAACACTTAAAAGATTCTGCTAAGTGAAACAGGGCAGTCACAAAAGATTGTGTGCTCTCTGGGTCCAGACTGGAAAGTCAACAGAGAAAGAAAATAGATGAGGGGTTGGGATATGGAGATGGGGTGGTGGGAATTGTGTGGAATTGTACCCCTCCTACTCTATGGTTTTGTAAATTAATCCTTTCTTAAATAAAAAAGAAAAAAAAAGGAAAAGATAAATAAATAAAATTAAAAAAAAAAAATAGATGAGGGGTTACCCAGAACTAGAGGGCGGTGGAGACTGGGCTGCTGGCTGAGGGGTGCACGGCCCCTTTGTGAAGTAGTGAGGCGGTTCTGGGACTGATAGCAGTGATGGTTGTACGGCTCTAAGCATGATGGACTTTTGAACTAAAGACTTAAATGGGTGAGTCGGATGGCATCACACACACACACACACACACACACACACACACCTTGGTTGCTAGGGCAAGGGAGATAGCATAATGATTATGCAGACAGACTCTTAAAGCTGAGGCTGAGGTCCCAGGTTTAATCCACTCTAACCCCACCTCTGTCAGCCAGAGCTGAGCTGTGCTGGGTTAAAAAAAAAAAAAAAAAAGTAACTGCTACACTTAAATAATAGTCTTACCACTACTGTGGATCCAATGTGGCGCTGATCTCTTGAACCCTGTGTGTGACCTGGCACTGTTCCGAGGAGACGCCCCTGCAGCCTCACCTTAGCCAGTCTTCTCCCAGCTCATTTTTTTTAGTGGTTTAATAGTGGTTTACAGGATTGTAAGATCACAGGAGTAGAGTCCACACCACTGCACTCACCACCACAGTTTTGTGGCCCACTCCCACAATCACAGCCCTAGTTGTCAGTCTGGGCGCTAGTCTGGCTACATTTATTTGTTTATTTTTATTTTGTTTGCAAGGACAGGTATTCCCATTCTCTAGTTAACTAGAGATACCTAGAGGCTGTTTGTTCTGCTTCTTCAGGTAGATTTGATTTTAATCACCCTAGAAGGGCATTTGTATACCAACTCCTTAAAAACTAAAACAAACAAACAAACAAACAATGCTAAGTTAGAGAAAGTGAAGGAGTGTTTCCTAACTCCTTCAAGAACCATTGCTAAGAGTTTCAGTTTGGGGGGGTCGGGCGGTGCAGTGGGTTAAACGCACGTGGCGCAAAATGCAAGGACCAGCGTAAGGATCCCGGTTCAAGCCCCTGGCTCCCCACCTGCAGGGGAGTCACTTCACGGGGCGAAAGGTTCACTCCCACTCATGGCCACTCAGGAGGAGTGACCTGGAGAGACCTATCTTTGATCAAAACACAGCTGCTGGGAAGAGAAGCTGGGACTTTTACCCTGTCTCTGGAGGCAGCTCAGACTGAGCTGGGGCTCACCTGGGGTGCTGGGCTCATGGGGCGAAGGTTGCTCCTCCCTCTGGGGCTCCCCGCTGAGGGGAGCCTCTTCTCCAGGAAGTCCCTGGCCAGTTCCCTGGGCCTGCCTGTTGCCCCGGAAGCTGTGCACTGTGTTTCTGAAAGGAAAATAGAGGAGTGTGAGGCAGCCGGCTCTGCCAGCCTGTCGCTGCAGGAACCCAGGCCACTGGTTCCCCTCCAAAGTGGTCTCTGCCCAGTCTGTCAGAGCCCTGGAATCCACCCAAATCACTCCCAGCCCCTCTCACACTCCTCTCTCACCTATTTTATTTTACTTTATTTTATTCTTGTCATCACAAAGGCTTCACCACTCTGGGCTGGCCTTTTTAGATAGAAAGAGACAAGGTGGGAGGGACAGAGAGAGAGGGAGAGAGTTACCGCAGGATCAAAGCCTCCTCCAATGTGAAGGTTGCTAGCACAGCAAAGCAGACAACACTATCCAGTTGTCTTGTCAATCTTCAACCTTCTATCTCCCCCTCCTCTCCCTCTCCCTCTCTCTCCTTCTCCCTCTCTCTCTCTCCCTCACCACAGTCATCACTTTTCACATACACTACTGCTTATAAACAGTCAACAGGGCTGATCCGCTACCCTAGAGTATCAGGTTCACAAGGGACACTTATCTGTTTCATTCGCGGACACACTCTGAACGTCTAGGCCAGCACTAGATACACAGAGGGCGCCTCCTGTGGATGTGTTGAGTGACTACTGAATGAACCTGCTAGAATGAACCGCCAGAAACCTTCCTCTGGTCTTGGGAAGCCCTGACTCAACATTCTTCAGTGGCTCCCTACTTCTTCTGAGCAAAGTGCCCAGCTCCATCTGGTACTGTCTCCTTGACTCTATCCCTGCTCAGACCTCTTCTCTCTGAAGCCTTCTCTGACCACTACACAGCTTCCAAGGAGCTCACTGAACTTGATGTCTGGGTTTCCCCACTACCATAGCACTGCTCAGTGTAGGCTTATGGTAGTGTTGGGGATTGAACCTGGGACCACTGGTGCCTGAGGCAGGAGAGTCTTTTGACATAACGTTATTCTGTCTCCCCAGTCCTCTGGCCAAGTACTTATCCAGCCTGAACTATAGTGTCATCTCTCTGTGAACAGCACTAAGCTATGTGCAGGTCTGCAGGCACCTAGCTTTATATTCCCAGAGGGCAGGCTCAAATGTGTGTTTGGGATGCAGGGAGAATGCGGCAGTGCCAATGGCTGGCCTAGGAGCGCAGAGAAATTCATGCACCATCCCCAAACCTATGGACATCTAATCTTTGACAAAGGTGCCCAGACTATTACATGGGGAAAGCAGAGTCTCTTCAACAAATGGTGTTGGAAAAAATGGGTTGAAACATGCAGAAGAATGAAACTGAACCACTATATTTCACCAAATACAAAAGTAAATTCCAAGTGGATCAAGGACTTGGATGTTAGACCACAAACTATCAGATACTTAGAGGAAAATATTGGCAGAACTCTTTTCCACATAAATTTTAAAGACATCTTCAGTGAAACAAATCCAATTAAAAGCATAAACCTATGGGGCTACATCAAATTAAAAAGCTTCTGCACAGCAAAAGAAACCTATAGCCAAATAAAGAGACCCCTCAAAGAATGGGAGAAGATGTGTACATGCCATACACCAAACAAGAGGCTAGTAACCAGAATATATAAAGAACCTGCAAATCTCAACAAGACAACAAATAAGCCCATCCAAAAATGGGGGGAGGACATGGACAGAATATTCACCACAGAAGAGATTCAAAAGGCCGAGAAACACATGAAAAAATGCTCCAAGTCTCCGATTGTCAGAGAAATGCAAATAAAAACAACAATGAGATATCACTTCACTCCTGTGAGAATGTCATACATCAGAAAAGGTAACAGCAGCAAATGCTGGAGAGGGTGTGGGGTCAAAGGAACCCTCCTACACTGCTGGTGGGAATGTAAATCAGTCCAACCTCTGTGGAGAACAGTCTGGAGAACTCTCAGAAGGCCAGAAATGGACCTACCCTATGATCCTACAATTCCTCTCCTGGGGATATATCCTAAGGAACCCAACACACCCATCCAAAAAGATCTGTGTACACATATGTTCTTGGCAGCAGAATTTGTAATAGCCAAAACCTGGAAGCAACCCAGGTGTCCAACAACAGATGAGTGGCTGAGCAAGTTGTGGTCTATATACACAATGGAATACTACTCAGCTATTAAAAATGGTGACTTCACCATTTTCAGCCGATCTTGGATGGTGCTTGAAAAATTCATGTTAAGTGAAATAAGTCAGAAATAGAAGGATGAATATGGGATGATCTCACTCTCAGGCAGCAGTTGAAAAACAAGATCAGAAGAGAAAACACAAGTAGAACCTGAACTGGAGTTGGTGTATTGCACCAAAGTAAAAGACTCTGGGGTGGGGGGGGGAGAATACAGGTCCAAGAAGGATGATAAATGACATAGTGGGGGGTTGTATTGTTAAATGGGAAACTGGGGAATGTTATGCATGTACAAACTATTGTATTTGCTGTTGAATATAAAACATTAATTTCCCAATAAAGAAATAAAAAAAAGAAATTCATGCATCAGATTAAAAAACGAGTTCAACCAAGTTTATCTTTCCTTTTCAAAGAGGTCCAACTAGGTGGATTCCAAAATTAGTAATAAGAACGAGACAACAATCAAAGGAAGCTACTGGTTTTTAAACTGCACACTGTAATCTATGATAGATCAAAAAAATCTAGTAAGATGACTAAAAATTGAAAAGTAGAAATGGAAAACATTAGCATCCATCCAGCTGAGAAAGGTTAATGTTTTGTGACTCGTAAGAGTGCTGTGAACATAAGACTCATACTAAGCATGGTCCTGGCCAACTGAGAAGCACTGGCACTAAGAGGCTGCTTATTTGCTTTTTAATTTTTAAAATTATTATTACTTACTGGATAGAGACAGCCAGATATCAAGAGGGGAGGAGGAGACAGAGAGGAAGAGAGACAGAGAGACACCTGCAGCCCTGTTTCACCACTCACCAAGCTTTTCCCCTGTAGGTGGGGCCCAGGGACTTGAACCACTAACCATGGACAAGCTGACCAGATCTTTACCCCAGCAGTCGAGAGACCCCCTGCTATCCCAGCAGATCTCCTCTCTCACAGCATCCCTGAACACACACAGTCAAGGGGAAACATCCTCGGCGGGCACAGGACTCCACAAAGAAGCCCCCTCATACCAGTACTGTTTATTGCTATTGATTATGCCACTCATACCAGTACTGTTTATTGCTATTGATTCAGAACCCCTGAGTGTCTTTGACACAGATGAAAAAGGATATTATCAAAGCCAATTTGAATTAATTTCTTCTATAAGAGTCTACAAAGCATTGACGAATGTTTTCCATAAATCTCTACTTTCCTCTATTTCCCTCACCTTTCCTCTCGTCGACACTACAAAGAAAAATGTATCCATATAAACCAGAAAATATCTTCTTTTATAGGTCCTTGCACACTGTAATGTATGCTCTTAGCCAGGTGCAGCACCATCCCACCCCGAGGGTGCTTATTATTATTTTTTTTAATATTTATTTTATTTTTATTATTTTTTATTCCCTTTTGTTGCCCTTGTTGTCGAGGGTGCTTACTTAAAGGGCAGCAATGGTGGTCAAAGAGACAGAGAGAGAGAGAGAGAGAGAGAGAGAGAAAGGGAGGGAGGAGGGAGAAAGTGGCAGTTTGCAGAGCTGGGGTGAAGCCTTGACCTTGCTGTCACCCTTATGTGCAATGCCCACATCCAGCAATGCTGTGGACAAGATGCTTTGAGAAACAGACGCTTATTCCACAGACACCTTGATGCTAGATAAACAGGTAACATATCACACAAGAAAAGGAAAAAAAAAGTGCCACTTTGAGTTCCCAGAAAAGAAAGGGAACTTGCCAGCAAGAGACCATGAAAATGAAGTAAAGCTCAAGTGGGAAGTACCGAGGAGGATGAGTGTGCACGTTACATCACAGTTCAGCAGAATCCAGGGCCTCCGTCACTCCGCAGGAGACTTGCCTCCCCCTCCCCATCTCCTCCAGACGGTGGGCCAAAGAGACACTGGCAGATGTGATGCAAACAAAGGCTTAAAATGTACAGGCGCATAGGAACTGCCCTCTTAGAGCAGACTGGAAGAGTACTCAGAATGCTAGAAATGGAATTACCCTATGACCTTGGAGGTCTATTCAACGGAAATAAGCACACCCTTCCCAAGAGATGTGTGTGCACCTATCTACGTTCATAGCAGCACAATGCGTGATAGTAAAGATCTGGATGAATCCAGGTGTCCAATGACAGATGAGTGGCTGAGCAAGTTGTGGTCTAAATACACAGTGGAATACTACTCAGCTGTTAAGAATGATGAGGTCGTCTCCTCTGCCTTATCTTGGATGGAGCTTGAAGGAATCTTGTTAAGCGAGATAAACTGAAAAGAGGTGGATCAGTAGCAGATGATCTCACTTACAAAACAAAGACAGAAAGGGAAAACAAGGGAAACCGGTGTGGTGTTTTGCACTGAGGCAAAGGACTCTGGGAAGGGAGTACAAGGAGAGGGCCTGGCGGGGGAAGCAGCCCTGAGTCCTGGTGCATGACGGTAGAACAGGATCTAAGCTGGGGGGGTGTGTGTCTTGCAGACATCTATCATGAGGAGATGAGATACTGTGTGTCAGCAACTACTGGAAACCACAAACCCTCAATAAGAGGATAAGAGGAAAGAAAAAAAAAAAAAGGGATAAAGGAATTGACCTCTTGAAGAACATGGTTCAGGTTGCCGCTGGTCCACGGAAGGTGAGAAGTACTTGGAGCAGACCCAGACCTAACCCACATCTTGGAGCCAAGATCAGGTGGTCTTGTCCTGTATAAGCCAAGCCCAGAGGTGGAGACCACTACAGTGACTAAACAGGGACATCTTTGTTACAGGGCAGCGGTCTCATATGAAAAAGAGAGAGAAAGACAGACAGACAGTGCGCCACCACTCTGGCCCACATGATGCTGGGGGCAGAACACGGAGGCTCAGACACACAGGTCTTGGGCTCTGCTTGTAGGGCTACTCAGAGTTCTCCAACTGCACTTTTTTTTTTGTCCTGCCAGGACTTCATGCTAAGGTGATTCTACCACTCCCAATGGACCCTCCCTCCCTCCCTCCTTCCCTCCCTCCTTCCCTTCCTTCCTTCCTTCCTTCCTTCCTTGCCACAGCTCCACTCTGCATGAAACCTCCCCCCTCCATGGATTCCGCTCTGGTACCCAGAGACATGAACCCAGCTCCTGCAGGTCCTCACACATGGCAAAAGTGTGCACTCCTCTGGGTGAGTTATCTCCCGGCCCCCTGGACATTTTGTTTGCTTGTTGTGATCAGGGATCTGATACCTGACATCAGAAAATCTAGAACCTTGGTTGCAAGGAAAAGGGAAAAACAAAACAATCTGGAAGTCATAGAAAGTGCATAGTTCAAACTGAAATGCTTACCAAAAGCCAGGAGTTCACCCTCTGTGAAAAAGTGAGCTATAAAGAAATATGGCTGGAGATTGGGTGGTGGCACATCTGGTTAAGTGCATGTATTACCACGCACAGAGACCCAGGTTCAAGCCCCTGGTCCCCACCTGCAGTGGGAAAGCTTGCGAGTGATGAAGCTGGGCTGCGGGTGTCTCTCTGTCTCTCCCTCTGTCCTCCATCCCTCTGGCTGTCTCTATCCAATAAATAAAGATAATAACAAATGCTAAAAAAAAAGGAAATTAACACAAAAATTACAGAGAAAGTCCTGCATGTTCAATCTATCCCCCCACCCCACCCCGTGATATCTTTGTTTCTTGGATCTTGGGAAGTGTCCTACTGCTTCTTCAGGGGGAATGTTGTGAAGGATTGTTTCATCTTTCTCTTCTTTTTCTTTTAATGCCACCAGGGTTATCTTTGAGGTTTTGTGTCTACACAATGAATTCATCACTCCCGGACCAGTTTTTCCCTGAAAACTTTCTTTTTCCTTTTACTTGACAGGATAGATAGAAATTGAAAGGGAAGGGAAGAGAGGGAGAAAGACAGACACCTGAAGACCTGCTTCACTGCTTGGGAAGCTCCCCCGCTGCAGGTAGTATCTTGAACCCAGATATTTGCACATGATAATATGGGTGGCCAACCCTATTATTTATTCTTTAAGTATCTGATAAAATTCACCAGTAAAGTTATCTGGTTCAAGTATTTTTTTTTATTACTAATAGCTTTGCTTGTTATAGGTCTATTCAAAATTTCAATTCCTTCTTGAGGTATTTTCACGAATTCATGTCTTTCTAGGAATTTGTTTTGTCTAAATCTCATCTACCCGCGTACTGCCGCTCAGCTCACCGTATGACCTTGTAGTTCTAATTTTTGGGAGGTTGATGGTAATGTCCTCTTGTCTGTTCCAGAGTTTAGTAACTTGCATTATTTCTTTGCCTCTCCAGCTCCAGGTTTGATAATTTTGTTGAGCTTTTCAAAGAACCATCATTTTTTGTTTTTTCTATTAAAGGGGAAATTAATGGTTTATGGTCGACAGTCAGTTATAGTAGTTGGTAGATGTGTAATATTCTCAGTTTTACGAGTAACACTCCACATCCACCTAGGTCCTCCTCTGCCACCGAGTTCCAGGACCTGAACCCTCCCCAACAACCATCATTTGACCTGAAACTTTTTTCTATTCCAGTATCAGTTCATTAAGAGAAATGTTAGCTTACAAGATTTTTTTTAAATCATCATACGGGTATATTTCCACATCCCCCCAAGATAGATATACCCTGAAACTACATTTTTTTTTTTTTTGCCTCCAGTTGCTGGGGGCTTGGTGCTGGCACTACGAATCCACTGCTTCTGGTGGCTTCCCTTCCACTTTTTTCCTCAATAGTACAGACAGAAATTGAGAGGGAAGGGTAGACAGAGAGGGAGAGAGAAAGATAGACACCTGCAGACCTGCTTCACTGCTTGTGAAGTGCTAAGTTGGGAGCCAGGGGCTCAAACCAGGATCCTTGCACTTTGTACTATGTGCATTTAACTATGTTTTCTACTGTCCATTTGCCCTGAAACTTCTTTTATTATTATTATTATTATTTTCATTTATTCCCTTTTGTTGCCCTTGTTTTATTGCTGTAGTTATTGATGTCGTCGTTGTTGGATAGGACAGAGAGAAATGGAGAGAGATGGAGAAGGCAGAGAGGAGGAGAGACAGACAGACACCTGCAGACCTGCTTCACCGCCTGTGAAGCGACTCCCCTGTAGGTGGGGAGCCGGGGGCTCGAACGGGGGTCCTTAACGCCGGTTCTTGTGCTTTGCGCCACCTGCGCTTAACCTGCTGCACCACTGCCCGACTCCCCTGAAACTTCTTTTTAAGTGAAATCAGAGGTGTTTTGTTCTTTTTTTTAATTGGCATAGTTGGCTCCAGAGCAGTAGAGAAGTGGAGCTGCACTACTGTGGACGGCACGGCTGACTAGCAGAGGGGGAAAGCAAGTCAGTCTAACCAGAATCAGAGAAGAGATCAGAACAGCACTCCCAACACTGTGCAATACTTTAACCTGATTTTTTCTTTTACCAGAGCACTACTCAGCTCAGGTTTATGGTGGTGCTCAAGATCGAACCTGGTGGCTCAGACATGGAAGTCTTTCTTGCATAACCAGGATGCTGTCACTCCAGCCCTGCCCCTGAAATCTGGTAACTGACTCTTCTTGATTGCTTAACATTTCCAAAGTCCTATTCAAAGACACCTGACTTCTGGGAGCAGCTACTTTCCTTTTTCTCGTCCTTACTCCCCATCAGAAAGAGTGGCGCGGTGGAGCTCTAGCTTAGAAGGTAAGGCTTGCGCTTTGCGCGCACAGGGCCCAGGTTTGGGGCCTGGCCCTACAGAGCAGGTCCTGTGCTGTGGTGTCTCTCATTCTCTCCGTTTCTCTGTTTGAATGAAAAAAGTGGCCAGGAACAGCAGAATCAAGTATTTATGAAGACCTGGCTCTGTAAAAAGAAGTAAGAATAAAATAAAAACAAATATATAAGATGAATTTAAAAAAATTCAGTAGAGCTGACATTTATGCTTATCATGCATAAGGACCTGGGTTCAAGTCCCCTGACTGGCCACCACAGGGGAGAACCACGCATGGCACCAAGGGAAGCTTTCCTGAGTGCTGGAGTGATAGATACTGTGGCGTCTTTCCTTCTCTTTATAGCTCCTTCTCAATCTTTCACCCTCTATCTAAAAATAAAATAAAAATGTAAAGCCCTTCTGATCAAGAGAATCATCACTGAGCACAAAGCCCCAGCAGAAGCTAAACTAACCTAAACTAAAACAGTTATTTAAAGAGAAAAACAGTGGATTAAGCACACATGGCACAAAGCGCAAAGACCGGCGTAAGGATCGCGGTTCGAGCCCCTGGCTCCCCACCTGCAGGGGAGTCGCTTCACAGGCAGTGAAGCAGGTCTGCAGGTGTCTATCTTTCTCTCCCCCTCTCTGTCTTCCCCTCCTCTCTCTATGTCTCTCTGTCCTATGTAACAACAATGACATCAGCAACAACAACAACAATAAAAAAAAAACAAGGGCAACAAAAGGGAAAATAAATAAATCATTAAAAAACAAAAAGCAAAACAAATAAATATCTGGCACTTCACATGACCCTTTCTTAGAGCCCAGGGTCCAGGCTGAACACTGCCTGCATTTACTACTTTAACCTTCACTGAACAGCCAAATGCAGTAAGGACCGTCATCATCATTAACTGTAGCCACAGAAATAGTTAAGTAGAGAGAGAGAAAAAGAGAGAGAGAGAAAGAGAGGGAGAGAGAGACACACACCAAGCATCAGAACTGGACACTTTGCTCCATGGTCCGAGGACCTGGCCGCCAGGATACCCTTTCAGAGGTTTGTACAGAGACCTCAACGAGAGCTCTGTGCACCTAACATGGTGTTCCCGAAGTTCCTTGGCCCCTTTCCCCTGAGTGTGGCCCAGATTCCTGCAGACCCCACAGGCAGCAAGCCCCAAGATCAGCTGGAGCAAGAGCAGGAACAACAGGCAAAGGCAGCCCTGTCTCTGCAAGGCCCTCAGCATCCCAGGGCACTTTTCTTGCACCACTGCCTTGAACCTTCTGTGGGTTACAAGTGCCAGAGGGAAGTAACTGCCCCACTCTCTGAAACTTCCTTCCTTTCTTGGCTTCTGCATATTCTCTGTTCTACTTCTCTTGTTAGTCTTTTGTCAGGCACCGATCTGGCTTAATCTTGGCGAGTCTGCCCTCAGTATACGCTGCTGGACCTCTCATTCCATCTCCCTCTCCTTGGCAGGCTTCCAAGCACCTAGTCCTCTCCTCGTGGCTCCTCTGGAAAGAAGATTCTCTGCCAGGCAACCTCCTTCATTCACCTTAAGGATCAACCATGCGCCAGCCACCCTCCCCACTCCCTCGAGTCTTTCGGCAGTCCAGAGCTCTCCCAGGAGAGTCAGGCCCCTGCATCCAAATGCACATGGAGTAGCTCTATCCCTAAAGACCTGCCTCTTTCCCTGAGACTGGGGTCACTGGGTATCTCCCAGCAGCCCAAGCAGATGTAGACATGGAAATCACAGAAGGGAACAGTGTGGGGGACATGCAGGGCTGGGTGCTGTTAATTCAAGGCAAGTGAGCAATCTAAAGGTGTCAGTTTATCTAAATCCACACAGAAAACAAGCACCCGGGTGCAAGATTAGCAAAGGGCACTGTTTGGATTCCTGAAAGTGTCCATTCCTTCAGCTAAAGCAGAACAGCAACTTCAGATAATACTTATTAAGTGCTTACTGAGCTCAGCTCTAAAGCAGTGTGCATGTATGTGTTAACCCACTCAACCCCGGCTTCATGCCGACATGATTCCACTGAGCCTGGCAGGTCTTTTCTTCAGAGAGAGACAGAAAAGGGGAGGCAAAGAGGGATGGAAAGGAGAGACATCACAGCACCACTCCACCATTCCCAAAGCTTCTCTTAGTGCCATGCATTATGCTCTCATGTGTGCTGTCAGGGGCTTGAGTCTGGGCCCTTGCTCATGGTAAAGTGTACACTCTACTGGGTGAGCAATCTCCTGGCCCCACTCACATGAACAATCATAAGGCAAGCACTACTAAATCGATATTTGCTACCAGCTGAATTATGGCACAGGGAAATCCAATTGCCAAAGACAGCACAGCCCGGGGCTGTGGAGTCACCTGGCTTGAAAACCCAACCAAACAACCCCAGAGCACCCGCTCCCCTCTGGCTTCTGGTGGAGCTTATGGGATGAACCTGGGACCTCAGAGCCTCAGGCATGAACGTTTTAGCATAACCACTATGCTACAACTCTGGTCCAAACCCAGGCAACCTGGTTCCCAGACCACACTGCTATCGTCTTAGAAATTATTTAAAGTGAAGCCCGACAAGGGGAGATTATATACATATAACATGTAGTTAAATGGCAAAAAAGTAGCTGAGATATAATCAACATGCACTAAAGTACACAGGTGAGGAAAGAAGAGTTGTCGGCAGACATCCGTGACACCAGACTGGACCATCCCATCACGCCTCATTCACCGTGAGCTCACATTTTCCCACAGACAGAAATGTGGGGGAAAGGAGACTCGCCAAACGCTAAGAATGCTTGTCAAGATGACATGGTTATACGTAAGAGTCATACCCTTTACATGTTTCCTACCAATATTATGTACTGGGCCAGGGAGATAGCATGCAGGACTTGTATGCCCAAGGCTTCAGATTCGATCTGAACACCATTACCATTACATGTCAGAGGTGAGCAGAACTCTGGTCTCATGAAAAAAATATTTTGTATACATTACTAATTTATTTTTGGATAGAGACAAAGAGAAATTGAAAGGAAAGGGGGAGACAGAGAAGGAAGAGAAGGGGCCAGGTGGTGGCACACCTGGTTAAGCACACATGTTACAATGTGCCAGGACCTGGGTTTGAGCCCCCTGTCTCCACCTGCAGGGGGAAAACATTGTGAGTGGTGAGGCAGTGCGGCAGGTGTCTCTCTGCCTTTCTCTCTCTCCCCTTCCCTCTTGATTTCTGGCTGTCTCTATCCTATAAATAAAGATAATTTAAAAAAGTGTTAAAATGACTTGAAGAGAGAGGGAAAGAGAGAGGGAAAGAGAGATACCTGCAGCATTGCTTCACTGCTCATGAAGCATTCTCTTGCAGGTGGGGACTGAGGACCTGATCTGCTTCTGTGCACTGTAACGTGTGTGCTCTGCCATGTGGGCCACCACCCAGCCCGTTTCATGAAAATTAACAATCCTTACACGTAAGGATCCCGGTTCCAGTCCCCCCCCCCCCCCCCCGGCTCCCCACCTGCAGGGGAGTCACTCCACAGGTGGTGAAGCAGGTGTCTATCTTTCTCTCCCCCTCTCTCCCCCTCTCTGTCTCCCCCTCCTCTCTCCATTTCTCTCTGTCCTATCCAACAACGATGACATCAATAACAACAACAACAACAATAACTACAACAATAAAAAAAGGCAACAAAAGGGAAAATAAATATATATAAAAAAGAAAACCAACAAACTAATCTTTAAAAGTAAAACAGAACAAACAAACCAACCTACTATTTTGCAGATGAGGACAAAGGTGACAGCAGAGTCCCCAGGATACTCCCCAGACTCACATTCGTGCAGCCAAGTCCCACCAGACCACTTGAGCTCCTGTAAAAGGCTGCCCCTCTTTCAGCCCACTGCCACTTACTGTATTTCAGTTCCCAGGTGCTTGAGGGAAATGTTCTGAAGAGCCAAGGGCAGGGCGGGGACTGGTCTCAAGGCAGCTTCCAGGCCCACCTGCCCAGCAGGCGTTTTCACCGGGTGCAGGAATTCCGGCTCTGCCTCCTCTTGCTCTGGGGAACAGAGGAAGTGGAAGTCACTCCACAGGGAGAGGTGCGTGGGGAGCGGCAGCGCAAGCCTCTGTCTAGGTGAACCTCAAGAGAGAGGCAGGCTGGGGCACAGTGGACCAAATGTTGGACTCCCAAGCATGAGGTCCTGAGTTCAATTCCTGGCAGCGCATGTGCCAGAGTGATGCCTGGTTCTTTCTCCTCCTAGCCCTCTCATTAACAAATAAACAAAGCACTTAAAAAATTCAAGCCCAAAGTCACTTTATCATTAAAAGGGGGGAGGGAGGTAGGCTTTCCATTATGTAGCCAGTAAAATGACTCATTTTTACTGGCACAGATTTTCTGGAAATCTCTCTCTCTCTCTTTTTTTTTTTAAAGAATTTTTTTCTTTTTTTTTTTTTTCTTTTACATTTATTTTCTTTTTACTTTTTTAACCAGAACACTACTCAGCTCTGGCTTATGGTGGTGCTGGGGATTGAACCTGGGACCTCAGAGCCTCAGGCTTGAAAGGCTTTTGCATAACCATTATGCGGTCTCCCCAGGCCCAGAAATCTCTTTAAGATATGCAGAAGTTGGTGTGTTGCACCAAAGTGCAGGACTCTGGGGGTGGGGAGAGTGTTCAGGTCCTGGAACATGATGGAAAAGGACCTAGGTGGGGGTTAGTGTCATGTGGAAAATGGGAGAAATGTTACACGTGTACCAACTACTGTATTTTGTCCCCTCAATAAAGGGGACAACATGCAGAAGTACAGACATTTCTGCATTTGAGCATTCATGGGGGGGGGGTGCAGCCTGAACTGTCAAGAGGCTCATCCCGGCACTGCTCAGCCTCAAACTTGAAATAACTTCGAGATCTGTGGAAAAGTCACCATAGATCACGACACTCTGACATAGTAGATTCCTACTCAAGCATTGACAACAACGCCAATGAAGAATGCTTAAGAATGAGGGACAGGGCCGGCAAGACAGCTTACCTAGGAAGGTGCCTGCCTTACCATGCATATGGCCCAGCCTGGAGCCTGGCCCCTACCACACTGGGGAACATTTGGGTGCTGTGGTATCTTTCCCCTGTCCCTGTCTCTATTTCCATCTGAAAAAGTCAGCTCAGGTGATAACCCAGGAACAACTATAAAAGAATGAGGGAACATGCATGGGGTTTATCACTCTATATTGGAATTAATATATTAGCGTATATTAATTTTTCTAACAATTTATAGGTGGAAAAGTCAATGGGGGGATTGGGCAGTAGTGAAGTGGGTTAAGTGCCGGTGGTGTAAAGTGCAAAGACCGGTGTAAGGACACCAGTTGGAGCCCCCAACTCCCCACCTGCAGGGGGGAAGCTTCAGGGGTGGTGAAGCAGGTCTGCAGGTGTCTGTCTTTCTCTCCCCCTCTGTCTTCCCCTCCTCTCTCCATTTCTCTCTGTCCTATCCAACAACAGCAGCAGTGACAGCAACAATAATAACCACAACAACAATAAACAACAAGGGCAACCAAAGGGAAAAAGTAGCCTCCAGGAGCAGTGGATTCGTAGTGCAGGCACCGAGCCCAGCAATAACCCTGGAGAGAGAGAGCGAAAAAAAAAAAGAGAAACCAGACTGTAGGGAGCTCTGGGGTAGAGACAGATTCCTTCCAACTCAAGTCCGGGAAATCTTTCTGGAGGAAGGCTGCCAGGGTTGGGCCTGGAGCTCTGGAGGTGATCTGCACTTGCAGGAGCGAGTGTGTAAGTGCAGGAGAAAGCCATGGGTTCCAGCCCCAGAGCTGAGGTGGTGGGGAGGGAGGATGTCGAGGACACAGAGCTGGAAAGATCAGGCAGGACAGGGGTGGCTCAGAGCAGAGCTCACCTGACTGGAGCCAGAGCTGCTGGGGCAAGCTGGGAGCACTGAACTGACAGAGTAGGAAAGGCTAGAAGGACTAGGGCCAAGGACTGAGGCACTGCTGCCTTTGTCCTCTCCCAGGCCTGGGTCCCACAGGTTTTAAAGCAGGAGGAATATTCTCCACCCTATCATGTACGAACGTTTAGGCCATGCTATGGACTCAAAGCTGTCAAAGCAGTGTTCCTCTCAGACTCTCAGCTGATTTAGACGGATGGCAGTTTTCTTGTCAGTCGATGCTTTGACCATCTTTATTTTCCCTTATTCTGAACAAATGAGAAATCACATTTTTTTTAAGAGTTTAGTGTTGGGAGTCAGGTGGTAGCGCAGCGGGTTAAGTGCATGTGGTGCAAAGCACAAGGACAGGCAAGGATCCTGGTTCAAGCTCCTGGCTCCCCACCTGCAGGGGAGTCACTTCACAGGTGGCGAAGCAGGTCTGCAGATGTCTATCTTTCTCTCCCCCTGTCTTCCCCTCCTCTCTCCATTTCTCTCTGTCCTGTCTAACAATGACAAAATCAATAATAACAACAATAATAACTACAACAATGAAAAACAACAAGGCTAACAAAAGGGAAAATAAACAAATATAAAAAATTTTTAAAAAAAGAAAGAAAAGGAGTTGAGTGTCTTGGCAAGTCCATTACTAACTGCCAACATCTGGTTTCCTGCGACTCCCACCTGTGGCCCCAGATCTACTCGGAGACCACAGAGAATTACGGTTGATTGGTGTCCTCAGTGAGGAGCCAGCCGCTCAGAGAGGGTGGGTTTACTGGCCAGCGTCACACAGCTGCAGCACAGCAGTGCACTTGAAGGCAATTGTTTGCTTTTCTACTCACATCATGTGCTTTGTTAAGGCAGCCTTTCTGACAAGCAGAAAATTCTAAGAAGGGCTTGGCAAGGGAGGTTCCCAGTACAAAGGGGTGTCCAACATCTTGTCCAACAAGATGGAGACAACCCAGGGAAGGTTAGCATGTCCTGTTGGAAACAGGACTGAATAGCCCAGGATTTGGTCTGGGGCCTCTGGGGTTCTCCACTGTGAAGGAAAGCCTCAGTGACAGGACTTCACAGAGAAGTTCCAGTGGCATTTCACTGTGGTTATTGTCCCTTCCTTCTTTTTTTTGCCTCCAGGGTTATTGCTGGGGCTTGGTGCCAGCACTACGAATCCACTGCTCCTGGAGGCCATCTCCCCCCATGTTACTGGATAGGACAGAAAAATTGAGAGAGGAGAAGGAGATAGAGATGGAGAGAGAAAGACACCTGCGGACTCACCACTTGTGAAATGTTGCGTCCTCCCCCCACCCCACAGGTAGGGAGCCAGGGGCTTGAACTGGGAACCTTGCACGGGTCCTTGTACGATGTGTGCTTAACCAGGTGCTCCACCACCCGGCCCCGTTATTGTCTCGTATGAGTACTAGGGGCTATGCCATCGATCACTAGAGTAACCGATCCAGGTCAGAGGTCACTGCTTCCCCAAAGGGTCCCAGGTACATGAGCCGTTAGCTGCTTCCTCTGCTTGATGGGGGAGAGTGAGTCTGTAGTCAAGGGTTCTCGCTGTCTGACCTTGTGTGGGTCCCTTAGCCTCTGTAAGCCTCACCTTCCTTGTCTGTGAAATGGGGTGACAGCAGCTCCCCCACAAGACTATTGGGAGGATTAGATGACGTGATGTGTGTCAAGTGAGAAAACGGGCAGGAAGCGGTGTGTGGACTTTATGATGATACACATTTACCAAAGTGCTTGCTTGGTAAACTCCGTCCAACTCTGGCAACCTACTATTACTCTCAACCCCTTGATCTTTCTTGCTTTTCGTGGAGACGACTGCTTAGGTAAAGTCTACAGGGAGGGAGCAAAGGCTGCACACAACACGTCTTGCATGTTCTTGGTTCAAGGGTAGTAATAAGACTTTAAAAAAAAAAACAAAAAAACAAGACGAAGTGTCTGTGAATCAAAGTCAGATGTGAGTCAGGAGATTTCTGCTGGTCTGAGAGCAGACTCCTGTTTCCTTCCAGGAAGGGTGGAGGCCAGAGGAGGTGGGGCAGCCTGCTAGCTGCTGGCACATTCAGGGCCTGACGGCTTGCTCAACTCCAGAGTGCCTTTCTTCCTTAGTTTCTTTTTAAATTTTAGTTGGTATATGTTATTTAAACATTCTTATTTATTCAATTTTGGATAGAGACAGAAATTGAGAGGGAAGGGGGAAATAAGAGAGGAACAGAGAGGCCTGCAGCACTGCTTCACCATTGCGAAGCCTCCCCCCTGTAGGTGGGGATGTGGGGGCTTGAACCTGGGCCCTTGACCATCAGACCATGTGTATGTATGCTACCTGGTAGCCACTTCTCAGTCCTGAGAATAGCTTTTCTGGCTGGGCTGAGGGAAGGTTCCACAGGAGCCCATGGTCCAGAAGGGCGAGGGTCTGTTGTGGCTTCAGGGGAGGAGGCCTTGAGTTCCTGAGTTTCCCACCAGCACCCTCCTGGGAAGACTGGTTTTGTGGCAGTGACTCCGTTCCCCTCATACCCAGGGCTAGGGCTGGCTCAGAAGAAGCCTGGCCAAGTATGTGACACCAAAGGCACAGAATTCAAGAACCCAGCACAGTAACAGAACCTGTGGGGTTTTGAAGCCACTCTTTCGGTAATGGGGGTCTTTCCATTTCAGCTTCGGATACAGCAGGGTTCTGTTATTGGGAGTGTTTCTTGTTGCCTCCAATCTGAGTCTGATCTCTGGCAAATGTGTCTACCCAGGCCCCAGGCTGTGGTTCTCTGCACAGTCCAGAGTATCTGGCTTTCTGACAACTGGGGAGTAGAGGGATGGGAGAAGGGCAGAATCAGGGCCAGGAGATAGCATAGCGGTTTACAAAACAGACTTTCATGCCTGTGACTTGGGAGGTTCAACTGCTGCCACCCCAACAAGCCAAAGCTGAACAGAGTTCTTGCCATAAAAGGAGTGCAGAAACAGAAACAGACCCTTCCCCAGACGGAGCACTTACAAGCAAAAAACACCCGGAAGGTTCTCCAAAGGGAGTCCTAATTACTATGAACCATAAACAGCAGCTATTACAAGACACAGTGTACATGTATTTACATACGTATACATATAATTCCGTGCTACTAGGGCAGCACATACTACGCTCCCAGCATTAAGGGCTTCGCACTGTTTTCCTCGTTTAATGATGGGGACGGGGATGACAAAGACATCGCCCCCCAACCTTGATGGCTCGTGGGTAAAATGTGACAGGCCCTGCTAGGGTTGTCTGAAAAAAAGTGTTAGGGCTCATACAGCCTAGAAGGCCTTCAAACCTCTGAAGAGGTGGTATGGGAGCTTGGCATGGACAAGCAGAAGGGACTTACCCAGCTGCCCCTGGTTCTGCAGAAGCACTGAGCTTGCACAAGGTGGGTGAGGCCAGGATGGCCAGGCCCTGAGCACTGTGCAGAGAAGCTGTGACTGGGACTTGGGGCCTGGGGACCGGGTTTTCCTTGTAGCTCTGGTTGCATGGAGGAGGCAGGTCAGGATGTGGGAGCCACTGAGAGGAGGCTGCAGTGGTCTCCCCAGTTCAAAGCTGCAGCCCAGCAGACGGGAGGGAGTGCCTGCCTTGCAAGCATGAAGTCTGGAGATCCAGCCCCAGCATCACATGTGCCAGGGCAGTGCTCTGGGATTCTCTCTCCCTCTCCCTCTCTACAGAACGCGTGAATATAAAAATAAAAATTAAGGGGGTCAGGTGGTAGCCCAGCAGGTTAAGTTGGAACAAAGCGTAAGGATCCCGGTTTGAGATCCTGGCTCCCCACCTTCATGGGCGGTGAAGCAGGTCTGCAGGTGTCTGTCTTTCTCTCTCCCTCTCTGCCTTTCCCCTCCTCTCTCCATTTCTCTCTGTCCTATCCAACAACAATGACTGCAGTGACAACAGTAATAATGACAACAACAAGGGTAACAATAAGGGCAACAAGATGGGAGAAATGGCCTCCAGGAGCAGTGGATGTGTAGTGCAGGCACTGAGCCCAGCGATAACCCGGGAGGCAAAAAATTAAATTAAAAAAAAAACTTAAAAAAAAAAAACCCTGAGGCTTGACCATAGGCAGCAGCAGGGTGGCACGGTGTCAGGGTGGGGGGGGGGTGGGGGAGCCTGGGTCTGATGTGTAGGTCAGAGGGCAGGCGTGGCTGGCACTAGTGACTGGCGTGGCTCACTGAGTTCACTGAGTTAGAGGAAGGGCGAGGGTGGCTCTCAACTGCTGAAGCAAGTGGGGAGAAGGAGGGCCAGTGATGGAGGGAGCCGCAGCTGGGCAAGAAAAGTGATGGGCTGAGAAAGTGCGTCTGGGGGTCACAGATGGGCAGGTTCGGGGCTGGCGTGGTCTAGGAGGCTCAGAAGAGCGGGTGTCCTGCTACAAGCCATTCAGCTTTTCAGGCCGGCTGCCCAGCCCAGCATGCTCAGCATTGGGGACTGTGGGTGGTCTGTCCAGTCTCCCGACCTGCATTCAGATTCCTGGCTGTGGCAGGGGGTGAGAAGACTCCTCACACTGGGATATTCTAGGGTTTGGGGGTTAAGAAATTTTATTTGTGGATTGTGTGTGGGGGAGAGGTAAAGATTCTATTTTGTGAGGACACGGGAGATAAAAAAAATCACTGATCTACTCAATTCACAGTACAAAAAAAGAATTCAACAGTAAGAAGTGACAACCGTGTTTTCTCATTACTCTAACAGGAACTCTGTGAATGTCCCTTCCCTGCCTCCTTCTCGCTCTCTCTCTTTCTCTCCCTCCCTCCCTCCCTTTCTTTCATTTTTTGGTCATCACTGGGGCATACTGCTCCAGGATGATTTTCTTAGAGAGAGAGAAAGAGACAGAGAGGCAAGAGGGAAAGACACCACAGCACTAAAGCTCCCTCCAAAGTGGTGGAGGCCAGGCTCGAACCTGAGTCTCACACATAGCAAAGCAGGCAACTTCCCAAGTGAGCTGTCTCACCAGCCCCACATTTTATTTCTTTTTAATTTTTTTTAATTTAGAGGGGAGGGGGAAATAGAGAGGGAGAGAGAGACAGAGAGACACCTGCAGCCCTGCTTCAACACTTGTGAAGCTTTCCCCCTGCAGGTGGGGGTCGGGGGCTCAAACCCGGGTCCTTGCACACTGTAATGTGTGTGCTTAACCAGGTGTGCCACTGCCTGGCCCCCCCAAGTTTTATTTCTTGAGCCCTTCTCATCGTAATCATCAGAACAGTATCCAACATTTATTGATGGAGCTCTAGCAATGTGTAGGCTTGTTCCAACCACTTAAGGTATATGGATTAATTTCATCCTCATAGTAACTTTTAAAATTTTCTTTTTAAAACATTATTATTATTTTACTTGTTGGATAGAGACAGCCAGAAATTGAGAGGAAGGGGGAGATATATATATATATATATATACAGAGAGAGAGAGACACCTGTAGCCCTGTTTCACCAGTCAACAAAGCCTTCCCCCTGCAGGTGGGGACTGGGGACTTGAATGTGGATCCCTGCGCACTGTAACACGTGCACTCAACCAGGTGCGCCACCACCTGGCCCCTCTCATAATGATCTTAAGAGGATTTACTAGCCCTATTTTATTGTATTTTTTTAAAAGATTTTATTTATTTATGAGAAAGATAGGAGGAGAGAGAAAGAACCAGACATCACTCTGGCACATGTGCTGCAGGGGATCAAACTCAGGACCTCATGCTTGAGAGTCCAAAGCTTTACCACTGCGCCACCTCCTGAACCACTACTAACCCTATTTTAAAGAGAAGGAACTGAACCTTAGAAAGGTTAAGGCACCTGTCTAAGGATCAGAGGATCCTTACAGAGGATCAGGCCTTGAACCCGGGCAGTCAGGCCTCCGAGCCCATGTTCTTGCCCTCTGTGCTGTCCTACTGTCCTACTTGACCCCAAGTCACATTCCTGGCTCTGGGCTTCTTCTGCCGAGAGCACCTCCAGCTCACTCTCAACGGGGGTGGGGGGACAGGGTGTGCAGGCAGGAGGGGAGCCCGCTGGGTACCTAGCTCAAGGCGCAGGGCGGGCCCGTTCCCTGTCAGGGCAGCTTCTGGTGGAGCGGGCGGGCTGCTGTGGAACTCCCAGCGTCTCATCTGCAGCTGCTGCAGCCAGTACAGCATCACTTGCTTGTCGGCGGCCTGAGAAACACAAGGGTTAGCTGGTAAGTAAAGCCTTTGCCCTCAGACAAAGCCTTTGCAATAGGGAGGGGGGGAGACTTGTTGACTCTCTTTCCCAGGGTGGGAGAAGCTAACTGTGGAGAGGTGCCCCCACTGAAGCAGCACATGCTTCTTGGTGACAGAAGATATCTGAGCTCCCACTCGGAGGTTCCCAGCCTTCCTGGGTCTCGGTGTCCTCACAGGACAATGTGAGGGTGAAGGGAGGTGGGGAAGTGCAGTCCTGGCACCGTACCTGGCACACTGGAGGTGCTCAAGATGTGGTAAAGGAATTCACAGGATCTGACAGACAGAGAAGGAAGAGGTCAGGCAGGGGCACACTGGCTAAGGGCACATAGTACGAAGCACAAGGACTGCAGCGTCGAGCTCCACACCACACCCACCACCAAAGTTCTGTGTCCCACCCTCCCACCTACCAAAGATAGCCACCAGACTTTGCACAAGTCTTGGGGAATTAATGTTTTACATTCAACAGGAAATACAATAGTTTGTACATGCATAACATTCCCCAGTTTTCCACATAACAATACAACCCCTACTAGGTTCCCCCCCCACACACACACCCCAGAGTCTTTTACTTTGGTGCCATACGCCAATTCCATTTCAGGTTCTACTTGTGTTTTCTCTTCTGATCTTGTTTTTCAACTGCTGCCTGAGAGTGAGATCATCCCATATTCATCCTTCTGTTCCAAGTCAGAATTTCAACACTCTTTCTTTCTGTCTGTCTCTCTCTGTTTCTCTCTCTCTCTCCCTTTCCCTGTCCCTCTCTCCCTCTCTCCCTCTCTCCCTCCCTCTCTCCCTGCCTCCAGGATTATCTCTGGAGCTTGGTACCTATACTACAAATCCACTGTTCCTGGTGGCTATTTTTTCCATTTTTTGGTGGTTGTTGGATAGAACAGAGAGATACAGAGAAAGGAGGGGAAGACAGAAGGAGAGAGATAAAGACAGATACCTGTAGACCTGCCTCACCACCTCTCTGCAATCTTACAACCTTGTAACATACTACTAATAACAAAAAAGTTATTTAAAAAAATAATAAGAGAAGGAATTCTGACTTGGGTGAGGTCCTGGCGCCGTCTTTACACCTTGGTAGCTTTTTCTATAGGGTGGGTGGGGGTGCACTGAGGTCATGGCTGACTGGGGCTGGAAAGCTGACCGCACACTACAACAATGTGATGGCACCTTACAGGCACCGGAGACAAGCTAACATCTGATGGTGGTCACGAGTCCCCGGCACGCGCAGTTCAATCCCCACTCTGGCATCCATTCCCTTGCTGCCTCCTCCAGGAAGTAGGCAGGCAGGAAAGGTCAGCCCCTGCTACAGACGGACGCAGCAACAAAGGCTCTGAGTTCACCCGGGGTGGTAGTGGGAGACTAGGTCTCGGAGGCTCTGAGTTTATGTCTCCCAGTTCCAGATCAGAGCTTTTTTGTTTGGTTGGTTTTGGTTTTATTCACTTCTTACCAGAATACTGTTCAGCTCTGGGTTTGGTGGTTATAGGGGTTCAACATGGTACCTCAGAGCCTCAGGCATGAAATTCTCTTCGCACAACCATTATGTTATCTCCCCAGCCCAGACCAGAGCTTTGTGGTAAAACATGCCCTGGAGGTTGAGAAGGCATGGGAGCAGTTGAGCCACAGCAGTGGGGTGTCTCACTGGGAGTGGATAGTGACCCTCAGAGCTACCCATGCTCAAGTTGTGTAAACACAGCAGTGGGCTGTGGGGCAACCCTCCCCCCTGCTCCCCTCCCTTGAAGAGGCCCAAGGAGGGGAGGTGTGCATAAGACCAGCAGCACCTGTGAAGGAGGCCCTTGACTTGCTAGGAGCTAAGAGGTCAGAGAAAACGGTGTCTACCAGTCTTCTCATTCTCTTTTCTGAGGGGTCTTCACTCCCGCTAGGCCTTCCCTGACCTTGTTCTGACAAGTTCTAGTCCAGACCCACGTTTCCTACCTTATTATTTCCTTTGCCAGGTATATATTGAGTACCTACTACCTGTGTCAGGAGCTGAAGCAGGCACTGGGTCCTGCTGTGAGTCAACATTCATGCTCCCTGCCCCCTTGAATCCTGAGAGTCTGCTGAGGGGGACACACATCTGGATGTTCCACTGGCCCATCTTGGGTTCCCCCTGGTCAGGGGCCAATCCACAGGCACTCGGCCATCTCGATTCCTCCTCACACCCGTGATGAACCCCCAGACCACCAGCCTTCCTATCTCATTATTCTCTACTTTGGAGTCAGACCGAATCTCCTGCATTTTCTGGTCTCACAGTGCATTCCTTGCCTAGAGCTCCTTGGCAGTTTCCCCCAGTCTACAGAACAAAGTCCCAACTCACAAATACCTCTCCCTCACTTCTCCCACTTCATCCTTTTTGGCATCTGGCATTTTTGTGGACACCCTGGACTGTGTCATGTTTTCTCCTAGCTTGGTCCACAGAGAGTTCTTGGCTGGGAAAGCCTTCTATCTTCCATCTGCTGGTAGGAAGCTGATATCCTCTTGCAAGTCCCAGCGACTGGCCCTTCTCTGCGATGCCCTCTCTGGAACTGGCCTCTCCTGACAGCGCCCTGTTCTGGCACAGGCCCAACACTACTGTGCACGCAGCCTCTCTGTTGGTGTCACATCAGACAAGACCGGTTTGATTACCTGGGGGGGGGGGATCTGATTGGGCCCCCTCCCCAGTGCCCAGCTCAGTCAGGCATACACAAAGAGACAGCAGAGATAACCATTCAACCAGGGAGGAGGCACAGAACCTGTAAAACTCCTTCCCTTCCGGGCCTGAACTCCTGGTTCCCATTATCACACTCGGTCAGTGTCAGGTGGCTAAGGGGAACTGAAGCTGCAGGCCACCATCGGGACACTCTTGGTGCCCAACTGGCTGGCAGTGAGGGTGCAGATGTGGGAAAAGGAGGCAGGGCTAGGAGAGCTGTCTCCCAGCAAGACTCTCTCATGAGCAAGGATCGCACAATGCTTGGCTGACATCTGTCCTTCCAGTGCGGCTCCTCCTTTTGATCTGAACCTTCAGGTCTTGGCTCTACCAGCATGTGTGCTCAACAAACATTTTTTTTTTTTTTTTTTCTTTTGAGCACCCACTTTGAGCCAGGCTGTTGTATTCAAGGGACTCAGATCAACCTATTTTAGGTGCTGTGATGTGTCTGCCACTCTAAACATTCCCTGTTTTAAATCTCGGACTATCTACATCCTGACGAGTTTGGTCGGTAACTTACCCAAGGTCCCAAAGCAGGTAAGTGACTGATGCAGAATTCGAGCTCATGTTTGACTGATCTCAAAGCATGTGACGCTTCCAGTTTCTGGGTTTTTCTCAGTCCTGATAAACAAACCTACCCTTCCGTGCTGATGGGAATACAGGTCCAAACATGCTTCAGTAAACAATCTCGGTTCAGGTGAAAACAAAGTGCTCTCTCCCTAGACCTTGTTTGCATTCTCTAAACCCTGGGCAACAATGACAGGAAAAGGGAATCAGAGTAGGAGGACTGCCAAGTCTGTATCTTAAGCACTCTTTAGCTGCAGGTAAGGCAGTCAGGGGACTAATTGCCTTGCAGGGGACTCTACATGGCACTGACGCAAAGAGACTACAGGGTTTTTGTTTGTTTTTGTTTTAACAGAGCACTGCTCAGCTCTGAGTTGTGGTAATACAGGGGATTGAACCTGGGGCTTTGGAGCCTCGGGCATGAGAGTCTCTCTTCAAAATAATTTTTACATCTTTATTTATTGGATAGAGACAGCCAGAAATCGAAAGGGAAGGAGGTGACAGAGAAGGGAGAAAGACAGAGACACCTGCCACACTGCTTCATCACTCGCAAAGCTTTTCCCTTTTCCCTTGTAGATCAGCTCGAACCCGGGTCCTTGGGCATTGCAGCCTGCGCGCCCAAGCAGGTGCGCCACTCCCCACCCCATGAGAGCCTCTTTGCACAATAACCATTAAGCTATCTACCCCCATGCTGGAGACTACTGGGTTCCAAGCGTGAACTCCATCGCCATCTTTCTGTGTCTGTTTCTTGATCCTGAAAATGGGTCCAGCAGCTCTGCCCTGCCGTGGGGGGGGGGGGGCCCAAATGAGGAAGTGGGTGTGGGTGCATAAGTCCTCTGGGCGGCCGTGGGGTGAGGGCAGGCAGTCCCAGCCACGTCCCCGTGGCCCCCTTTACCTTCAGGGTGATGACCCTGCTGGGGGTCTTGATCTCGAAGGTCCCTTCCTCCGCATCCGCCTTGCAGTCGAAGGCCGCGCAGGCCAGGTCGATGCTGTCCAGGGGGTTGGCGTCCTGCGCGGTGCGCGAGTAGTACAGGTGACATTTCTTCTCGTCGTAGCAGAACCAGCGGGACTTCCAGCCTCGCAGGGGCCCTTTGCCGCCGAACTTGCTCAGATACCCGCAGAGCTTCGTGGGGGCCGCCTCCAGGGGCCGGGGGGGCCCCTCCGCGTCCTCGGGAGGCGACGCCCCTGCAGACCCGGGGGCAGCGGGGTTATCCCGGGTGCCCTCCATCGCCGCCCTGACCGCACAGGGATCCGCTGCTCCGGCCAGATCCCGGGGACTCGGGGCACCTAGGGAGAGGCAGGTAAGGGGGATCCCTGAGGATCTGTCTGCCTCCTGGGACCGGCTGCAGCGATCGCGACCTACCGGCCGGGCAGGTTCCCCCGCCTCCCTCACGTGGACCGGGCACGCAGGCCCCGCCCCCTCCGCCCAGTCTCTGCCCCGCCCCTAGGCCCCGCCCGCCACACCCACTTCCGGTTTCCCACCGCGCCAGTCAGCCATTTTTACTGAGGGCAATCGCAAGGCGAGGCGTGGGGGCCTGAGGTTAAAGGTGGGTGTGGCCGAGTTAGATTAACCTGCCGCAGAGAAGCGGGAAGAGACTCCAGTCCTTCATCACAGCGCCCTAATAAACTCGCATAATAACGCAGAAGGACGGCCTCTGTCAGTCCGTGTGGGTCTTGTGCTATTCACCCGCGTCTGTGCCGCGCAACTGGACGTCAGACAGCGCACCGCGCGGTGATTGGCTGAGAGGGGCCTCGCGTTGGAGCCACTTCCGGTTCGGGCGGGGTGCGCGTGGCTTCCCGGGCTCTGAGCTCAGTCTGCCGCGTAGCTGTTGTGAGCAGGTGACTTTGCGTGGAGCTCCGCGGGCGCGCAGTGGGCGACAAGACAGGGTGCTAGCACCCAGTGAGCTCTCACCACTGTCAAAGGAAATACAGTGAAGACAAAGAAACGAGTAAATGAACACGGTGCCCACACTACCTTCTAGGAAGAAGTGAGCAGAATCCTAGCAGCAATAAAGAGGTCATAGGGATTCTGGAACAGGGATCGGTAGATCAGTGGAAGAATGTTAGAAGTTCAAAATTTTTTCAACGGTAGAATTAAAGAGTTTAGTACAAGATAAGGGTCTCAGTCTTTGCTTTCAAATTCTTAGCTTTTAAAATAGCATAATGGTTATGCAAAGGAAGTCTCTTGCCTGAAGCTCTAAGGTCCCAGGTTCAATCTCTTGAGTCGCACCTGAAGGCCGAGTTGAGCAATGCTCTGTAGTAAATAAATAAATAAACGAGGCATTGTCATGCTTTCAGGAATATATATATATATTTTTAATAAAAAAAGCAGTTGTAGAGCACATGCTTTTCATGTGTGAGCCTTTGGATTTAATCCCCAGCCCCACCAAGCTGTGATCCAAGATCAAAAAAAAAGTTTAAAGCAAACATTTTCGATTCCTCCCACATCCGTCATTCCCATGAAGTTTTAATACCACAGACATGCGCTTCTTTGTACTACATATTTATGCTTTATATGTAAAAAGTTACTGGTTTTTGTACCTCAAAAACCAGTTTCACTGGACAATAGCACCTCTTGACACTGGGGTATAAGATCAAATTTGGATTTCGAATGTATAAATACCAATGTAAATGGTAAATGTAAATGTACAAATACCAAGTTTTTTAAAAATTTAATTTATAAAATTAAAAAAAAGAAAATATCGACAAAACCATAGGATAAGAGAGGGTAAAATTCCACACATTTCCCACCACCAGATCTGCGTATCCCCTCCCCTCCCCTGATAGCTTTCCTATTCTTTATCCCTCTGGGAACATGGACCCAGGGTCTTTATGGGGTGCAGAAGGTGGGAGATCTGGCTTCTGTAATTGCTTCTCTCCTGGACATGGGCCAATTACTTAAACTCTATTTTAGCAGGTGTTTCTTTTTCTTTTTTAAAATATTTATTTATTTATTCCCTTTTGTTGCCTTTGTTGTTTTATTATTGTAGTTATTCTTGTTGCTGTTGTTGTTGGATAGAACAGAGAGAAATGGAGAGAGGAGGGGAAGACAGAGAGGAGGAGAGAAAGACAGACACCTGCAGACCTGCTTCATCATTTGTGAAGTGACCCCCCTGTAGGTGGGAAGCCGGGGGCTCGAACCAGGATCCTTATGCCGGTCCTTGAGCTTTGCGCCACTTGCGCTTAACCGGCTGGCTACTGCCCAACTCCCCTTTCTTTTTTTAATATCACAGGACTGTTCAGCTCTGGCTTATGGTGGTGTTGGGGATTGAACCTAGGATTTCTGGTAATTCTAATGCCTCGGGCATGAAGGCCCTTTTTGCATAACCATTATACTATCCTCCTAGTCTAGTTTTTTAGTTTGATTTTGGAGAGTAGTGTTTGTGACTTGAATGCAGGGAAAAACAGCCACCTGAGTCATTGCTGGAGGCTTACTCATGGGAGATTAGTATAACTTGGTACAAGGAATGTGAGATAATTTAGCAATAAGGTCAAAAGCCTCGGAGTTTGTCCTATAGTTTAGAAATTCCATTTGTAATCATGTCTCATAGCAAAAAAAACTATACATTCTGACAAATCTATTCATACATTAAGTAATCAAGTGACTAAGTACTTTCTGCAGGATATTGAATAATATAGAAACTGTTAAGCTCTTGAAAAGCAGGGCACAGTACTGTCTTCACGAGACTTGCTGCCTAGTTAAAGTACATATGCTGTGCGGGTATATAAAAGTTAGATGGAAACGGTAATGTATAACATTGGTAGTATTTTCTCTAGGTGGTAAGATTAAGGTTGATTTTAATATTCTTTCTGCTTTTCTATAATAGTCTGCTTTTTAAAAGTACATATTTTACAGCTTTAAAAGGGATATTTTTTAAGTACACATTTGTTGCTGTAATGTAAGTTGATTTAGAAGAAGGACCCAGGGTGGTGGTGGGCCTGGTTGAACGCACATGTTACAGTGTACAAGGACCCAGGTTCAAGCCCCCGGTGCCCACCTGCAGAGGGAAAGCTTTGCAAGTGGTGAAGCAGGGCTGCAGGTGTCTCTCTGTCTCTCTCCCTCTCTATCACTCCCTTCCCTCTCAGTTTTTGGCTGTCTCTAATCAATCAATCAATCAATCAATAAAGATAATAAAAAAGAATGAGGATCTGAAGTCACTTCTCCCAGCTCCATTACCATAAAAAACAATCAAGAGAATCATATACAAAAGGTAGATTAAGGGTATTTTTATAAAAAGTTTAATGTATCTCATTTAATGATCAAGATGAGTATCACTCTGGCATATGTGGGCAGGGAATTGAACTCAGGCCCTCACACACACAAGACCTGCACTCAACCATGGAGCCATCTCCCTAGTCAGAAATTAAGGAGATTTCTAAGAAACTAATGTGGGGAGGTAGGATGGTGGCACCCCTGGTTGAGTGCACATGTTACCATGTAACAGGTTTGAGCCCCCAGTCCCCACCTGCAGGGAGGAAGCTTCATGAGCAGTAAAGCAGGTCTTTCTCTTTCATCCCTCCCTTATCAATTTCTCTGTGTCCTATCAAATAAAATAGAAAAAAAAAGGCAAAAAAATGGCTTCTTGGCAAGGTGAATTCAATAGTGCTCTCACCAAGCCCCAGCAATAATCCTTGTAGCAAGGAGAGAGAGGGAGGGAGGGAGGGAGGAAGGGAGGGAGGGGGAGAGAGAGAGAGAGAGAGAGAGAGAGAGAATGTCTAAATCCTGGGCATGTTATATTAATGACACAAACTAGAACACTTGTTTCATGGGCAAGAATTGGAAGAGGGAAGTAGAAAATGAACTGGAAGAGGCAGGACAAGTTTCTCAACTCTCCCACTCTCTTCTGGGCTGAATTGTACTCCCCTGCCCCTCATTTAAACTCATGTTGAAATCCTAACCTGCCATCTCTGTATCCTAGGATATGACTTTATTTATAGACAGGGCTTTTAAAGAGGTGATAAAACAAGGCCATTAGTGTGCCTATAATCCAATCTGGCTTGTGTTCTTATAAGGAGAGATTAGGACAGGGTTTTTCTTGTCATTTCATATAGACACAGAGAGGGAGGCACAGAGGGAGAGAACAGACACTAACTCACTGACTGCTCTATTGCTCACGAAGCCACTATACAGCGTTCCTGTGTGGTAACAGGGCCTCAAACCCAGGTTCTTGAACATGAAAAGTGCGTATTCTGTCAGCTGAGCTATCTCCTAGCCCAATTTTTCTGTCGTTTAAACCTCCCAGTCTATATTTTATTACAGAAACCCAAACGGACTAAGACATACTTCTAACAACAGAATGAGTTCCCTGGAGCCCTCTCTCAGTTGGGTGGGTGGCAGGAAGCCTGACCACACAATTTTTTTTTTTCTGGGATTTAGTTTCCTTGTCTATAAAATAGGAATCCTGATTCCTACCCAGAAAAATCCCCATATGTTTATGAAAGCAAAAATACATAAATAAATAAAATTAAAAAGTAGTGATGACACTATTACTATTATAGGCCAGTTTGCCCAATCTGCAGTAAAATCAAGCAGTCACACTACTAGGTTCAGGGTTGTTCTGGGAGAAAAAAAATCAAAAGGAGGATGGGAAAATGGCACAGCAGCCGCCACAGGACTTGTATCTGATTCATGTCCATTCCTCCAACAACCAGGAACCAGAGCCTAGCGGCACTCTGACCCAAAAGGGAAGGAAAAAAGAAAAGCAAGAGATTCTAGAAGGAAACACCTGTTGGTCTAGACCCATCGGTCAGTGTAGCCTGCATCACTGATGCTCTGGAGAGGTTAGCGCATGTCCAGACCTTGCCGGAAGCCCCAGAAGTCACAGTTTCTTTTAACCCCTGCCACCACCATAAGCCAGAACTGAACAGTACGCTGCTTAATCTCTCCTCTCCTCTCCTCTCCTCTCCTCTCCTCTCCTCTCCTCTCCTCTCCTCTCCTCTCCTCTCCTCTCCTCTCCTCTCCTCTCCTCTCCTTCCTCTCCCTCCCCTCCCCTCCCCTCCCCTCCCCCCTCCCCTCCCCTTCCCTCCCCTACCCCCTCCCCTCCTATCCTCTCTTCCCCTCTCGTCCCCTCCCCTCCTTTCCTCTCCCCTCCCTTCCCCTCCTTTCTCCTCCCCTCCCCTCCCCTTCTTCCCACCCTCTCTGCCTCATAAAAATAACGGAATCTTACCGCAAAACATCAGCACCTTTCCTGGGATGCATTGGATCGACCTTCTCGTGGTGCATCCCGTGAGTCCCCATTCATTGGGGAAACTGACGATCCTTCCTAGCCTACTGAATCCACATGGATCCCAGTCACTTTCAAAGCCAGCAACAAGCAGCTCCTGACAGCTTTCAACCTGACGCTGTTGACTGGCTACGGAAGAAGGGCCAACGCTAGAAGAAGAAGCACCTTTCCTCTATGAGGATGTCAGCTGTGAAGCAGGAGGTTGTCAGAAAACGACACCTTGTGGTCATTATGGTGTACTGCTCTGGCGTATATTTGGTATCCCCAAATCTCGGTCAAATGGGATACGGAGATCTGGTGGTGGGAATTGTGTGGAGTTGTACCCCTCTTATCCTATGGTTTTGTTAATGTCCCCTTTTTAAAATAAATACATTTAGAAAATTTCTCTAAGAACTGGCCCTGGACAGACAATCCCACCGATGTGTCCTGGAGCCCTGCTTCCCCAGAGCCCTGCCCCACTAGGGAAAGAGAGAGGCAGGCTGGGAGTATGGATTTACCTGTCAATGCCTATGTTCAGCGGGGAAGCAATTACAGAAGCCAGACCTTCCAGCTTCTGCTACACACAATGACCCTGGGTCCATGCTCCCAGAGGGATAAAGAATAGGAAAGCTATCAGGGGAGGGGATGGGATACATATTTCTGATGGTGAGAATTGTGTGGAGCTGTACCCCTTTTAACCTATAGTTTTTTTTTTTAATTTTTTATTTAAGAAAGGATTAGTGAACAAAAGCATAAGGTAGGAGGGGTATAACTCCACACAATTCCCAACACCCAATCCCCATAACCCACCCCCTCCCATGGTAGCCTTCCCATTCTCTATCCCTCTGGGAGCATGGACCCAGGGTCGTTGAGGGTTGCAGAAGGTAGAAGGTCTGGCTTCTGTAATTGCTTCCCCGCTGAACATGGGCGTTGACTGGTCGGTCCATACCCCCAGTCTGCCTCTCTCTTTCCCTAGTAGGGTGTGACTCTGGGGAAGCTGAGCTCCAGGACACATTGGTGGGGTCTTCAATCCAGGGAAGCCTAGCCAGCATCCTGGTGGCATCTGGATATCCTATAGTTTAGTCAGTGTTTCCTTTTCACAAAAAAAAAAGAGAACTGGCCCCTCCTCTGCCAATATATCCAAAACAGACAGGTTAATTATTTGACATCTTCAAAACCAATATATTTAAGTATTCTTTCAACCGTCTGCTAAATGAGGGAAGGGAAATAGATTTCCTATCAAGAAACCACCTATTTCTTAGTTGAATATAAGGGTTTATTACATGCCCTGATGAATATTGTAGCTTCACAGCCCAAGGAAGAATTTCCAGATAGAAAGAGAGACAGAGGGAGAGAGGGAACGATACCATTTTGGATTCTCCTCTCTTAATATGGGGATAACTTTAGTGTTCTTATTATGGAAGGGATAACATAAAATACAATACAGGATTTTGAAATATATTTTCAAGACTTTAGGTTTTCTTTTCAGCAAATGGGTCTGAGCTGGCCACAGCATGGGTGAGCTGAGTGGGCTGAGGCTAAGGACGGAGCCTACCATGCAGGCAGTGCTGAGTGTCTGCCCATAACTGACCTGAGCCTTGGGTATTGGAGGGGACAGTGGGGACTGTGCTGAACCAAAGCAGAAGTGACCCGCACAGAGGGGGGATCTGTTCTCAGCCATCCAGAAAGACGAGGACTGGGTGGTGAAGGCAGCATAATGGTTAGGCAAAGAGTCTCATGCCTGAGGCTTCAAAGTCCCATGGTCAGTTCTCAACTATCATAAACAGAGGTGAACAGTGCTCCGGAGAAAGAGGGGGGAGGGGGAGAAAAGGAGGGGAGGGGAGAGAAGAGGGAAAGGGAGGAGAGAGGAGAAGAGGAGAGGAGAGGGGAGGAGAGGAGAGGAAGAGAAGAGGGGAGGAGAGGAGGGGAGAGAGGAGAGGAAAAAAGAAGAAGAGAGGAGAGGAAGAGGGGAGGGGAGGAGAGGAGAGGAGGGGGAGGAGAGAGGAGGGGAGAGCAGAGGAAGAGGGAAGGGGAGGAGAGGAGAGGAGGGGAGGAGAGAGGAGGGGAGAGGGAGAGGGAAAAAGGAGAAGAGAGGAGAGGAAGAGGGGAGAGGAGATAGGAGAGGAGAGCAGAGGAAGAGGGGAAGGGAGGGGAGGAGAGGAGAGGAGGGGAGGAGAGGAGAGATGGGGAGAGGAGGGGAGGGGAGGGGAGAGGAGGAGAGATGGGGAGGGGAGAGGAGAGGAGAGGAGAGGAGAGGAGAGGAGAGGAGAGGAGAGGAGAGAGAAGGCAGGTTTTATAATGACAACAAGCGCTGTGGCAAACACTGTGCTAATAAAGTGAACACGCCTGCTTGCTCATGTGAAGGCCCCGAGCGTTTCCTTGTGGATCCGTCGCTGGAATTGTGCTCCAGGCCCTCTGTGCACCAGTGCTTTCTCACGAGGATCTCGCGTCCATTAAGTGAAACAGCTGTGTCTGGGGAGTCAGAACTGACTCTTTGGGATTTGCTGTCACCGTTCTTTGTCCTTCAGAGAAACAAGGAGTCTGACCATATCTTTTATTGAGGACAGCCTCCATAGGGCTTGATGGGTGTCGCGCCATGCTTCCCCACTGCCCCCATAGGGTTTGATGGGTGTCGCGCCGTGCTTCCCCATTGCCTCCATAGGGCTTGATGGGTGTCACGCCGTGCTTCCCCACTGCCTCCATAGGGTTTGATGGGTGTCGCACCCTGCTTCCCCACTGCCCCGTCTCCCGTAGCTTAGCCGTGTCCTCAGGACCTGCTCTCTAGGCTGCTCAGGCTCCTGCTCCTTCTCCTCCAGAAAACTCAGGACCAGAGCTGAGGTTCGCACACAGGAACACCTTGGAACTCGCCCCTGGGCAATGCCGAGCAGATTAAGCAAATGGAAACACCTGTCTTGTCAAGCTAGTTCTTCCTCCTCTGATGTGTGTTTTTCGGAGCGACCAGAGAATGGGGAAAGGAAGATCCCGTGGTGACATATGGAAATGTGTATGCATTTTACTGTGCAGCCTGCTTTCTTGAAGAGGGGGTGGCGTGCATACAGATCCTTGCATTCACAATTCCCTGGGCCTCAGAATACCCTGAGAACAGCAAGGAGATACAGACGCTAATTCTAGAAACAGCCTAGGGGCCAGGTGGTGGCACCTGCCGCCATACAGAGTAGGAAGTATGAGGACCGGTGTAAGGATCGGGGTTCAAGCCCCCTGCCTCCCTGCCTGTAGGGCGGTCGCTTCACAAGCGGTGAAGCAGGTCTGCAGGTGTCTGTCTTCCTCTCCGCCTCTCTGTCTTCCCTCCTCTCTCCATTTCTCTTTGTCCTGTCCAACAGCAGCAGCAACAACAACAACAACAAATGGAAAAGACGGCCTCCAGGAGCAGTGGATTCATGGTGCAGGCACTGAGCCCCAGCGATAACCCTAGAGACAAAAAAAAAAACAACAAAGAAAGAAACTCAGTCCACTTCCTCTCAGGCCTACGCACTCCCCAAGCCTTCCATGGTGTCCCCCAATCCATGGGAATTCCATAGGTCCTGCCACAGCGGGCAGCAGGCGTGCTCCCATCCCCCAGCCCTTTTCACAGTGGGGCTGCTTTCTCCTGCCCTCCCCCTGCACCTGTACAGTAAGGCCTTGGCACTGGGCAGTCCAGTGGTCACCGTGTCTTCAGAAGGAAGGCGCTATCAGGCCTGCACTGGGTGAATGCAGAGTGCTGTGGAGGTAGATTTCTGCTACCTCTGTTCTTACAAGGGAGAGACTTGAGTCAATGTCCACCTTGCTCCCTTCAACTTCACTTACACATTAGTTTTCCTTTTTCTATTTATTTATTTATTATCTATTCATGAGAAAGACAGGAGAGAGAGAACCAGACATCACTGTGTGCATGTGCTGCCGGGGATTGAACTCAGGGCCTTATGCTGGAGAGTCCAGTGCTTTATGCATTACGCCACCTCCCAGACCACTTTATTTATTTTTTTATATTTTATTTACTGATTATTGGATAGAGACCGATAGAAATTGAGAGGGGAGGATAAGATAGAGAGAGAGATAGATAGAGAGAGAGGCACCTGCAGACCTGCTTCACCACTCGTGAAACTTCCGCCCCTGCAGGTGGGGACCCGGGGCTTGAACCTGGGTCCTTTTGTATTGTAACGTGTGCACTTAACCAGGCGCACCACCACTTGGCTCCCTTTTTCTATTTATTAATGAGAGAAGGAGAAAGAGCATCACCTTGCATATGTGGTCTGGTGATAGAACTCAGTCCCTCATCAACTGGTGATAGAACTCAGTCCCTCATCAACTTCCCTGTGCTACTTCCCTCACTGCTTGCATACTTTATTATTATTATTGAATTTATTTTCAGTGTTTTTTTTTTTCCATCTGGGTTATCACTGAGGTTCCATGCCTGCACAAATCTACCTCTCCTAGTGGTCATTTTTTTCCAATAGACCCAGAGAGAAAGAGAGAAGGTGAGAGAGGAGGAGAGATAGAGAGACCTGTAGCAGTGTCCATGCCTTGTGAAATATCTTCCTTGTAGATGGGGACTTGAACACAGTCTTTGTGCAAGCTAACCTGTGCTGTCAGCCAAGTGCATTCCCCCATCCTTCTGACTGCTTTAAGAATCATTATTCTGTGGCTGAGTGGTAGTGCACTGGGTTGAATGCACATAGCTCAAAGCGCAGGGATAGGCACAAGGATCCTGGTTCGAGCCCTCGGCTCCCTACCTGCAGGGGAGTCGTTTCACAGGTGGTGAAGCAAGTCTGCAGGTGTCTGTCATTCTCTCCCCCTCTCTGTCTTCCCCTCCTCTCTCCACTTCTCTCTGTCCTATCCAATAAAAATGGAAAAGATGGCCTCTAAGATTGGTGGATTCATAGAGCAGGCACCTAGCCCCAGCGATAATACTGGAGGGAAGAAAAAAATTCATTATTCTCTTGCTTATGTGCAGTCCCACCACTTTTGCATGTGCATATACATATATATGCACAAATATAGACACATACTCAGAGGGAGAGACAGACAGACAGACAGACCAAACACTGGAGGGTCCTCTTCCCTGTGTGATACCTAGCCTACCTGGTGAGCTATCACTCTGGTCCCAACGCTGTACTTTTCCTCATGTAGTTATTATTATTATCTTTATTTGCTGGATAGAGATAGCCAGAAATTGAGACGGAAGGGAGTGATAGAGAGGGAGAGATACAGAGAGAGACACCTGTAGCCCTGCATCACTACTCGTGAAGCTTTCCCCCTGCCGGTGGGGACTGGTGGCTCGAACCTGGGTCCTTGAGCACTATAACATGTGTGCGCACCGGGTGCACCACTGCCCAATCCCTCTGTGCGTATTCATAATTAATAACCATCACATCCAGGACTGGCATTTCTCCCAGTGTAAAAACACCTTCTGTCTTGTCTCCTCTGCCCTAGGGTGTTGCCCTGGGCCCCACTTCTCTAAGCTCAGTGGTCAGAAAGAGTCTGGGGACTTGGGCAGAGTGCTGTCTCTGTGTAGCTCTGTCCATATTCTGGGGTTGTCCAGGCACACCCGGTTAGACGCACACATTTCTTTTATTCTCATGCAAGCAGAGAATTTGTCCCTTATTGTCATTTCCACCAATCCTCATAAGACTTTTCTGCTTGTACCTAGTAAGCTGAGGGTTAAGGACATTTTGTGGGAGGTGAAGTGAAGGAGGGAGAGGGTTTATCTTCTAGCAACACACTGAGAAAAATCACATAGTGCTAATCACAAGTACCTGTACAAGGCTCTGGGTTCAAGCCCCTGGCTCCCCACCTGCAGGGAGGATGCTTCAGAAGCGGTGAAGCAGGTCTTCAGGTGTCTCACTTTTCTTTCAACATTTAAAATTTCTTAATTAAATTTTGTTTATTTCTTTACTGGACAGCGACAGCCAGAGATCAAGAGGGAAGGGAAGATAGAGAGGGAGAGAGACAGAAAGAGACCTGCAGCCCTGCTTCATAACTTGTGAAGCTTCTTCCCGCTTGCAAGTGGGGACCAGGGGCTTGAACCTGGGACCTTGTGCACTGCAATGTGTGCATCTAACCAGGTGTGCCACCACTTGGCCCCCAGGTGTCTGTCTTTCTCTCTTCCTCTTTATCTCCCACTCCTCTCTAAATTTCTCTTTGTCCTATCCAATAAAATGGAAAAAATGGCCGCCAGGAGCAGTGGATTCATAGTGGGGGAGAGAGAGAGAGAGAGTCCCAAATGTTTGAGACATCCTTGAGTCTTTGAGCTAACTGCCATGTTTCTTGAACATTACCCACCTTTCTTCTCTCACCTTTTTCCTTTCACCGCCCCCCCCCATTCCTGAGCTTTCCTAACAGAAGTGTTTCTCCCCCCACCCCTTTATTTATTTATTTCTTCTTCTTCTTCTTTTTTTTTTTTTTTTACTCCTGGGGCCTCTATGATTCTATCACTTCCAGTAGACATCCCCCCTCCTTTCCTTCTAACTAGAGAGAGAGAGAGAAGACACCATAGCACTACTCCACTATTCCCAGAGCTCCCCGTGTTCTATACGATGCTCCCACCTGGGGTGTGTCTGTGGGGTGGGCTAGGGGCTCAAGTCCAGTCCTCACGCAGGGTGAAGTGTGTGCTTTCCCAGAGGAGCTGCCCCCCGGCTCCCACCTCATCTCTTTTCCAGCCTTACGTCTAGACTCGAACTCCCCAGTGGTTTTCTCCCTGCATCTGTTGTCAGAGATGACAGTCGCTCGCTTTACATTCCTGAAAGCAGAGCAGACATTAGCTCCAGACTCCAAAACGTTTTCATCCACACAAACCCTCAGGTGAAGTATTGCATCTGCTTTACAAATGCGGGACGGAAATTCCCAAAGGTTGAGTGGATCACTCAAAATGCACAGACAGGGCAATAAGGAAGGAGACAGTTGTCCCCTGGTCTGAAGATTCTGAGATTAAGACCAGAGTCACCAAGCAAGGCAGGAGGCATTGTTGTCGGATCACTCAGGAATCTGAAAAGCCATAGAATACGTTGTCAATGATTAACATTCCATAACCTGGTGGGCCTGGGGGCAGCCCAACAGGAAGGCACATTCTACCAGAGCTGGATTGCCTGTTCCCCCGCTAATAAGGCATTCCTGTTCCTTCCCTTTCTTCTGTGATAATCCGGCTTTCAGTAGAGGCATTGGACTGGGCTCTCTCTCTCTTCAAAATTTATTTATTTACTTATTTATTTGCAGAGCGGGGGGGTCTCAACGTATCTGTAATTTTACCACACCCAGGCCACATTTTCATTTCCACAGACAGCAGACGAGAGAGAGTGGGAGAGGAGACAGAGACAGAGATAGAGATAGACACTGCAATACAAGTGCTTCCTCCTGGGCTGCACACATGGCAAGAACTATCAAGAACTTCAAAATAGCCGGGGCAGGGGAGACAGCGTAATGGTTATGCAAAGGGACTCTTATGCCTGAGGCTCCTAAATCCCAGGTTTAATCCCACTGTAAACCATAAAACTGAGTAGTGCTCTGGAAAAAAAATTTTTTCAAAATAGCAATAGTGGCACATTCAGCTGGGCCTGGATTTCTTTTAAGGGACCACACAGGTCCCATGTGCTTGAAGACAGACAGCCTTGTGTGGCAGGTTCGTCCTCTGTTACCTCTGACTCCCCATTCTGAGAGAGATGCTTATCACATGCTACCATTATCTCTCTCTCATTCCTTTTTTTAAAAAAACAATTATTTATTATTGGACACAGAAAAAAATTGAGAGGGGAGAGGGAGATAGAAAAAGAGACACACAGACATCTGCAGCCCTACTACATCACTTGTGAAGCTTTCTCCCTGCAGGTAGGGGCCAGGGGGCTTGAACATGAGTCCTTGCACACTGTTCTGTGTGTGCTTAATTAGGTGCGCCACCTCCTGCCCCCCCCCCAGCATGTCTCCTTTACACATTCCTTCCCTCATTGTCCTGTTCACTGCTGGTCCCCTCAGTACCCAGGACAGGTTCTGGCAAAGAGGACTCAGGCGGTTTCCCAACTTGGAGCCCCCGGAAGTGGGACATGGGATGTGGAGGACCCAGGCAGTGAATGGTTATCTCCAGGCAGGACCCAGCCAGGACCACACCAAGGCATACCCAGCATGATCACAGCACAAGTCACTATGTGCGAGGACCCGGGTTCAAGCCCCCAGTCCCACCTGCAGGGGGAAGCTTCCCGGGCAGTGGAGCACTGGTGCAGGTCCCACCTCTCTCTCTCTCTCTCTCTCCCTTTCCTCCACCTCGATCTCTGTCTCTCATCCTATATCAAAAATGTGGCCACTGGAGTCCTGCAGGCACCATGGCTCAGAGGTTACCGTGGTGACAGGAAGCAAGCAAGAGGTGACTATCCAAGAAGACAAGGGACTGACTGGCAGGAACCCAGGACAGAGGAAGCACAGAACAGACACAAGGCTTGGGGCACAGCTTATCACCAGCCCTCTAAGTCCTTAGACAGTCCCACCGATCCTTTTGTTGCTTCCTGAGGCGTCTTGAACTCCCTTGATGCTCAGTGGTGCGTGTGGGAACTGGGAAACTACTTCTATTTCCCGAGTGTTTTTAAAGGGGGAGAAGCACCATGGGTGTTGGTGCAAGGTGTCAGCTTGCTGGACCTGCAGATATGAGGTCTTGAGTTTGATTCCTAGCATTGTGCACCAGAGTGACGCGGTGCTTCTCTCTCTCTCTCTCTGGAGATAACTACAATGACTATTTACAAACAAGAGGGTCATGACGGTGCAAAACAGAATTCTTAAATATTTCAGGTAACAATGAGCCTTCATGTGGAGTCTTCACCCCCCTCCGCCCCCCAGTCCATGTCAATGTCTCTGGTTCTAAATGACAGGAACCCTACTTTTTAAAAAAAATTCTTTATTGGGGAATTAATGTTTTACATTTGACAGTAAATATAATAGCTTATACATGCATAACATTTCTCAGTTTTCCACATGACAATACAACCCCCACTAGGTCCTCTGTCATCCTTCATGGACCTGTATTCTTTCTCCTGCCCACCCCAGAGTCTTTTACTTTGGTGCAATATGCCAACTCCAGTTCAGGTTCTACTTGTGTTTTCTTTTCTGATCTTGTTTTTCAACTTCGGCCTGAGAGTGAGATCATCCCATATTTATCCTTCTGTTTCTGACTTATTTCACTTAACATGAATTTTTCAAGCTCCATCCAAGATCGGCTGAAAATGGTGAAGTCACCATTTTTTACAGCTGAGTAGTATTCCATTGTGTATATAGACCACAACTTGCTCAGCCACTCATCTGTTGTTGGACACCTGGGATGCTTCCAGGTTTTGGCTGTTACAAATCGTGCTGCTAAGAACATATGTGTACACAGATCTTTTTGGATGGATGTGTTGGGTTCCTTAGGTTATATCCCCAGGAGAGGAACTGCAGGGTCATAGGGTAGGTCCATTTCTAGCCTCCTGAGAGTTCTCCAGACTGTTCTCCACAGAGGTTGGACCAATTGACATTCCCACCAGCAGTGTAGGAGGGTTCCTTTGACCCCACAACCTCTCCAGCATTTGTTGCTATTACCTTTTCTGATGTATGACATTCTCACAGGAGTGAAGTGAGGAACCTACTTTGTTAAGAAGAAAGGGGGTAGAATTAGCTCAAGATGGAGAAGCTCATGGGGAGACGTATCTTTTTTATTATTAGTGGTTTAATACTGACGTACAAGATAACAGGGATGTAACTCGCACGGTTCCCAGCACCAGAGCTCTGGATCCCCACTCCCTCCATTGGAAGCTACAGCAGTTCTCCTAAGGTTACAGATATGGGTTAACTAGTGTTTTTTAAAAATATTTATTTATTTATTCCCTTTTGTTGCCCTTGTTTTGTTGTTGTAGTTATTATTCTTGTTTTTATTGATGTTATTGTTGGATAGGACAGAGAGAAATGGAGAGAGGAGGGGAAGACAGAGAGGCGGAGAGAAAGATAGACATCTGCAGACCTGCCTCACCGCCTGTGAAGCGACTCCCCTGTAGGTGGGGAGCCGGGGGCTCGAACTGGGATCTTTACACCAGTCCTTGCGCTTTGTACCATGTGCGCTTAACCCGCTGTGCTACCACCCGAGAGCCCTCTGGTCATCTTCCCCTATCATTTCTTCCCCACTGCTCCCAGTGGATCAAAATTATTTTGGGGGTGCAGAAGGTGGAAGGTCTGGCTTCTGTAATTGCTTCTCTGTTGGACATGGGCGTTGATAGGTTGATCCAAACCCCCAACCCTGGGAAGTTTTATCTTGAGGCATCACGGGTTCTAGAGCTCAGTGATGTCACCAGGACTTGTCTTTTCTCTTATTTCTCTCCAGGTAGAGGGCAAGATTATAGACCTCCTGGAAACTCCCAGCAAACCCTGAGAAGACTGTGATTGGCTAGGCTTCAGGAACGGGCACATCCTGGAGCCAATCATGAGTCCAGAGGTGGTAACCCCTGGTTACGAGCAAAGATTTCCTCCAGTAGCTGGGCTCTGCTGCCAGAGGAGGGGCAGACTGTGCTGAAGAGGCCAAGTAGCTGTTGCTTGTGTGGATGTCAGGCTGATGCTTTTACTGAAGCCACCCCTCTCCCCTAGAAGTCCTTGTCTTCTAGGACTCTGAAAGAGGAAATTGCTGAACATGGAGGACCACCTGGAAGGCCAGATCTCTGGCGGGTGCCCCAGGCTCACTGTTACTAGAAACTTCTGCCCACCCTCCCTCAGAGCAGACCCTAGCGTTCACAGAACAGCGTGAGGAGATAGGGCATCCTTAAAGGCTTTTACAGGCATGCCATTGTCTGGTTCCTTTACTTGAATTTGCCAAGTATTTTATTTCATTCTAGTTTTGGCTAGGAGGTAGATTTATTGAATACGATTAAGGAGAGGGCAGCTCAGATCTCTCATGATGCAGAGCCCGCCAGTTGTCAGGTGACTGCCGCGGTGAGGGATGCAGCCATCTGGGATGAGGTGCTTTTCAGCCACCATGCCTTCAAATTCATCTGCATTCAACTTGCTGAAGCCCCACTTCTTGGAGATGAAGATTTCTGGTGAGCAGGGAACTTGAACCTGGCCCTGTGCAGGGCTGCAGCCATTTGCTCCCTGTGCCCTGGGACTACCCACGGGTACCTTGTATACCTGCCTGGAGCCCAAGGTTGGGGGCAGGAAGTGGTCAGGCCTGCAATGACTGTTCAGTGGGAAGGGCTGTCTCCAGGCTCCCTTAGGGCCGTCCATACAAGCAACAGGCTGCAGGTGAGATCAAGCAGCCTGCTGTTTGCAGGCACTGCACACCCACCCCACAAGGAGAAGAGCAGAAATACTCATTTTTATGAGAGAGAGACACAGAGCCCACTCGATTCTAACATATACAGGGCTTGAACCAGAGACCTTTGTAAAACAGTGCTTGGTTGAGAGAACTGAGGATCTGAGGAAGAGCTCGGTGTGGGAAGGGGCCCGGGGTGTGGCTAATCCCCAGGAACAGGTGACCGGGTACCCGGACACCACCAGGCCCCACCTTCGGAACATGGTTCTCCCTGCATTGACTTCATTTTTCTTTGTTGTGGATGATTTCATTTTCGTACATGGAGCAATTCTGGGGAAGGGACTTACTAGCCCAGGATAAGACAGCCTCTCACCCCACCCATCACCTGCGGCCAGAACTGGGTCCTCTGACAACTGAACTGCTCTGTCGGTGCCTCAGAGGGAAGTTTCTGAGGGAAAGGTCAGTGGTGAACTGGCATCTCAGCACATCCCCACCCCCACCCCCAATTTCTGAGGAACATGACCTACATTTTGGGAGAAGCAGGCATTAAAGATGACACGTTTTTTTTTCCTTTTATTCATAAAAACAAATTTGCAACAATTTATTAAAAATTGATACCATGCAATAGGGGTACGAGAAACTCCTCATGTACATCGGATTCTGGCAGTTCCAGTCTAATTCAAAGCGTTTGTGCACTAACATCGTTGGAAAATGCCTTCTGGCTGAAGCCTTTTCTGGAAATGGATGGTGTGTTTGCTGCATATAAAAGAACAGACCTGTTAAGTAGCTAGAGTCCCTTCTGTGGGTCTTATTATTATTATTAATTTTTGTTCTTGTTGTTGTTGGTGGGGCAAAGGTTAAAAAAATGGGTGAAGCTACAGTATCATCAAGACAGAGAATGTACGTGGTGTGTAAACCTAGGAGACGGTGTATGTTCAAGGGTCACATGAGTCATGGACACACACTCACCTCTGACCATCTAGGGCTTTCCCTCCTGCAGTGCTAGAATAATATTTCTACGGGGATCGGTTTTTGTTTTGATTCTTTACGTGTATGTGCGTGTGTGCGTGCGCGTGTGTGCGTGCGCATGTGTGTGTGCGCATGTGTGCACGTGTGTGTGCGTGTGCGCGTGTGTGTGTGTACATTATGTACAAAGACTTGTCTCTTTCCCTTTGAAAAATTAACATGGTCCTTTAAATTTAACGTGGTCTTGGTGAAATTCAGAGAGCAGGTAAATACTGGTAATACACAGTGAGTGACAACACTGCTTTTTTAGTGCCTAAACAGAGAATAACTTCAACTTGACCTGTGATGTGTTAACAATTTTTTTTTTCCCTAAAAGCTACAGAACCTCCTTAACCTCTCTTAGGGAAGGGAGGAGAGGGGACAGCTATGCTACGTGACGTCGGGTGTGTGGAAGTGTTGGCGGTCGTGAGATTCCCGAGGGCCCTCCCATCAAAAGCCTGGCGGTGACACCGTGGATTCCTGACTTCAGTGGTCTGGGAAGAGATTATTATTATTATTGCCTGCCCGGTGAAGCTGCCATTAGTTTCTTCAGGGAGTGAGCGACTGCTCAGTTCTGCAGACGTCCTGGCCCTTGTCACTCAGGCCTTTCTGGAGCAAAGAACGAACCTGTCTGTTTAGGAATGTCACAGAGGATGTCAGGGAGCCTCTCTCCAGCCGGGCTGGTCTGGGCAGAGGCTGCGCTAGGAGTTTCTCTGGGCCTGGCCCCTCCTCCCGGCAGGTGGGTGCAGGCTGTGGGATACCTCACGGGTCATGGCTGCTTCACTGTTTGGTACGAAGCCTTCCAGGACCAGACCGAGTCTTGATCCTCAGGGTGACCCTGTGAGGTAGGCAGGACGGGTGTTATTTCCACCCCAGTTTGTCAGAGAGGGGAAACCGAGGCTCAGACAGACACTAGTGACTTGCTCAAAGCCACGACGGGAGTCAGCAGTGGAGTGAGGACTTGAACCCAGGTCTGTCAGACCTGGTAGGGTTCAGTGGAAAGGGAAGATCTGAGTGAGCATCATTGAATTGACAGGTCACCCTGGCGACCTCCAGGGTCAGAGCTCAACGGCTTGTCTGGATGGACGGTTGCCTTCTGGAAGCCAAGGGAAGCCAGGAACTCTCTCCCCAGTGACTATAAGGATGTCTTCTAGCAGAATGCCCTGGATTCACTTTGGTCAGAAATAAAGTAAATGGGGGAAAAAAAAAAAGGAAAAAGAAAAAAAGCTCAACCCTGCCAGCCCTTGGGTCCTTATGAGAGAGGTTAAAGTGCACAGTCTTGAGCAGACATTTCATGGTTCGCGCTGGTGGTCCCCTTTATTACTGGGGAATCACTGACACAAACACAAGGACGTGGCCAGCGTGGTGGATGCATGACTGACCGTCCGTGAATGCTGCGGCTCACGCCTGCAGTGACAGGCCCTAAACCCCCATCCCCACCCCAACGGGTGTTATTGTGTTAATATGTGGCAATAGCATGCCAGCCTGCTCCAGGGACCCCGGCCCTCACTGCCCACTGCTACCGCAGAGTCACGGCCACTCCTGCAGTTTCCCTGTCGCGGGAAGGCCGGGAATTGGCTGGACCGACCGCTGGGGCCTGGATGCTCTGCCCATCTCCTGTGGCTGGGGGAGAAGGGCTGGCCTGCGAGGGGGTTGGGGGTGGGACAAGGCCCGCGATGTGTGCGCAGAGGCTGCGGCAGTTTCTCCAGAAGCCCCCGGCCTCTTCCCAAGGCGGCTCGGGACCACTTAATGACTTCCAGCCGCAGTTCTGGCGATTCTCTCCTTGCCTTTCACAACATCCCAGCTCCTCCTGTTTGCAGATATCAAAGGAAGAAGCCGGTCCTGTTCCTCTTCTTTGTGAAAGAAAAACAAAAAAGCAAAACAAAACAAAACAAACCACACATAAGGCGCAAGGTCAAGTGCCAAGTGCCCCCATCCCGTCTAGGTGAGAGCCATCACAGCGGTCCCGCTAGGCCAGAGGCCATCGTGGTGCCCGACTCCTCCGCCGCAGAGCCGTCAAGAGTGCCCACTGCAGAGCCGACACAGTGCCCGCCGCAGCTGCTCTGCTCCATGTGGTTCTGCCATGGCGGAAGCCCCGGCCTCAGGCCTCCCTCTCCTACAGGCCCGAGACCATGACTCGGAAGGAGGGTGGCACGTGTCTGTGGCGGGGGCTGGCGGTGGGGCTGACGCAGGGGCTGACACAGCTGGCGTCCACGCCTCCAATGGATGGGAGGTAGGCGTGGTGGAGGATGGGGAGCTGGAGGGATAGCCGGCGCTGGATGCTGTGGTAGGAGAGAAAGGAGAAGGAGCCCGTTAGTGAAGGCTCGTTGGATGCTATCCCAGAGAGCTCCTTGGACTTGCTTTGGCTAAGAAGCTAAAGGAGGGAATATAAAAAGTAGATAAGAGCAAGAGACTGGCACAGTTTAACGGTGGCATTTTTTGGGTCAATTCCAAGCCACCCCATCATCTGGGACTTGAGTCAGGGAATCCTTGGATTCCCACATAGATATGATGGGTCTAGACCTCTAATAGATCCCCCTATCCACCACCACTGGTCACTTCCATCAGGAACATCACCATGAGCCCTCTAGCGGGTCTCTGCAGGACCTTGCCCTCACTGTAGCATGGCAATTGTGGGCATTGCCTCACTCTCAGTAGGGAGGTGGGGTCAACATACTCTGCCACTTGAGAAAGACGGGTCCTGAAATGAGTGCTGCCTAGAATGTTCCTAGCAAGGACCATGGACTGTGAGTCTAGACTGACAGAGGTTACATAGATTCCTGTGCTAAATTTGAATAGACATGGGCCCTAGGTCAGACTTATGAGATCAACAGTTAATGGTATTTATATACTTCTCTCATATTTGGGAGCTACTCTGTCTGCCCTGATCCAGCTTTTTAGTCCTATTTTCAACTCTGACACCATCTTCCCAGACAGTACTTTTAATCCTCCTGCATGCTAACCACCAAGCTCAGGCAAAAATTACTAAAGTCATGGGTGGTCACATGGAACATACCTAAAATAGACTTCCCAGCTTCTTCCCACATGAAGACCCCCTAGGTTCCTTTGCCCTATTCCCACCTTTGGGTACCTGTTTATTGAACAATTTGCTTTATATCATACTGCCTTTCAGCCACCAAGATGCAGATGCTACCATGATGCCATCCTGACTTCCCTGGGCAGACGACCTCACCAGTGTGTCCTGGAACCAACCCCACCTTCCCAGAATCCTACCCTACTACGAAAAGATAGAAACAGGCTGGGGGGATGGATCAGCCTGCTAACACCCATGTCCAGAAGCAATTACAGAAGCCAGACCTCCCACCTTCTGCACCCCATAACAAATTTTGGTCCATACTCCCAGAGGGATAAAGAATAGGGAAGCTTCCAATGGAGGGGATGGGACACTGAACTCTGGTGGTGGGAACTGTGTGGAATTGTATCCCTGTTTTCTTATAACCTTGTTAATCATTATTAAATCACTAATAAAAATTTAAAAAAGAAAGAATATGGCTTTTTTTCTCTGAGTCCAAGGTATAAAGGCTTCTGGGTTTGGTCTCTTCTTTGAGGCTCATATGTTTGTGACACTCCTCTGTGTGTATATACACAAATCAAATCTATTTTCTCAGTTACTGTCAATATATTTTATGTTAACTTGACTTTCAGACTATTCACAGAACCTAGAGGGAGAGAAGATTTTCCTTAACAATTAATTAATTAATGAGAGAACCAAAGCATTGGTCTGGCACATGTGATGCTGGGGATCAAACTTCAGACCTCATGCTTGAGAGTCCAACCCCTTCTCCACTGTGCCACTATGCTGCTGTCTTCTCACTGGGTCTTCTCCGCCCTCCCTACTTCCTGCAACCTTCCCCTGTTTATTTTTCTCCAAAACAACTATTACTATATTGTATTTTAGGCACCAGGGCCTCTTGCCTACATGACTCCTCTGTTCCAGGTAGATGCCTCCTTTTATTTTATTTCATTTTAGCAATTCAGACAGCAAAAGAGAAAAAGAGAGAGACAAGGAAGGAGAGAAAGAAAGAGGAGAGACACCACAGCATTGTTGCGCCATTTATGAAGTTACCCTGGTGCTGTGCACAGTCCTTTGTAGTGTCAGGACCTGGTTCCTCTCACATGGCAAAGTATTTCTCCTACTGGGTGAGCTATCTCTGTCCCATTAACATTGTTTTATTTAAAAACAAACAAACAAACAAAGAAGTTACAGTCTTCCTAGGTAAACATGAGCTCCGCAAGGGGAGGAGTTGTCTGGCTTCCTTATTGCTGTATCTGACACAAAGTAGGTTCCAGTGAACTACTGTTGAATAAATGCACTTAGCAAGATAAAAGTTTATTCACAGCAAAAGTATTGTGCTGTGGTGGAGAGCATGACATCTGAAGTTGGACAGACCCAAGGTTAAATTTTATTTTCAGCACTTAACAACAGGCGAGCTTGACAAGTCACCTGCCCCTTTGGAATAAGAAATCTTGGGGGTGGAGCCAAGATGGTGACTTGGAGGCAGTTGCTGGCATGAGCTCCAACAAGCAGCGGCTGTGGCCTGGGATTCTCTGGATAGGGTAGGACACTGGGCCTTCTGCAGGCGGGAGAATAAGGGGTCCTACGGGTGACACCAAGGAGGGGTCCTATAGCTCACTCTTGGTTTAGAAAACGGAGACCAGGGGGAAAAAAGAAAGGAAAACTTTTGATTATTTTTGAAGCTCACCCCTGCCCCCACTCCAGAACCAGCCCCCAGGGGCTGGACAGCCGCTCCTAGCAGGCTCCCCACTGAGCTTTTTTCTTTACCAAGATTCCTGGCTCACCAGGAGTGTCATTCCAATCCTTTTACTTTTTGCTTTCCTTCTCTCTCTTATTTTTTTCTAAGTGGCTGGAGCTCTAATTGAAAGACAAAATATCTGACCAATCAGAGCGTCACCCCTGCCTGGGAACTGTGGAGAGCAAGTCAAACAATTCGTACCAAACCACTGTTGGACACGCACCATGGGCTGCTCTGTGGCGGTTCTCCAGGAGAATGTACTTACTGTTCCGGGGAGTTGATATCTTCTATAGGATCTTTGCACGTTCGAGAGGGCTCTGTTGTGTTCCACTGTAGCTGGGGATTTTGATCGAGGTGATTTTTTAAAATGGTCTTTCCCCCATCTGGATGCAAAAACAACAGCATCACCACACATTCGGTTCACTTAAATTTTAAAACCCAGCAGTCCATTACTTTAGGATGCTGTTCCAGGAAAGAGAATGCTAAGGATCCCTCAGAGCTGTGATCTCTCCTGCTACTCTCCTGCTCTCCTGGGACCAGGCAGTGAGCTGAGAAGCTTCAGCCTAGAGAGGGCAGGTGTGTGTCTGAGTATGTAGGGTGACTCTGAGCCTTCTTTTGCTCCAAGGAGAGAAAGAGAGAGAGAGAGAAAACAAAAAAAGGAGGGGGTGGCTGGAGGGGGCAGGGAGTCACACCACCAATGTAGATAAACAGGACGTATAAACCAGAGATTCTGCTTAGAGAACCAATACACGTGAATCTGGAAAACAAATCAAAACACAAGCAAGCAGACAAACCGATTTCCAAGACATGAAGGGTCTTATAGTGGTTTTATCTGTGGGAGGTGGGAGGGTGGGACACAGAACTCTGGTGGTGGGTGTGGTGTGGAGCTAGACACTGTCATCGTACAATCTTGTAGCCTACTATTAATAAAAAATCATAAAAAAAAAAGACACCAGAGATTTCAGAGTGAGGAACCTTTTCACAGTGCGTGGGGTATAGTGACAAAGGAAGCAACCCTCTCTGAGGTCTGTAAGATTGCCAAGAACTCAGGGGTTAGGTGCAAGTGGCACCAAGCACAATAATTGGCATAAGGATTCCGGTTTGAGCCCCTGGCTCCCCACCTGCAGGGGAGTCGCTTCACAGGCAGTGAAGCAGGTCTGCAGGTGTCTATCTTTCTCTCCCTCTCTGTCTTCCCCTCCTCTCTCCATTTCTCTCTGTCTTATCCAACAACGAACAACATCAACAATAACAATAATAACTGCAACAAGGCTACAGCAACAAGGCCAACAAAAGGGGGAAAAGATGGCTTCCAGGGGCAGTGGATTCATGGTGCAGGCACTGAGACCCAGCAATAATCCTGGAGGCAAAAAAAAAAAATTGCCAAGAACTCAAGAAAGTAACAGTAAACTGTGGGTGGGTGTGTACACTGGTATAACCTTTCTGTGGATACTGTCAACAAGCATAAGACACTATAAAAAGTGGCTATCTCTTATCCAGAATTTCCACATCTGGGAATTATTGTAAGGCAATAATTGAGGGTGTGAGCTAACATATATTCAAGAGGTTCAAAACAGCATTGTCAGCAATATCAAAGAGCTGGAACTGTGCTGAAAGCATGTGGTGAGAACGAATGGGTCTCACACACAGCTGGGGCTGCCCTTTGAAAAATACTACAGAGTCGCAAAATATGGTGATGTAGATGCCTCATTTTCATTGTGCTTCAGAACCACCAGGGGAAATACAAAAACCAAACAGACAGACAAACAAACAAACCCATTAAGGGCTGGGTAGACAGCATAATGGCTATGCAAAAGCTTCTCATGTCTGAGGCTCCACTGGCTCACATCTAATTCCCAGCACCATACACCACAGTGCTCTAGTCTCTCTCTTTTTTAAGGGATGGGAGTGTACTTTTTCTTTTTTATTTATTTATTTATTTATTTATTTATTTATTTTGGGAGTGTACTTTTTCTAACTTTATTAATTTTATATGATAGAACAGAGGAAAAATGAGAGGGAGAGGGAGATAGGGAGGGAGGGAGGGAGAGAGAGAGAGAGAGAGAGAGAGACTTGCAGCACTGCTTCACCACACGTGAAGCTTTCCCCATGAAGGTGGGGACCTGGGGCTTGAACCTGAGTCCTTGTGCTTTCATGATCATTTGCTGACTTATGTAGGCTGACTCCCTCCCATATGCATATTCCCAAAGATGTATTCTTGTTTCTACTCCCCTTTTAAATTTTTTTTATTTTATGTTTGCTTTTATTTTAACTTGATTTAATTGAGAGGGAAGGGGGAGAGAGAGAGAGAGAGAGAGAGAGAGAGAGAGAGAGAGAGAGAGAAATCGAGGAGGGAGATAGAGTGGGAGAGAGAAAGAGAGACACCTGCAGACCTGCTTCACCACTTGTGAATCTTCTCTGCCAGTGGGGAGAACCGAGGTCCTTGGGCATGATAATCTGTGCATGACCACCTGGCCCCCATAGTTATATATTCTTTGTAATACAGTCACATACAATTTCTCCATATATAATCATATTAACCAAGTCATCTTTTTTAAATTGCTTGATTTTCGATAGGTTTTTGCATTTTAATTTTTCTTTTCTAGCACAATTTATTGACTTTTCATGTGTAATTTATTGACTTTTCATGTGTATGTGTGTATTTTCTGCATTATGCATCACACTCAGAAAGAATTTCCCCTCTCTGATTATAAAATACATTCTTTTTTAGCTTTCTTCTGGAAAATAGCTAAAACTACTATCCATCTGGAATTTATTTATTTTTGCTTCTGGATTTAATTTTATTATTTTTTCAGATGGCTGCCTACCTATTTCGGTGAAATTAACTCAATAGTTTATGCTACATACTGGGGCAGCTTGGAACATTCCTACTCATGACCACAGAATGTGAGCTCAGATCTACAGGGATGCAGAGGTCACACAGGCTCCTAAGCTGAGTATGGGCCCTAGATCACATCAAGTCGATGGGGTTTATAGTCAACAATATTTATACCCCTTTCCCATATTTGGGAGCTACTCTCTTCCCTGATCCAGCTTTCTGGTCCTTTTTCCAGCCATGACATCATCTCCCTAGACAATAACTTGGATCCACCTGCATATCAGATTTCAGGCTCAGGCAAAAAAACCCAAAACCCAAAACCCAAAAACCAAAACTAGTATAGCCTTTGGAATATGACTAAAAATATGCCTACTAGTTATATATAAGACGGAGGACCCCCCCCCCCCCCCCCCGCATTATTCCAACCTTTAGGTCCATGATTGGTCAACAATTTGTTTGGCTTTGTATGTTAACTCTCTTTTCAGCCACCAGGTTCCAGATGCCAGCATGATGCCGACCAGAGTTCCCTGGACAGACAACTCCACCAATGTGTCCTGGAGCTCTGCTTCCCCAGAGCCCTTCCTCACTAGGCAAAGAGAGACAGGCTGGGAGTATGGATCGACCTGTCAATGCCCATGTTCAGCGGGGAAGCAATTACAGAAGCCAGACCTTCCACCTTCTGCATCCCACAATGACCCTGGGTCCATATTCCCAGAGAGATAAAGAGTAGGAAAACTATCAGGGGAAGGGATGGGATACGGAGTTCTGGTGGTAGGAATTATGTGGAATTGTACCCCCCTTATCCTATGGTTTTGTCAGTGTTTCCTTTTTATAAATAAAATAAAAAATAGTTTATGTTACTCCCACTATTTCGAAATGTCCTATTAAACCAAGTAGGAATAAAGTTTCTCCTCACCTGTGCTTTCCGTGAAGTTGCCCAGGTTGAGGATGTCATCGAGCTCTTGGTAATGGTTCTGTTTAATGTAGGTCGTCTTTTCTGGTGTGTCCTGAAGTTGCATGGTGACTTCTTCCAAGTCTTTATCCAGCTAGAAGAGCAAGAAGAGAAAGGCCCCAGGTGAGTTAGAGCCCTGGGCGAGAACCCAGCCACTGGCTTGGCAATTTAGGCCTTTGAGAGTTGGAAGCTGGGAGCAGCTCACAGGCCTGTGGGGCTGGGCCCCAGGCGATTGTGGGAAGGGTGCTGAGCCAGATGAGCTGCTGTTTATTGGGGAGGAGATGCAGGAGGTCCCTGCCAGCCCTTATTCCAGACTGAGCTGTGAGGAGAGGAGCCTGGGCTTTGCAGGGATGTGTTCTGCACTAGCTTGTGTCAAGCCTGGGGAGACAGCATGTGGGAATAGCAGAGTTCAGGCCCAGGGTCGGCCCCTGCTGGTTGTGTCCAAGTTGGTGAGGAGGGAAAGCTCCATCCCTTCAGCTGTAGAATGGGGCAGTAAGAGTACCTCACCTCAGGAGGTTGCTGTGAAGATGAGATGAGATGACGTATTAACGCATTAATCTAGCCCAACAGAGGTTGAAAAACAAGATTAGAAGAGAAAACACAAGCAGAACCTGAACTGGAGTTGGTGTATTGCACCAAAGTAAAAGACTCTGGGGTGGGTGGGTGGGTGGGGGGAGAGTACAGCTCCAAAAAGGATGACAGAGGACCTAGTGGGGGTTGTATTGTTATGTGGAAAACTGGGAAATGCTACGCATGTACAAACTATTGTATTTACTGTCAAATGTAAAACATTAATCACCTAATAAAGAAATTAAAAAAAAATCTAGCCCAACTGTTTCACTAAAATTTATCTTCAGGCTACTGCCTAAGAAGTTTTGCTGGGAGTCGGGCTGTAGCGCAGGGGGTTAAGCGCAGGTGGCGCAAAGCACAAGGACCGGCATAAGGATCCTGGTTCGAACCCCGGCTCCCCACCTGCAGGGGAGTCGCTTCACAGGCAGGCGGTGAAGCAGGTCTGCAGGTGTCTATCTTTCTCTCCCCCTCTCTCTCTTCCCCTCCTCTCTCCGTTTCTCTCTGTCCTATCCAACAATGATGACAACAACAATAATAACTACAACAATAAAACAACAAGGGCAACAAAAGGGAATAAATAAATAAAATAAATATTAAAAAAATAAAATTAAATTAAAAAAAGAAGTTTTGCTAATACTTTCAATTAAAAATATTTAATGGTTTATTCATCACATCGAAATATATACAAGTTATTTCAAATCAGAATTAAAAAAGAGCTGAGTGGTAGAGCATTTGACCACAGAGGGGAAAAAAAAAAAAAGGATGATTGCCCCTCTTACCTGTGAAAAAGCTATTATAGAAAGTTGACTTCAAGGGAGTTGGGCGGTGGCGCAGTGGGTTAAGTGCATGTGGCGCAAAGCGCAAGGACCAGCATAAGGATCCCAGTTTGAGCCCAGCTCCCCATCTGCAGGGTAGTTGCTTCACAAGCGGTGAAGCAGGTCTGCAGGTGTCTTTCTCTCAGGTCTTTCTCTCCCCCTCTGTCTTCCCCTCCTCTCTCCATTTCTCTCTGTCCTATCCAACAACAACGACATCAATAACCACAACAATGATAAACAACAAGGGCAACAAAAGGGAAAATAAATAAATAAGTATAAAAAAAAAGTTGATTTCAAGTAATTCCTTACTTCCACTCATGACGTGTTCAATGATATATTAACTATGCCCACATTTAATGTTTTATCTTGGAAAAGTAATGTGTATATATTGTACCTAGCTTTCTGTTTTATTTGCCATGCAGATTTGACAATAATGACTCTTTATTCATCTGGGCTTTATGAAAAACTCATAAGAATATTTGTTAGTTGAAGTTTCTAGACAATATATGTAGATTTTGGCTCAAATGTCATAGGCTCTGAATCACTCTTAGGTAACTTAATTTGAGCTCCATTATTTAAAATTGTTGAGAAAGAAAATAATAACTGATTCTTTTTAAATGGTAGGCAGTATCTAGGAGGATGTACTTCTGAAAATGTCATTAATGTATTTCTTGGAGAAAGACAATTGCTACATGTGACATCTATCATTTGATATTTATTTGTTCCAAGTGTCTTTTTGTAAGAGAAAAATAAATAGAATTGTTTATCTAAAAAAAAAAATCTGGCCCAACATGGAACATAACCTAAAATAGATTTCCTAGCTTCCTCTCACACAAAGACCTGACCCCTATTTTCATCTGCTCTATTCTTATCTTTGGGTTTCTGTTTATTGCTTTATATCTTACCACCTTTCAGCCAACAAGTTGCAGATGCTACTAGGATGCCATCCTGACTTCCCCAGACAGATGACTTCACCAATGTGTCCCTAAGTCTCACCTCCCCAAAGTCCTACCCCACTAGGGAAAGACAGAAACAGGCTGGGGGTATGGATCCACCTGCTAATACTCATGTCCAGTGGAGAAGCAATTATAGAAGCCATAACTCCCACCTCTGCACCCCATAAAGAATTTGGGGCTATACTCCCAGAGGGATAAAGACTAGGGAGGCTTCCAACGGAGGGGATGGGATATGGAACTCTGGTCGTGGGAACTGTATGGAATTGTGCCCCTGTTATCTTATACCCTTGTTAGTCATTATTAAATCACTAGTAAGAAACTTTAAAAAAAAGGGGGGTTGGGTGGTAGCGCAGTGGGTTAAGCCTACATGGCGTGAAGCACAAGGGCAGCACAGGGATCCCGGTTTGAGCCCCTGGCTCTCCACCGGCAAAGGGGTCCCTTCACAAACAGTGAATCCGGTCTGCAGGTGTCTGTCTCTCTCTCCCCCCTCTGTCTTCCCCTCCTCTCTTGATTTCTCTCTGTCCTACCCAACAACAACAGCAGCAACAACAACAATAATAACAACAATGACAAGGATAAACAACAAGGGAAACAAGGGGGGAAAATGGCCTCCAGGAGCAGTGGATTGGGATTCGCAGTGCAGTTTCTGAGCCTGAGCAATAACCCTGGAGGCAAATAAGTAAAAAAATTAAATTAAATTAAATTTAAAAATCTGGCTCAATGCCTGATATATATTAAAGTCATCATACTTTTATTTTATTTATTTTTATAAAATCCTATGATTGAAGATAGTAGCTGCAGTTCTCTTTTTATTTTATTTTTTTTAATTTCCTTATTGGGGAATTAATGTTTTAGATTCGACAGTAAATACAATAGTTTGTACATGCATAACATTCCCCAGTTTTCCATATAACAGTACAACCCCCACTAGGTCCTCTGTCATCCTTCATGGATCTGTATTCTCCCCCCTCCCCCACCCCAGAGTCTTTTACTTTGGTGCAATACACCAACTCCAGTTCAGGTTCTACTTGTGTTTTCTCTTCTGATCTTGTTTTTCAACTGCTGCCTGAGAGTGAGATCATCCCATATTCATCATTTCTGTTTATGACTTCTTTCACTTAACATGAATTTTTCAAATTCCATCCAAGATCGGCTGAAAACGGTTAAGTCACCATTTTTTTACACCTGAGTAAGTATTCCATTGTGTATATAGACCACAGCTTCCTCAGCCACTCATCTGTTGTTGGACACTTGGGTTGCTTCCAGGTGTTGGCTATTACAAATTGTGCTGCCAAGAACATATGTGTACACAGATCTTTTTGGATGGATGTGTTGGGTTCCTTAGGATATATCCCCAGGAGAGGAATTGCAGGATCATAGGGTAGGTCCATTTCTAGCCTTCTGAGAGTTCTCCAGACTGTTTTCCACACAGGTTGGACCAATTGGCACTCCCACCAGCAGTGTAGGAGGGTTCCTTTGACCCCACAACCTCTCCAGCATTTGTTGCTGCTACCTTTTCTGATGTATGACATTCTCACAGGAGTGAAGTGGTATCTCATTGTTGTCTTTATTTGCATTTCTCTGACAGTCAAAGACATGGAACATTTGTTCATGTGTTTCTCAGCCTTTTGGATCTCTTCTGTGATGAATATTCTGTCCATGATCTTTCCCCATTTTTGGATGGGGTTATTTTTTTTTTTGTTGTTGAGTTTGACAAGTTCTTCATATATTTTGGTTATTAAACTCTTGTCTGATGTATGGCATGTAAAGATCTTCTCCCATTTTTTGAGGGAGTTTCTTGGTTTGCGTAGTGGTTTCTTTCACTGTGCAGAAGCTTTTTAATTTGATGCAGTCCTAAAGGCTTATACTTGCCTTAGTCTTCTTTGTTATTGGATTTGTTTCATTGAAGATATCTTTAAAATTTTTGTGGAAAAGAGTTCTGCCAATATTTTCCTCTATGTGATAGTTTGTTGGACTAGCTTCATAGGCAGGGGACTGACGACCAGGGACTCATGGCTGAGCTGTACGCAGTATCTCTTTATTCATGTAGAATGCAGCACAATCTGAGCCAAGCTATCTAAACTAAACTAAACTAAAACCAAATATAATCACAATCCTGTCCTTGTATATACTGGCCAAGTAGGGAGGAAACAGTATGAGGCGTAGAGTGGGTGGAGCAAAAAGTGACCGGTGCAAATCAGGGTGTACTAGGAGAGGGGGCGGAGCAAAAACACATCATGAACCAGTGGGGATTAAACCAATGCCCTGCAGGCAGAGCAGTGCTTAGTTAACAGTGGTTATGTAAATAGAATACAGTGTTAAGCAGGGGGGATTAAACCAATGAAACAGAAGGGGTTTTTAGAAGCATACCAACAATAGTTTGTGGTCTAACATCCAAGTCCTTGATCCACTTGGAATTTAATTTTGTATTTGGTGAAATATAGTGGTTCAGTTTCATTCTTCTGCATGTTTAAACCCATTTTTCCCAACACCATTTGTTAAAGAGACTCTGCTTTCCCCACTGAATAGTCTGGGCACCTTTGTCAAAGATTATAGGTGTGGGGGCTTACTTCTGGGCTCTCATTTCTATTCCACTGGTCAGTGTGTCTATTCATATTCCAGTACCAAACAGTTTTGATTACAATGGCCCTATAATAAAGTTTGAGATCTGGGAGTGTGATGCCTCCAGTTCTGTTCTTTCTTTTCAAGATTGTTTTGGTAATTCTAGGTCTTTTCTGGTTCCAGATAGACATTTGTAGTATTTGTTCATTTCTCCTAAAAATGTGGTTGGGATCTTGATGGGGATAGCATTAAATTTGTAGATGGCTCTGGATAGTATATTCATTTTGATGATGTTAATTCTTCCAACCCATGAACATGGAATATATTTCCACTTTTTTGTGTCTTTTTCAATTTCCTTGAGTAGTGACTCATAATTTTCAGTATATAAGTCTTTCACTTCTATGGTTAGGTTTAGTCCTAGATACTTTATTGTTTTTGCTGCTATAGTAAAAGGGATTGAATTCTGGATTTCAACTTCTTCTAACTTAGTGCTTGCAGAGAGGAATGCCACTGACTTTTGAATGTTAATTTTTTAGACTCACACCTTACTGTATTGCCTGATGATTTCCAAAAGCTTCTTGCTGGATTCCTTAGGTTTTTCCATGTATACTATCATGTCATCTGCAAATAGGGAGAGTTTGACTTCTTCTTTTCCAATATGCACCCCTTTAATTCGTTGCTTTTGCTTGATTGCTATGGCAAGAACTTCCAACACTATGTTGAATCATAATGGTGATAGTGGGCATTCCTGTCTAGTACCTGATCTGAGGGGAAAAGCTTCCAGTTTTTCACCATTGAGTATGATGTTGGCTATAGGTTTGCTATATATAGACTCCACTATCTTGAGGCAGTTTCTATTTATTCCCGTTTTATGTAGCATTTTGATCATAAAGGGATGTTGTATTTTGTCAAAGGCTTTCTCTACATCTATTGATATGACCATGTGATTTTTGATCTTGCTTTTATGATGTGGTGGATCACGTTGATTGATTTAGATATATTAAACCAACCTTGCATGCCTGGGATAAACCCCACTTGGTCATGATGAACAATCTTTTGAATATACTTCTGTATCCGGTTGGCTAGAATTTTGTTCAATATTTTAGCATCTATGTTCATCAGAGATATTGGTCTGTAGTTTTCTTTTTTTGGTTGTGTCCCTGTCTGCTTTTGTTATCAAAGTGATGTTGGCTTCAGAGTGATGTTGGCTTCATAGAAGCTGGCAGGGAGTATTCCAGTGTCTTCAATCTTCTGGAAGACTTTTAAAAGTAGAGGTATTAGTTCTTCTTTGAAGGTTTTGTATAATTAATTTATAAAACCATCTGGTCCAGGACTTTTATTCTTTGGAAGTTTTTTGATAACTGTTTCAATTTCATTAGCTGTGATGTGCCTATTCATGTTATCTAGTTCCTCTTTATTTAATTTTGGAAGCTCATAGGTATCTAGGAAATGGTCCATTTCTTCCAGGTTCTCTAGCTTGGTGGCATATAGTTGTTCATAGAAGCCTCGCATGACATGCTGAATTTCTGCATTGTCTGTTGTGATATCTCCTCTTTCATTTATGATCCAATTTATTTGGATCTTCTCCCTTTTTGTTTTTGTGAATCTAGCTAAAGGCTTGTTGATTTTGTTCACTGTTTTGAAGAACCAACATTTACTTTTATTGATCTTTTGTATGGTTTTCTTATTTTCAATGTTACTGATTTCTGCCCTAACTTTAGTGATTTCTGTCCTTTTGGTTGCTTTAGGGTTCTTTTGTTCTTCTTCTTAAAGGTCTTTAAGATGTGCAATCAGACTGTTTATTTGTGCTTTTTCTTGTTTCCTAAAAAACTACTGCATTAGCTGTGTCCCAAATATTTTGATAGCTTGTGTCTTCATTTTCATTGAACTCTTGAAATATTCTGATTTGTTCCTTTATTTCCTCTTTGACCCAGTAGTTGTTAAGTAGTGTACTGTTGAGCTTCCACATTTTTGGACTATTACTAATCTTTTGTTGATTATTAAGTGTTAGTTTAATTCCACTGTGGTCTGAGAAGATGCTTGGGATGATTTCAATGCTCTTGAAATTGCTGATGCTGTCTTTGTGGCCTAACATATGATCTATCCTTGAGAATGACCCATGTGGACTTGAGTAGAATGTGTATACAAGTTTCTTGGGATGAATGACTCTGAAAATGTCCAATAGATCTAGTTTATCTATCTCCTTACCTAGTTACCTCATTTCTTTATTGATTTTTCTGCCTGGATTATCTGTCAAGTTGAGAGAGTGGGGTGCTGAAGTCCCTACTATGACTGTGTTGCTATTAATACACTGCTGTAGCTCTTTCAGTAGATTTTCGATGTATTTAGATGGCTTCTCATTGGGTACATAGATGTTAATAATTGTTAAGTCCTCTTGACTGATCCTCTGAGTATTAAGTAATGTCCATGCCTATCTTTTTAAATTTTATTTACTTTAAAATCTATCATGTCAAATATGAGAATAGCTGTTCCTTACCTTTTTTGTGGGCCATTGGCTCATAGGATAGTTTTCCATCCTTTCACTTTGAGTCTGTGTTTGTCTTGTTGAGTTAGATGGGTTTTGTCTAGACAGCATTTTATTGGGTTGTGTTTTCTGATCCATCTTCCTATTCTGTGTCTTTTAATAGGGGAATTCAGTCCATTGACATTTGTTGATATCAAAGATTGACGATATTCTAATGCCATTCTTGTAGATTTTTTAGAGTGTTCTGATAGATGGCCTATTTATGGTGGTCTGACTGTTTATAGGAGACCTTTCAGAACTTCTTTCAGGGCAGGCTGGGTGATGGTTGATTCTTTCAGCTGTTGCTTGTCTGAGAAGGTTTTGATGTCTCCATCTAGTCTGAATGACAGTCTAGCGGGATGCAGTAGTCTTGGGTGAAAACCTTTCTCATTGAGCACTCGATAGATATCTTGTGATTCTCTTCTGGCCTGTAGTGTTTGTGTGGAGAATTCTGCTGCTAATCTTATGGGTTTTCCTCTGTAGGTGACTCTTTGTTGTTCTCTTGCAGCCTTCAGGATCCTTTCTTTATCCTTATTCCTTTCCATTTTAATATGATGTGTCTTGGTGTTTTTAAGTCTTGGTTAATTCTGTTTGGGACTCTCTGGGCTTCTTGAACCTTTATGTCTTTGATGTTGTCTAGACTAGAAAAGTTCTCAGCTCTTATGGCCTGAAGAATGCTTTTTTCCCCTCCCTCTCTTTCTTTCTCTGGTAAGCTGCCAATAATGTGTATATTATTTCTTTTGAAGTCATCCCAATAGGTCTCTGTTGTTGTTTTCAGAGTCTCTTAATCTCTTTTTGAGATCTCTTACATCTTTTTTAGTTGTATCTAATTCATCCTTTATCTTGATAATTCTGTCTTCAGTCTGATTGATTCTATTCTCTCTCCCCTCTATTGTTTTCTGGAGTTCATCTATTTTGTTAGCCTGCTCTGATACTGTTTTAGCTTGTTCAGCTAGTTGTGTTCTTAGCTCAGCTATTTCAGCTTTCAGCTCTCTAATAACCTTGAGATAATTAGTGTTTTCTTCCAGAGTCTCATTTGTTGTTTCTGCATCTCTGATGACAATTCTTTCAAACTCTTTACTCACTTCTGTGATTATTTCCTTAACTAGTGTTTGGATGTTGATCTCATTATTTTGTGCTTCAATCTTTGGGGGGGCTTTTAAAAAATATTTATTTATTTATTCCCTTTTGGTGCCATTGTTGTTTTATTGTTGTAGCTATTATTGATGTTGTCATTGTTGGACAGGACAGAGATAAATGAGGGGAAGATAGAGTGAGGGAGAGAAAGACAAACACCTGCAGACCTGATTCACCACCTGTGAAGCGACTCCCCTGCAGTTCGGGAGCCGGGGGCTTGCACCAGGATCCTTGTGCTGGTCCTTGTGCTTTGGGTCACGTGCACTTAACCTGCTGCGCTACTACCTGGCTCCCCCTTTGGAGGGATTTTAGTTGTACTCTTGTCCTGGCTCATTTCTCCAATATATATTTTTGTTGGTTTAACCTTTCTATATAGTATGTTATGAGGTCCCTCTCTCAGAACTTTTCAAATTACTGATCACTATTTCCTGGATTGACTTGTGTCTAAGTAAGGTAATTAAAGGGTTCACAGTTGTGGAAACTGACAGCTGTTTCAGTATTATTTTAATCCCTGAGTTGGAGAACAGTGCCTTAAAAGTCTTTTTTTGTGCTTTTTCTTCTCTGTATGCTATGGGAGCCTGAGGGCTTTTAAACTATAGGTAGGCTTCTTAGCTTAATCCCTCACTCCTGACCAAGTGATAAAGCAGGGTGTGGCAGAGATAATCCAGTGGTTATGCAAAGAGTCTCTCACAGCCCCACTGCTAGGCCACCGAGGTACAGATCTTCTCTTGAGTTTCCTGGTTAGTTCTCTGTCCCCTGGTGTCAGCACAGGGCCTCCCCCTGCTGCTCCAGCTTCTGAGGGCAGTAGCAGTGGAGACTCACAGTTGCATCTGTTGAGTCTTAGGGGAGTCCTCTCCTCCCTTCAGCCATCTTTTTGTTGGTGAAATAGACTGGAGGTGGTGTCTCAACTGGTAAACTGCCGGACAGTTTCCAGCCAGTTAATCTCTCCCTAGGCTCCTCTCTGTCCAGGAGCCACATGGATTTGCACTCACTGGTGATTTGGTGCGTTCCTGAAGTTGTTCTATTCCTGTGTTGTTGCAGTCCCAAATGATCTCCTTTGGTATTCTTCCTCTTTTTTAAATGAAAGTATTTTTAAAATTCTTTAAAACTATTTTATTTATTTATTTATTAGATAGAGAAATTGAGAGGGAAGGGGGAGATAGGGAGAGAGACACAGAGAGAGATGCTTGTAGACCTGCTTGTAAAGCTTTTCCACTGCAGATAGGGACCAGGCGCTTGCACCTGGGTTCTTAAGCACTGTAATATGTGCGCTTAACCAGGTGCGCCACCACCTGGCCCCTCATCACACTTTTCTTATTGACACCTAGGAGAGCTTTAGGGAAGAGAGAAGGCTGATCTGTAGGGCTGACCGACCCTGCGTCTCAGACTGTCTCAGAGACCCAGACCACCTAAGACTCCTCCAGAGCAGTTCATCAGGATAGATCCCAGGTGCCTTAGTATAAACATCAGATTCAGAGCTGGGCAGTGATGCACCTGGTAGAGTGCACACATTACCATGTGCAAGGACCCAGGTTCAAGCCCTGGGTCCCCTACCGGTGGGGGAAAGTTTCAGGAGTGGTAAAGCAGTGCTGCGGTGTTTCTCTTTCCCTCTCCCTATCTCCTTCTTCCTTCTCAATTTCTCTGTTTTTATCCAAAACAGATAAACATTAAAAAACAAAAAAAAAAAAAAAAAAGAAAGAAAATTTAAAAGATGCAGTCCCTGGGGCACGATGGTGCTACTGAAGCCCAGGGAAAGTATGTGCTGTGAAGGGGTGGGGGTGGGCATCTGAATACAGGATGAGGGAGGGGCCCTGCTATACTGGAAAGTGCTGCTCCGTGTCAACAGGCAGCCAGTGTGTCATCTAATGGGCTTTCATGCAGAGGAGGAGAGTGGGGCCTTGTACCGTATTGACTCTAATGGCAGAGCAAGGCTAGGATCAAAGGGTGGGAGCGAGAGATTGTGATGCAAGCAAAGCAGCAGGGCATTTAACAGAGGCTTGGTTTGTGGTTTCTTGAAATGTGTGAACCTTTCATGGCTGGTGTGTGCAAACAAGTTGAGTCTCAAGGCACAGAGAGGTGGCATCACCCATCACACAGAGAGGCCTGGTGTTAAAACAGAAGCAGCAGTTTAAGGGAGAGACATCTTCCTTACTTTGCTCTAGTGGCAAACGGTGAGCTGCCCTTCCCCAGAAGGATCAGCTTTGGGTGCACAGACACCGAGAAGTGGATCCTAGTGGCAGAGTATGGTGAGCCCCTCACAGTTGGCCAGGCCAGGCCAATAAAGAGTGCCTAGTCACCTATGACTTTCAGGTAACCAGGAACCAGTTTTACATAAAAGAATCTCTCAACCACTGAGTGGCACCTATTTATATTAAAAATAGACTTGATTGTCTGGGTTCACATTTAACTGGACACCCTGAATATATATATTCAGTGAAAGGCTACTTTGCAAGTGAAAAAGATGAGAGCACATCATGGGGTGAAATGGATCAACTGGAGGTAATTATGTTAAATGAAATAAGAGGTGAAAGATAGCTACCGGGTGGCTTCACTCCTCTGTGGAACATCAAGGACTAAAGCAAATTAACTTGCCAACAAGGAAATAAACAGACAAATAACCCAAAGCCTCTCAGACCATATGAGAACCACAGTGACTATGGGCAGGGGGTGGGCATGGGGGCAGAGGGCTTTGCTGGAGGGTTCATACACACCAGGTAGGGGTGTGAAGTTACACCCCTGAAATCGTATGCTGTTTGTAAACCACTGTTAGATTACTAATAATGAAACATTTTAAAAAACTTAGGTGGGGTGAGGCTGCTGACCAAGACCAAGAACAAGACCGTCCTGTTTACCCAGCCATCACCGCATTTTAAAAAAATCCATAATGAGAGGCTGGGTGGCAGCACATGTCACAATGCACCAGGACCCAGGTTCAAGCCCCCGGTCCCCACCTGCAGGGGGAAAGCTTTGTGAGTGGTGAATCAGGGCTGTAGGTGTGTCTCTCTATCTCCCTCTCCCCTTCAATTTCTGACTGTCTCTATCCAATAAATAAATAAAGATAATAAAAAAAACTGGGGGTCGGGCAGTAGTGCAGTGGGTTAAGTGCACGTGGTGCGAAGCCAAGGACTTGGAGTTAGGATCCCGGTTCCAGGCCCCAGCTCCCCACCTGCAGGGGAGTCACTTCACAGGCAGTGAAGCAGGTCTGCAGGTGTCTATCTTTCTCTCCCCCTCTCTGTCTTCCCCTCCTCTCTCTATTTCTCTCTGTCATGTCCAACGACAACGACATCAATAACAACAGCAATAATAACCACAACAATGATAAAACAACAAGGGCAGCAAAAGGGAAGAAAAAAAAATAGCTTCCAGGAGCAGTGGATTCGTGGTGCAGGCACTGAACCCCAGCAATAACCCCGGAGGCCAAAAATAAAAATATAAAAATAAAATAAACTTAATAGTTTTTTTTTTTTTTTAAGCCCATAACAGTGTAGTGGCATTATAAGCCCTAGCTATGGTCAGAACTCTGGGACTTCTGGAGGAGACAGAGAGACTTGAGCTGGGGGGGGGGGGGGGAGTGGTGGGCCAGCCCTGGTGACCGGAGCTGGGGGCAGTACCTCTGTGATCTTCATCCGCAGGCGGTGGTTTTCCGACTGCAGGCCCTCCAGGCGGGACGTGCTTGCTTGGTTCACACTGGTGACCGAGGTGGATGTTTTGGAATCTTCTTTCTTCTGGTTCTGGGTGAACTGGAACCGCCTGTTCTGAGTTGCTGCATCTGGGTTTGTTCTTAGAGTGATGAGCTGGAAGGATAAAGGTAGGGCTGCAAAGAGAGTCCTGGGCTCTTGCTTCCCTCCTCCACCCAGCCCCTCCCGGCAGGTCCTACACCAGAGGTAACACGGGTCCCAGAGTCTGAAGCCCCGGGCCGGGCTTGCGTGTGGCGTTGGGCGGGACCCTTCCCAGACTGGGTCTCAGTTTTCTTCCCGACTCTTATCCACTTGCATCTGAACCACTGTGCAAAGCCCTGCAGGGCCCCTCATGCCTGGTTCCAGCAGAGCTCTGCTCTGTCTTAGACCTGGAAAATAAACCCTGTGGAAGTTGTGAAGACAACGGGCTGGAGGAAAAAAAAGATGGGGGGCCAGGCAGTGGCACACCTGGCTAAGCACACAGATAGTACTAAGCGCAAGGACCCCTGCAAGGATCCCGGTTCAAGCCCCTGCTCCCTACCTGCAGGGGGTCCACTTCGTAAGTGGTTAAGTAGGTCTGCAGGCGTCTTTCTCCCTCTCTGTCTCCCCCTTCACTCCCAGTTTCTCCCCGCCCTGTCCAATAAAATGGAAACAATGGCCTCCAGGAGCAGTGGCTTTGTAGTCCTGGCACCCAGCCCCAGCAATAACCCTGGAAGTAACAACAACAACAACAATAACAACCACAGAGATTCAGCTCGTTCAAACCACTGGTGCATTTACGACCAGCTGGATACTAGCAGTCCCGCTCGGAGGCACTCTTATTTTTTACTTATTATTATTATCATTGTTATTTTAGTGAGAGAGCGTACAAAAATGGCTCCCCATCCATGGAGTTGTATGGCCTCCATCCTCAGTGCTCTCCTGTGGCGCCAGGCCCCGGACCTCTTGTGTGGTCTCGGGAACACAAGGCCTGCACTCTACCGCAGCTGAGTCCCCTCCCCCACAGACGGAGCTTGTTTATCTTTTTTTTTCAAGGTAGGGGTCAGCACATTTTTAATTTTTTTTTTTTTTTTAGAGAGAAATGGAGAGGGGAGGGGAAGACAGAGAGGGGGAGAGAAAGATAGACACCTGCAGACCTGCTTCACCGCCTGTGAAGCGACTCCCCTGCAGGTGGGGAGCCGGGGGCTCCAACCAGGATCCTTGCGCTTTGCGCCACATGCGCTTAACGGGTCAGCACATTTTTACCCTCAAGCAAACCATCTCATTCCAACACAGAGACTTCAGTCTCCAACGGCCTCTCAATAACACGCCTGCCCTTCTTTTTTTTAATGTTATTTCTTATTTGCTTCTTCCCCCCTTTTGTTCCCCTTGTTTTATTGTTGTTGTAGTTATTATTGTTGTTGTAGTTATTATTGTTGTTGTAGTTATTATTGTTGTTGTAGTTATTATTGTTGTTGCTGTTGTTGTCATTGCCCTTCTCAGTGCTGGACCTGCTGTGATAGACTAGGGTCCGCTGAAGATTTACTCTGTATAGTCAAAGGGAATTATTATTTTTTTCTTTTGCCCATGAAGGCTTTGTGCCTGTGTGATTACACCATTCCTGGTGGACTGTTTCTCCTCACCATTTAATTTCAGAGGGAGAGAAGGAGGGAGACAGAAAAGGAGCGAGCACTAGAGTAAAGAGAGAGAGAGAGAGAGAGAGAGCAGAGAGACACCATAGCACCACTCCACCGATGAACTTCCCTGGTGCAGGGGCCCCACGTGATACAGGGGCTTGAACTCAGGTCTTTGCACACGTGTCTTTGTGACATGTGTGCTCTATGGGGTGGGCTACCTCCAAGACCCCATAAAGGCATTTTTCCATAAGATAAAAGGCACCCTCACTGGACTTGTGTTGGACACAGGCTGTGTTAAGCACAGGAGACAGAGCCTGAGTGAGTCACGGTCCCTGCCCACCAGGAAACATGGGAAGGGATGAGGAACTCCAGGGGGAAATGACACCCACTAGCAGTGGGGTGGCAGAGGACTCAGCGGAGGGGCAGGGTGGGTAGGGTGCTCTGGGGAGACTGGAGGAGGCACCAGGGTCCTGAGAGTCAGACCAGAGGCAGGGACTTGGTCTTGGAGCCACGAGAGCAGTAAGGGATGACCACGGGTGACAGAGCACAGAAACTTGGTCAGAGTGGGGCTTAAGAGAATCACATGGCATCCTTGTTTGGTGGAGCCTGGGGTCTCATACTTGGTCAATTTCACTGCTCCAGAGCCAGCTTGAGCAGACAGAGACAGGAAAAAAAAAAAAAAAAACTAGGGAGAACTATCATGGCACAGAAGTAACATCCAGTGTCCCATAGCAAGGCAGGCTCCCTCCAGGGTGAGTTTTCTTCTGGTCCTTTCTAGGGCATCTCTCAGAGACTAGGTGAGAGACCCTTTCCAGAGTAGTGCAGGGACTTCTGGTCAGGGGTTGGGAGGAGAGAAGGGGACTAGGGGGTGGATGCCAGAGGAATTCAGAGCGGAGTCAACACTGCTTGGGCTTGGGAGGCTGGAGGCATCACCCCATGAAGCCTGAGTCTGCCACCTGGGTCAATACCCCCTTCCCAAGACCCGCCCTTGCACCCCCGTCCTGCAACTCCTCTCAGTGAGGCTTCTCTGCAAAGCAGCCCCAGTGGCCACTGCCAGGTCAAGGCTGCTGGCTACAGCCATAAGTCAGCTCTACAGACAAGTGGCTGTTGAAAGTGCCTAGTCTTTTTGATCCGCTAATTCTACTTCTTTGACTCTTAGAGGACTAACTGAAAACAAGGACCATGTGTTTTATAGGGAAGGAAAGAGTTTATATGTCATGTGAAAAAAAAAATCTGGAAATAACTAGTGCTCAGGAGTCTGGGGCCAAGTGGATAAGTGATGATGGAGTTTTACCTCAGTGATGGTCATGAATGTGGGGCAGTGCACAGGACTAAATGGGAAGGAGAAAGGCATGCTGGGAAATACTATGTGTGGAGGGGCTGGGTGGTGGTGCACCTGGTTACATTAATGCACACACATTACAATGTGCAAGGACCCGGGTTTGAGCCCCCGGTCCCCACCTGCAGGGGAAAGCTTCATGAGTGGTGAAGCAGGTCTGCAGGTGACTCCCATTCTCTCTCTGTCTCCCCTTTCTGCTTGATTTCTGTCTTCATCCAATAAGGAAAGAGAGAAAGAAAGAAAGAAAGGAAGGAAGGAAGGAAGGAAGGGAGAAAGAAATAACATTTTGAAAAAGACGGGAAGGAAAGACATCAACAATTTTTCCCCCTCAGTTTAAACTAAAACAAAACACTTAACTGATTATGTCTGGGAGGTAGGACAAGTGAGATTTTTAAAACATATCTTGCTTCCAGTTTCTGCACTGTCCAGACCGCATGTGAGATGACTTAGTTGCCTCATTAGGTTGGGATGTGTAAGACTTTCTGCCCACTGGAAGAAGCCCAGCCGTCTCTGGTCTCTTCATGAGGGAGGTAAGAAGCCAGAGCCCAGCGAGGGTGAGGCTGGGCTGGCTTTCCCTGCCTGGTACCTTTGGCACAAACACCAGGCAGAGGGTGATGGTGCTGCAGAAGATGATGACCAGGGCCACGATGCAGAACTGCACGTTGGGCTGGTCTCGGGTCAGGAAGGAGACGGCGGCCCCGATGATGCACATGATGCCCACGTTGTAGACGCTCATCCCGATGTACTTGCTGTCGTTGAGTGCGGGGATGCTGACGTTGCGCGTCTCCCAAGCTAGGAAACAACCGAACAGCTGCAACGGCCAACAGAAAGAGGAGACGGTCGTTACCAACTGAGGACTGTACTGGGAGTGACGGTGGGGCGGGGGGAGACTGGGGACTTTGCTGTCAGCCTGGCCCATCTTTACTGCTGGCCCTGGGCTGAATCTGTACAGAACTCTGTGTGTGTGTGTGTGTGTGTGTTTCCTCTCAGGTTTTTAATTTTTCCTCTAGAGTTTCACACCTGCACAACTGGACTTCTGACTGGCACCTCCAACTATCATCTTCTCACTGTACTGGGGTATTGACAGCTGCACGAGCCACTCTACCCTACGCCTGCCCAGGGCCCACAGTTTGACATGTGATTTACTTTGGCATCCTAGAGCTATATGGTAGAAGGCTGGGGGAGGATCTCCCACCCACTGGCCGTGTGACTCGGGGCAAATTGCTAGACCTCGCAGGACCTCGGCTTCAGCATCTGAAGTGGAATGACAACACTAACTCCTGTCAGGCACGGTGCTCACTGGACACCATGAGAAGAAGGGTGTGAAAGTGTTTTGTCATCTGAAGCGTCTTGTACGAGAGGGAGCTAAGAGCTACCTTGTTGCTGGCACTGTTTTACACAGTCATGGTGTTTGCGACTCCCTTTCTCGAGGTGTGTTCTCTTGTGAAGCTGATTTATGATGTAATCTTTTTAGAGTGGGGGACCCAGGAGCCCAGGAAGCAGGTGCTGGGTGCAGGGAGGAGATCCTGGGCTGGGTCAGCAAGACAGCTCAACTGGGAGGGAGCCTGCTTTGCCATGTGTGCAAGCCAGGTTTGAGTCTACTCCCCACCATACCAGGGGAAGTCTCAGTGATGTTGTGTCTGTCTGTCTGTCTCTGTGTCTCTTTTAATCTGAAAAAGTCAGTCCAGCGTCAAAGGAACCCTCCTGCACTGCTGGTGGGAATGTCAATTAGTCCAACCTCTGTGGAGAACAGTCTGGAGAACTCTCAGAAGGCTAGAAATGGACCTACCCTATGACCCTGCAATTCCTCTCCTGGGGATATATTCTAAGGAACCCAACATATCCATCCAAAAAGATCTGTGTACACATATGTTCTTGGCAGCACAATTTGTAATAGCCAAAACCTGGAAACAACTCAAGTGTCCAACAACAGATGAGTGGCTGAGCAAGTTGTGGTATATATACACAATGGAATACTACTCAGCTGTAAAAAATGGTGACTTCACCGTTTTCAGCCGATCTTGGATGGAGTTTGAAAAATTCATGTTAAGTGAAATAAGTCAGAAATAGAAGGATGAATATGGGATGATCTCACTCTCAGGCTGCAGTTGAAAAACAAGATCAGAAGAGAAAACACAAGTAGAACCTGAACTGGAGTTGGTGTATTGCACCAAAGTAAAAGACTCTGGGGTGGTGTGGGGAAGAGTACAGGTCCAAAAAGGATGACAGAGGACCTAGTGGGGGTTGTATTGTCATATGGAAAACTGGGAAATGTTATGCATGTACAAACTACTGTATTTACTGTCAAATGCAAAACATTAATTCCCCAATAAAGAAATTAAAAAGAAAAAGTCAGCCCAGAGTGGTAAAACTCCAGTGATGATCAAAACAAAACAGATCAAAACAAACAAACAAAAAAAACATTCCCTTTCTCTCTTTTCTTGTGAAGCCAGGGGCCTCACACATGCTTTATTTTACCACTTGGAGCTGCTTTTTCACAGAGAAGAGAGGGGATAGGGAATAGGGGATAGGGGATAGGGAGAGGGGAGATGGGAGACAGGAGAGCAGACAGGGGAAAGGGAAGAGGGGAGAGGGAGAGGGGAAAGGGAAGAGTGGAGAGGGGAGAAGGAGAAGGGAGAGGGGAAACTGGAGAGGACAGAGGAGAGAGGAAAAGGGAGAGGGAGAGGGGGAGAGAGAGGGAGGGAGGGAGAGAGAGAGAAAGAGAGAGAGAGAGAGAGAGAGAGACTATAGTAATTGAGCTCCCTCTGGTGACACAGTGTCTCCTATGTCTCCTATGTGTTACCTGGGTCCTATGCATGGCATGGCACATGCCCTACTTGGTGAGCTAGCCTACCACCCCCCCCATTCTGATAGATCCCTTTAGCCCCACAGAGGCCATGCCAGTTGGATGAGGCTGCCCACAGCTGAGCAGAAGCCCGTCAAGGCACAGCGACATGATTGGGCTCCATGCAACGGGTCAGGGCTGGACGGGTACCTGGGACCTCTGCTCTATGAAGACACTGGCTGGTCAGCTGTGGGAAACTAGTTTGCCATGATGGGTGGACCAGGCTGCTTTGGAGGGGGCGAGCTCCCCATCACTGGAGGTGTGAGGTCAGCCAGTGAGTGACACTGTTGACAGCAGAGCGGGTCTACGAGACCACACACACATGCTCCACGTAGTCCTGAGATTCGGTGGTTCCACAGCAGAAAGGGCCACGGGCTGGGGCTCTAGTCAAAACTGCTACGGGCCAGGAGGACTGTGGATAGTTTAGACATTCACTTGCAATGGGAACATCAAAGGGAGCTTTTACTGACACGATCTAGCTGAGGATATTCGTTTCCCTGGGAGAGACAAAGTCATTGCCAACCACTTTTGGAAGTAGGGAAGGGAAGACAATGGATGGCCAAAAGCTAACATGTAAAGGGGCAACCTGACTTGCCCTAATCTAAATTCACAGTTTCAGGGTCAAGGAATGTGGGGAGGGTGGGCTGGAGGGATTCCAGAGAGGCTGGTTTCCTTCTGTTCATCACGGACCAGAGGAACTCCAGTCACCTCACAGCATACACCCCGTCACATCTGCCGGACACTGTTATTAGACAAAGTCCTCGATCTGGACATGACTTTGAGGCCTATTGTTGGGCAAACTAGTCTTTTCCCAAGTTCATGTGACCTGTCTCTGACAGTTCTTATGACAATGTCCCCTGAGGGTGTCTTTCTCTAAGTCCAGGGCCTGTTGGCCAGTCTTCAAAGTCATATTTCCACTCTGGGCACCTCCAGTGGACACCTCCCAGGGTCTTTACTCACAGGGCCCAGATTCTAATGTGGTGGTCTCCAAAGAATCTTTTTTTAAAACATTTTTTTGTATTTTTTTATATTTATTATTATTTATTTATTTATTCCCTTTTGTTGCCCTTGTCGTTTTATTGTTGTAGTTATTGATACTGTCATTGTTGGATAGGACAGAGAGAAATGGAGAGAGGAGGGGAAGACAGAGAGGGGGAGAGAAAGACAGACACCTGCAGACCTGCTTCACCGCCTGTGAAGCGACTCCCCTGCAGGTGGGGAGCCGGGGTTCGAACCGGGATCCTTATGCCGGTCCTTGTGCTTTGCGCCACGTGCGCTTAGCCCGCTGCACTACAGCCCGACTCCCTAAAACATTTTTTTATACTTATTTATTTTCCCTTTTGTTGCCCTTGTTGTTTTATTGTTGTAGTTATTGATGTCGTCGTTGTTGGATAGGACAGAGAGAAATGGAGAGAGGAGGGGAAGACAGAGAGGGGGAGAGAAAGACAGACACCTGCAGACCTGCTTCACCGCCTGTGAAGCGACTCCCCTGCAGGTGGAGAGCCGGGGGCTAGAACCTGGACCCTTATGCCTATCTTCACACTTTGTGCCACGTGTGCTTAACCTGCTGTGTCACCGCCTGACTCCCTCCAAAGAATCTTTATGGCCATAAAAAGAGCACATCAACGGGTATGAAGTGGGGAAGAAACAGTCTCTGCCTAGGTCTCCTGTGTGGCCCCTTGCAGGACACAGGACCTGCCTCTCAGAATTCTCAGAAGCAGCAGCAGGTATGGATGTATTTAAGCAGCCCAAGACATTCCATTCCATTTCATTTCATTCTCGGCCTCTAAGTGAAGGTGACACAGACAGGCAGTGGCCAAGCTTGTCACTGGAAGGACTGAGGTGGAAGCCTGGATTACACGGCATGTGCAGAGAAGATTCGGGGTGGACAGCCCAGGAGCGGGTGGGTTGGTTGCCCTTGCACAAGTTCTTCCTGACTTTGAAATTCCACAGTTGGGTCAGGTGGGCTTCTATGTGACCTCAGATTTCAGTGTGTGGTTAAAGGGGAGAGATAGATTACTGTAGTAGGTTCCGAGGCGCTAGGTAGCTTCTGGCAAACCACTTAACCTCTTAAGTCTTAATAATCTAGAAAGCTGGGATGATTCCATTCACATCCCATAAGTTTGAATAAAATGCATTTTTAATTTATTCATTTATTGCATTGAGATATAGACTAAGTTGGAAGGGGGAGATAGAGAAGAAGAGAGAGGGGCTGGGTGGTGGTGCAGCTGGTTGAGTGCACGTTAGTGTGCAAGGACCTGGGTTCGAGCCCCTGGTCCCCACCTGCGGGGGAAAGCTTTGTGAGTGGTGAAGCAGGGCTGCAGGTGTCTCTCAGTCTCTCTCCCTCTCTGTCTCCCCCCCCATCTTGATTTCTGACTGCCTCTATTCAATAAACAAATAAGTATAATAAAAAAAGAGGGGGGTTGGGCGGTGGCACAGTGGGTTAAGCGCACGTGGCACAAAGCGCAGGGACCGGCGTAAGGATCCCGGTTCGAGCCCCCGGCTCCCCACCTGCAGGGGAGTCGCTTCACAGGCGGTGAAGCAGGTCTGCAGGTGTCTGTCTTTCTCTCCCCCTCTCTGTCTTCCCCTCCTCTCTCCATTTCTCTCTGTCCTATCCAACAACAAATTGCGTCAACAAGGGCAATAATAATAACCACAACGAAGCTACAACAAGGGCAACAAAAGGGGGGGAAATGGCCTCCAGGAGCGGTGGATTCATGGTGCAGGCACCGAGCCCAGCAATAACCCTGGAGGAGAAAAAAAAAAAGAGAGAAGAAGAGAGATAGAGACATCTGCATCACTGCTTCACTGTTTGTGAAGCTTCTCCCCTGAAAGTGACCACCAGGGGAAGTTGAGCTCTGGCCCTTGTGCTCAGTAAGGTGTGCACTCAACCAAGTGTACCACCACTCTCTCTACCTATACAGGATACCTATACATACCTATATATCTATAGGGAGTCGGTGAACTGTCGATGTGAACATGTGTTGGATACCAGCAGACTACTGCTCTGGGAGGGCTCAGAACCCAACCTGGCCACTTGCTGGCTGAGTGACCTCAGTGTCCTCATCAGCAAAATAAGGGTGTTTTAGACCTGTCTCAGATGGTTGTGGGAACTGAAATAACACACAGCAAACACCAGGCATAGCACAAAGTAAATGCTTAGTGGTGGGGACTCTGTTCATTTTTGGGCTGATGGAGACCCCTGGGAAAGAGAACTCTGAGACAGAAGTACCCTGCTGCCTCCACCTCCTGTTCTGCACCTACCATGAGAAGCCCCTTGTAGGCATAGACGATGCCAAGCCAGATGGTCATGTGGGTGTTCTCACAGTGCTCCAGGAGTGGGCGGATGGAGATATCTCGTCCTGCTGGGTCCGGCTGTATGAAGAGAAGACAGAAATCCAGGAATGGCACTGGGTAACTTCCAGCAGCCAGGTCCTCTCTAAGGACCCTTTCCTTCCCATGGGTCATGGTCAAGAGCCCCCCATCCAGGAGGCTTTCTGCACCCCCCCATTTCTGTATTTCCATCTTTAGGAAGTACTGACTGCCTTCTGTCTGCTGGTCATGGTTTGTTAATGGCCTCCAGTTATTCTGAGAGAGAAAGGAGACATCTGCAGCACTGCTCCACTACTCATGAAGCTTTTCCTCTGCTGGTGGGGACCGGAGGTTTGAACCCAGGTCCTTGTACTTCATATCATTAAGTGTTCACTGGGTGCAGCACCACCCGATCCCCAATAAAGTCTCTTTTTTTTTTTTTTTTGACTCCAGGGTTATTGCTGGGGCTTAGTGCTTACAATACAAATCCACTGCTCCTGGAGGCCATTTTCCCCCTCCCTTTTGTTGCCCTGGTTGTTTTATCATTGTTGTAGTTATTGTTGTTGTTATTGATGTCATTGTTGTTGGATAGGACAGAGGGAAATCGAGAGAGGAGTGGAAGACAGAGAGGGGGAGAGAAAGATAGACACCTGAAGACCTGCTTCACTGCTTGTGAAGCGAATTCTCTGTAGGTGGGGAGCTAGGGGCTCGAACCAGGATCTTTACGCCAGCCCTAGCGCTTTGCGCCATGTGTGCTTAATCCACTGCGCCACCACCCAGCCCCTTCCCGTGGTTGACTGAGACCCGTTAGGCTGTTTTCACTGAACTCTGCTCTGTTTCCCCCTCTCTGCAGCTGAAGTTTTAACCTGGTTACTTCTGACCTGGTCAATGACACTTCCTTGCCCTCCTTACTCCATTTAGCTCATGTCCCTCCCCCCACCTAACCTTTTCTGAAACCTAAAATCCAAACACTGATTACAGTCCCTGACCCATTTCTTTTTAATATTATTAGTTATCTGATATGGTTTACAAAATAGGGAGTCCTGGTTAATTAATTAATTAATTGATTGATTAACCAGAGCATTCTCAGCTCTGACCAATGATGGTGCCAGGAACTGAACCTGCGACTTCTGGTGCCTCGGGCATGACAGACTGTTGTGTAAACCACTGTGCTATTTCCACACAAAGTCCTGGTTCTTTTTAGTCAGTGCACTACACCCACCACCAAAGTTCTGTGCTCCCATGCCCATAACCACTATCATTCTCACAAAGTCTGAAAGACAGTTTGGTTTGGTCGTCTGCCTTTTTCCTTCAAGTTTGAATGCTCCAGCGCTCTATATTCCACGTATGAATGAAAGCATCCACTAGTCTTTCACTTCCTTCCTAACTTCACTAAGTATAATCACGTCCACTTCCATCCATTGGGTCCTGAAGGACACAATCTCACCTTTTTACATTTCACAGTAGTATTCCATGGGATATGTGTCTCATAACATTAGGTAACCATCTGTTGATGGGCATTTAGGTTGCTCCCACTCGTTGGCTATTCTGAATGATGCAGCTATGAACACAGGGGTGCTTATGTTCCTTTGCATTCATGTCTTTATGTTCTTTGGATCTATGTCTAGGAATGGAATTGCTTTTTTTTTTTTTTTTCCTTTCCCCTCCAGGGTTATCACGTGGCTCAGTGCCTGCACTACAAATCCACTGTTACTGGCAACCATTTTTTCCCCTCATTTTATTGGACAGGATAGACAGAAGTTGAGAGGGGAGGGAGAGATAGAGAGGGAAAGAGAAAGACAGACACCTGCAGACCTGCTTTGCCGTTTGTGAAGCGTCTCCCCATGCAGGTGGGGAGCTGGGGGCTTGAACCGGGATCCTTGCACTTCATACTGTGTGTGCTTAACCGGCTGCATCACCGTCCGGCCCCTGGTATTTTCATTTTAATTGTTTAAGGATTTTCCATACTGTTTTCCAAAGGGGCTGTACCCATTGGCATTCCCAGCAACTGGGTAGCAGAGTCCCTTTTGCTCTGAACACCTTTACCAATACTTCTTGTTCCCCTATTTTGTGGCTGTAGGGTGTTTTCACAAGTGGCATCCCCCACTCATCTCAGTCAACTTCAGCACAGTGTTGGCTGTGGAGGAGAAAGGACCACAGGAAATTGGGGGTCCATTCGGAGCTCAGTGAGGTCAGTGTGCCACTCACCTCCTTTATACAGCCCCAAGCAGTGCTAACTTGGAGGCTTTGTTGTGCACTGAAGCACCACTAGAGGGCACCAAAGACCCACATAGAGGGTCCCATCCAGCAGCCATGGCTTACAGTCAGAGCTGTAAGTGGTGAAGCTCAGGGGCGTCCTGGATTACTGTAGTAGGCACCTGCTGCTTTGACAGAGGCCAGGTGGGCAGGCACTGTGGATGTTTGACCTTAAAGCCTCTTCCAGGGCAGCAGGGGGCTGATGGAGAAGGAGGAGGAGGACCCAGCCTGAGGACCTGAGCATAACAGGATACCTGTGGATGTTGCCCTGAGACTCCACAGCGAGGCCTGAGCCGGGACTCCAGACCTACTTCTCATCTGCACAGTGGTGAGCTCCAGAGCCTTCATGGGTCTACAGACCCTTCTCTGTCTCTGCATGGCTGGCTTAAAAGAACTGTCAATGCGCCTTTTTCTCCTCCTTTGCTTACTTGTTACTCACCTGGACCAGTACCAAATATTCATTCATTCATTTATTCATTCATTCATTTATTCATTCACTCACTCCAAAGGTATCAAGTCCCATTATTTGCTAAGTGCTGATATGGGCAGGAGGAATGCATTAATACCAAAATAGAATAAAGCCCTGTTCTCATGAACATGAGTCTTCCATTTTTGCAAGAACAGGATGTTTTGCTGAGAAATGGCCTCTGAAGGAGAATGGGTTAGCCTCACTCAGTAGCGGCAGCCCCAAGGGCACATAGGACTGACTGCTTTGTCACAGTGACAACAATGTACCAATTGTGAAGCTGTGAGCTTTACACACATTATCCCGTGGGAAGTCTAATAAGAATCTAACAAGAGGCTTTCTTTTTTCTTCTAACAGATATTTTGCAGATAAGGAAACCGAGGCACAGTGACGTTAACTACTGGGCTGCTGGAAAAAGTCACGGCACATATTTTGCACAGAAAAAAAAAAGAAATAGTAAAAGACATTATGGGGGGCTGGGTGGTGGTGCACCTGGTTGAGCACACGTGTTACAATGCTCAAGGACCCGAGTTCAAACCCCCAGCCTCCACCTGCAGGGGGAAAGCTTCACGAGAGTTGAAGCAGGGCTGTAGGTTGCCTCTCTGTCTTTCTCCTTCTCTATCTCCCCCTTCCTCTCAATTTCTAGCTGTCTCTATCCAATAATAAAGATAATAAAAAAATTTTAAAAAAAGAAAGAAAACGACATTATGTCTTTTCCGACAACCCAATCAGTTGCTCCATATCTCTAGTTAGCAAGTGTCCAGACTGAGACTTAAACCCAGGTCTGCCTGCTTTGCAAACCAGTGTTCTCTCTCCCTTCCCCATATGCCCTGACTCTCACAAGCATCGCGTCAAATCCCAGGGAGACAGCAGGCATGAAGCCTACTCTCTATACTCAGAGGTGCTGCTCGTGGGAGGACTGACTTAATTGCTAAACGTTCAATAGAGGCCTCCTCGGTCAGCCCCCGGCACTCTGCGAGAGCAGTGTTTGGGTGCTGCAAGGGGCATTCAAGCTGCTGCAATGCCCTTCCTGCCCCTGCAAACATTTGCCCGGCCAGGCCACACACACAGGGCTGGGCTTGAGTTGGGGAGGCACAAAATGTCAAAGGCCTTGGTCCTGAGCTAGACTTGCTGGTGAACTTGGGAAAGTCCCAACCCTTGTCTAGACCTCACTTGCGCATTTGCAGAGACAGCCTAGGGGCTGGTTTAGAGTACAGTTACAACTGAAATAACGGAGGGACGGCTATATTTCTTACACTCATCCAGTACTTCCTATGCACTGTGCTTGATGCTGGAGTCTAGATGAGTAGCAGTCCCTAGGCTCTCCTGGGAGCATGTAGTCTCGTGTGTGTGTGTGTGTGTGTGTGTGTGTGTGTGTGTGTGTGTATGTGTGCGCGCGTGCAGCGGGGGCCAGACCACATGACGCAGCTATGAACAGAACATTGACAAGAGCTCCTAAGAGGAACCATAAGGCACGTGGAAGGGGGACTAACAGGGGGCTTGGTGGGCAGCTGCGGGTCAGGCCAGGGAGTCTGGCTGACTCAGAAAAGCCGTTTTCTAATAAGAACAGAAGGGAAAACACACAGCAGAACTTGGGCTGGAGTTGGTGTCTTGCACCAAAGTAAAGGACTCTGGGGTGGCGGGAGGGTTCAGGTTCTGGAACATGGTGGCAGAGGGGGACCTAGTGGGGGGTTAGATTGTTATGTAGAAAACTGGGAAATGCTACACATGGACCAACTACTGTACTGTCCACTGCAAACTATTAATCCCCCAATAAAGAAAAAAACAAGCTCTTTTTCTGAGGGGTGATATTTAGTCTGAGACCTCAACAGTGAAAAAAATGAACTAGAAAAGAAAAAAGAAAGAAAAAGCAAAGCAAAACAAAGAAAAAGTCAGGGAAGAGCATTCCTGGGAAGGGGGACACTCGGTGGCCAGGGGCCGAAGCGCAGAGGCTGCTCTAGGACCCAGAGGAAGGCCCTGTGGGGCCACAGCGGAGTGAGGTCAGCCCTGCTGTTGGTCTGCTTCTAATTCTGCTTCTACAACCCCTTCTGTTTCATTGGTTTAATCCCCCCTGCTTAACACTGTATTCTGTTTACATAACCACTGTTAACTAAGCACCGCCTGCCTGCAGGGCATTGGTTTAATCCCCATTGGTTCACGATGTCTTTTTGCTCCGCCCCCTCTCGTAGTCACCCTGATTTGCACCAGTCTTTTTTCACTCCACCCTCTCTACGTCACATCCTGTTTCCACCCTACTTGGCGAGTATATATATAAGGACAGGATTGTGATTAGAGTTTAGTTTAGATGGCTTAGATTGTGCTGTGTTCCACATGAATAAAGAGATACTGCTTCCCAGCTCAGCCATGAGTCCCTGGTCGTCTGTCTCCGGTCAGTGAAGCTCAGCCCAGCACCCTGCTGTCCGTCTGACCACCGCAGGCATACATACACCTCACCCTGGAGTGTCACTATGCAGCCTGGGGGCGGGGGCTGTATTGCAAAGCTTCTCCTTGGTGATGTTGAAGCTGGTCCAGGCCTCACCTGCAAGGATCTTAAACAAGGTGACATCTGGTCCTCAGCTTTGGTGAAGAATGCAGATTCCCTCTGCCACCCACACGCCAATAGCACAGAGCAACAGCTCAGCAGGCTGGACGCAGCTCTGCTGTGCCCTCTGACCCTGCCTCAGGGCCTGATAACATTGTCCTGCATGGGGCTGCCCAGGGCTGGGCTGGGCGGAGAGTCACATTTGTTCAGGGATGGTGGTGAGTGTAGGTGGCAGGCAGGCAGCTTCCAGATGCCACTGAGCCACACAGAAGGCCTGGGTGTGGGTGGATTCAGTTCCCAACAAGCCCAGCTGGCCAGCACTGCTGTGCAGGAACAGGTCCTCTGAACTTTCTCTCTGGGTCAGATGTCTTTTAAAAATCTTTTATTTATTTACTTTAATTGCCTATTGGGTTATCGCTGGGGCTTGGTGCTGGCACTATGAATCCACTATTCCTGGCGCCATTTTTCCCCCCATTTTATTAGATAGGACCGAGAGAAATTGAAAGAGGAGGGGAAGATACAGAGTGGGAGAGACTGACAGACACCTGCAGACCTGCTTCACTGCTCATGAAGTGAACCTCTTGTAGGTGGGAAGCAGGGGCTCGAACCTGGGTCCTTGTGCTTCGTAATATGTATGCTTAGCCAGGTGTGCCACTGCCTGACCCCCTTTTAATTTAATTTGAAGTTGACTTTGATTGAGGAGGGAGGGGGGAAGGTGTCATATGCTTATGGGGTGTATTTCAGAGTCTTACGATGCTTCTCTTTCCCTAGGAAGGCAGGTGAGTTGGCATTGTCTCTTTGGGGGGAGGAGTAAGAGTCAGGGGGTCTCTCATCGAGGGCATGCAGGCAGGGAGAAGAGAAGATGCTGGGCTCTAGCCCAAGTCCACTTGCCCATGGTGTGACTTTTTTGTTTGTTCTTAAAGAGTCATTTTATGAACAGAGAGAGAGAGAGAGAGAGAGAGAGAGCGAGCAGGTCAGAGCACCACTCTCATGCATGAAAGGCGGGGATTGAACTGGGGGCCTCAGGCACGTATGTCTAGTGCCCTGTGGCTCCACCATTTCCCTAACCACTGCTGTGTGCACTTGGCCTCATCTGGGAGTCTTTCTGAGGCACGGTTTCCTCATCTGTGAACTCCCTGGGCTGGCACGATGATCAAGGGAGGTAACCAGGGCATGGCTGGCTTCAGAGACTGGGAAGCCTGCTCCTTGCATGAGGACTGTCATCATTATCTCCAGCTGCAGAACCACAGAGGGCTGCAGGAACCTTCCAGATCCCTCAGGGCTGGGCCGCTTATCTCCTCAGCAGCAGCCTTACATCTCTGAGGCAGCCAAGCCAGAAGCTGTCCTTTCAAGGTAAGACGGCCTTTTGGCAATACTTGATTATGAGTTTGGAAAATTTTTCCCTCCCAAATGACAGAATCCACCAGACCCTCCCAGCAGGGGTGATTCAGGCCTCTTCTTCTTTGGAGGGGGAGCTTTGCCTGGGGAGGGGGCTGTTCTATGCAATGCAATACACTCAGAGTCCTCTGACCCAGGATTCCAGAAAGTTCTCTGGTCACTATGAAGGCAAGAGTCTCCATCCTCAAGCACTAAGGATCAAGCCCTGGTCCTCTTATTACAGGGAGAGAAGCCAAGGCCCAGGAGAGGATGCAGAGCAAGTGGGTGACTTCAAGGAGACCCAGGCACAGGGATCCCACCTCCTGCCCCCTGCACTAGTCTGCCATAGGCTGTGGCAGGAGGGGCCGCCTCCTGGGTGCTCTCCAGACACCACTCTCAGGCCCCTCTGTGTCAGCCTCAGGGGGCTGGCGTGAGGGCTGATCTCTGACTCTTGGATTCCTCTTCTTCTTCTAGCGTTTGCCCTTCTTCCGTAGCCAGTCAACAGCGTCAGGTTGAGCCTGATGTCAAGTTTCGAGACCTCCTTTGAATCTGGAGAGGTGGCAGTCGTTGACTATGTGGGTCATAGTCTGTCTGGAGCCTCAGGGGCAGTTCAGGTCATCTCTGGCTCCCCAGCAATGGAACATAGCGGCGCACCGGCCATGGCCTGTTCGATAGCGATTGAGGAGGGCCCAATCATAACGTGCTAGGTCAAAGCGGGGTTGACGTTTGCAGGGGTCTGTGATGAGGTGTTCTTTACCTCAGCTGACTGCCAACTCTGTTTCCAAGAGTCTGGAACAGAGAAGTTCAGTGTAGGCGTAGGAGACCAGATTGGGTGACGAGACGTCAAGCGTTGGACAGGGTGGGCGAAGATATCCGCGTATATTGGCAGGTCCGGTCGAGCGTAGACATGGGAAATGAACTTAGATGATGCCGCATCCCGACGAATATCTGGCGGGGCGATGTTGCTAAGAACTGGCAGCCATTGGATTCCTCTGATCTGCTGTGCTGGGCGCTCGTGATCATGTGAACCCAGGGCAGCCCAGAGCTCTTGCCCCATGCCGGCTGGCCACACACTTGTGTAAGCCAGCTTAATGGAGGAAAGATGAGACAGGGGAGATGGCTAGGACCTAACTGAGGAGGTTAAGGAGTCTGGGGTCAGCACAAGAGCCCCCCAAAGGCCCGGCAGGATGCCTGCTGCGTCCTATTCAGAGAGGCCTTAAGAATTGAGCAGGAAGGAATTCGACTTCCGGAGGCGGAGCTACGAGCAGCAGATCGCTTTCTCTCCTCTCCTCTCCTCTCCCGGATCAACTAGGAATACCAAAGGAGATCACCCGGACCTAAACAAGACAGGACTAGAATGACCACAGAAACCCAGTAAATCACCCGTGAGTACAAACACGCGTGGCTGGTGACAGAGAGGAGAGAGGGGCCTAAGGAGAGATTAAGTGACTGCTAACAGTTCGACAGTTTGTCAGTGGAGACACCACCTCCAGTCTGCTCCACCAACAAGGGGACAGCTGAAGGGAGGAAAGGACTCCCCAGAGACTCACCAAGTACAACTCTGAGTCTCCATTGCTACTACCCTCAGAATCTGGAGCAGCAACAGGGAGGGCACAGAGATCTAACCGGGAAACTCAGGAGAAGACCTATACCTCGGTGGCATAGCTGAAGGGCTGTGAAAAGTCTCTTTGCATAACCACTGGATTATCTCTGCCACACCCTGCTTTATCTCTTGGTCAGGAGTCATTGATTAAGCCAAGAAGCCTATTGATAGTTTAAAAGCCCTCAGGCTACCATAGCCTAAAGGGGGAAAAAAAAAGGCTTTTACACCACTGAACTCCAACTCAGGGATTGAAAAAACTGTTAACTTATATAAAATGGTTAAAACAACAAGAAAAAATAATGGAGACTCGAACCAGGACAAGAGTCCAGCTAAAAGTCCTCCAGAGGGCAAAGCACAAAACAACGAGTTCAACATCCAAACATTAGCTAAGGAAATAATAACAGGAGTGAGTAAAGAATTTGAAAAAATTGTAATCAGAACTGCAGGAACAACAAATGAGAATATGGAAGAAAATTCTAATAATCTCATGGTTATTAGAGAGCTGAAAGCTGAAATTGCTGAGCTAAGAAGGCAACTAGCTGAACAAGCTAAAACAGTATCAGAGCAGGGCAACAAAATAGATGAACTCCAGAAAGCAGTAGAGGGCAGAGAGAATAGAATCAATGAGGCTGAAGACAGAATTAGCAAGATTGAGGATGAATTAGAGACAACTAAAGAAGAAGTAAGAGACCTCAAAAAGAGATTAAGAGATGCTGAAAACAACAACAGAGTCCTATGGGATGACTTCAAAAGAAACAATATACGCATTATTGGCTTACCAGAGGAAGAAAGAGAAGGGGAGGAAGAAAGCGTTCTCCAGGCCATAATAGCTGAAAATTTCTCTAGTCTAGACAACACCAAAGACATAAAGATTCAAGAAGCCCAGAGGGTCCCAAACAGAATTAACCCAGACCTAAAGACACCAAGACATGTCATACTTAGGTTGGAAAGGAATAAGGATAAAGAAAGGATCCTCAAGGCTGCAAGAGAAAAACAAAGAGTCACCTACAAAGGAAAACCCATAAGATTAGCAGCAGACTTCTCCATACAAACACTACAGGCCAGAAGAGAATGGCAAGATACCTATCGAGTGCTCAATGAGAAAGGCTTTCAGCCAAGAATACTATATCCTGCTAGATTGTCATTCAGACTAGATGGAAGCATCAAAACCTTCTCAGACAAGCAACAGTTGAAGGAAGCAACCATCACCAAGCCTGCCTTGAAAGAAGTTCTGAAAGGTTTCCTATAAACAACGAGACCACCACAAATAGAACATATATCAAAACACTCTAAAACTCTACAAGAATGGCGTTAAAATATCTTCAATCTTTGATATCAATAAATGTGAATGGCCTGAATTCACCTATTAAAAGACACAGAGTAGGAAGATGGATCAGAAAACACAACCCAACAATATGTTGTCTACAGGAAACTCACCTAACGCAACAAGACAAACACAGACTTAAAGTGAAAGGATGGAAAACTATCATACAAGCCAATGGCCCACAAAAAAGGGCAGGAACAGCTATTCTCATATCTGACATGATAGACTTTAAAATACATAAGATTAAAAAGATAGGAATGGACACTACTTAATGCTCAGAGGATCAGTCAATCAAGAGGACTTAACAATTATTAATATCTATGCACCCAATGAGAAGCCATCTAAATACATCAAACTTCTACTGAAAGACCTACAGCAATATATTAACAGTAACACAATCATAGTAGGGGACTTCAATACCCCACTATCTCAACTTGACAGATCATCCAGGAAGAAAATCAGTAAAGACATAAGGGAGCTAAATGAAGAGATAGATAAACTAGAACTATTGGACATTTTCAGAGTCATTCATCCCAAAAAACTGGAATACACATTTTACTCAAATCCACATAGATCATTCTCAAGGATAGACCATATGTTAGGCCACAAAGATAGCATCAGCCTATTCAAGAGCACTGAAATCATCCCAAGCATCTTCTCAGACCACAGTGGAATTAAACTAACACTTAACAATCAACAAAAGATTAGTAACAGTGCCAAAATGTGGAAGCTCAACAGTACACTTCTTAACAACTTCTGGGTCAAAGAGGAAATCAAGGAAGAAATCAAAATGTTTCGAGAGTTCAATGAAAATGAAGACACAAGCTATCAAAATATTTGGGACACAGCTAAAGCAGCCCTAAGAGGGAAGTTCATAGCTATACAAGCACACATTAGGAAACAAGAAAAGGCACAAATAAACAGCCTGATTGCACATCTTAAAGACCTAGAAGAAGAACAACAAAGGAACCCTAAAGCAACCAGAAGGACAGAAATTACTAAAGTTAGGGCAGAAATAAATAACATTGAGAATAGGAAAACCATACAAAAGATCAATGAAAGTAAATGTTGGTTCTTCGAAAGAGTAAACAAAATCGACAAACCTTTAGCCAGACTCACAAAACAAAAAAGGGAGAAGACCCAAATAAATCGGATAGTAAATGAAAGAGGAGATATCACAACAGACACTGCAGAAATTCAACATATCATGCGAGGCTTCTATGAACAACTATATGCCACCAAGTTAGAGAACCTGGAAGAAATGAATGATTTCCTAGATACCTACCAACTTCCAAAACTAAGTAAAGAGGAAGTAGATAACATGAACAGGCCCATCACAGCTAATGAAATTGAAACAGTTATCAAAAATCTTCCCAAAAATAAAAGTCCTGGACCAGATGGTTTTACAAATGAATTCTACAAAACTTTCAAAGAAGAACTAATACCTCTACTTTTAAAAATCTTCCAGAAGATTGAAGACACTGGAATACTCCCTGCCAGCTTCTATGAAGCCAACATCACCCTGATACCAAAAGCAGACAGGGACACAATCAAAAAAGAAAACTACAGACCAATATCTCTGATGAACATAGATGCGAAAATATTGAACAAAATTCTAGCCAACCGGATACAGCAGTATATCAAAAAGATTGTTCATCATGACCAAGTGGGGTTTATCCCAGGCATGCAAGGTTGGTTTAATATACGTAAATCAATCAATGTGATCCACCACATCAACAAAAGCAAGACCAAAAACCACATGGTCATATCAATAGATGCAGAGAAAGCCTTTGACAAAATACAACATCCCTTTATGATCAAAACACTACAAAAAATAGGAATAGATGGAAAATTCCTGAAGATAGTGGAGTCTATATATAGCAAACCTACAGCCAACATCATACTCAATGGTGAAAAACTGGAAGCATTTCCCCTCAGATCAGGTACTAGACAGGGCTGCCCACTATCACCATTACTATTCAACATAGTGTTGGAAGTTCTTGCCATAGCAATCAGGCAGGAGCAAGGAATTAAAGGAATACAGATTGGAAGAGAAGAAGTCAAACTCTCCTTATTTGCAGATGACATGATAGTATACATGGAAAAACCTAAGGAATCTAGCAAGAAGCTTTTGGAAATCATCAGGCAATACAGTAATATGTCAGGCTATAAAATTAACATTCAAAAGTCAGTGGCATTCCTCTATGCAAACACTAAGTTAGAAGAAATTGAAATCCAGAAATCAGTTCCTTTTTCTATAGCAACAAAAACAATAAAATATCTAGGAATAAACCTAACCAAAGAAGTGAAAGACTTGTATACTGAAAACTATGAGTCACTACTCAAAGAAATTGAAAAAGACACAAAGAAGTGGAAAGATATTCCATGCTTATGGGTTGGAAGAATTAACATCATCAAAATGAATATATTACCCAGAGCCATCTACAAATTTAATGCTATCCCCATCAAGATCCCAAGCACATTTTTTAAGAGAATAGAACAAATGCTACAAATGTTTATCTGGAACCAGCAAAGACCTAGAATTGCCAAAACAATCTTGAGAAAAAAGAACAGAACCGGAGGCATCACACTGCCAGATCTCAAACTATATTATAGGGCCATTGTCATCAAAACTGCTTGGTACTGGAACATGAACAGACACACTGACCAGTGGAATAGAATTGAGAGCCCAGAAATGAGGCCCCACACCTATGGACATCTAATCTTTGACAAAGGGGCTCAGACTATTACATGGGGAAAGCAGAGTCTCTTCAACAAATGGTGTTGGAAACAATGGGTTGAAACATGCAGAAGAATGAAGCTGAATCACTGTATTTCACCAAATACAAAAGTAAATTCCAAGTGGATCAAGGACTTGGATGTTAGACCAGAAACTATCAGATACTTAGAGGAAAATATTGGCAGAACTTTTTTCTGCATAAATTTTAAAGACATTTTCAATGAAATGAATCCAATTACAAGGAAGACTAAGGCAAGTATAAACCTATGGGACTACATCAAATTAAAAAGCTTCTTCACAGCAAAAGAAACCACTACCCAAATCAAGAGACCCCTCACAGAATGGGAGAAGATCTTTACATGCCATACATCAGATAAGAGTTTAATAACCAACATATATAAAGAGCTTACCAGACTCAACAACAAGACAACAAATAACCCCATCCAAAAATGGGGGGAGGAATTGGACAGAATATTCACCACAGAAGAGATCCAAAAGGCCGAGAAACACATGAAAAAATGCTCCAAGTCTCTGATTGTCAGAGAAATGCAAATCAAGACAACAATGAGATATCACTTCACTCCTGTGAGAATGTCACACATCAGAAAAGGTAACAGCAGCAAATGCTGGAGAGGGTGTGGGGTCAAAGGAACCCTCCTGCACTGCTGGTGGGAATGTCAATTGGTCCAACCTCTGTGGAGAACAGTCTGGAGAACTCTCAGAAGGCTAGAAATGGACCTACCCTATGACCCTGCAATTCCCCTCCTGGGGATATATCCTAAGGAACCCAACACATCCATCCAAAAAGATCTGTGTACACATAAGTTCTTGGCAGCACAATTTGTAATAGCCAAAACCTGGAAGCAACCCAGGTGTCCAACAGCAGATGAGTGGCTGAGCAAGTTGTGGTATATATACACAATGGAATACTACTCAGCTGTAAAAAATGGTGACTTCACCGTTTTCAGCCGATCTTGGATGGAGTTTGAAAAATTCATGTTAAGTGAAATAAGTCAGAAACAGAAGGATGAATATGGGATGATCTCACTCTCAGGCCGAAGTTGAAAAACAAGATTAGAAAAGAAAACACAAGTCGAACCTGAAATGGAATTGGAGTATTACACCAAAGTAAAAGACTCTGGGGTGGGTGGGTGGGTGGGGAGAATACAGGTCCATGAAAAATGATGAATGAAATAGTGGGGGTTGTATTGCTAAATGGGAATCTGGGGAATGTTATGCATGTAAAAAAAAAAAAAAGAAGTAGAAACGCAAAGCAGAAATTGACTGAGTTTGGAGTATGGCACCAAAGTAAGAAAGCAGAAGTATACTAGAGTTAGCAGTGAGTACCTCCCTAATACTTCCTTTCCACTTTTCCAAGCTTTGGGTCCATGATTGCTCAACAATTTGTTTGGCTTTGTATGTTAACTCTCTTTCCAGTCACCAGGTTCCAGGTTTCATCAGGATGCCGGCCAGACTTCCCTGGATTGAAGACACCACCAATGTGTCCTGGAGCTCAGCTTCCCCAGAGACCCATCCTACTAGGGAAAGAGAGAGGCAGACTGGGAGTATGGACCGACCAGTCAACGCCCATGTTCAGCGAGGAAGCAATTACAGAAGCCAGACCTTCTACCTTCTGCAACCCTAAATGACCCTGGGTCCATGCTCCCAGAGGGATAGAGAATGGGAAAGCTATCGGGGGAGGGGATGGGATATGGAGATTGGGCGGTGGGAATTGTGTGGAGTTGTACCCCTCCTACCCTATGGTTTTGTTAATTAATCCTTTCTTAAATAAAAAAAAAAAGAATTGAGCAGGAAGCTCTGTTGCTGTGTGAGGGCTGTGGTTGGCAGGGGCTTCCTCTGGGCCAGTGAAGACAGTGGACTCAGAGGTCCTGACATTACCAGCCCTTCGTGGGGCTCGGATGCATAGATGTGCTCGCACTGGGGTGTCTTCCTGCATTCCATGTCAGGACAGTCTAGCTCTAGGGAAGGGGCTAGGGACTTTCTAGCCATGCTGCAGGTGAGGGAACAGAGGCTCCGAGAGGACAGGAGGCATGTCTAAGGGCACTCAGCAAGTCAGCCACAAAGGCAGGCTGGCTCAGTTTCCCCCAGAGCAGGCCGCTGCATCTCCCCTCCGCTCCATCTCTCCATAACTCTTTTTTCACCCCTTCTATTTGTTATTACCAGGGTTTTATTGCTCTAAGCTGGCTTTCTCAGGTAGACAGACAGACATGAGAGAAGAAAAGACACAGGTGTACGGCAAAGCAGGCACACCGTTTGGGTGAGCTGCCTTGCTGACGTCGCATCTTGACTTTTGCTGTTCTCCTGGCAGGGCCTCTCTGTGCTTGAGGCGTCAGGTGCAGAGTGGGGGTCAAGGAGCAGGGGCAGGAAGGCCTGGAGCAGGAAGGGCTCTCGTGTACTGCCACTCACCCAAGGTCAAAGCAGCTTGATCTCGGGGGCTGACAAGGCACACTAAGGTCGGGCAGTGGCCCGACTGCTTCCCCGGGCCTGAGTTTCTGTTCACAGCCCAGTCGGTACAGGGCTGGTCATGTGGTGAACTCGGCAGGCAGTCTGGCCAGGAGCCACCGGTGCCGAGCACACACCTCCCACAGGAAGCCAAGACCCCCTGTGGGTGAGGAGGTGAGCTCAGGGAAGAGGGTTGGCTGGACAGTGCTTGGCACCTGCCGGAACATTTACCGTTGTCTCTAGAGCAAGGGGAGAAACACAGGCTCTCAGCACATGGTGGCCCTAGAAGTATCGTAGTTGAGGGCTAAAAATCCAGACCATCTGGATAACGTGCAGCTGGGCCGGAGGAAGCTCCATGAACAGCAGAGTGGTGTGTGGCGTCTCTTCTTCTCTCTGTCTCTCTCCCTCTCCCTGTTTCTTTCTGCTCAAAGATGAAAAGTCCTCCCAAAGCAGTAGAATCCTACAGGGCTGTGTTCCATTCTGTTTAGACTCCATAGTGTTAAGGTTTGGGTGACTCCGCAGAGACCTGGAGAGCAGCCCAGGGCGCCAGGGTGTGTCTGGCTCTGGTCTGGGCCACTAATCCAGGTGGGTTTCCGGCCCTTGTTCCAAAGTCAAGCAAATGCAGGGAAGAGTTTCTAATGCTGAGGATCTCTTTGAAGTGAGTGTGACAACTGCTCACTGCTAAGTTGGTAAAAGCACGGGGGAGGGACTGCGCGGTGACTGAAAACAGTTGATGTGAGTGAGGAAGCTTGCCGGTGAGTGGCTCTGCAGTGTTGGGAAAATTCTGCTGCTGTCTTAGCAGCTGGAGAGGAATCGCCCAGGGGAGAACCCTCGCTTTGGTGGGGAGAGTCGGCTCTGGGAAGGAGGAGTGCTAGGTGCAAGGGGTGTTCTGAGGTGGCTGGAGGGAGGTAAGAGTCAGGGAGCAGGGAGGAAGCTGGCGGGCCACGGGTGCTCTCCCTACAGACTCCACACCTTCTAGAAGTCCATCTGGTATCGAGAAGATGCGTGGCAGGGGATAGGGAAGCCAGCGGTCCTGAAGAAGGGGCCCAAGATGTGCTGGGGTGACATGGGATGAAAACAGGGGAGGGTGCGACTCAGTGAATCAGAAAGCAGACTGGGAGCCGACAAAGCAGGCTGGTAAAGAGCCCTGTCTTCCCACTGCAGGGGGACACATCACAAGCGATGAAGCAGGTCTGTAGGCATCTATCTGTCTCTCACCCTTTCTATCTCCCTCTCCTCTCTCAATTTCTCTCTGTTCTATCCAATGAAGTGGAAAAAAAATGGCCACCAAGAGCATGGTTTTATGGTGCAGAAATTGAGCCCCAGCGATAACCCTAGGGGCAAAAACAAAACCAGCCAACCAACCAACCAAACAAACAAACAAAATTCAGATCCCTAAGTAGTTCAGAACTGACTCAGGTCTCCTCCTGGGGAAGAACAGATTTGAGAAAAATCTTCCTGGACCTCTAGGCTCATGAGGCCCTAGCTGACATCAGGATGCATGAGAACATGGCGAAATGTTTACCCAGGCACTTGGTTTTGCAGAAGCTGTGTTGGCGAATGAGAAGGTCTGCTGGTCAACCTCAAGCAAGCACACCCCTTTTATTCTGAGTCCCCCACTCAAGTGCCAGAGCTGGCTGCATGGAGCCTAGCTCGAACCTGCCCTTACCTGACCAGGTTGTCCCCCCCCCCCCACCACACACACACCTTAGCCCTGCAAGGCACGAGTCTGCAGGCTGGGGCTGCCCAGAGAGACTCAGGGTCGCACCACAGTTTCTCTCTCCTTTTGCAGCCCTGGCGCTGGCCTGGGTGGGAGCAGAATGAGCCAAGGTGAGGCAAGCAGAGAGACTCTGCTTCTGTAGAGGAGGGAAACCTAGGCCCTCAGACTCTGGCACAGTACAGTAAGATTCTGAGAAGCTGTGAATGAAGCCTTGAGAAGAAATAAAAACAAAAGCTTAATGAGGAGACAGTCATTTCTTCTGTACCGGAGCACTAACTGGAAAAACAGCTGAGGGAAGAAGCCAGCCTTTGCGCATCTTGCCGCACCCGCCATCCCTCTCCTGCAGAGTCTTCCTCCCGAGTCCCTAGCTGGTCTGCAGCTCCTCCTCCTCCCAGACCTTCTGCTTCTCCAGCCATTTCTCTCCTCTCTGGTTTTTTTGTTTTTGTTTTTGTTTTGTTTTTGCCTCCAGGGTTATTGCTGGGGCTCGGTGCCTGCACTACAAATCCACTGCTCCTGGTGGCCATTTTTCCCCCTGTTTGTTGCCCCTGTTGTCTATTGTTGTGGTAACTATTATTGTTGTTATTGCTGTTGTCATTTTTGAATAGGACAGAGAGAAATGGAGAGAAGAGGGGAAGACAGAGAGGGGGAGAGACAGACAGACGCCTGCAGACCTGCTTCACCACTCTTGAGGTGACACCCCCCACTGCAGGTGGAGAGCCCAGGGCTTGAGCCGAGATCCTTATGTCTGTCCTCGTGCTTTGCACCATGTGCGCTTAACCTGCTGCCCGGTCCCACCTCTCTCTCTTTGTGTGTCTTTATTGTCACTGGAGCGTTACTGCTCCTCAGTGGGAGAGAGAGAGACAGAAAGAGAGAGAGAGTGAGGAGAGACACCACAGCAGTCAAAGTTTCCCCATGCTACAGCTCTCTCACGTGGGTCAGGAGACGACGCAGCCGGCAGAGCAGACCTTACCAGGTGTGGAGCTCTGGGCTCCGTGCAAGCATCACCCAGGAGCACTATGGACAGTGGCAGCTCCATAAATGGTGGGGTAGTGCTGTGGTGTATCTCCTCTATGTCTATTTGTCTCTTTCTAAATAAGTAAGATAAACATTCTAAATAGGGAGTCAGGTGATAGCGCAGTGGGTTAAACGCACGTGGCACAAAGCCCAAGGACCAGCGTAAGGATCCTGGTTCGAGCCCCCGGCTCCCTACCTGCAGGGGAGTCGCTTCACAGGTGGTGAAGCAGGTCTGTAGGTGTCTGTCTTTCTCTCCCCCCTCTCTGTCTTCCCCTCCTCTCTCCATTTCTCTCTGTCCTATTAAGCAACAATGACATCAATAATAACTACAACAAAAAAACAAGGGCAACAAAAGGGAATAAATAAATAAATATTTTTTGAAAATTCTAAGTAAATGAAATGAAAAAATTTAAAAAGAAAACAACTTATAGTGGTGCTGGGGACTTGACGTGTATACCACCACTGCTGAGGGGCTTCCCAGACCCTTTTATTTATTCCTTCTTATTTTAGAAAGGAGAGAGAGGGGGGCAGAGAGGCGCAACCCCACAGCACCACTCCACCAGCCACGGCAATCTCCTTATGCTCTCTGTGGTGCTCTCATGTGGTGTCAGGTCTTGAACCAGGACCTTGAACCAGGACTGTGCTTGGTAAGGTGCCCCCTCTGTCAGGTGACTTATCTCGACTCTCCTTTGTTTTAACCATAACCCCCTCAACTGCCTGTTGTGTCTTGGTCACTGGTGTGTCGGGGTGGGGGGTGTCTGCCATGAGAAGGGTTTCTCTTCTGTCCACATGGTTGGACTAGGATTCTCCAGCTACCAAGGCCTTGAGTCAGCAAGGGCTCTGCTAGTCATGTTTTCTATCTTAAAAAAATTATTTATTGGATAGAGACAGCCAGAAATCAAGAGAGGAGGGGGAGACAGAGAGGGAGAGAGACAGAGAGACACCCGTAGCCCTGCTTCACCACTAGTGGAGCTTTCCTCCTGCAGGTGGTGACTAGGGGCTTGAACCTGGGTCCTTGTGCACTATAACATGTATGCTGAGCCAGGTGTGCCGTTTCTCATGGCAAAAACTCGTATTCCCAGACTGAAGACTGCCCCGTTGTCCCCTAACTTTCCAGCCTGGTCTAGGACACTTTCCAACCCACCACCTACATCCTATCTCTCCTGCAGCACCACGCAGGCCAAAGGCCTGTGGGGATGCTTGTCCCTGACCTGGAGTGAGAAGGTCATCCTGGAAGTGAGAGGAGCTCCCGGAGGACCCTGTCTAAACTGCCCTCCCCACTTGGGCTGGCGTCTCTCCTTCCCTGTCTTTGAACCTTCCCCGGCTCAGACCTCAGCTGAGCTGGCCTTGGCCAGCCCTGGCTGCACCTGCAAACATGGCGTCCGTCCCTCACCTCCCTCTCGCAGGGGCCTGCTGCTAACTCAGTGCACGGCTGGGCTGCTGGTTCATCCCTGCTGTCAAGTTCAAGCCCAGCGTGGTGTGAAAGGGGAGGTGACAGAACTAGGGTGTGAAGACCCCCTAAATCAGGAAGCTGGAGCGTGTGGGCTTCTGGACAGAATGCCTGCACCCTACCATTGCTCCTTGCGTGCTGTCACTGTTACAGCTTTCAACATCACTTGTTCTATCTAGATGCCTTTCGAGTCTGAGCCACTTGTCACTTTATATAGAGTAACACCATGTAACGTGGCGAGAAATCCAGGGGCCTGACACCTGAGCCTGAGTGTCCAAATTTCCTAGTCCAGGCCCTTCCCGTGTACCTGCTCTTCTCTGGATAACCGTGGAAAGACTCAGCTCTCCAAGGAGTGGGAGGCAGCTGTTTGGATGAACCTCCCTAGACGTCTCTCCCCTGCTCCCAGCGGCATCTTGGATTTTACAGCTTGTCTTTGACTAAAAGGCAACAGAGCGACGAAGCATCACGCTGGTGTCAGTGACAGCTGCTGACCTGGCCTCCAGCCCTCCCTTTCTTACGTGCTCTCACTCCAGCCCTGGGATCTCTGCTGAGAAATGCTGGCTCACCTGCTTTGAGGGTGGCTCTGAGCACACAGTGAGAGCCCAGAAGACAGAAGACTAGAGATTCGGAGACACACAGGCCCCATGTGGATGTGGGAACAGTGCATCAATTTCATTCACCTGCTACCAGTCAGGGAAGTGGCGGACTGGGAGCCCCCAAAGGGGAGCCTTGCAAAGATTATTCCTGAGCAGGATGTTGTAACTGCCACTGCCGCCAATGCCGGCTGCACTCGGGAACTCCAGGGAAGGCCACCGGCACTGAGCACTGTGTGTGTCCCCGTACGGCCATCAGACTCACCCACCGGCCAGTGTATGTATAAAGTCATCTGGGTCTGCACCATTCCAGTTTGGAGGATTCCACACATTTCGTATCAGAGAGACTCCAGTCCATAATCCATGTGTCTCCCACATCCAGTATGCCTCTATGCCATGGACCCTTGCACACTTCTAGTGACTCTCTTTAAGGAAGCCTCCCTCCCTTCCTTCCTTCCTTCCTTCCTTCCTTCCTTCCTTCCTTCCTTCCTTCCTTCCTTCCTTCCAAGATAGGGACAGAGATGGAAAAGAATAGGAAGAGGGAAAGGCAGAGGGAGAGAGAGAAAGAGAGAGAGAGGGAGAGAGACACCACAGCACTAAAGCTTCTTTCAGTGTGGTTGGGGGCTAGACTCAAACCTTGGTTGAGCACATGGCAATAAGCACACTGACTGGGGCCGGGCCATGGTACACTCAGTCGAGCACACACCTCACACTTCACCGTGTGCAAGGATCCGCGTCCAAACCCCCGGTTCCTATCTGCAGGGAGGAAGCTTCATGAATGGCGGAGCACGTGCTGCAAGTGTCTCTCTTCCTCCCTTCCTATTTCCCCTCCCATCTCAATTCCTCTGTGTCCTAACAAATTAAAAAAAAAAAGGGTGGGGAATAAAAAGGAAAAAATGGTTGCTGGGAGGGAGCAGTGTAGGCACTGAACTCCAAAAACAACCCTGGTGGCAACAAAATACATACATACACACATCAAATAAAAAGCAGAACACTAAGCAAGCTATTCCACCAATCCCTGGCTCATTTTTGGACAGGTCATCTGGAAAGTCAATGTTCATCATCCTAGTCTGAAGACTGTACACTCAGAACTGCACCTGTCGGTCCGGTCCTGCTCTGCCCGCTGGGACCCTGCAGGCTGTGGCTTCTTTCTGGAGGCAGAAAAATCCCTTTGGAGCTTAGAGACAGTGCCTGTGCCCTTCTGAGCCTCCTCGTTGCTGTGCCCTCAGCCTGTCTTCCATGACGGTTTCTGCTGCTTTCCTCAGCTTAGCTGCCCTTCTCTGGTTACTGTCTCCACAGGCCTGGGCCTCAGAGCAGAACACAGGTCTTTCAGAGGGGCTGGGTAGGGTGGTACTGTTGTTCCCTCTCCACCCAGAGCCCCATTCATGTGGGGCTGTGCCCTGAGCTTGCTTGGGACACATACACACACACACACACACACACACACACACACACACACACACACACACACACGTGCACACTCACCCTGGTGGAACCATAGACCCATTATGTGAGTTTTCTGTTGTCCAGGAGAAGAGCACTGGTGAGGGTTTCTCGTTCCATACAGGATGTGTGGCCTAATATAGGATTCTAAAACTAGACCACCAAAGGCTGGCTGCTCACTGCTAAACAGCCTTAATGATCTCAGTGGAAAGCAGTTTAAAAAGACCCAAATGGGAGGAGGGAGTGGGCAGTCCAGATGGGATTGGAGGAGTAAGAAAGAGTAAGAAGCACAGAGTTAAGGAAGGCCGACGTTGACCCACCTCCTTGTGAACCAAGGAATGTGACCTGTCTGACTGACTCTAAGTCAGCATGTTCCCCATATATATTCTCACGTGTTTCTACCACAGACTCATGAAACATAGATCAGGACATGTCAATACGAGGTGGTTTTTTTTTTTTTTTTTTTTTTGCCTCCAGGGTTATCGATGGGGCTCACTGCCTGCACTATGAACCCACTGCTTCTGGAGGCCATTTTTTCCCTTTTGTTGCCCATGTTTATCATTATTGTTATTATTGTTGTTATTACTGTCGTTGTTCGGTAGGACAGAGAGAAATCGAGAGGGAAAGGGAAGACAGAGGGGGAGAGAAAGACAGATACCTGCAGACCTGCTTCACCGCTTGTGAGGCGACCCCCCCCACAGGTGGGGAGCTGGGGGCTCAAACTGGGATCCTTATGCTGGTCTTTGTGCTTTGTGCCATGTGAGCTTAATCCTCTGCGCTATCACACTCTCTCTCTTTTTTTTTTTTTTGGTCTTGTCTTTATTTATTGGGTAGAGACAGTCATAAATTGAGAGGGAAAGGGGAGATAGAGAGAGAGAAAGACAGAGAGAGACACCCACAGTACTGCTTCACCACTCACAAAGCTTTCCCCCTGCAGGTAGGGCCCAGGGACTTGAGCCCAGGTCCTTGCACATGATAACGTGCGCTTACGCTGGTGTGCCACCACCTTGCCCCACCATCCCAGTTTACAGATGAGAAAACCGAGGCGGAGAGAGTAAGTGGATTGGTCAAGGGGAAGGGAGAAGAGGAGTTGCTCAGTATCCCATAGTTCTCAGTCACTTGCAGGTAAGGGTTGGGGGCTGCGAGAAGGTTCACACGACAAAGACCAAAGAACTTTGGGTAGAAGTGAATTTCAACCCTGGCGGCTCAAAGGCTGAAGTGTTGCAATATCTACGTTCTGCCTGGCACCTGGCTGCCTTACAGAAGACAGCGGCCATGGAGAACACCTGGATTCACAGGTGGGCTTTGAGAGAAACAGACCGTCGCTTTATCTAGGGCTCTTTGTTACATCTGCCTACGGCCACCTATTCTCACTGATAAACAAGGGCAGGGATCCAAGCGCTCTTGCGTTAACACACATCAGGAACCGTGCTGGGATGCATTGGATCGATCTTCTCGTGGTGCACCCCGTGAGTCCCCATTCATTGGGGAAACTGACGATCCTTCCTCGCCGACTGAATCCACATGGATCCCAGTCACTTTCAAAGCCAGCAACAAGCAGCTCCTGACAGCTTTCAAGCTGACGCTGTTGACTGGCTACGGAAGAAGGGCAAACGCTAGAAGAAGAAGGAACCGTGCTCAGCTCACACAGTTCTGTGAGCAAACAAATGCACCCTTCTCTTCAGTGTAGGGGAAGAAAGACAGACCGAGGAGAGAAGCTGCTTGCCTGGGACAGCCAAGCCATGGAGGGCCTGGAGCCTGTCTCTGGGTCTGTCTGACTGCAAAGCCTCAATGCTCTCTGATTTGCAGAAACAGATGGCCACTGTGTTCCAACACCCCGTTGGGCTAAATGCTTCTTTTGAAGATGGAAGATTGTATAGATTGCCTTTCTCATTCAGATTTTATGCCTGAGTAAAATCCTTGTGCTATGATTTATTATAGCAACAGCGATTTTCCAATTTTAAGACAACAATGCAGCTTGAAATAAAATGGAGAGAAAACACTGAAACATTTGAAACCTTTGGTTTAGACCCTCACTGTGTCTGTCTTGCTTGAACAATTCAGGGTCCGCCTTCTCTTTTCCTCTTGTTCCCTGTCTTCCTCATTTCCACCAGCTGCCCAAGCTGCCTTTTCTGAAAGAGAATCTGGACAGGCTCCTTCCTGCTCTAAATCCAGAGAGGCTCCTTGCCGGCCCCTCTAGTAACCCTTCCCAAATTACATCCTGCTGAGTATGTAAAGATGACAGGGGACAAGAGGGTTTCATGGGAGGCTGGGTGGTGGACCTTACCACGCACAAGGACGTGGGTTCAAGCCCTGGCTCCCACTTAGGGGGTGAGGGACCTGGTTCGTGGTTAGTGAAATAGTGCTGCAGGTCTCTCTCTGTCTCTCTCTCTCTTCTTTTAAAATTTTCTCTGTCCCACTGAATAAAATAAATATATATATATATATATATTTTTTTTTTTTTTTTTTCCTCCTCCAGGGTTAGTGCTGGGCTCAGTGCCTGCACCATGAATCCACTGCTCCTGGAGGCCATTTTTTTTCTCCCCCTTTTGTTGCCCTTGTTGTAGCTTCGTTGTGGTTATTACTATTGCCCTTGTTGACGCAATTCGTTGTTGGACAGGACAGAGAGAAATGGAGAGAGGAGGGGAAGACAGAGAAGGGGAGAGAAAGACAGACACCTGCAGACCTGCTTCACCGCCCGTGAAGCGACTCCCCTGCAGGTGGGGAGCCGGGGGCTCGAACCGGGATCCTTACGCCGGTCCCTGCGCTTTGCGCCACATGCGCTTAACCCACTGCGCCACCGCCCGACCCCCGTAAATATATTTTTTAAAAGGACTCCAGGACCAGAGATGTTTTGGCATTGCTTGTTCAATTTTACTTATTTACTAAAATAATTAAAATACAAATTCATTTTTTTTAAAAATATTATTTTACTTTGAGGAGTCATAAGCATAATCCAGCCCGTCACTCATTTTCCTAGCTATGTATCTATGGTTTCTGGGATTTCTTTACTTTGGAGCCATGTCCCTGTAACCCATTTTATTGAGGATACATAACAGGATGAGTATTCTAAGCCAGACACAGCGGGAGGACGTTGCCTTTTAGGATAGAACCTTAACTTGGCTACTTCACACTTAAGGCCTCCCAGGAACTGGTCCCAGGCCACCTGTCATTGTCACCTCTCAACCTTCTCCTGTGTCTAGTCTAGTTGCCACCCCTCTTCTTCTGCCCCTGGCACCATCCTGTCTCCCCATCATTCACTGCAAACTCAGTTCTCTGAGCTGCCTGTTGAAGAAAATACAAGGGTTGAGGAACCATGTCAGAAACTGAACACAATACAGCCTCTTCTTGGGGGAATGTTAAAACACTCTATTAGCGACATGGCTGAGATGAAAATAGGGAATTGACAATTGCACGACTAATTGAAAGCCTTGTGTTTGCCGAGGCTCAAAGAATCCCTTTTAGAAATGGGAACCGCGCCTGCGTATGCCAGTGAACAAGGCAAAATGGGTGCATACTGCAAACAAAAAGGCTCCCAGATATGCTGGGCAGAACCAAAGATATCAGCATAATTAATAAAGTAATTAACATGCACAGGAAATGCAAAAGCTGCCAGGAGGCTGATAAGAGAGTTATTAAAAAAAAAGAATGAGCAATCTAGCAGGGAAGTGAAATTAAGTTTTGCATTTCTTATTTTTTTTTTTTATCACAGACCCCTAAAATACTTCATGAGCAACAAACAGGCATTAACTTCCTGCAAAATATCAATGAGGCCAGGGGCCAGAGTGTGCTGTGGACCCTGTCTCCCTGACAGGCGGATCAGCTGGCCAGCGAGTCCCTGAGACAACAGAGACGCACAGTAAACACAGAGGGGAGAGCCACACCAAGGGCTACGGCTGATGGCAAGGTGACTCAAGATGCCAGACTCCCTGCACTCCAGAGTCAACTCGCCATTTGTAAGTGATGGGGCCTTGCAACTACTATTTAACCTCATTGGCACCATCTGTAGAATGGGTGCTTTTTTGTCCTTCAGGGTTATCGCTGGGGCTCTGTTCCAGCACTACAAATTCACTGCTCTGGGACTGGATGGTGGTGCACTTGGTTGAGCGAGCACACTTGTTACAAGTCCACTGCTCCTAGAGGCCATTTTTCCCATTGTTTATGTTGCTGTTGGATAGGACAGAGAGAAATGGAGAGAGGAGGGGAAGACAGAGAGGGGAGAGAAAGAGAGAAACCTGCAGACCTGCTTCACCGCCTGTGAAGTGACCCCGCTGCAGGTGGGAATTTGGGGGCTCAAACTGGGATCTGTGTGCAGGTCCTTGTGCTTTGCACTATGTGTGCTTAACCAAGTGCACTACCGCCCAGCCCCCCCAGAATGGGCTTTTTTTTTTTTTTTTTAAAGATAAAGGTAGAGGTAAAGAGGAAGAACGTGAGACTATAGCACAGAATCTTCCTTCAGTGCTGGATCATGCACTAGCCACGTGGGCTATTTCGCTAGTTCAGAAGGGGTCTAACTAGCCACGTGAGCTATTTTCCTAGTTCAGAAGGGGTCTAACTAGCCACGTGGGCTATTTCGCTAGTTCAGAAGGGGTCTAACTAGCCACGTGGGCTATTTCGCTAGTTCAGAAGGGGTCTAACTAGCCACGTGGGCTATTTCGCTAGTTCAGAAGGGGTCTAACTAGCCACGTGGGCTATTTCGCTAGTTCAGAAGGGGTCTAACTAGCCACGTGAGCTATTTCGCTAGTTCAGAAGGGGTCTAACTAGCCACGTGAGCTATTTTCCTAGTTCAGAAGGGGTCTAACTAGCCACGTGGGCTATTTCGCTAGTTCAGAAGGGGTCTAACTAGCCACGTGAGCTATTTCGCTAGTTCAGAAGGGGGTCTAACTAGCCACGTGAACTATTTTCCTAGTTCAGAAGGGGTCTAACTAGCCACGTGAGCTATTTCGCTAGTTCAGAAGGGGTCTAACTAGCCACGTGAGCTATTTCGCTAGTTCAGAAGGGGTCTAACTAGCCACGTGGGCTATTTCGCTAGTTCAGAAGGGGTCTAACTAGCCACGTGGGCTATTTCGCTAGTTCAGAAGGGGTCTAACTAGCCACGTGGGCTATTTCGCTAGTTCAGAAGGGGTCTAACTAGCCACGTGGGCTATTTCGCTAGTTCAGAAGGGGTCTAACTAGCCACGTGAGCTATTTCGCTAGTTCAGAAGGGGTCTAACTAGCCATGTGGGCTATTTTCCTAGTTCAGAAGGGGTCTAACTAGCCATGTGGGCTATTTCGCTAGTTCAGAAGGGGTCTAACTAGCCACGTGGGCTATTTCGCTAGTTCAGAAGGGGTCTAACTAGCCACGTGAGCTATTTCGCTAGTTCAGAAGGGGTCTAACTAGCCACGTGAGCTATTTCGCTAGTTCAGAAGGGGTCTAACTAGCCACGTGAGCTATTTCGCTAGTTCAGAAGGGGTCTAACTAGCCACGTGGGCTATTTCGCTAGTTCAGAAGGGGTCTAACTAGCCACGTGGGCTATTTCGCTAGTTCAGAAGGGGTCTAACTAGCCACGTGGGCTATTTCGCTAGTTCAGAAGGGGTCTAACTAGCCACGTGAGCTATTTTCCTAGTTCAGAAGGGGTCTAACTAGCCACGTGGGCTATTTTGCTAGTTCAGAAGGGGTCTAACTAGCCACGTGGGCTATTTCGCTAGTTCAGAAGGGGTCTAACTAGCCACGTGGGCTATTTCGCTAGTTCAGAAGGGGTCTAACTAGCCACGTGAGCTATTTTCCTAGTTCAGAAGGGGTCTAACTAGCCACGTGGGCTATTTCGCTAGTTCAGAAGGGGTCTAACTAGCCACGTGGGCTATTTCGCTAGTTCAGAAGGGGTCTAACTAGCCACGTGGGCTATTTCGCTAGTTCAGAAGGGGTCTAACTAGCCACGTGGGCTATTTCGCTAGTTCAGAAGGGGTCTAACTAGCCACGTGAGCTATTTCGCTAGTTCAGAAGGGGTCTAACTAGTCACGTGAGCTATTTTCCTAGTTCAGAAGGGGTCTAACTAGCCACGTGGGCTATTTTCCTAGTTCAGAAGGGGTCTAACTAGCCACGTGGGCTATTTCGCTAGTTCAGAAGGGGTCTAACTAGCCACGTGAGCTATTTTGCTAGTTCAGAAGGGGTCTAACTAGCCACGTGAGCTATTTTCCTAGTTCAGAAGGGGTCTAACTAGCCACGTGGGCTATTTCGCTAGTTCAGAAGGGGTCTAACTTAACCTTTGCCTCACAGGACTGGGGACTCAGTGGGCAGACAGGTGTTAAGCTTTGAGCCTCGTGCCTGCTCTCAGGGAAGCACTCCCTCAGGCTCAGTTGCTACTGTTATCATCTCCCATGGCCATCTTCCCAATGAAAAGCTCCCTGGGCATGTAGACATTCAAGCAAACATTCCAGAGGATTCATGGAGAAAGGCAGACCAGGGGCCAGGCAGTGGTGCACCTGGTTAAGTGCCCACATCACTGTGTGCAAGGACCCAGGTTCAAGCCCCTGAAACAGCTTCTTTGGATAGTGTGCTGCTCTGCCATGTGCACGGCCCAGGTTCTAGCCAGCCCCCACACCAATGAAGGGAGCTTTGGTGCTCTGGTCTCTCTCTCTGCCTCTGTTTCTATCTTTACAAACAAAGGAAAAGGCAGGTCTAACTCATGTTCCTTTTGTTCTTTCTCCCATGTCCAACTGCTCAAGTATCCAGAGGAGGAGAAACAGACACCCCAGGGCTGGTTGACACCAGTGGCTTGTCCTTAGTCACCCACCAGGCTCCAGGATTCTGAGTTAGGTTCATGCCGTGGCTTCTCCATCAGGGAAATAAGTGGTTTCTGAGATCATTTCAAGCTTGAAATTCCCAGTCAACACTGGTGACACAGGGAAGCACTGTCTGAAGAAGCAAAAAGTGGAGAGTCCTCACCGTACTTCTTGGCAGCCCCACACCTGGTGTGGATGCCCTCCCAGGGCCTGGGGCCGGAAGTCGCAGAGTCAGCAGCTGGTCTACCTCCTGCATTCATATGTCTGCCTGGCAGCAGCTTGGGACTCTGTCCATCTCACCAACAGGCCATCTCAGCTACTCATGCCATCTCTTCCTCACTGCACCCCTCCCCGGTCTGCCTCCTCAGCCCCCCCAAACTTTACTTTATAGTTTTTTTTTTTCCACCGGGGTTATCACCTGCACAGCAAATCCACTGTTTCCAGGAGCCATTTTTTCCTCCCTGCCCTTGGAATTGGATGGGACAGAAATTGAAAGGGAAAGGAGAGAAAAAGTGGGAGAGACACCTGCACCTTCACCTCTTGGGAAGTGTCCTCTTTCCTCACAGGTGGGGAGGGGGAGGCCTGGATCCTTAGAGAGAAATTGAGGGGGGGGGGAGATAGACACTTGCAGACTTATTTCACTGCTCGTGAAGCTTCCCCCCTGCAGGTAGGCACCGGGGGCTTGAACCCTGGCCTCTGCCCATCATGATGTGAGTGTTCAACTGTCTGCACCACTGCCTGGCCCCAGAAACATTTTCCAAAACACACAGGAAAGCTGAATCATACAATGAACACTTGTGTGCTCCCGACCAGCAGTTAATACTTGTTCACTGTTTACAGTATCTACCCCTGGACCCCGTGCACACGTGTGCGCGTGAGAGATTCATGCATAGACAGAGACATACAGAAGGACACACACACTTACACCCACTCAGAAACACTTGGAAGGATATCTCAAACTCCACAAGCCTGCAGCAGGAATGAGTATGAAGTGTCCTCGCTAAGCACACTGTTGCCACACTTTAGAAAAGTTATCAGTAGGTGTAGTCAAGGTGGTGGCTTGAAGACAGCAACTAGACAGATTCTCCACAAAAAAACTGATTCAAATCCTGGGAATTCCAAGTGGGAGCAGGATTTCCAGCCTTGTAGGAGATAAGCTATAGAGAAGGGGACAAAGAGGAGCCATGGCGGAATATGATAACCCACCTATAAGCCAGCAAAAGGGAGCTGAAAGGAGAAAGCAAACTCCACCAAGTTGTGGACGCCACCAATGACGCCAATCTGACCTCCCTGGGCAGACGACCCCACCAATGTATCTTCGAACCTCACCTCCCCAGAGCCCCGCCCTACTAGGGAAAGATAGAAACAGGCTGGGGGTAGGGGTCACCCTGCCAACGCCCATGTCCATGGAGAAGCAATTACAGAAGCCAGACCTTCCACCTTCTGCACCCCCCAAAAGAATTTTGGTCCATACTCCCAGGGGGATAAAGAATAGAGAAGCTGGGGGTCGGGCGGTAGCGCAGTGGGTTAAGCGCATGTGACACAAAGCACAAGGACTGGTGTAAGGATCCCGGTTTGAGCCCCCTGGCTCCCCACCTGCAGGGGAGTCGCTTCACAGGCGGTGAAGCAGGTCTGCAGGTGTCTGTCTTTCTCTCCCCCTCTCTGTCTTCCCCTCCTCTCTCCATTTCTCTGTCCTATCCAACAATGAACAACATCAACAATGGCAATAATAATAACCATAACAAGGTTACAACAACAAGGGCAACAAAAGGGGGAAAAATGGCCTCCAGGAGCGGTGGATTCATGGTGCAGGCACCGAGCCCAGCAATAACCCTGGAGGAAAAAAAAAAAAAAAGAATAGAGAAGCTTCCAATGGAGGGGATGGGACACAGAACTCTGGTGGTGGGAACTGTATGGAATTGTACCCCTCTTATCTCACAATCTTGTTGATCATTATTAAATCACTAATAAGAAAAAAAAAGAAAGAAAGGCTCACTAATCCCACAGCACTATCTGATAACCAGAGTGAACATCAGTGCAGAACTCATGATGCTTTCCTGCTGCTGACATCTTCCCACGACTTCCTTTGCCTTGACAGACAAAACAAGCTCCCCCTGGCTCTGCAGCTACTTTCTGGCCCTGAGCAGCCAGGTCCAACTGGTCCTGAACTCCTCCCCAGACAAACCCTACACTTCTCTGTTCAAGGGTTTTCACCTGCCAGAGTGCCATTCCTTCTCATATTTATTCCTGGAGATTGTTCTTCCTGTCATCAGGGCTATGCTACACCAGGCCAATTTTTTTTTTTTAATTTATAGAGAGACAGAAATAGAGGGTAGAGGGAAAGACACTACTACTAAAGCCCCCCCAGCTTGATGGGGGCCAGGCTGGAACCTGGGTCACGGGCACCATCAAGCAGGTGAGCTATCCTGCTGTCCCTTTCTTCTTGGAGGTTTTGCCCATCATTGAAAGATCACTCAGGGCCAGGCAGTGGTGCACCTGGCTGAGCGCACACATTACAGCGCACAAAGACCCAGGTTCAAGCCCCTGGTCTCCACCTTCAAGGGGAAAGCTTCACAAATGGTGAAGCAGGGCTGCAGGTGTCTGTTCCTCTCTATTTTCTCCCTCCCCTCTCAACGTCTCTCTGTCACTATCTAACAATAAATAAATAGATAAAATAATAAATAAATCTCAGCAAAAATCCCGTGTTGTCCAGGAAAACTTGGAAGGTTTTTGCTGAAATTCATCTTTCTTTTCCTATCCCCACAACTTGCGGGAAGTTAGTGTGGTGATCTATTTCACACCTGGAAGAAGGCGGAGGTAAAAGAAACAGAGCTACCCAACCCTCACTAAGCCACACCTAAGTCCCCATCACCTCTGGACCTTTCTTGGAAGCCAACCACTTCCTTCTTTGCACTCCAGTTGCGTTTGTCACAGCCACACATATCTTAATGGATGCTGTCGGCATTAGGGCTGATGATCATTTAGGCTTCTGAAGCTATGGAACCGTGATGTTCCACCAGAGTGCACTGGACTCCAGCTGGAGTGCACACTGGTTATTTCCCAAGAGCATTTTCCCCTTTTTCTACCCTGACACTGGAGTAGTCTCCACCTAGAGCGCTCTGTACACCTTTTCTGCCTGCACACTCAGGACAAAAGTCACCACTGAAACCACTTAACAGTGTACCATCTGTGGGTTTTGGTAGATCCACAGTGTTCAACCAGCCATCAGTATTGTCAAATTCCATACCATTTCCATCACTCTGAAAGGAAAACCCTGCACCTATTAGAAGTCACTCTGTCTCCCCGCCCCCACCCCCGCCCCCCATACCATTCTACTTTCCGACTCTGAACTTCCCTGTCCTGAACACTTTCTATACACCGCAACATGTACTGTGTGGTTTTTTTTAAAATTTATATTTATTTATTTTCCCTTTTGTTGCCCTTGTTGTTTAACATTGTTGTGGTATTGATGTCGTTGTTGGATAGGACAGAGAGAAATGGAGAGAGGAGGGGAAGACAGAGAAAGGGAGAGAAAGACAGACACCTACAGACCTGCTTCACTGCCTGTGAAGTGACTCCCCTGTTGGTGGGGAGCCGGGGGCTCAAACTGGGATCCTTACGCTGGTTCTTGCGCTTAGCGCCACCTGCGCTTAATCCGCTGCACCACTGCCCGACTCCCTACTATGTGGGTTTTGTGTCTGTCTACTCTCACCAAGAACGTTTTCAAGGTTCGTCCATGGTTGAGGCATGTTTTAGAACTCTCTCCTCTTTGTGGCTGAGAAATAGTCCACGGCCAGGATATCTCACTTTTGTTTATCCATTCATCTGTTGATGGGTGTCCGTGCTATTTCCACTTGATTGGCTGTTAGGAATAGTGCAGGTCTGAGCACTCACGGATAGGTCTTCACTGCGTCTCCTCCTGTCTCTCATTTTGCCATCTAGAGGTGGGATTCCTGCGCCATACAGCAACTCTACCTATGCTTATGAGGGATCTCCAGACTCCTCTGTACAGCAATTTAAACTTTTCTTAAAGTTGATTCTACTAGTGATTTGATAATGGTTTGTTTACAGGAGTATAATGTTACAGGAGCGTCATTGCATGAACTATTTTCCTCATATATTTTATTTATTATTGGATTGGGACAGAGAGACACTGAGAGGGGAGGGAAAGATAGAGAAGGAGAGAGACAGACACCTGCAGCCCTGCTTCAACCCTCATGAAGCTTTCCCCCTGCAGGTGGGGCTTGAACCTGTGTCCTAGTGCACTGTAATGTGTGCACTTAATCAGGTGTGCCACCACCCGGCCCCTCCTCATTAGCTATTTCCTTTAAACTATCTAAATCCTACTTGTTCTTTCAAGATACTTTTTTTTTGTATTTGAGTATGTGAACCATTTCTCAAGGCTAATTGAGAAATGGATTAATTGAGAAAATTGGACTCCTTGTTTGTGGTCCCACAGGGCTGAGGGCTGAGCTGTTTCAGGGCCAACTGTGTACAGTCACTGCCAACCAGCAGCGCCTGTCCCTCTGGGCAGAGGGCAGACCCGAGAGCAGGGGCTGTGCCCTCCTCACTGCTGTGGCCCCAGCGCCTGGTACACAAAGGTGTCTGGCAAAGACGGGTCTGGTGAGTAGGTGAGTGGCAAAAATGGCTTTGAGGCATCACTGAGCTTTGGGAGGGCTTCTCAGAACCCAGGGTAGGTGGGCTGGGAGTGGCCTGCAGGTGTGGACAACGAATGTGGGCAGAAAGGGAGTTAGGACACCTGCCTAGTCACATGGGCTGGAGAGAACAGCAGCACTGGCCTCTTGCTGGGCCAGACCTGTGCTACTCAGGCTGAGGCTTCCCATGCCTGAGAGAGTCAGCAGGAGGCTGGGGAGGTGTTGGTATGCTTCTAATTCTGCTTCTAAAACCCCTTCCGTTTCATTGGTTTAATGCCCCCTGCTTAACACTGTATTCTATTTACATAACCACTGTTAACTAAGCACAGCACTGCCTGCAGGGCGTTGGTTTAATCCCCACTGGTTCATGATGTCTTTTTGCTCCGCCCCCTCTCGTAGTCACCCTGATTTTCACCATCTTTTCGCTCCACCCTCTCTATGTCACATCCTGTTTCCACTCTACTTGGCAAGTATATATAAGGACAGGATTGTGATTAGAGATGGCTTAGATTGTGCTGCATTCCACATGAATAAAGAGATACTGCTTCCCAGCTCAGCCATGAGTCCCTGGTCGTCTGTTGTCGTATGCTTTACATTGGTTTGTTCTAGCCCTCCCCCGCCAAGAGAATTGGATCAGTCCTATTAATTTCGCAGGCCTGCTTGGCCCCACCCTGAGAAACCCCGAGAGAGGGTTCCTGAGTCCGAGAGTTCCTGAGTTCCTGAGTTCGAGAGTTTCGGGGTTACAGAGTAAGAAAGAGTTCCACAGTGCAAGAGTTTTCAGAGGGTTCCTGAGTACGAGAGTTCAAGAGTTCCAGAGTTGGAGAGTTCCCGAGTTACAGAGTAAAAGAGAGAGTGCTTGCGCCGCAAAGAGACAGCAGAGTTCTGTTTGGTGACTAGTTTGTCTTAGTTTATGAATTGTTGTTCCTGAATAAAGAAATTCAGCTTCCCTGCCCAGCCGTTGTCTCCGCGTCTCTGTTCACCACCATGAAGCAAGCCGGCCGGCAAGAGCCTTACAAATTTTAACAACAGTCTGTCTCCCGCCTGTGAAGCTCAGCCCAGCTGGGAGGGAGCAGCAGGCCTGGCTTTGTGTCTCTGAGTGCCTGTGTGGTCCAGAGCCTGCTAGGCCTCCTCATACCACTACGGACTCGCCTGAAAGGGGGGGGGGACACTCTCTGCTCAGGGCTTTGTGGGACCATCTGGGAAGATATAGATCCAGCCCTCCCTGCTCCTCAAGACCTCACTGAAAGACTGTTGGTATAGTTATTTTTACTTACTTTTTAAAATAGAATTTTTTAGATAGAGACAGAGACTGTGTGTGTGTGTGCGCGCGCATATGTGTGTGTGTGTGTGTGTGTGTGTGTGTGTGTGTGTGTATGAGAGAGAGAGAGGGAGAGAAAGAATCACACAACACCGAAGCTTCCTTCAATGTGATGAGTGCAGGGCTGGAACCCGGCTTGTGCACATGGCAAAGCAGTGCACTACCTTTGTTTTTTTTTTTTTTTGCCTCCAGGGTTATTGCTGGGCTTGGTGCCGGCACTGTGAATCCACTGCTCCTGGCAGCTAACTTTTCCATTTTATTGGATAGGACAGAGAGAAATTGAGAGAGGAGAGGAAGACTGGGGGGGGGGGGAGCAGGGGGAGACACCTACAGACCTGCTTCACTACTTGTGAAGTGTACCCTGTGGGTGGGGAGCAGGGGCTCGAACCCGGATCTTTGTGTGGGTCCTTGCACTTCGTATTATTATCAGCACATTATCCAAGGAAGCTATTCTGCTGGCTTAGGGCAGTTGTGTCATTTCCTCAAGGAACCAGGGGACTCTGAGTCAGCGAGAGGGAGCAGAAGGCACAACGGCTGAACTCTGTGTCAGGCTGAGTGCGAGGCCCTCGGACATGCTTTCCTTGTTAATACTCGTGGTAAACCTCTCAGGCAGGAGTGAATTTCTCCTTAATGTCACTGAAGCTCAGAGAGGGTGAGTCATTCCCTCAAGGTCACAGAGCTAGGAGGGGACAGAACGTGGCTCAGAACCTGAGATGGTAGTGCAGCCCACGGCACAGGAGCCCGGGCTGGAGAACACATTCTGTTTTCTTGGCATGTGACTGCCACAGGCTTTCAATAACCGGTAAGGACGTGCAATCTCTCGTCAGCTGGCTTCCTGTCTGCTGGAAGATGCAGATAAGGAAGGTAGAGCTGAGCAGACACGGGCAAATCCTCCACACCCACCCAGAGTTTCCTCTTTGCGATTGAATTCTCCAAGTCTTCTGTGTCTGGTTCATGTAGGAAAATGACTTCCTGGGAGAAGTATTAAAAGGCCACGCATGGATGTGCCCTGTCTCGCTCTGGTGCCTCAGGTGGTGATGGCTGGAGGAGGGGGCTCTGCATCCAGGGCTCGGGGTGGGGGGGGTTAGATTCCTGACAGACCTGTGAGCCAGGAATGTGGGGGCCCAGCGATAGAGAGGCTGACATAGGGGGCCAGGCGGTGACACACCTGGTTAAGTGCACACATTACAGTGAGCAAGGACCCAGGTTCAAGCCTCCGGTCCCCACCTGCAGGGGGAAGCTGCATGAGTAGTGAAGCAGGGCTGCAGGTCTCTCTCTCCAATAATAAATAAAGGATTAAAAAATACATTTTGAAAAACAGAGAGGCCAACATAGGAAAGTGGCTGGTGGGGGTCTAGTCCTCAGAGGGTTTGGGCCAGGCAGCTAAGGGCTTGCTAGTAAGTAGTGATCTGCACAATAGTTAACCCCCCGTCGAGGACTCTGAATACTCTTGGCAGGAGGAACGCCCTTTATAGGCATCACTCACCAGACACCTGCAGCTCTACTTCTCCACTCGTGAAGCTTTCCCATTACAGGTGGGGACCAGAGGCTTGAACCCGGGTCCTTGTGCACTATAGTGTGTGTGCTTAGCCAGGTGCACCACCGCCTGCCCCCCAGCTATACCTCTCTTATGAATAGAGACTGATGCTCAGATCTCTTTTTCCAGAGCCAGGGACTCACATATATGCTGTTAAACTACCCTGGGTCATTTTTCACTCAGGTGGAGAGACACAAGAGCAACAGAGCTTCTTCTGGTCCTGCAGCACCTCCCAGGTAATGCTGGGGCTCGGACCTGGGCTGTAAGCAAGGAAAGGCTCAATCTCTACCCAGCAAGTTCTCTGGTTTGGGTATCAGAAGTTAAGCTACTCATTACATTAGTTTCTGAGGGTGTACACACACACACACACACACACACACACACACACACACACACACACACTTGCATGTCCCAGATCGGGGTGGAGGGCCAAGCAGTGCCATAGTTTTAGGGTGGTGACGGTTCAACCCACTACCCTTAAGCGATTTCACACAGTGAGCGGAGCGGCTATGCTGGGCCCTGCATGAAGCACCCCCAGGCTCCATTTGCTTGACCACTGTGGGCTCTGGGCTCCTTAGTTCAGTGCTAGGTGACTGCAGGTGTGCTGTTTTGTTTATTTGTTTGTTTGTTTTTGCCTCCAGGGTTATTGCTGGGCTCAGTGCCTGCACCACAAATCCACTGCTCCTGGAGGCCATTTTTTTCCCTTTTGTTGCCCTTGTTGTTTCATCATTGTTGTGGTTATTATTATTATTGTTGTTGTTGGATAGAACAGAGAGAAATGGAGAGAGGAGGGGAAGAAAGAGAGGGAGAGAGAAAGTCAGACACCTGCAGACCTGCTTCACTGCCTGTGAAGTGACTCCCCTGCAGATGGGGAGCCGGGGGCTCGAACCGGGATGCTTACGCCGGCCCTTGCGCTACATGTGCTTAACTACTGCGCTACCGTCTGACTCCCAGGTGTGCTGTTTTTAACCTCTCTGCGCCTCAGTCTCCCCACCTGTGACTGGGAAGAGTAGACATGAATAACTACTATGGGAGGCTGTCAAGGAAGAGGCAAACACTTGCGCATGGTGTGGGCTCCACAGAAGCATCTGCTAGGGGTTTCCGTGATTGTCTTGCCCAAGACAGCGCCACTGGATTCCTGGATGAAGGCTGAGCAAACTGCTGCCGAGGATGAGGCTGCATGGGGAGCCACTTCTCTGAGGCCTCAAGGCCTTGGGCCTGAATATCTGCTCACAAGTCCTTCACTCTCATGAAGGTAAACACAGATGCAAAAGAGATGGAAATCTATAGAGACATGCCTTGCAGAGTGGATGCCAATAGGGTTGAAATCCTGGGTAGCCAAGGACCTGTTTTTTCAGAACAAAACCAAGAGGAGAACCAACGGGTGGAGTATCCAGTTGAGCACACACAGTACCACGCACAGGACCCGGGTTCAAGCCCCCAGCCCCTACCTGCAGGGGGTAAGCTTCACAAGTGGTGAGGCTGTGTTGCAGGTGTCTCTCTGCCTCTCTCACTCTCTCTCTTCCCCATTTCTTTCTGTCCTATTAGGGAAAAAAAAAGGTGTAAGCACTAATGTATTGCAAAGAGCTCTCTTCTGGTGCTACAGGAAGGTGGAGAACCACAAATCTGAACCTCTTTCCCTCTTTTAGAACCATTTAACACCCTCCGGCCTCCCTCTTGAAAACACTAGTTTTTGTTTTTAGTATCAACACGTTTCCTGGATAATGGAAGCCGGCTGCTGGGCACTTGCACAGGATCAGAGGTTGCCAGTGCTGAAGGGTCCCTCTGGGGAAGCACACTTATTCATTTGCTTATTATTCCCACGTCCACTTCATGGCCATAACGAGCACCTACTATGTGCATGTCCACTCCACGGCCATAGCGAGCACCTACTATGTGCCTGTCCACTCCACGACCATAACGAGCACCTACTATGTGCCTGTCCACTCCACAGCCATAACGAGCACCTACTATGTGCCTGTCCACTCCATGACCATAACGAACACCTACTATATGCATGTCCACTCCATGACCATAACGAGCACCTACTATGTGCGTGTCCACTCCACGGCCATAGCGAGCACCTACTATGTGCCTGTCCACTCCACGGCCATAACGAGCACCTACTATGTGCCCGTCCACTCCACGGCCATGAGCACCTACTATGTGCCTGTCCACTCCACAGCCATAACTAGCACCTACTATGTGCATGTCCACTCCACAACCATAACAAGCACCTACTATGTGTCTGCCAGCCCACAGGATAAACTGTGGGGACAGAGCACGGAGCAAATCAGGCAGGGGCTTTGTTTCTTCTAGTGGAGGCAGACTAAAACAAGATGAGAGGAGGACGGACACAGAGAGGGCTGGAGGAACCAGGTAAGGGGAGGCAGAATGCCGAGGCTATGTAAGACTTGTTAACATTGAGAGCATGACCATACTCCCTAAATTGATTTACACATTCAATACAATTCTTAAGAAAAGCTCAGTAGTGAGGCAGACTGGGAGTATGGATCGATCAGTCAACGCCCATGTTCAGCGGGGAAGCAATTACAGAAGCCAGACCTTCCACCTTCTACAACCCACAATGACCCTGGGCCCATGCTCCCAGGGGGCTAGAGAATGGGAAAGCTATCAGGGGAGGGGGTGGGATATGGAGATTGGGTGGTGGGAATTGTGTGGAGTTGTACCCCACCTACCCTATGGAGTTGTTAATTTATCCTTTCTTAAATAAAAAAAAGAAAAGAAAAGCTCAGTAGCTTTTGTGTCTTTTTCGTATGTAATTTCAAGGGACCCTGAATAACCAAAAACAGCTTTGAAAAAGAACAAACTTGGAGGGCTCACAGATCCTAGTTTTAAAACTTATCAGAGGTGCGTGTTATCAAAGCAGGGTGGTGTTGGCGCAGATACATGGATCAATGGAATACAACTGAAAGTGCAGGATCAAGCCTTACAGCAATGGTCAGTTTTGACTTCTTTTTTTTTTTTCTCTTAATTTTCCTTTCCTTTAGATTTTTTTGTATTATCTTTATTTCTTTATTGGATAGAGACAACCAGAAATCTAGAGGGAAGGAGGAGACAGAGAGGGAGACAGAGAGACACCTGTAACACTGCTTCACCACTCGCAAACCTTCCCCCCAGCAGGAAGGCTTGAACCCACATATTATGCATGATAATATGTGTCCTCAACCAGGTGTGCCGCCACCTGGCCCCACCAGTTTTAACGTATAAGGGTGATAAGACTATTCAATGAGGAAAGAATATTCCTGTCAAGAAATGGGGCTTGAAGAATTAGGTATGTACTTGCAAAAGACTGTACCACTACCTCACACTGTACAAAAATCAACTCCAAATGAATTAATTAAATATAAGAGGTGACACTATATAAAACTCTTAGAAGAAAATAGATCTATACTAAACATTCCCAACCTTGAATCAGAAGAAGAGGTCTCCTCCACTCCTCCCTACCTCCACACCAGACGGGATTTATGGGCAGATGAGAGTGTGTTCATGGCCCATTCTGTAAGGGGTCTCTTGGTTTCTTTAGCTGTCTAGAAGCCTTTTAATATGATGTAGTCCCATTGGTTTATTTTTGTTTTAGTCTTCCTTGCAATTGAATTTATATCACTGAAGATGCTTATAAAATTTAGATGGGAAACAACTCTGCTAATATTTTCCTCTAGGTATTTGATAGTTTCTGGTTTAACACCCAAGTCCTCAATCCATTTTGGAGTTTACTTTTGTGTGTGGTGAAATATAGTAGTTCAGTTTCATTCTTCTGCATGTTTCAAACCAATTTTCCCAACATCATTTGTTGAAGAGACTCTGCTTTCCCCATTTATTTATTTATATATTTATTTTTAATCAATTAATTAGTTATTGAATAGATACAGAGAGAAACTGAGAGAGGAGGGGGAGATAGAGAGGGAAGGAGACAGAGACACCTGCAGTCTTTCTCCTTGTGAATGGGGACCAGGGGCTTGAAATTGTGTCCTTGTGCACTGTAGTGCATGCACTTAACCGGGTGCACCACCACCTGGCCCCTTCCTTTCCCCATTTAATAATTTTGGCCCCTTTGTCAAAAACTAGATAACCATAGTTTTTAGTGGGGGCTTGTTCCTGGGCTCTAGAGTTTATTCCACTGGTCACTGTGAATATTTTTGTTTCAGTAACAGGCAGTTTTTTTTTTTTTTTATTACAGTTGACCTAAAATATAGTTTGAGATTTGGGAATGTGATGTCTCCAGTTCTGTTCCTTTTTCTCAAGGCTATTTTGGTGATTCTAGGTATTTTTTCGTTTCAGATAGATTTTTATAGCTTTTGTTCTATTTTCTTAAAAAGTTGGTGGGCGAAACCTTGATGAAGATTGCTTTAAATTTGTATATGGATCTGGGTAGAATATCCACTTTGATGATCCTCTTCTGGGGGATACGTCCTAAGGAACCAAACCCATCTAAAAAGATCTGTGCAAGCCTATGTTCATAGCAGCACGATTTGCAATAGCCCAAACATGGAAGCAACCTAGGTGTCCAACAACAGATGAGTGGCTGAGAACATTGTGGTCTATATACACAATGAAATGCTACTCAGCTATAAAAATCATGAATTCACCTTCTTCACCTCATCTTGGATAGAGCTTAAAGGAATCATATTAAGTGAGTTAAGCAAGAAGGAGGAGGACGAATATGGAATGAATTTTTTTTTTTAATAGAAGCTAAAAACTAAGACCAGAAGTGGGAACACAAATCAGAATTTGGACTGGGTTTGGTGCATTGCACCAGAGTAAAGAACTCTGGGGGGTGGGGGTTCAGTTCCTGGTGCATGATGGTGGAGGAGGACCTAGGTGGGGGGCTAGAGTGTTTTTCAGAAAACTGATAAATTTAACACATGTACCAACAACTGTATTTACTGTTGACAGTAAATCATCCACCCTCCAATAATAGTAATAGTAATAGTAATAGTAATAGTAATAATAATAATAAGATAAAATGAATAGAAAGAGTGTGTTCATGGCAAGATCTTGTACTTATTTAAAGCCAAGATTCCTAACCCACCAGGTCCCCTTTGGAGGCCCACAGCTTAGTTCTGCTAGAGATGTAGACAGAGGTAAGGAAATGAAGCCAAGTTCTGTAGGCCATGGTTTCTGCGTTGTGATCGTGAAAGCACACACCACAGCAGAAGAAACAGCTGAGGAGGACTGCATCACTCTCAAAATCTCTTTGTGTCTCAAAGGTCACTACTGAGAAAGGGAAAAGACAGCTCTAGGAATGTGGGAAAGTAGCTGCTGATAGGGTAGAGTATCCAGAATGGGCAAAGAGCCTTACACAACCCAACAACAAATCAAAGTGGGCAAAAGGCTTCAATCCGTGTTTCTTCTAAGCTGCACCGGCGGCCAATAAGTGCATGAACGGATGCTCCACTTGACCGTCACTCTCCTGGAAGTCAACCCGAGACCCACTCACCCCCCAAAGAATGGCTGTCATTGAAGAGCGGCGTGCACAATAAACATTGGTAACAGTGAGCCCCTCGGATGTTGCTGGGGGGACTTCAGGGTGGTGTCGTCACTAGAGAGACTGTCTAGCAACTCCTACCAACACTAAGCATGAAGTTATCACAGGACCCAGCAGGTCTACTCCTCAATGTGTCCCCAGGAGAACTGAGAACGCAAGCTCACTCAAACAAGTGGCCACGCTGCTAAAAACGATGGTGCCGTCTCCTTTATTGTTTCTTGGACACGTCTCAAAGGTGTCACGCTGAGTGAGATAAGCCAGAAAGGAAAAGACGACTACCAGATGATGGTCCCACTCACAGGTCGAAATTAAGAATCAAGGGCAGTAAGGGAAAACACGAGGTGAAACTTATACTGGCTACGGTGTATTGCACCAAAGCAAAGGACTCTGGGGAAGGAGGAAGAGGATGGGATAGAGGGGTGCTGGGGTCCTTGGGCATAATGACAGGAAAGGACCTGTCATGCTTGCAGACACCTGTCATGCTACCACCTGGTGGTATATCATGTATGTAATAGGTTCTAGATTCATTCCCAGCATCAAGTTACAAAAAAAAAAAATCCAACCCAGCAGGTGGCACAGAGAATAGAGTGTTGGACTTAAAAGTATGAGGTTCCTTGGAGTCGGGCAGTAGTGCAGTGGGTTAAGCACATGTGGCGCAAAGCTCAAGGACAGGCGTAAGGACCCCGTTTGAGCCCCCGGCTCCCCACCTGCAGGGGAGTCGCTTCACAGGCGGTGAAGCAGGTCTGCAGGTGTCTGTCTCTCTCTCCCCCTCCTCTCTCCATTTCTCTCTGTCCTATCCAACAACAATGACGTCAGTAACAACAATAATAACCACACAACGATAAAACAACCAGTGCAACAAAAGGGAATAAGTAAATAAATAAATATACAAATATTAAAAAAAAGTATGAGGTTCCAAGTTCAGTCCCTGGCACTGTATGTGCCAGGGTGACTTTAATTCTCTGTCTCTCTCATGTTAATAAATAGACCTTGAGAAAAACAAACAAGGACCCTCTACCTGCTGTGTGGGGGGTAACTTGGAAGAGGTGAGAAGCCCCTGTGGCTTTGCCCCATAGCTCCCCCTGCTGGGTGAGTGGCAGCAGCAGGGATGGGCCAAAGGGATGGGGGTAGAATGAGACTTGGCAGTAGGGCCTGCAGGACTGGTGTAACACTTGTCAGAGATGATTGCACTAATTTCCCAATAAGATAGCTCCAAGGCTTGATTCATTCAATTATTCAGCTGACATTATTTAATGAGTGCACACTATGTGACAGGCACCATCCCCGATGCTGGGGACATGGCAGTGAATCAAATGCACGCACCCCTCCTCCTGCGTTCTCACAGGATGCACTTTCTGGGAGAGGCAGTGGCGTTTACGCCTGTGGCAGGAAGGTGGCTACAAGGTGCCATCGCAGCTGGAGTGCAGCACCTGGCTCCTTCTCTCCTGCTGGGGACAGGCAGTGCTGGTCTCCCTGACCGTGGGCCCCTGAGCGATCTGTCCAGTGAAATAAGAGTAGGAATGGAGCATGACATGTTGGAGTGGTAGCATCAAGAGAACATTCTGCCATGCAGTGTGTGTGTGTCTCTGTGTGTGTGTGTGTATGCACACATGCATGTCTGTGAGAGAGAAAGTGGCAAAGAACAAAGCACTGGGATAAAACCCAGGACCTTGTGGCATGAGAGGTGGTGCAGTGGATATAGTGTTGGAATCTCATGCTTGATACCCTAAGTTCTATTACTGGCATACCCTGTTCCAGAGTGCTATTCTGATGTCCTCTTGTACTCTCCCCCCCAAAAAAGAATAAATGGAAATATAAATCTTGGAAAACATAAACCTAGGACCTCATGGATGCAAGACACAAAGTTTACCTCTGAGCCAACTCCCCAACCATCGTGCACTCTTTTCCTTTGCTACAGAAACTGTCCCAGGGCTGGGAGAGAGCTCTCCTGGTAGAGCACGCACTTTGTCTGTCCAAGGACCTGGATTTAAGTCCCCAGCACCATGTGGGAACACCATGCACAGCACCAAGGGAGCAGCTCCTGAATGATGGAATGGTGTCATGATGTCTCCCCTCCCTGGCTCTAAGTGAAACTGAAAGGGAAGAAGGTCTGCTGGTAGTGGTAGCACTGTACAGGCCAAGCCTCTGGAAGCAAAACCCAGAACCAGACCAAGACAAACACCAGCAACCCAGCAACCAAAGAAACAGCTGTCGCAGGAAGTGACCCACCCACCAGCTCACCCATCAGCTGTGTCCTCCGTGAGGACTCTGTGAGGGAGGTGGGGGCACTAGAGCTTCCTCTCCATGGAGACATGCTGTGATGAACACAGAACCTCTGTAGCCCACTGACTTTTTATCGTTACTCCAGCAAACCCCAGCACACCCCAACTAATCCATGTTCCCTCTCACTCTATCACTCCTTGAGGGATAGCAAATCCAAACTCAATCCTGGTTTATACTTTAGAAAAAAAAAACAAAAACAGCAGCAAGGAACTCGAATCCCAGAGTCCCAGGAATGATGTAACAGATGGCAGCCCACGCTGTGAGCTAACCTTCACCGAACACAGCAGGGTGGAAGGGGGTCTGAGCCTGGCCACAAAAGCTGAAGGAATGCCCCCATGACATACTCTCCACTAAGAAGCAGACCAGCTGGAATTCCTCCACCAAACAGAGGGACCATGGGTTCTACTGCCCATGCTTCTGCCTATAATGGTGTTAGAGTTGGGACGGGGAACCACCAGAACGTAAGGGCTCACTCCACTCAAGAACCGGAACCTCTTAAGACACACAGGGATCAGAGGGTATCAGGAGCACAGTTTTCCAGCTTCCCTGCACTGGAGCATCTGAGAGTGTCCGGGAAACAGTACCTTCCCTGGAGACACCAGCAGGCAGAGAGGGAGGACGCCCAGCTGCAGGGCTGGCCCCAGGGGCTGTGGGGTGTTTCTTTCACGAGGTGCCCTGAAGGGCCTCTGGCACCGGAGTGCCTCCCCAAGGCACAAGGAAAGCCAAGAACGAAGATGACACACGTGGAAATCTCTCACGCCATCTAAGAGATAGGACATGCTCCAAAAACGAGGCTGAGGCTGGCAGGGCACTTCTGTCCAAGCGCTGAGCCCACGACTGAGCTGTTGGCAGCCGGGCCCCATGCCAGAAGGTGAAAGCCTGCAGCTGTCCTTACACTGTCTCTCTGGTCAATCATTCCAATTAAATCTCACCTTGCCTTTGTATTCTAATAACTTAATCTGGAATTTACACCTTGCCTCTATTCCCAAAAGACCCAAGACAGTGTCCACTAAAAAAGTCCCAATACTATAGGACCACTGAAGAATAGAGACTCTGGTAGGAACTGCCCCACTCTCTGTAGGGAGGCTGGGCCATCCTACTCTGCCACTCGAGGAAGACTGGTCCTGAAATGAGCGCAGCCTAGAATGTTCCCAGCTGTCACCAGGGACTGCGAGCTCAGACTGACAGGGACTCAGAGGCCACACAGGCTCCTCTGCTAAATATGAATAGATATGGGCCCTGGGTCAGATCAATGGGAGTAAACAGTTAATGATATTTATAAACTTTCCTCATGTTTGGGAGCTACTTTCCACCCCGACCCAGTTTTCTAGTCCTGCTCTCAACTCTGACATCATCTCAATATTTTTAGTTTACCTGCATGTTAGCTATCAAGGTCAGGAAAAATTACTAAAGTCAGGGGCCGGGTGGTGGCACGCACCTGGTTGAGCGCATGTATTACAATGTGCAAGGACGCGGGTTCGAGCCCCTGGTCCCCACCTGTAGGGGGAATGCTTTGCGAGTGGTGAAGCAGTGCTGCAGGTGTCTCTCTGTCTCTCTTCCTCTCTATCACCCCTTTCCTCTTGATTTCTGGCTTTCCTTATCTAATAAATAAAAATTTAAAAAAATTAAAAAATTACTAAAGTCATAGGCCACATGGAACATACCTAAAATAGACTTCCTACCTTCTTCCCACCCAAAGACCCCTAACTGCATCTGCTCTATTCCTAACTTTGGGCTCCTGTTTATTGAAAAATTTTCTTTATATATTACTGCCTTTCAGCCACCAAGTTGTAGATGCTACTATGGTAGCATCCTGACCATCCTGGGCACATGACCTCATCATTGTGTCCTGGAACCTCCCCAGAGCCCTACCCCACTAGGGAAAGACAGAAACAGGCTGGGGGTTTGGACCCACCTGCCAATGGCCATGTCTAGCGGAAAAGCAATTACAGAAGCCAGTCCTCCCACCTTCTGCATCCCATAAAGACTTTTGGTCCATACTCCCAGAGGGATAAAGAATAGGGAAACTTCCAGTGGAGGGGGTGGGACACAGAACTCTGTTGGTGGGAACTGTGTAGAATTATTTCCCTGTTACCTTACAATCTTGTTAATTATCACTAAATCACCAACTTAAAAAAAGAAAGAAAGAAAAGAAAACTGAGAAGTGTATTCACCAAGGGCTGCCTGGTATAGAAAGAAGGAAGCAGATCCAACTTTTCAGGAAGAAGGCGACCTGTTTCCTGGCTCTGAACCTTAGGATCTATGCCGTGGCTCTTCATTTCCAGGGTACTTACTCAGCCACAAAGCCCATCACTGTTCCTTCCAAGAAGATGCTGAATCATCCTCCAGTTGGCAGCTTGCGCCCCCATAAGTAGGCCCTTGATACAAGGTGAGGGTGTAATATTAAATTAAATTGCAACTCGGCAAAGACAGATCTTGGAGGGGCATGCTTAATGGGCCTGGACAGATGGGTGGAATATGGACATATGGTGGCATGGGGAGAGAGTTCCAGGTGGAAGGAACAATCTCTTCAATAAATATTTACTGAGCACTTACTCTGAGTCAGGCCCTACCAGGAGGCACTGGGGATGCACAGATGGCCTTGGTCTCTGAGTAGGTCGCGGGTGGGGGCGGGGAGCAGGTGCAGAGGCAGACAGTCACTACTGTTGTGACCAGAGTGAGCAGTGCATGGGGGGAGGTGGAGGTCAAGACAGAGGCGCTTGGGTCACGGTCTCCTGGAGAAGACATTTCTTTTTTTTCCTTTTTTTTCCTTTTTTTTTTTACTAGAGCACTGCTTAGCTTTGGTTTATGGTGGTGCGGGGGCGGGGGATTGAACCTGGGACCTGACAGAGCCTCAGGCATAAGAGTCTGTTTGCATAACCATTGTGCTATCTACCCCTGCTCGAGAAGACACTTCTGAGCTGCCTCTAGAAGGTCAAGCCGGAATCTTCTGTGCCTCGTGATGCACTGTGGTGGGAGAAGGGTATTCTGGAAGAGGGGTGCAGGGATGGAGGAAGGCAGGGATGGAGGAAGGCAGGGCACACAGTCTAGGGCAGTGCCAACCGTCCCAACAGTGCAGAGCACAAAGGGTGAGGGGGGAGCTGGAGCAAAGGGGCCCAGATCATTGAGGGGCCCCCAAGCCGGGCTCAGAAGTGTGTACTGCAACCTCTAGCCAGTGGGCAGCATGTGCATAAACAGGAGAACCAGGGTCAGAACTGCAGGCAGTGAAGGCCTGCCCTGTTAGAAGTTAGCTTGAGGGAGCTGGGCGGTAGCGCAGTGGGCTAAGCGCACATGGCGTGAAGCGCATAGACCAGAGTAAGGATCCCAGTTCAAGCCCCTGGCTCTGTAGGTGTCTATCTTTCTCTCCCTCTCTCTGTTTTCCCCATCTCTTTCAATTTCTTTCTGTCTTATCCAATAACAACAACAACAACAACAACAACAAGGGCAACAAAAACGGAAAAAAATGGCTTTTAGGAGCAGTGGATTTGTAGTGCAGGCACTGAGCCCCAGCAATAATAACCCTGGAGGCAAAAAAAAAAAAGTTAGCTTGAAGGGGCTGGGTATTAACATGCACAAGGACCCAAGTTCAAGCTCCCAATCTCTACCTGCAGGGGGGACACTTCATGAGTAGTGAAGCAGAACTATTCATCATCTCTGTCTCAATTTCTCTCAGCTCTATACAATAAAATAAAATTTAAAAAATTAAAACAAAATAGAAGTTAGATTGGGGGCCAGATGAAGGTGCATGGGGTTGAATGCATATGCTACCGTATACAAAGATCTGGGCTGAAGCCACCTGTCCCTGTCTGCAGTGGGGAAGCTTCTTGAGAGGTGAAGTAATGTTGCAGGTGCCTCCCCTCCTTCTCCCTGTCTATTCCCACCTTCCCTCTCACTTTCCCTCTGAAGTACATAAATAAATCAAACATTAGCTTGGATGCCAAAGGTCTGAGTCCTTTCCTGGGCTGTGGTCTGCATCTGGCTGGGGAACCCAGTCTGGCTATCCAAGGCCCTGTGGGTGACTTACGGGAGACAAAGACAAGTCTGCAGTGCAGGGCTGGTGGCTTGGGCAGTGGCAGGCCATTGCCTGGCATCTAACCCTGAGCATCACAGCCACAGCCTTGGCACACCTCTCCCCCGGCCAGTCTGATAGATGACTTTTTGTTTCAGACAGATACTACAAGCTGGGGCTTGGATAGGCTCTCAGCAGATACCAGCTGTTCCTGGACAATGTCAGCTTTTACGATCAGACTTCCTTTTCTCTCAAGACAACTGTAGAGGGAGATAGAAGCTTAGGGTTAAAGTCATCTACAACTATGCACTTGCCTCCAAGAATATCTGTTTCCATAGAGACATGATGGGAATAAGCCACCAGTTTCAAAGGTAAGCGCCATCCACTTCCAAATTCTCCAGGTGCTCCCCCCAAAAAAAACTGAGGTTATAGGAGAAGCAAGCTATGTAGAGGGAAGTTTGAACCTGCCCTTGACTTAGCCGCTGCCAGACTGGCTGGGGAGGCAGGGAACCTCAGTGCTGGAGTTTCTGTGTGTAGACCACTTGCTGGTCTGTGAAGACAGATGATGGCCACTGCTGTGACAGCCACACACGTGGCTCCACTGGGCAGCTGGGCTGCACGGGTTTCTGCTTCCTGTTGCGGCCTGCTAGGGAGGGACACAGCGGAGGGCTCTTGTGAGCCTCTGGGGAGCTGCCTCGGTGGCTGCCCTGAGGTCCTCCCTCCTGGGTGTTCAGTTGTTCAGTGTCCTTCGGCACCACCCATTTCCTCCCCATTCCCAGGTCATTTCAAGAATGGCTAAGTGGAGGCAAGTAACTTGGTTTAGAAGGAAGTTTTTTTTGGGGGGTGGGGTGGGTGGGGAGGCGGGGACAAGAGCACACCCTTCCCTCTAAGACTCACAGACTGTCTTCACACCCTCCGCGAGCACTGCTTTAAAACTTCTGGGGAAATGATCTCAAATTATCCCTCCTAAGAGACATCTCAGCTTGGGGTGCGTGTACACAGACACGGACACACTGTCAGCTTGTGGTCTTCATCTTTCTTGATCTGAAAGCAGCAGCTGATACGCTTTATAGAAACATTCTCCTGGAAATGCTGCCATCACCTGGTTTTCCCAAACACCCAACTCATCTGCTTTTCCTCTTATCTCTGTGGCTTCTCTTTAACTCCCCCTTGCTGCTCCCTGCCCCCAGCCCTGAGTTGTTCAAAGCACTGGAATGATGGAGGGCCTGTCTGTGGTCCTTCCCTTTCTTCCTCTATAATCCTTCTCCAAGGCTCTGAATCATGGCTTGCCATGTGACACGCAAGTGGCTCGAAACCACGCTCCCACCTCCAGCTTACACTTCTCCCTTCACTTCCAGATTAGCATGGCCCATACCTTCTCAGCACTCACCACTGCCATGTGTACAGTAAGCATAAAAGAAGAAGAAGAGGAAGAAGGAGAAGGAGAAGGAAGAGAAGGATAAGGAGGAGAAGGAGAAGAAGAAGAGGGAGGAGAAAGAAAAGAAGGAGAAGGAGGAGAAGGAGAAGAAGAAAAGGAAGAAGGAGAAGGAAGAGAAGGAGAAGGAGGAGGAGGAGGAGGAGGAGGAGGAGGAAGAGAAGAAGAAGAAGAAGAAGAAGAAGAGGAAGAAAAAGAAGAGGAGGAGGAGGAGGAAGGGGCAGGGTGGTGGCATACCTGGTTGAGTGCACATTACAGTGCACAAGGACCCAGGTTCAAGCCCTTGGTCTCCACCTGCAGGGGGAAAACTTCACAAATGGTGAAACAGGGCTGCAGGCGTATCTCTCTTTCCTTCTATATCTCTCCCCCACCCCTCTCATTTTTCTCTCTGTCTCTATCCAATAATAAACAAACAAAAATTGAAAATAAAGAAGAATGATTTTCCTTGTTTTCCCAACCAAAGATACGGATCATTAAAAAAAAAAAACTTTAAAAATATTCTTGGCAGATTTAGTCACACCTGCTCTCTCTCTCTCTCTCTCTCTCTCTCTCTCTCTCCAGAAACAACCAGTCTTCCCATCAGTTTTAATAAAGCAGATAGAGGAGGGGCTGAGAGGCCATGCAGGAACACTGAGTCTCTGAGCAAGTTCTGGGTGGTGGTGGGGTGCCAGTCGCAGGATCAGGGCCCCCCCAGCACTGTGTCTCTGGATTTCTCACTTCCTTCTCTGAGTTATTCCTATGCATGGACAGTACTCCTGGAACCCCCCCCCCCCACACACACACACATACACACCTTCCTGGCCACTTCCCTGGCTTCCTCTGCAGACGCCATCACCATCAGAGCGTCCTCAGGTTCTATCCTGGATAAATTCAATTCCTATTACATCTACTGTCTGGTGACTCTACTCATTTTCCTGGGTCTCATCCTCAATCCACCAAGTGTCTGTCACCCTCTGATTTTCCTCTGCCTATTATAAATTACTGTTTAATGTTCTGGAGTTCTGCCTCCAATCTTCTGAGTCTCTCTGTCCCGAAACAAACCTGTCATGCTCCGCTCCCAAACCTGCTTCTATCTTGTGTCCCACCTCAATGATACACCCCCAGCCCCAGGCAGAATTCTGAGCACTGTCCTTGTGTCTTCCCCATCCCCACCTCTGAGAGTCCATCAATCTAGTCTGGTCACATTTGCTCCCTCATGCTCTATGGACTCCCACCCACTCCTCTGCTTCCTCTGCATCTCCCTGCTTGAGCTTGCCGTCAGCTCCTGCCCGGATTACTGCAGGAACCATCTCTGGGCCTCTGGCCTCGCCCTCCATCTGTTCTCATGCTGCACCCACAGCAAATCTGATAATGCCACTCACTTGATTAAAGATCTTAAATTCTGAAGTTTCAACTCCTCCGCACAGAAGGTCCCCAGTGACCCTGGCGTGGTATGTGTCATCTTTGCTCTTCCTGTCACCTCTCTAAAGACAGCCTCAGCTTTGACCAGAAGAATGATTTCATGCATACTCTTAACTCCCCCTTTTATTTTTTATTTTATTTTATTTTTTGCCCCCAGGGTTATTTCTGGGGCTCAGTGCCTGCACCATGAATCCACTGCTCCTGGAGGCCATTTTTTTCCCTTTTTGTTACCTTTGTTGTTGTAGCCTTGTTGTCGTTATTATTGTTATTGTTGATGTCATTCATTGGTGGATAGGACAGAGAGAAATGGGGAGAGGAGGGGAAGACAGAGAGGGGGAGAGAAAGACAGACACCTGCAGACCTGCTTCACTGCCTGTGAAACGACCTCCCTGCAGGTGGGGAGCCAGGGGCTCGAACCGGGATCCTTATGCCGGTCCCTGTGCTTTGTGCTACGTGCACTTAACCCGCTGCACTACCACCCAGCCCCCTCTTCCCTCTTATTTTAAAATTGAAAATAGATGTATTTTTATGGAAGAGAGAGGGAAAAGCACTGCTCAGCTCTGTCATATGGTGGTGCTAGGGACCTGGGCCTTCAGGCATACAAATCCTCTGATCCAATACTTTGAGCTATATCCTGGGCTATAGTTTTTGCCATTAAAGAAAAAAAAAAAACAATTATATTAACATCATGCTTAATGGTGAAAAAACTGGAAAATATCTCTTCAAAGTAAGAAAAAAGACAAAGATATTCCCATTTACCTCTGCTACTCAACATCATTCTGAAAGTCCTAGCTGATAAAAAAAATAAATAAGTGGTCTGGGAGGTGGTGCAGTGGATAAGGTGCTGGACTCTCAAGTACAAGGTCCCAAGTTCAATCCCTGGAAGCACATGTACCAGAGTGATATCTGACTCTCTTTACTTCTACCCCTCTCATTAATTAATTAATTAATTAAATAGTAAAAAATAAAACATGAAAGAAAGAGGTATATTATTTGAGAAGAAAGAAGTAAAATTGCCTGTTTGTAGATGACATGGTTGTTTCTGTAGCAAATTCTGAAGAATCTGTACCGGGGCTGACAGTGGCGCACCTGGTTGAGCACATATTACAATGCGCAAAGGACCTGGGTTCGAGCCCCTAGCCCCTACCTGCAGGTGAAAAGCTTTGCGAGTGGTGAAGCAGTGCTGCAGGTGTCTCTCTGTTTCTCTCCTTCTCTATTACTCCCCCTTCCCTCTCGATTTCTGTCTGTCTCTATCCAATAAAGAAATAAAGATAATACCAAAAAAATTAAAAAAAGAATTAATACCAACAGGGCTTGGGAGACATCATAGTGGTTTTGCAAGACTTTCATATCTGAATTTCTGAGGTCTCAGGTTCAGTGCCTGGCACACTAAAAACCAGAGCTGAGAAGTGCACTGATAAAAGCAAAAAACAAAAACAAAAGCAAAAAAAAAAAAAAAACCACCAAAAAACCCAAAAACAAACAAGTCAAACAACAACAACAACAACACACACACACACACACACACACACACACACAACAAACCCCTGCCAAGTATTAGTAAGTAATTATAACAACACTGTCAAATATTAGGTTGATATACAAGAGTCACTTGATTATTTTTATATCAGAAACAAGCAATTGGAATTTGAAAAAAGAAAAAACAACAACACTATTTCACACTCAAAACAATATGATGAAGTAGAACTCTCACAAAGTTTGTATAAGATCTGTATTAGGAAATGTGTAAACTAAAACAAGATTCAGGATGGGGATAGATAGTACAATGGTTATGCAAACAGACTCTCATGTCTGAGGCTCCAAAGTCCCAGGTTCAATCCTTTGCACGACCATAAAAAAAAAATGAGATGAATAGAAAACGATTCCATGTTCATGGATAGAAGACTCAATATTGTGAAAAATATCAGTTCTTCTTGGCCAACTGATATAACACAATCCCAGAAAGTTACTTTGTGAATATTGGTAAAATAATTTTTTTTTATTGCAACCAGAGTTAATACTGGGGCTCAGTGCCTGCATGATGAATCCACCACTCCTGGTGGCTATTTTTTCCTTTTTACTTGACGGGAGAGAAACTGAGAGGGGATAGGAGAGGAAGAGAGAGAGAGAGAGACAGAGAGACAGAGAGAGGGAGAGAGGGAGAGAGACACCTGTAGTCTACTTCATTGTTCATGAAGTTTCTCCTCTGCAGGTGGGGACTGGGGGCTTGAACCTGGGTTCTCACGTATGGTGTGATCTGTGTGCTCAACTGTGGGGGCCCTAATTTTAATGTTTATATGGAGAGGTAAAAGGTCCAGAGTATTCAACACAATAATGAAAAAGAACAGAATTGGAGGGGACGGGTGGTGGTGCACTTGGTTAAGTGTGCATATTATCAGAATGGGATAACTGACAGAGTTCAACTTTAGGACTTAACTCTAGTGATCAAGACAGTGGTTAATGAGTAGATAAAAAGATTAGTGGAACAGATTAGATAAAAAGATTAATGGAACAGGATAGGCCATAAAAAGACTCACACAAATTCAGTCAACTGACCTATGAAAAAGATAAAAAGGTATGGGCCAGGTGGTGGTGCCATTAGTTGTGTGCACATCAGAGTTCAAGCCCCAGGGAGGAAGCTTCACAAGTGGTAACGTATTGTTTCTAGTGTTTCTCTTTATCTCTCCCTCTCTATCTTCCCTTTCTCCCTCTATTTCTCTCTCTTTGCCTCCAGGGTAATTGATGGGGCTCAGTGCCTGCATTATGAATCCACTGCTTCTGGAGACCATTTTTTCATGTATATATATATTTTTGGTTGCCCTTGTTGTTGTTACTGTTGCCACTGCTGTCGTTGGACAGGACAGAGAGAAATGGAGAGAGGAGGGGAAGACAGAGAGGGGGAGAAAAAGATAGACACCTGCAGACCTGCTTCGCCTCTTGTGAAGCGACTCCCCTGCAGGTGGGGAGCCGGCGGTGGAACCGGGATCCTTACACTGGACCCTGTGCTTTGCGCCATGTGTGCTTAACCTGTTGTGTTACAGCCCAACCCCCAATTTCTCTCTGCCTCCACCCAATAAGTAAATAGTGATAAATAATTAAAAATGACAACAAATATTTTTAAAAAGATACAGGACAATCCACTGGAGAAAAGAGTACTTTTGGCAAGTAGTGCTGAAAAGACAAAGCATTCAGATGAATGAGTGAATCTAGAGACTGATCTTGTACTGAAAAAGAAAAAAAAGCCACTCAAAGTAGATTATAGACTAAAATGTAAGATGCAAGGCCATAACACTTCTGGAAAATGACAAGAAAAAAAATCTAGGTGACCTTGGGTTTGACAACAAGCTTTAGGTACAATGTCAAGAGCATGATCCATGAAAGAAACAATTGATAAACTGAATTTCATTAAAATAAAAAATGTCTTCTCTGCAAAAGACAATGCTAGGAGAATAAACAGAGAAGACACAGACTGAGAGAAGGTCTTTGAAGGCCACCCATCCAATAAAAGTCTTGTATCCAAAAAATATTTTTAAAAAAAGTCCTTAAAACTCACTGATAAAAAGAAAAACAAATGAATTAAAAGCAAGGAAAAGCTCTGAACAGGTACCTCAGCGAGTACCAAAAAGGAAATACAGATGTCAAATAAGCATATGAAAGATATTACAGGAGCCGGGCGGTAGCACAGCGGGTTAAGCACAGGTGGTGCAAAGCAGAAGGACCTGTGTAAGGATCCTGGTTGGAGCCCCTGGCTCCCCACCTGCAGGGGTGTCTCTTCACAGGCGGTGAAGCAGGTCTGCAGGTGTCTATCTTTCTCTCCCCCTCTGTCTTATCCTCCTCTCTCCATTTCTCTCTGTCCTATCCAACAACAATGACATCAGTAACAATGACAATAATAACTACAACAGTGAAACAAGGGCAACAAAAGGGAATAAATAAATAAATACAAAATTTTTTTAAAAGATATTCCTAGGGGACAGGTGGTGGCACACCTGGTTAAATGCTCAGATCAAAGTGCACAAGGACCAGGGTTCAAGCCCCTGGTTCCTACCTACAGGGGGTTAGTGTCATGACTGGTGTACAGGGCTGCAGGTGTCTCTCTCTTTCTCTCTCCCTATCTCCCCCTCCCTCTCAGTTTCTCTCTGTCCCTATTCAATAATAAATAAATAAAGATATTCCTTATTATATGTTACTAGGGCACTGAAAATTTAAAGAACACTGTGATACCACTACATATGTTTAGTATGGCTAAACCCTGACAACACCAAATTCTGGAAAGGATGTGGAATGAGGGAGTTGGGTGGTCACACAGCAGGTTAAGTGCACGTGGCACAGAGCGCAAGGACCGGAGTAAGGATACTGGTTCGAGCCCCTGGCTCTCCACCTGCAGGGGAGTCGCTTCACAGGCGGTGAAGCAGGTCTGCAGGTGTCTGTCTTTCCCCCTCTCTGTCTTCCCCTCCTCTCTCCATTTCTCTCTGTCCTATCCAACAACAATGACAACAACAACAACAACAACAAAACAACAAGGGCAACAAAAGGGAATAAATAAATTAAAAAATTTAAAAAAAAGAATGTGGAATGATAGGAATTTCATTCCTTGCTGATGGGAATGCAAAATGGTATAGCCACTTTGCAGAACCATTTGGCAGATCCTTACAAAGCTAAATATAGTCTTAGCATATGATCCAGCAATTGTGTTTCTAGGTATTTATTTACCCAAAGGAGTTGAGCACTAATGCTCATGCAAAGACGCACATAAAAATGTCACAGTAGTTTTCTTTGTAACTGTTAAAACTGAATGTAGCCAGGATGCCCTATGAGGGTGAGTAAACTGGCACATCTGTGCAGTAGAATTTTATTCACCAGGAAGAAATGAAATATCACACCCTAAGTGGATATGGAAGAAATGTAATCTGTAGTGATTAATAATGTAATCGTATTCATTGGTTATAACCAATAGAACGTGCATTGCAAGATCACAGTGACAGGGCGAGCTGCTGGGTGTGGGGTGTAGAGTGTATGAGAACTCTATTTTCTGTAAACCCAAAACTTCTCTAAGAAATAAAAATCTATTAATCAAGTCAGAAATTTTCAAGAAATGATATGCTAGGGGGTTGGGTGGTGATACACCCAGTCAAGTGCATATAGTACTAAGCGCAAGGACCCGAGTAAGGATCCCGGTTCGAGCCCCTGGCTCCCCACCTGCAGGGGAGATGGTTCACAAGCTGTGAAGCAGGTCTGCAGGTGTTTCTCTTTCTCTCCCTATCTCCCTCTCCCCACTCCATTTCTCTCTGTCCTATCCAATAAAATGGAAAAAATGGCAACTAGGAATGGATTTATAGTGCCAGTATCAAGCCCCAGCGATAACCCTGGAGGCAGAGAAAAGAAAAAAACAGAGGGAGAGAGAGAGAGGGAGAGAGAAGTGATAAGGATGGTCCAATCTGAACAGTACTAGTTTATGGCAAGTGTTATATAAATATTACATAAAAATGAATGAGGATGGAGGTGGGTGGTAGCGCAGTGGGTTAAGTGCACATGATGTGAAGCACAAGGACTGTTGTAAGGATCAGGGTTTGAGCCCCCGGCTCCCCACCTGTAGGCGAGTCGCTTCACAAGTTGTGAAGCAGGTCTGCAGGTGTCTACCTTTCTCTCCCCCTCTCTGTCTTTTCCTCTCTCCATTTCTCTCTGTCCTATCCATTAACAATAGCAATGGCAAAATAACAATAACAACAAGGGAAAAAATGGGAAAAATGGCCTCCAGGGGCAGTGGATTTGTAGTGTAGGCACCGAGCCCCAGCGATAACCCTGGGGGCAAAAAAAATAAAAATAAAAATAAAAATAAAAGAACAAGACTGAGGCAGTGCGATGCATACAGGAGGGCTCCAGAGTCCGTTTTCCCTTCCTGGGTCCCTGTGTGCAAACTCATTGGGAGAAGCTGCCTATGCGACCATACCGTGACCTGCGGCCCCACACTGTGACTCACGAGCCCTTTGTGTTGCTGTTGCTGACTAACCTTTAACTGCAGATCAATGGGCCCATTTCCCCACCTGTTTACTGTTTCTCACCCTCCCCCACTAACCTCAGGTGCCGTGAGACCGAGGGCCATGGCTGCTGCACTCACTGCTGTCTCCCAGCGGCAGGTAGGTGTGGGGTAGGTGCTGGGAGATGGCTGAGGTGAAGCTGGTGGTCTAGTGGGTGTGGGTGGTGGGGATACACTCAGCAGAGGTGTCAGGCAGCCCCCCTGCTCTGATGCTGTGGTCTATTTGCATAATCATTGTTTTGCCTGAGACCCGCCCTGCCTGCAGGGTATTGGTTAATCCCACTGGTTAGAACCTTCACAGCAGCTGCTACGGAAACTTGCTACCCTCGAGCTGTTTCCTTTTCTCCACCCCCTCTCCTAGCTATTTCCTTCTCCCACTTGCCACTTCCAGTTAAAGATATATATACATAAAGGCATTGCCTCTGATCAATGAAGGCACTGCATTGCGTTCTGCTCCGCCACGAGTTCCTGGTTTCTCTCTTGCGTCGTTGAGTAAGCAGCAGCCCAGGTTGGTTCCGGTCGAGTTCTTTCCAACCCAGAGAGCACGTGCCCGGGAAGAAACACCCACAATACTAGCCCGGCACAGAGGAGTTGTGTGTTCAGTGTCTCGACGAAGAATCCCCCCCCCCTCCCTCCATCAGAATTAGCACTGGGGCTTGGTGTCTGTATGACATATCCACTGGTCCTAGAAGCTGTTTTTCCTCTTTTAAAAAAATCCGTTCTTTATATAAATAGAGAGAAATTTAGAGGGAAGGGGGGATAAAGAGAGAAAGACACCTGCAGCACTGCTTCATTACTCATGAACCTCCCCTCTGCAGATGGGGGCTGGGGGCTTAAATCTGACTCCCCGTGCCCTGTAACATGTGCGCTCTGCTGGGTGTGCTGCATATAGATGCAGCCTAGTTAATAGGATGCTGGGTATGGAGGCAGGAAGAAACAGGAGCTTTCGTCTGCTGGAGTCAGCAAACTCAGGGATCTGTTCCCATAGAGATAACACAGGGGCCTGGTACTGAAATTCCAGTCATTGACTTGGCTGAGGATGTTCCGGAAGGACCGAGGGTAGGGGAGAGGGACATGGACAAGGCTTACAGGGGCAACACAGAGCAAACCCTGTGACTAGAACCCCAACGACTGACAGTGTCCAGACTGTCAGCACAGGCTTCAAGGCAGGTGAAGGATGAGGGCCAGGCCACAGAGCTCTTTGATCCTTGTCTCTCCTCAGAGGCCTTGGAAGAACAGCCCCTGGAAGGAGAACTGAAGACACCGCATTCCCTGAGCTCACTGCTCCTCTGTCATGCTAACTGGCAGAGGAGGGTCTGAAAGGAACCAACTGGCAACTTGGTGCTGTGTGGTGGTGGGGGTGGGGTGGGGGAGGACAATAAAGCCACAGGGCTGTGGGTCCACAAATCAAAGGGTTCTGCTACCATGGCAACAGAGTGACAGGGCAACCCAAAAATAAGAGGAGAAAGAGAGAAGCAGGCCAGAAAAGCGTCAGAGGGAAATCATAGTAATAACCTGGAGGAGAGGCAGAGGCAAAGTAAAGGACCCTAGATCCTGCGCTCATGTGTGTGCGTGTGTGCGCGCATGCGCCGTAAGGCTGGCTCCCCTCCTGACTCCCATCTTAGAAAACAAGGATGCCCCCAGGCAGACCTCCCCCTATACCTGCAGACTATCTCATCTACACCGAGGGCCATTTTCCTAGGAACCCCATGGTTCAGTTTGAGAATTCCTGTGCTGGAATGTCAGGAAACAGCCTCAGGTTCCTTGCACCGAGACACCAAGGGCAGCAACATTGACCCCAGGCAGGCAGGAGAGAAGCTAAGGTCAGTGACAGCACACCATCACTCAGACTGTCTGGACCGCACAAGTTGGTCTCCTTTAAGTGGCCTAGGAGGACACGCTTCTGGATTCTCTTCCTGCATCTATTTCCTGAGCCAGCTGACGTAGGCTGACTCCAGCCCCAAGGCATCTCCCGTCACTCTGGAGCCCTGGGAATACCTGGGAGTGGAGATGGCAGTGCCCAGCCTCCTTCCTCCCTGCTGCCCCCGGCTCTGGCTTCAAGCTGGTCGGATCTGGTCTCTGCCCACCTGCAGCGGCTCCAGCTTCCCAGTCTCTGCCTGACTTTCCTCTCCTGACCCCCCACCCTGGGTCCTCTGCCCTCCCACTGCTCTCATGTCAGTTCTCATGTGTGGAATGTGGAGACACTTCCACAGCCCATGGATTTCACAGCTCTCTGGACAACGATCAAAGGTCCAGGGCAGCTCCTCCCAGCAGCACCTTGTTGTCCATTCACTGAAAAAAACAGGGTAGCAGGCCAGGTAGCGGCATAGCTACTTGAATGTACATGTTACCACATACAAGGACCCGGGTTCAAACCCCTACTCCCCACCCGCAGGGGGATGCTTCACAAGTAGTGAAACAGGTCTGCAGGTGTCTAACTTTGTCTCTTCTTCCTCACTTCTCAATTTTTCTCTGTTGTAGCAAATGAAGAAAAAGAAAAAGAAGCCACCAGGAGCAGTGGATTTATAGTGCTGGTACTGAACCCCAGAGATAAGCTTAGTGGCAAAAAGAAAAGATCAAGAAAAGGAAGAGGAAAGTAGAGTAGTGGGTGGTGCTACCACTCACCTGCCAGGTAGCCTTGGGGAGCTGTGCCACCCTCTGGGTTTCTGTTTCCTCACTCACACGGGCCGAATGGCGTCTGTACGTACTGGTTCTTGCGAGGATGACTGTCACCCATCAGCACTACTGCTTGTGATGGCCAGCGCTCCAGGCCTTCCCTAGCCCAAAGGCCAATGGCTGTTCTTCCTAGTGTTGATGTCCTACCTAGATCTTTTTTTTTATTTTATTATTTATTTATTATTATTTATTCCCTTTTGTTGCCCTTGTTTTTTATTGTTGTAGTTATGACCGATGTCGTCGTTGGATAGGACAGAGAGACATGGAGAGAGGAGGGGAAGACAGAGAGGGGGAGAGAAAGACAGACACCTGCAGATCTGCTTCACCGCCTGTGAAGCGACTCCCCTGCAGGTGGGGAGCCGGGGACTCGAACCGGGATCCTTACGCCAGTCCTTGTGCTTTGCGCCACGTGCATTTAACCCGCTGCGCTACCGCCCAACTCCCCTATCTAGATCTTTTAATCCTTTTGGTAGGTGGGCAATCCCTGGGGATGGAGTAGGAGCTAAGATGGCTTCAGTGCCAGAGGTGCATGGCAAAAGAGGGAGATGTCACCTCCTCTGCAAACATCCTGTCTGAGCGCCTCCCTGGTCCATGGACACTGACAGTGCCGAGTGCCTGATGGGCTCCCTGTGCCAGGCCCAGTCTGAAATGCTGTTTCCTCCTTTCATGGATGCCCAAGAAAGCAGACAGCTCACAATCGCTTTCCTTACTCCACAACGTCAGGAAAATGCATTCTTTCTCTTTAAAAAAAATTCTATTAGTGGTTTAATATTGATTTACAAAATTATAAGGCAACAGGGGTATAATTCCACACAATTCCCACCTCCAGAGTTCTTTGCTCCTATTGGAAGCTACAGCAGTTCTCCCAAGGTTACAGATACGGGTTAACTATTATTTCTACAACTAACTGTCTATATTTGCCCGCCCCTTTCCCCCTGTGGTCCCATCTGCTCTTCCTTTCCAAGTCACACAGACACCTATTCCTACATCCAAATGTCCCTCCCTTTTCCTCTTCTCTCTCCGGTCCTGATGGAGTTGGAGTTCAGAGCCTTCTGGTCCTCTTCCCCTATCATTTCTTCCCCTCTGGGAGTATGGACCAAAATTCTTTTTGGGGTACGGAAGGTGGGAGTTCTGGCTGCTGTAATTGCTTCTCTATTGGACATGGGTGTTGGCAGGTGGACCCACACTCCAGGCTGGGAAACTGCATTCTTTCTCTGCTCTGACTGTGCAACTTCTTTCTGGGTGGAGTGAGTTCTCTGTCTATAGATAAGTGAGGCTGTGTCTTATGAGCCTTTGTGTTCACCAGGATGAAAACCTTTGTCTCCAATGCATAAGATGGTCATTTCCATTTCAGTTTAGAAATTTACACTAGGGGTAGGGTGGCAGCACACTCAGTAGAATGTAGAAGTTACCGTGCATGAGGACCCTGGTTCAAAGCCCTGGTCCCCACTCACGGTGTGTGTGGGGGGGTCTTCACAAGCAGAGGAGCAGTGTTGCAGGTCTCTCTCTCTTTCTACTCCCGTTCTATTTCTATCAGAAAAAGAAAGAAAAAGGCCAGTAGGAACAGTGGAGTTATTAGGCAGGATCTGAGAGCCCCAGTGACAATCCTAGTGGGAAAATGAAATAAAAATTTTTAAAAAAAAAAGAACACACACCATTCTCACAAAGATTTTCCTAATTAAAATAAAAATCCCTAATAATTCACCAAGAGAACACCAGTTCCTCAATAAAATTCACTACCCCATCCGGAAACTCCAAACTCTCCAAGGAAGGCTTGTTTCAAGAGAAAGTTCACAAAATACTACCACTTTTGTCTGACAAAACAGCTCAATTAGGTAGTGGACCTCACCCCCACAGCACTAGAGAAAGCTTTGATATTTCTCTCTCCTCTCTCTCTTTTGCCTCACCAGTCATCACTGGGGCTCCATGCCAGCACTACCAATCCACTACTCCTGATGATGATGATGATGATGATGATGATGATGATGATGTGACAGGACAGAGAGAAACTGAGAGGGAAAGGGGTCTTAGAGACAGAGAGAGAAAGACAGACTCTAACAGGCCTGCTTCACCACTTGTGAAGCGTCCTTGCTGCAGGTGGGGAGCCGGGGGCTCGAACCTGGGTCCTTGTGCATAGTACTGTGTGTGTTTAACCAGGTGCACCCCCCACCTGGTCCCCACTTTCTCTTTCTATCTGAAAAAGTCCATTCTGTGACGACACAACCACAGCAACAAACACTACCCCTTCCAAAGGTCCCTGGTCTGGAAGGTCTTGGGAAGATCACTGTGAAGCCAGGGAAAGGAGAGTCTCAAGATTATTAACAAGCACATCACACTGTTAGGCAAGTGTCTTTTAACAAGAGATCTCCAGTATCAAATAGGTGGAAGGAAATTTACCACTTAGAACTTACACAAATCCTATAGTCACTTGGGAGAAGCCTTCAGAATGTTCCTTCCTTAGACTCTATTCCACAGGGAATGCATTTTATTTGCCTCCAGGGTTATGACTGGGGCTCGGTGCCTGCACCAAGAATCTACTGCTCCTGGAGGCTATTTTTTCCCTTTGGTTGCCCTTGTTGCCCTTGTTGTTTATTGTTGTTGTCGTTGTCATTGCTGTCATTGTTGTTGGATAGGACAGAGAGAAATCAGAGAGGAGAGGAAGACAGAGAGGAGGAGAGAGAGACAGACACCTGCAGACCTGCTTCACTGCTTGTGAAGCGACTCCCCCTGCAGGTGGGGAGCCGGGGGCTCGAACTGGGATCCTTGTGTCGGTCCTTGCGCTTTGTGCCACGTGTGCTTAACCTGCTGCGCTACTGCCGGGCCCCTGGAAAGTCATTTTAAAGGAGTGGTTGCAGTGCAGTGTGATATCTGGATCAAGGGATCACACCAACGGCGTTTTCTGTATGTACAGAGGGCATACCTTTCAATGGATTGCATTTCTCCGTAATTCTGTCTCTATGAATGTAGACAGTGCTTTCATCACCCCCTCCCTCCCCGTCTCCTCCCCTCCAGGAGTAAAGCTTTTATGTTTGGTCCTTCTGAAATATTTTTCAAGTGAGAGGAGAGAGAACTGGTGAGGCCTTCTCGACGGGGCCTGTGGGCCTGTGCAGAGTAGCATGACCTCCCTGCGACAACCTGGACTTCTCAGAAAGCACTGTGTGGGCAGCCTGGACACCACCTACCACATTGTGCTGCTCCGTGTCTCCCTCCAGCTGGCGCCTGGCACCCACTTACCTCCATGCTGTACCGCTCCACCGTCCTCCTCAGGGGGTCCACGGCCTGCCAGCAGATCAGGATGCATAGGTCGATCAGCAGCATGCCCCCCACGATCACAAGCAGCTTCTGGTCCTTGATGATCTGCCAAAAGAGAAGGAGCAGAAGGCAGTGGGCATGAGTTTCCCAGGCAGCGTGTGGGCCCCGGAGATGGGATCATGCCACCCCCTAGTGTGAGAGTCTCCCAAGACTCCCTACTGTACCCAGAGGATACATCTTTAGGCCCTAGGTCAAATCTCTGTATCTAACTCCTTCATGTGGCATTCAGTTTTTGTTTGTTTGTTTGTTTGTTTTCCTCCAGGGTTATCACCAGGGCTCAGTGCCTGCACTACAAATTCACTGCTCCTGGCAGCATTTTTTTTTTTTCTACTTTACTGGATAGGACAGAGAGAAATGGAGAGAGGAGGGGAAGACAGAGGCAGAAGAGAAAGATAGACACCTGCAGACCTGCTTCACCGCCTGTGAAGTGACTCCCCTGCAGGTGGGAGCTGGAGGCTAGAACCAGGATGTCTGCACGGGTCCTTGTGCTTCATAGTATGTGCACTTAACCGTGTGCACTACTGCCCGGCCCCTGCATTCATGGTTTTTCCTGAGTTTGGTTCCGCCAAGCCCCAAACACGCATGCGCACTTCGTTGTGTTTGACAACAGTTAGTTTCTATCCTACTGTGATTTTTCCCTGCCCCACCTGTCCCGGCACCTCCTTCTAGTCCTCTGTAGGTGCTGCTTCTTTTCTCTGAAACACCCCATTCCTTCTTCTGGCAGGTTCTGTAATAAACCTTACAGAGTAGATCCACCGGCACCTCCTCCAGGAAGTCCCCCTCTAATTCCCACAGCAGAACTAAAGAATCTCACAGCATCCTGTTCACACGGTCTCCAGGGGGGCAGTGCTAGCTGGAGCAACAGAGAGGAGCTGACATGTGAGACACTTACTCTGTGCCCACCTCTAGGTTGATGGTTTCCTCACACCTCACTCACACAAAGGCAGATAGATACTACCCTCATTTCCAACTGGTGGGTGAAGAAACCGGGTTTGTGAAGCGTTAAAGGCTGGCCAGGGAGTCGGGCGTTGGTGCAGCGGGTTAAGCGCACGTGGCGCAAAGCACAAGGACCAGCGTAAGGATCCCGGTTCAAACCCCGGCTCCCCACCTGCAGGGGAGTCGCTTCACAGGTGGTGAAGCAGGTCTGCAGGTGTCTGTCTTTCTCTCCCCCTCTCTGTCTTCCCCTCCTCTCTCCATTTCTCTCTGTCCTATCCAACAACGATGACATCAGTAACAACAATGATAACTACAACAACAATGAAAAACAAGGGCAACAAAAAGGAAATAAAGAAGACCTTGTTCAGTGTGACACAGTTACTAAGAGGTGAAGTTTGGACCAAGATCCTCCATTCTTCCGAGTCTGCACCCTCCAGCCTTTACAGCCACAATGATCAGATGCTGCACTGCTCTTTAAAAACTGCCACCAGGGTTATGGCTGTGGCTTGGTGTCGGCACTATGAATCCACAGCTTCTGGTGGCCATTTTTCTATTTTTTTTTTCTCTCTCTCTCTCTCTCTCTCAGTTTCTCTCTCTCTCTCTTCCCTTCTTATTGGCTAGGACAGAGAGAAATTGAGAGAGGACAGGAAGATAGAGTCTGGGATGAGAAAGACAGACACTTACAGACCTGCTTCACCACTTGTGAAGTGGTGGGGTGTGAGGGCTTGAACCGCAGTCCTGGTACATAGTAATATGTGTGTTTACTAAGCAGAAGTTGGAATGGAGTTGGTGTGTTGCACTAAGGTAAAAGCCTCTGGGGTGGGTTTGTGGGGAGGAGCGTTCAGGTCCTGGAACATAATGGCAGAGGACCTAGTTGGGGTTTGTATTGTTATGTGGAAAACTGGGAAATGTTATGCATGTATAAACTATTGTATTTACTGTTGACTGTAAAACATTAATCCCCCAATAAAGAAAAAAATTTAAAAACTACATGTGCTTAACCGAATGCACCACTGCCTGGCTCCTGATGCTACACTAATTTATAGTCACACCCTCTTACCCGGCTAAACAGGGGAGCGCCAGATAGAAGGGGGCCCTCAGATAGAAGGAAGCCCATTTTACTCAGTTTGTGCCCTTACTGCCAAGCAGAACCTGACATGCAGTTGGACTGAGTTGAGATGAAGGAATTGACAGAGAAGAAAAGCAACTTCCATGCTTCTCACAGTCTGGGCTGGCCTCATCACTGGGAAAGTCCCACCCCACTTTTCAATTGTGTGGTGGTTACTGGTCTGGGGACCAATGCTATGAATGCCAAGGTCAACCTGTATTTCACTCCTTGCATGTGTCTGCATCCCCCTGCTCAACCAAATAAAAGCCAGTGAGGTGAAGCAGTTCTGGAAAAGACTGAAAAAAGAAAAAAACCAAGGCTGAAGACTGAGAAATCTCTCCAGGTCTGCTCTTAAAGGACTGACACCATTTCCCAAGGAGAAACAGAAACTCAAGTTGCTTTTTTGTGCTGGAGTTACTGAAAAGGACAGGGAGAGTGAGCTTCGGAGGCACTCCCAAACAGATCAAATCACCAGGACAGGTTTACCTAGGGGCAGGTGGTAGCCAAGTTCACTGCCCCCACCCCGCAAGGTTTTCAGACTTAATGAACTGCTGTTGCTTTGTAGAAAACCAGCTTAACCATGGATTTCGGAGGAACTAGGCAACTCTCTGGCAGCCTGTAGAAACTGGAGCAAAAGGAAGAAATGTCCAAGAAGCTTAGCAATGGGAGGATAGGCAGGATGAAGTCTCTGTACTTGATGGCAAGCCTGGGCTGTTTATGGGAGGAGACGGCCTTCTGGGTGGATACAGAGCTTCACCCAGTGTTGCGGAATCAGAATGGACGGCTGTTCATGTGGCATGGCTGGCTCTGTTTAGACAAGGGACCAGTCCACTGCTTATCTTGTAAGTCAAGTTTTAAAAATAATTTATTTATTTATTGCATAGAGATAGAGAAATTGAGTGGGTATGGGCAGTTAGGGAGGAAAAGGGGCCAGGTGACGGCACACTTGCTCAAGAGCACACATTACAGTGCACAAGGACCCAGGTTCAAGTCCCCGATTCCCACCTGCAGGGGGAAAGTTTCATGAGTGGTAAAGCAGGGGCGCAGGTGTCTCTCTGTCTCTCCCCTTCTCTATCTCCCCCTCCCTTCTCAATTTCTCTCTGTCTCTGTCCAGTAATAAATAAAGAAAATATTTTTTAAAAAAGAGAAGGAAAGGGAGAGTGGGAGAGAAAGAGAGTGAGAGAGGGGAGGGGAGGGGGAGGGAGAAAGAGACCTGAAGCACTGCTTTACTGCTCATGAAGCTTCCCCTGCACGTGGGGACCAGGGGCTTGAACCTGGAACCTTGCACATAAGTAATGTGAATAGAGAGCTGCCCCCTCCCCCAAGCTCATCTCAGAGTGACCACTTGTGGGGAAAGAGGCCACTGTCTGGGAAGTCCAAGCCATTACTTCCTGACCTTGGGGACTTATGATGAATGGGCTTTTCCGGATGGGGTACCTTCCTGTATATGCTCCCCCATTCCTTTGAATCAGGCCATGAATTATTGTGTATGGCCAAACTGTAACCCACCACAAATATCCCGGCTTTGTTTAACTGCCCCTTTCCCCCCTGCCCGGAGGTGCCTGTAATCCACCCTTAGAGAAAAAGGCCTACCTAGGCATTGTGAGCTCATGACCAGATCCTGTGTGGTAACTTCCCAGCTAGGATCAAACACCTGACATGTCAAGATTTAACTCTGCATCGTGCATATGACTTAATGGTAACCTCAACCTTCTCTCTGAACCTTGGGCCTATCTATCTGCTTGTGTTCCCCAGTCAACGAGTCGTCCATGAGGCTTCTCCCGGAACTGGCTGTATGCTTCCTTCCTCTCCACACACGTCACCCTCATCACCAGGGCTCCCCTAGGACCTCCCAGGGGCCACCCAGTCTCTGCCGCCAGTGACCAGGGAGGCGGAGGCCCCGGGACGACCCACAACCACTCCCACCTAGCACTTGAGTTTAGCAGAGGCAGACAGTCACAAGGCTCCTCTACTCAAGATGATCAGAGTGGCTATTAGACTAAAGTGGGAACAATGTAGTAAGCACTGAACTTGTAATCATTAAGCCACCATAAGTCAATACTTCCCTTCACAGACTTCTTTTCATTTGATTTTATTTTTCATTGGTTAAAGCAAATGATTAGATTTTTACTGTTTTGTTTTTTTAATGTAGCCATAGTGTGTGTGTGTGTGTGTGTGTGTGTGTGTGTGTGTGTGTGTGAAGCACATACCATCATGAGTGGAGAGAGGATGAGAAGGAGATGTGGGTCTGGGATGAAATGAAAGATAAAAAGATGGTATGGGGGCCCTGATGGTGGCACACCAGGCTAAGAGCACAGAGTACAAAGTACAAGGATCCCAGTTTGAGCCCCCAGCTCCTCACCCGTGTGTGTGGGGGGTCACTTCACAAGTAGTGAAGCAGGTCTGCAGGTATCTGTCTTTCTCTCTCCCTCTATATCCCTCCTCTTCTCTCAATTTCTCTCTGGTCTATCCAGTAAAATGGAAAAAATGGCTGCCAGGAGCAGTGACTTTGTAGTGTAGGCACCGAGCCCTGGTGATAACCCTGGAGGCAAGAAAAAGATGGTATATAAAAAAATGTATGTGTACACTTACAAATTTATGTAAATCTAGTTTATGTGTCAGTAAATAAGAAGCTCACCTAAAGTCTAAATGTAAAACCAACCCAGAATGAGGTCCAGGTGGTGGCACACCTGGTTGAGCACACACATTACAGTGTATAAGGACCCAGATTCAAGCCCCTCGTCACAACCTGCAGGGAGAAAGCTTCATGAGTGGCGAAGTGGAGCTGCAGGTATCTCTCTCTTTCCCCCCCTCTCTATTTCCCTCTCCCCTCTTAATCTCTCTTTGTCTCTTTGTAATGAATAATAAATAAAATATTAAACAACAACCAGAATGAAGACCAACCTTGGTTATATAGAAGGATGGAATAAAAGAATTCAGCCCCAAGTTTTGACCTGCCACTGCCACTGCCACCACCAAACAATGTGGTTCCTATACTTGGGTTTTGTTTGATCCGTGGAAGACGGAGCCATGCTCACCTCCCCCCTCCCCCCTTTAAGCTCCTGTGCTACGTTGATCAATGACACTCGTGGCAGCATCACACACCTGCTCTTAGAAGGACCAGAAAGCACAGGATAGTTCCCCTGAAGTAGCATGTTCATTGGACCACCATCATTGTTCATTGGACCACCATCATTGTTCATTGGACCACCATCATTGTTCATTGGACCACCATCATTGTTCATTGGACCACCATCATTGTTCACAACAGACAAAGCTGGTGACCACATTTTGGACATGGAACCTTCAGCGGTCTCCAGACTAGTCACTCCCCCACCCCCAACCTCCCGTACACTGGGGTCCACAGCAGCCTGACTACCCAGTGTGTACAGAACCCGAAGATTGAGACAGGGTCCCCTCCCCCCAGTCAAGCAGTGCATGGGTGTGATTACACCACAGCTCCACCAACCGCAGAGTTCAGAGAACTGAACCCCTGAAGTCTTTCCCTGACTGGCTTTGTTAATTGCTAGCAGACGTTGTTAAGTGTTCTTGCTCAGGGAACACACAAGTAACAGAGCACAAAGGCTCATTCTTCCTTACAGGATGAATCACACATGCACACAAAGGAAGCAGTGCCACGAGTCTTCAAAACCTCGATGGAATTGTCAGAAAGAGCCAGAGGCACAGAGCAGAAAGAGTGCAGCAGAATTGGCTGGGATCGCTCGGTACCCCTCAGACTTCTGCATGCGCCAACACTGCTTGGGGGCTGAGGAAGCGCACCTCCTTGGGCCCAACACCAGGGGCCTGAGTCTTCAGAGACGGGGTGTGACCTGCTTTCCTCCAGCCTCCCTGGTGATGCCAAGGATGCTGCTGGTCCAGCTGCACCCCGAGCAGACCTGATCTGGACCAGTGTCCGTGAACGCCATCCAGGCAAGTCCCAGGACTGGCATTCTCACTTCCAGGTCCACAGACACGGTCTCCACTGGCCCAGCGTTGGGTGACTTCTTGTCAATTTCCAAAGCTCCCACTTGATGGCAATGTGCAGCCAGGGAGGAAGCTGGGTGGCCAGCTTCTCACCTCACAGGCAGTGGGAGGATTGTCACAAAAGTGGCCCAAGCGGGAGAGGCCTTGTAGCTGAGCACAAGCGACTGGACAGAGCAGTCTCTCTGACCCCTCTAAACGCAGCCCCTGATTTTGCTAAGTGTTAGTATGCTTCTAATTCTGCTTCAACAGCCCCTTCTGTTTCATTGGTTTAATCCCCCCTGCTTAACACTGTATTCTGTTTACATAACCACTGTTAACTAATCACCGTCCTGCCTGCAGGGCATTGGTTTAATCCCCACTGGTTCACGATGTCTTTTTGCTCCGCCCCCTCTCCTTGTCACACCCTGATTTCCACCAATCTCTTTTCACTCCACCCTCTCTACATCACATCCTGTTCCCACCCTACTTGGTGAGTATATATATATATAAGGACAGGATTGTGATTAGAGATGGCTTAGCTTAGATTGTGCTGCATTCCGCATGAATAAAGAGATACTGCTGCCCAGCTCAGCCATGAGTCCCTGGTCGTCTGTCTCCCACCTGTGAAGCTCAGCCCGGCAGCTAAGGTGGCCTGGGTGTGAGGTACAGGCAGCCCTTCCTGTAGCAGCCCTGGCAGTGGGGAGGGAGGTGGCGAGGCGGACATAGGAGAGGAGTCTGCCAGGCAGATGAGCAGGGAAGTGCAGCTCAGGAGATGATACCATTTTTTCAGAAGGCCCCCAGTTTGCAGATGAGGAAGCAGAGGCCCTCCTGGGGAGGCGAAGCTCTTTGTACAGACGGCAGCACGGCAGCTTGGTGGTGCAGCAGGCAGTGGAAGGCGGCTCTGCTTTACCCACTGGGCTCACTATCCCAGCCACATGGGGAGAAGCCACGTGACACAAGCAAATGCTAAGCAGGGGCGAGGCCTTGATGCAGCAGCTGCAGAGTCAGCCTCTGAAAGAGGCGATACCCACAACAGAGGGCTAGAAAGTGGACAGCCCCACTCTCTGAAGGGAGGCTGGGTCGTCCTATTCTGCCACGCGAGGAACACTGGTCCTGAAACGAGTGCAGCCTAGAATGTTCCCAGCTGTGACCAGGGACTGTGAGCTCAGACTGACAGGGACTCAGAGGTTATACAGGCTCCTGTGCTAAATGTGAGTATGCATACAGGCCCTAGGTCAGATCAATGGGATAAACAGTCGATATATATATCTATATTTATATATATATAAATATATATATAAATATATATATATAATATATATATAAATATGTATATATATATTTATATACTTTCTTCATTTTGGGGAGCTACTTTCTGTCCTAATCCAGCTTTCTAGCCCTATTCTTAACTGTGACAATACCAGCTTCCAGACAATACTTTTAGTCTACCTGCATGCTACCTATCAGGTTCAAGCAAAAATTACCAAAGTCATGGGGCTCTTGGAACATACTAAAAGATAAACTTTCTAGCTTCTTCCCTAATTTCATCTGCTCTATTCCTAGCTTTGGGTTCCTGTTTATTAAACAGTTTGTCTTACCTTCTATCTTACCACCTTACAGCCACCAAGTTACAGACACTACCATGACACCATCCTGACTTCCCTGGGCAGACAACTTCACCAATGTGTTCTGGAACCTCAACTCTCCAGAGTGCTACCCCACTAGTGAAGATAGGAACAGGCTAGGGGTATGGATTGACCTGCCAATGCCCATGTCCAGCGGAGAAGCAATTACAGAAGCCAGACCTCCCACCTTCTACACCCCATAAAGAATTTTGGTCCATACTCCCAGAGAGGGACTGAAAAATAGGGAGGCTTCCAATGGAGGGGATGGGACAGGGAACTCTGGTGGTGGGAACTGTGTGGAATTGTGCCCCTGTCATCACAATCTTGTTAATCATTATTAAATCACTAATACAAATAAAAAAGAAAATGGCCCATCCTCTGCCTGGCTAACCTCCTGTCCAGCTCTTAGTATAGGTGACACCTCCTACATGAAGTCCTCCCTGTGTGCCTCATACCCCAGTATCCCCTGAAGCCCACTAATAGCCTATCTTGGTGTGTGTTGTGATTTCTTGTTCAATTGTCTGATTTCCTGAGGACCTTAGCCAAGTGTTCAGTGTCTGGACATCATGGGGCTTGACGAGCATTTGTTAAATAAATGCTAAAGTGACAACAGCAAACACCCTGAAAGAGAAGGACTGGTTACCTTCTTCTTCATCTTCACATTTTTGAAGATGGCGTGGACCCTCCAGGTCTTTGCAAACATAGCCCCAAAAGCGGTTGTGTAGCCCACGGTGAGGATCCAGGTCCTGACCTAGAGTCCAGAGAAAACAGAGGCATTAGTGTCTCCCAGAAGGAGGGGTCTTGTCAATTCCCAGTGCACTCCAGCTGGGGGGCCCTAGCTGGTGGGTATGGACACTCTACTCTATACATTTAGGCTGTCGCTAGCATCCATCGTCCCTGGGATGAACTCAATTCAGTTCAACCTAATAGACAATTCTCTCAGTCACCTCACCCCCTGGGGCCTAGGCACAGATGTGTGAAAAATGCAAACCCCACCCATGGCCCATAGGAATCCCATGGCAGAGAGGCACAGAGGGGCCCGGGACCACTGAGGATCACTAGTGGGTTGCGGCCCAGCCCTCTGGCCTTCTTTGAGTGCTAGTCAGCCTGGGCAGACAGACCTGCTGAGGTTAACATGAACGCTGACTTCCTGTCTCTTCACCTGTGTCTATAGGAGGCCAGATGGCCCCAGGGGACTCCCAGCTCCTAGGTAGTGGGCTGTGTGTGTGTGTGGGGGGGGGGGGCACTGAGCCATGAGGCCTGAGACTGCACAGGCAAGCGAGCCTCCTCTAGTGCTCAGGCTACTCTGCAGCATGTAGGGGATGGCAGTTGCACCCAGGCCAGTCCCCTGACATCAGAAAGGGCTGCTTAGGTAGCATGTTGGGGGGAGAGACCCACCTCCATCAAAGAAAGAGACACAGCTGCTCCTGGGCCCTGTTGCTCAGTGCCCTGCAGTCATGGTCCTGCCACTTGGTTCTGACTGCATTTGGGACCTCAGGAAGCCAGCTGGGCCCTTGCGCAGGATCAAGGTCCTGCCTATCACCTGTTTTCCAGCACTAAGCTGTACTCTGGTCTCCAGTCTCATCACCAACAGGAGCCAACTGCCTGGGGTTCAGCCGGCACCTGGTAGGTCAGGGGGCCGCCTGATGTCCACTCCCCACTCGGTCCTCTGGACATCCTTCAGGACCCAAGACTCACCTAGCTCCAGGCTGCTCTCTGCACCTGGCCCCAGAGCTTCCTGCTTCCTGGGACAAAGAAACCATTTGCTCTTTGGAGCCTCTGTTCTGGGTTTGGTCTTGGCCCTCTCTGATGAGCTAACCTCCCCCTGGAAGGTCTCTGCCTGTCGCAGAGAAACAGAAAGCAGGTGGGTATGGTAGAGGAGAGGGCCAGACAGGCCAGGTCCTCCAAGCCCAGAGCACTTTGACACAGCCCATCTGCTTAGCCTGCTGGGGCAGGGCATCCCACCCACCCAGGGCTGCCGTCTGCGTGCACAGGAGTCTCCCTGCAACTTGCATCTCCGGCTTTCAGGGATGGAGCATTTCCCCTTCCTATTTTATTTGTAAAAGATGGAGCAGGTTTGGGGAAATTGCAATGTCAACCCTGTAAGTCAAAGAAGGGTGATGGCATGAGAGAGATGCTTCACAATGGGGCTGCTCGAGGTGTAATTGCCGACAATGGTGCTGGTGAGGCCTTATTTCTCCCGCCCTCCCTTTTTCATTTCAAAAACAAGAAGAAATCCAGACAGGCAAGAATGAATCACAGTACTTTAGAGAAGGCGTAGGAGGGCCGCATTATTATACACAGTGTAAGACAGGCATGCCAGAAAAGGCAACAGGACAGGGAGGGTGAAGGCGTCAATTATTGGGGATCTAGGCCTGAACTTATCCAACAAGTCAATCACACATCCTTTGGCTGCTAGAACTGCATGGGCTTTAACAGATCATCTCATCTCATCCCATTCATTCATTCACTCATTCATTGATCTAGTCATTCAACAGTACTACAAGAGCAGGGAGGAGGTGGCTTAATCAGTATAGCATATGCTTTGAAAGCTGAGGCTCTGAGTTCCATCCTTGGCACTGAATATGACCAGAGCTAATTTCTCTCATCCAATAAATCAGATAAATATTTTTCTTTCTAAATGACCATTGTGTTAGACGATTTCTTTTTCTTTCTCATTCCTCTAGACAGATGGTGAGAGACAGAGACAGGGAGAGAAAAACACAGGAGAGACACTACAGCACTGCTCCCTGCTTGTGAAACCTCCTCCATAGGTGCTCCCATGCGACTTGGAGTTTGAGCCCAGATTCTCACACTAAGGCATGCACTCTACTGGATGAACCACCTGCTGGGCCTAGAGTGAAGTGTTTGCATGTTCCAGGCTCGGTCCTGGCACCACTTATGTTCTGTTTCTCTCTTCTTCTAATTATTAAGTAAATGGATCTTTACAGAAAAGCATAATTGGGCCAGACACAATGACATGAACTATACCATTATTGTATATAGTAATTGAAAAGAAAAGAAAAAATAGATTTTTTTCCTTTGAGACAGAAAATGAATGAGCAAACCATTTTCCAGATAAAACAAAAACTGAGACTCATAGCATTTTAAGTATTTTTTCAGAAGGTTGGGAAGAACTCAGCACCATGGCCCCACCAGTCCTGTGTGCCTCCTATTCGAATTGTCTCATTTTATTTTACTTATCTATTTATTTATTTATTTTGCCACCAAGAGTTTTTAACTGAGGCATGAGTGACCCACTGCTCCAGGTGAACTTTTTAATTATTATTTTCTAGCTACCAGGTGAAAGGCAGAAAGGGAAAGAGAGACAAAAAGAAGGAGGAGACACTAGTACTGTCTCACTGCTTGTGAAGCTCTCCCTCTGCACGGTGCTCCATGTGGTGGCTGGGGACTTGAACCTGAATCTTAGCACTTAGCAAAGTGTGCACTCTGCCAGAGAAGCCATCTCCCTGTCCCTCAGATGGTCTCCTTAACCTAAATTGGCTTCATCCATGCCCAGGAGCTCAGTGTCCAAGGGAAAGGCCACACCCAGGAGAGTGACTGACCAGCCAAGAACATTGTTCTTGTTGATGGCAACATTGCACTTAGAAAGTTAGTGGCAGTGGTGTGTGTGTGTGTGTGTGTGTGTGTGTGTGTGTGTGTGTGTGTGTTAGTGCAGCAGGTTAAGCGCACATGGTTCAAAGCACAAGGACCGGGATAAGGATCCCAGTTTGAGCCCCATCTTCCCACATGCAGGGGAGTCGCTTCACAAGCAGTGAGGCAGGTCTGCAGATGTTTATCTTTCTCTTCCCCTCTCTGTCTTTTCCTCTCTTCTCTCCATTTCTCTCTGTCCTATCCAACAACAACAACAATAACAGTAACAATGGCAACAAGATGGAAAAAATGGGCTCCAGGAGGAGTGGATTTATTGTGCAGGCACTGAGCACCAGCAATAACCCTGGAGGCAAAAAAAAAACAACAAAAAAAAAGTTAATGGGTTGACATGAGCATTAAGACCAATGACTTTCAAGGTTTTTTTTTTTTTAATTCTTTAGAGTAAGGACCATTTTGATAAGCGATTTCATCACTCCAGTGCCACTTTTTCATGGGGGATGGGAACACAGCTTCCCCTAGTGCTATCTAACACACTGGGACTTGAACCAGGGCCTTGTATGGCAAGGCAGGTGCCCAGCCTGATGAGCTATCTAAGTAATCCGGTTTCCAAACTTTTTCTAAAAATCAATTATGAGTAGTCTTTTTAAGTGTTTATTACCTTTACTTATTTGTTGGATAGAGACAGCCAGAAATCGAGAGGAGTGGGGAGATAGAGAGGGAAACAGACAGAGAGACACCTGCAGCCCTGCTTCACCACTGGCAAAGCTTTCCCCTTGTAGGTGGGGACAGGGACTTGAAGTCCTTGTGCACTGTAACGCGTGTGCTCTACCAGGTGTGTCACTACTCAGCCTCTTATTGTTATTAGTCTCTACCATATTCACCTACCAGAAACAATTTAAAGATTTCTGGAGAATGTTAAGAGATGAAAAAAAACCCTTTTTCACTCTGTCGTGTGCCTGACGAAGCTCTGTCATTCCGGGAGGAAGGGCCACTCCCTCCAGGGTCCTCTCCAGCATTGTTGCAGTATTTGTGTCGACATATGTTTTCTTTGAAGTAATCACTCTCAGGGCACTTGTCTGTCTGAGGGCTCAATTCATTACGGCTCAGTAATCTAAATTAGTTGAAATTCAATAACAGAAATTTATTCTGGCATCTGGAAACTGCAATATATGGTGGAAACACAGCTTATCCGGACCCTGGCTTGCTTTCTGGGTGTCTGTAGGTCTATGCCAGGCACAGAATACCTCGGAGAGCAGCTCCTGATAAAGTCCTTGGATGGTCTCTCCTGCATGTGGCCGCCAGTCACAGCTGGGTAGTTTCACACGTCTTGTGGTTTCTCCCAGGCTGTTCCCTGTGTTCCCTTCACCCTCACTGACTGTGTTTTAAATTCTTCCTCTTCTTCAACCTTCTTCGTCTCCTCCTTCTTCTTCCTCTTCTTCCTCTTGTCCTTCTTCTCCTTCTTTTTGCCTCCATGGTTATCGCTGGTGCTAGGAGCCAGTGCTACAAATCCACCACTCCCAGTGGCCATTTTTTCCCCATTTTATTGGATAGAACAGAGAGAAACTGAAGGGGGAAGAGGAGATAGGGAGAGAAAGACAGACACCTGTAGGCCAGCTTCACTACTTGGGAAGCATCCCCGCTCTCCCCCCCACAGGTGGGGAACCAGGGGCTCAGACCCGGATCTTTGCACTTATATGTGCACTTAACTGGGTGTGTCACCACCTGGCCCCCTTGTTTTAGATTCTTCCATGGTGGTACATCACAGCAGTGAGTCCAACTGAATGAGGAGCTCTCATAGTAAGGTGATGAACTGGAGCTTGTCAGTGAAGGTGCAGTGCTGTGGGGTCTCTCCTCTCTTTTCCTCTCTGCCTTTTCTCCCTCTATGTCTCAATCTAAGATTGAATGATAAAAAAAAAAAAAAAAAAAAACATCGGCCAGGAATGGTAGAATCACATAGGCACAGAAGCCTGGCCACCCACAGAAGAAAAATAACAACAACAACAGCAAAACCCACCCCAAATTTGGGCTGAAACTAAGATTTTGGTGATGGGAGTATTGCAGCCTATACAGATGTTGATAGCTCATATATATGTGTGTAGGGAAATTGTGAGGATGTGGTAGAGCTTTGCAGGGCTTGACCTGAGGGGTGGGCATCCACTCTATCAGTCTCTCTCTCTCTACTGAGAGGTCAAGCGAAGAGGGACATGAGACCCCCCCAAGGTTTGCCTCTTCTAATCAGACTCCATGCCTCACAAAGCACCCTGCATGTTTCTGCCTCCAGGAGCCTGGCATTCCTAAAAACATTAAGCCAGCTCCCCCTGCTCCACCCTGCATTCCTGATACTACGGCCTGACCTTTTATTATCTACATATCAATCTTCTGCTTTGTCTAACAAATGACTTAAGGCCTCCACCCTATTCCCCCACCCATTCTGCTCATTTAATAGACTCTTTTCCTAACCTCAAGGCTGCAGGGTATTATTAATCCTGCCAGTTAAACCCCTAGCAACAGTTGCTAAGGAAGTCCCTACCTTTCCCAGCCCCCTTTCACCTTTCTCCGCCCCCTTTCCTAACCATGTATGGTATTGTCAAGCCACTTCTGTTTGTGACTTGCCTCTTCCATTTTCCAGCCTTGAGAAGCGTGGAGGCAAATGAGGAGGTGGACGCCGGCCATTGTGGTTTGTGCTACGTGGCTTAACCAGGTGTGCTACCGCCTGACTCTGGGGTGTTCGGATGAATAAAGATTTGAACTGCTTCTCTGCCACGAGCTTGGTTCCTTGGTTCCTTGATTCTCGCATTGCTAGCCCGATATGTGTGTGTGTGTGTGTGTGTAACTTACATAATGGAACAAGCCAATGCTACTTGAATAGAAGCAAGTAAAAGCTACCCCAGTGGGCCACCTTGAACACTGCAGTGTTGCTGTCCTGTCTGCACACAGCTCCTTAGACCGTGAGAAGGCTCCTGGAAAAACCCTGCTAGCAGGATGGTGGGCCCCTCACCAGAAGTGTCTCCCATGCCCTGCTGGTCTGCTCAGGGCATTCCTGGGATGGGCCTCTGCAACAGGTCTTGGTTATTTATTCCTTCCATCTACCTTTCCACCGCTTCTTTAAGATGGCAGAAGACTCTCCAGGACCTTGCCCTCAATGTAGAACAATGGTAGAGATTGCCCCACTCTCTGAAGGGAGACTGGGTCAACACACTCTGACACTTGAGAAAGACTGGTCCTGAGGTGAGTGCAGCCCAGAATGTTACCAGCTGTGACCATGGACTGCGAGCTCAGACCTACAGGGATGCAGAGGTTAAACAGGCTCCTGTGCTGAATATGAATAGACATGGGCCTCAGATTAGATCCATGGGGTTTACAGTTAACGGTATTTATATACTTTTCCCATATTTGGGAGCTACTCTCTGTCCTGTTCAAGCATTGTAGTCTTATTTCCAACTCTGACACCATCTCCCCAGACAATACCTTTAGCCCACTGGCATGTTAGCTGGCTCATGCAAAAATTAGTGAAGTCATAGGCCCCTTGGAATATACCTAAACTATCTTTCCTAGCTTTTTCCAAAACAGAGACCCCAAATCTCATCTGCTCTATTCTTACTGTTAGTTTCCTGATTATTCGACAATTTTTTCTGCTTTACATTTTAGTGCTTTTTCAGGCACCAAGTTGCAGATGCTACCATGACATCAACCTGATTTCCTTGGGCAGACGACCTCACCAATGTGTCCTGGAGCCTCCCATCCCTAGAGCCCTGCCCCACTAGGGAAAGAAAGAGACAGGCTGGGGGGTATGGACAGACCTGCCAACACCCATGTCCATGGAGAAGCAATTATAGAAGCCAGATCTCCCACCTTCCGCACCTCATAATGACCCTGGGTCCATAGTCCCAGAGGGATAAAGAATAGGAAAGCTTCCAATGGAGGGGACAGGACATGGAGCTCTGGTGGTGGGAATTGTGTGACATTATACCCCTCTTATCCTACAATCTTGTCAGTCATTTTTAAATCAATAATAAGAAAAGATGGTAAAAGACTCTAGGGTTCAGTCCTGGACTCACTTTAGCCATTTCAGAGTTTTCTCTGGGTTATCACCTTCACTCCCAGGCCTCACTCCCATAATTCTTATTTATTTATGTATTTAGGCTTGTCTGGGTGTCATGTTTATGTAGGCTTGAACCTGGGCTGAGTGCATGGAAAAACAGGCACCCAGCCTGGTGAGCTATAAGAGAGAGAGAAAGAGAGAGAGAGACAGAGACAGAGAGAGACTTCCAGCTGAAAAGAAAAGCCTAAGCCTGGAATATAGCTTCTCAGTGGCAATTCAGCTGGTCTTGGGGGGGGGGCTGTCAGGGGGAGTGAAGGGCTTTCACTATTTTTGGGGGAGATCAGTGGATGACACCCAATTTCTGCTTGCCTGATGAAGGTTGGGGCTTGTTTTGCAGCAGGCAGCCCTGATGGCCACCAAACAGGCATGTGAGTCCTGGGCAGGGAAGTAACACCCAGAAGAAGCCCTGAGGATGGGGTCGAAGCTGGGGGTGCCAGCCGCTTTCCTGACACCCAAACAGGCTAGGAAAAAGGACTGTTCACCCCAGGCAATCAGCACTGAGGATACAGGAAGCACAAATTGAGCCCTGGCCCTCTCCTCTGTACCGGTAGAGGAGGTGTGCTGTAGCCAGTAGCTGAAGGGGCCAGACTTCCCTGGTGGGTGGGGAGATTTGGTGTCTGGAGACAGTAAGTCCCTGAGGCACTTGATCTACTGACAAACACCACAACCCATCTTGCTCAGGGTCCTTTTATTTTATTTATTTATTGATTGATTTTTTGATTTAAAAAATTTTTTAATTATCTTTATTTATAGGATAGAGACAGCTAGAAATTGATAGGGAAGTGGGAGATAGAAAGAGAGAGAGAGACAGAGAGACACCTGCAGCCCTGCTTCACCACTTGTGAAGTTTTCCTCCTGCAGGTGGGGAGGGGGAGCTTGAACCCGGGTCCTTGTGCACTGTAACCTGTGCACTCAACCAGGCATCCCACTGCCCAGCCCCTATTTTATTTTATTTTAATTTTATTTTAGTATTTTATTTTATTTTAGTATTTTATTTTATTATTGCCACTAGGGTTATCTCTAGGGCTTAACTCAGTGCCTGCATGACAAATCCACTTCTCCTGGTGGTCATTTTTACCTTTTTTTTTCTTTCTATTTTTTTCACTTGACAGTACAGAGAGAAATTCAGAGGGCTAGGAAGACAGAGAGGGAGAGAAAAGAAGAGACACCTGCAGCCCTGCTTCACCACTTGTGAAGCGACCCCACTGCCGGTGGAAAGTGGGGGCTTGAACCTGGGTCCTTAAGGATGGTGATATGTGGGCCACCACCTGGCCCCTGCTCAGGGTCCTTTAAGATATGTCTGTACTGGCAATCCTCTCCTAAACTCCGAGCACAGCAGGGCCTCTTCTCCTTCTTCTTCTTCTTCTTCTTCTTCTTCTTCTTCTTCTTCTTCTTCTTCTTCTTCTTCTTCTTCTTCTTCTTCTTCTTCTTCTTCTTCTTCTTCTTCTAGCGTTTGCCCTTCTTCCATAGCCAGTCAACAGAGTCAGGTTGAGCCTCTGTGAAGTAGCAACACAAGGGGGAGCAGGGGGTGCCAGCCCAGAGCTGCTTTGGGATTCAAGTCAGAGCCAGTGGGCATCGGAGGAGCACTGGGGGCAACTCATAGAGAAGCAAACTTTGTGGGAGGAGGGGCTTCCAAGAGGTACCCCCTGTAGGTGCTGTTGGAAAGACCTCCCTACTCTGTCAGGGCCTCCCAGGCAAATAACGATTCAGACAGCAGGTCAGGGCCAGGCAGTGGTGCGCCTGGCTGAGCTCACATGTTACAGTGTGCAAGGGCCTGGGTTCGAGCCCCCGGTCCCCATCTGCAAGGGGGGAGCTTTGCTGTAGTGAAGCAGAGCTGCAGGTGTCTCTCTGTCTCTCCCCCTCTCCCCTTCCCTATTGATCCTTTTCTGTCTCTATCCAATAAATAATCTGTAATCAGACAAGCAAAGAGGGAAGAGAGAGTAGATCACAGACTGAGAATTTGCTCTCACTGCGTCTGAGGCTAATACCCTTGAGCAGGGCACACCGCGCACAGCTGCACTTGGTGATCCTGGAGCAGGTAACAAGAACAACAAAGAGTGAGGGAGGAGGCCTTTCACCCTCTTCTCGCTCATGACTACAGCAGCTTGACATTCTTGAGAATGGCAGGGGCAATGTGGGGCAGGGAGTGTGCTGGGGAGGGGGTTCTAAGACAAGAGAGGAAGAGGAGGTGAGTAACTTCTCTGGGTAGACAACCTCACCAGTGTGTCTGGGAACCTCACTTCTCCAGAGCTCTACTCCACTAGGAAAGATAGAAATAGGCTGGGGGTATGGATCCACCTGCTAACATCCATGTCCAGCAGAGAAGCAGCTACAGAAGCCAGACCTTCTACCTTTTGCATCCCATAAAGAATTTTGGCCCGTACTCCCAATGGGGGAGAAATGATAGGGGGAAGAGGACCAGAGGTCTCTGAACTCCAACTCCATCAGGACTCAGAGAGAGGAGAGGAAAAAGGGGGGGACATCTGGATGTAGTAATAGGTGTATGTGTGACTTGGAGAGGAAGAGAAGAGTGGACCACAGGGGAAAATAAAACACCAAATCTATACAAATATAAACAGATAATTGCAGAAATAATAGTTAACCCATATCTGCAATCTCAGGAGAACTGCTGTAGCTTCCAGTGGGGGCACAGAACTCTGGTGGTGGGAATGTTGCGCCCACAGGCTTCACTGCAGTGCGGTCACCTGGGCACAGCTCACCTCCTCTATCTTTTTTTAACTACTGATTTAATATATTTACAAAATTACAAGGCAGGAGGGGTATAACTCCACACCATTATCACTGCCAGAGTTCTGAATCCCCAATCTCTCTATTGTAAACTACAGCAGTTTTCCTAAGGTGAGGCCTGTGGGTGGTAAGGCAGCCTTTATGACTGAGTGGGGAACACTCGGCCTATGGGCCTGCATAATTATTTGGGCTGCCTCTGCCAAGGCAGTTGGATATTTTCTCATTGCAAAACAAGAAGTGCGCATTTTTTTGAAGACATTTTCAAAATTTTGTATTTCTTTTTTAACTTATTGGATGGAGACAGAGAAATTAAGAGGGAAGGGGGAGATGAAAAGGGAGAGAAAAGGAGAAACACCTGCAGCACTATTTCGCCATCTGTGATGCTTTCCTTTTGCAAGTGAGGACCAGGGGCTTGAACCTGTTAAGTGCTCATTTTTAAGTGGATCACTGTGTATGGCCCACAAATGACTTTATAAACATGCAAATGGCCCCTGGCAAAACTGTTTTAGGATGCCCAGAGGAACTGCAGCTCATTGCCAGCAGCCTCTGTTCTTTTTTTTTTTTTTTTATAAATTTTTTATTTATAAAAAGGAAACATTGATGAACCCATAGGATAAGAGGAGTACAACTCCACACAATCCCCCTGACCACCAGATCTCCATATCCCATCCCCTCCCCTGATAGCTTTCCTATTCTTTAACCCTCTGGGGGTATGGACCCAGGATCATTGTGGGATGCAGAAGGTGGAAGGTCTGGCTTCTGTAATTGCTTCCCCGCTGAACATGGGCATTGACTGGTCGGTCCATACTCCCAGTCTGTCTCTCTCTTTCCCTAGTGGGGTGGATTCTGGGGAAGCGGAGCTCCAGGACACATTGGTGGGGTTGTCTGTCCAGGGAAGTCTGGTTGGCATCATGCTAGCATCTGGAACCTGGAGGTTGAAAAGAGAGTTAACATACAAAGCCTCAGTTCTAAGGCTTTCCTGATTCGTCCCTTAGACTCTGCTCTCACTCCATCCTCTAAGCTTCTCCCAGAGTTACTCATTTACCTGCTGGCTGTCTACAGCCAGGTTCCCTCAAGGATGTAGTCTATGTCGCCCAGCTCCATGTTCCCAAGGCCTGAGATGTAGTAGGTATCCAAGAAACGCTGTGGTATATGTTGGTCATTATGCCAGGTCTGCTGCATTGCTTGATGCTGTGGTCTATTTACATAATCACTGTTTTGCCTGAGACCCACCCTGCCTGCAGGGCATTGGTTTAATCCCCACTGGTTAGATGGAAGCTTGCTACTTTTGTGCTCCGCCCCCTCTCCTAGTCACTTCATTTTTCCCACCTGCCACTTCCGTTGCAGGAGGTATAAAGGCCAATTCTTTTATTTTTTTCTTTTTATTTATTTATTTAAAATTTTTTATTTTATTTTTTTATATTTATTTTCCCTTTTGTTGCCCTTGCTGTTTTTTATTGTTGTTGTAGTTATTACTGTTGTTGTTGATGTCATTGTTGTTGGACAGGACAGAGAGAAATGGAGAGAGGAGGGGAGACAGAGAGGGGGAGAGAAAGACAGACAGCTGCAGACCTGCTTCACTGCCTGTGAAGCGACCCCCCTGCAGGTGGGGAGCCGGGGGCTCAAACCAGGATCCTTATGCCGGTCCCCATGCTTTGTGCCACCTGCGCTTAACCCGCTGCACTACTGCCCGACTCCGAGGCCGACTCTTTTCTGATCAATAAAAGAGAGTTGCTTTGTGTTCCCACTCAGCCACGAGAGTTCCTGGTTCCTCCCCCGCGACTGCAACCTGACACTATCAATGAGCTGTTGTGAGACAGGAAGTCCAGGAGAACTATTTTCACAGTCAAAGGACCAGGATGGCGGGGGAGGAACAAGGTAGAGGCAGGCAGACAAGTCAGCCCCAGGGAGGCCTCTGTCGCTTTCTAGGACTCCAGGCCCTGAGGTCCCCACCCTCAGCTGACCTGACCTCGCCAGGCAAGGTCACCATTGGACCTATGGGTGTCCTCTGGGCACCTTCTGAAATCACAAAGCAAGTTGCCAGGTCAGTCACAAGGCATAGGGCCGACCACATGCTGGAATAGCCCCTAAACCATTATGGGGGGGGGGAGAAGAAGGTGGGAAATAAAGAAAAAAAGAAAGGGAGCCAGGCGGTGGTGCACCTGGTTAAGCACATACATTACAGCTTGCAAGGACCTGGGTTCAAGCCCTAGTCCCCAGCTGCATGGGGGAAGCCCCATGAGTGGTGGAACAGTGCTACACATGCCCCTTCTTCCCTTTCAACTTCTCTTTCTCTGTCTCTATCAAAAATAATTAAATAAATAATATTTTTTTAAAAAAAGAAGACAGAGAAAGAAAGGGAAAAGGAGGAGGAAGAAGAGATCACTTACTGTTCTTTATGGCCGTTTAACTAAAAATATCACTAATTCTGAGAGTCGATGGATTCATTGGGAGTCCAGGGGTATTCCTCAGTAGTCTGTTTCTTGCGGGTTAGAATTAGAAAATCTGGGGAGGTCTGCAGGTGTCTGTCTTTCTCTCCCCCTCTGTCTTCCCTTCCTCTCTGTTTCTCTCTGTCCTATCCAACAACGACAGCAATAACAACAACAATAATAATAACAACAACGATAAACAACAAGGGCAACAAAAGAGAAAAAATGGCCTCCAGGAGCAGTGGATTCCTAGTGCAGGCACTGAGCTCCAGCAATAACCCTGGAGGCAAAAAAAAAAAAAAAAAAAAAGAATGAGAAAGTGCTAGCATTTCTGGGCGGTCTGGTGAGGAACCAACTCTGGTGAGTTCACCCCCCAACTCAAGGCCTGGACCCCCCCACCCCAGCAGCAACCCCTCCTGGGCTCAGTCACTCTTGTCATGTGAGCATCGTGGAGGCTGAGTCTTCACTTCAGTGTTCTGAGCACAGCACTGCGTCTCATGACGGGACTATCCTGGGGGCCAAGGTGACTGGGTAGAGATCCAGGGTCCTCCCCCACCATCGCCCCTGGCTATTCCTCATGGGACACATGTTTTCTGGCACTTCTATTGTTCTCACCTACCTAGTCTGCAAGAGAGCGCTGGGTTCTGGTCTTGGCCTGGCTGCGTTGTGTGCACCCTGTGGCTTTAGCAGCACCTGGGAGTTTGTGAGAGCAGCTTCTCAGCCCTGCCCGGCCCTGCTGAGCACAGGGTGCAGGGGCCAGGTGGCAATGTGGCTACCCTGGGGGGTGGGGTGGGGCAGTTTTAAATGGAGGGGTACCACCGGGGGTGGTGTATGTTTTGTTCTGAGCGTGGGGTTCACAGCTGGGTTAGTTTGTGAAAATTCATGATACATACATACATTAAAATTTTTTTATATTTATTTATTTTCCCTTTTGTTGCCCTTGTTGTTTTTTATTGTTGTTGTAGTTATTATTGTTATTGTAATTGATGTCGGCATTAGATAGGACATAAAGAATAGGAGAGAGGAGAGGAAGACAGAGGGGGGAAAGAAAGACAAACACCTGCAGACCTGCTTCACTGCTTGTGAAGTGATGCCCCTGCAGGTGGGGAGCCGGGGGCTGGAACCAGGACCCTTCCGCCCGGTCCTTGCGCTTTGAGCCACATGCGCTTAACCCACTGTGCTACCACCCGACACCCACCATGTATACATTTTTTAAAGAGAAAGACACAGACACATACACACACACACACACACACACACACACACACACACAGAAAGTATATGAGACTAGGGGGCCAGGCAGTGGCATGCCTGGTTAAGCGTACATAACACAAAGCGTTAAGGACCTACACAAGGGTCTGGGTTTGAGCCCCTGGCTCCCTACCTGCAGGGAGGATGTTTCATGAGTGGTGAAGTAGGTCTTTGTCTCTCCTTCTCTATCTCTGCCTTCTCTCTCAATTTTTCTCTGTCCTTTCAAGTAAAGTGGAAAAAAATGGCTGCCAAGAGCAATGGGTTCATAGTGTTGGCACCGAGCCCCAGTGGTAACCCAGGAGGCAAAATAAATAAAATAAAATAAAATAAAATAAAAAGAGAATATGAAACTACAGCCCTGAAGCATCCTTAAATGCGTCCAGGTTTGAGCCTGGGTCATGCACATAGCAAGGCAGCACACTACCCAAGTGAGCTATTTTTCTCATGCACACCTCTCTCTTTTCTTTTTTTCTCCTTCCTTCCTTCTTCCCTTCCCTGCCTCCTTCCTTTCTTCCTTTTTTTTTTTTAACTTTAATGAAAAATGGAAGAAAGGATCCAGGTATGCTGGGAAGTGGGAGCGGCTGGGGAGTCGAGGCTGAGACACAGTCTTCTATGTGAGCAGCTGAACTGGCTTCTTGCATCAGTTTGCGATAACTGCAGACTCATGTCCGGAGCATCCTCTGGGGCCCCTCCTGCGTCATGCTCACGTCCCCGGCAGCCTGCCCCGAGGCCTTTCTCAATACTCAGGCTGAGGTACAGCACCTTGCTGTTGGCTTAGGCAGCCCCCAGTGTGTCTCTGACCCAGCTCTGGAGGAGAGAGCCGTAATACCCAGAGTGGTCAGCGTCACTGAGGTTATGCCTGCCTGTACTCAGCTGAGTGGCACCCATCTGCCTCTTTTTCAGACTGAGTTTATTCTACTTTATCAGTGTCTCTCTTATTAGAGTCCAGAGGTGAGCACAATTACCCATTTATAACGGCACTGGTTAACATTTATTGACTCTTAGTACCCATGGCAGGCATTTCCCCCCATTCGTTTGACAGAACAGAAAGAAAGTGAGAGAGGAGATGGAGAAGGAGAGAAACAGAGAGACACTTGCAGACCTGTTTCACTGCTTATGAGGCTCCCCCCACCCGCAGGTGGGGACTGGAGGCTTGAACTTGGGTCCCTGCACATGGTAACAGGTGTGCTCACCTGAGTGCACCACTGTGCGGCTCTTTGGTACTATGTTTGGTAAACTCTTCCTGGTTTGATCATTACTTCGGACTGATCCTGAGTTTAGAGAGGAGTGAACTAATGTTCAGAAACGTGAAGTAACTTAAAGGTCACACATGTGGCAAGTAGTGTAGTTGGGATTGCAGTGTAAGCTGGTCAACTGCAGTGCTCACCTGTATTGACTGATGTGTTTGTTTGTTTATTTAATTTGCTTATTTCTCTTCTTACTTGAGCGCCATCCAGCTGGGGCTCAAACCTAGAATCTTTTGCGTGCAAGTTCTGTATGTTATTGCTGCGTCCACCTCAGCCATGGCCGCTACACTGTGAGTGCCAGGAATTCTTCCCCACCTTGAGAATGCATCCAAAGTGAATGAATAAAGGCGTAAGAAGCTCTGAGTCACAGCCCTTAAACTAGCACACACCCTAACATATGGATTCTTTTGTATTCAGTTTTGTAGCTCAGTCACAAAAATCATTAAGGGCATTTGGAATGGACAAGTGTCTACCTAAGTCCAAAGGACATAGTTTCCCTACTCCTCCTCATATAAACTAAGTAACAAAAAAAAAAAATCAAGATATTTCTTTGTTAGGGGAGAGAGAGAGAGAGAGACGGAAAGAGAGACAGAGAGATAAGACACAGAGACAGAGTCCAGAGCAGGGACCTTTTTTATATTTATTTATTTATTTTCCCTTTTCTTGCCCTTGTTTTTCATTGCTGTTGTAGCTATTATTGTTGTTGTTGATGTCCTCATTGTAGGATTGGACAGACAGAAATGGAGAGAGGAGGGGAAGACAGAGAGGGGGAGAGAAAGACAGACACCTGCAGACCTGCTTCACTGCCTGTGAGGTGACTCCAGCATGGATCTTTTTATGTGGTGCCAGGGATAGAACTCAGGGTTCCAGATATGGATTCTAGTATGCAGGTATGCACTCTTCTGCTGAGCTACCTCCCTGCCCCCCAGAATCATTCCAGAAAAGAAAAAGACACGTGACTCATCTCAGACATGTTTACAGTTTATCCGTACCAACTCCAAACTTCTGCTGGAAGGGTGTTTGTTAGACCACACATGGCAGACTTTTGGGGTCCCCCTTCGTGCACTAGGGATGCTGCTACCTTGTTCATGCCAGGAGTTGAGGGTGTTCTAAGGATTGGGACAAGCTGGCTGTTCATACATCACAGCTGACGGCACTGGGGCTTCAGGAGGGCACAGGCCTAGGAGTTGACATGAAAGAGATGATCCCCCCTCCCCTGTTCCTGGAAGGGAACTGGGAAGCCCAGAAGCTGGGATCCAAAGCCCCAGCAAGCTTTCCTTTTTTCAAGTTTTCTTTGTGAGTCATTTGACTCGTCCTAACTGCAGAGTTTCCTTAGGTGCTGCATGTTTGTGCTGGAGTTTCCCCTAAACTTTCAGAGGAGGACAGGCTCCTCTCGGCCTCCCTCTCCAGCACTGGGACTCCTGCTCCAGGTGAGTTGAGAAAGAGAGGGAGGGTACCAGCAGCAGGCTCTCCCACCCCCCTGACACTGGGGTTCTGCCCCTGCTCAGCATTATCCTTCTAGGCAGCTTTGTGCCCACAGGGGCCACGTTGCTATGGAGACTCCACTACCCACACAGTGTCCAGGGAGACAGCACGGTGTAGCTGCAACTGTCTGCAAGACTTGATGCAACCGGCTGGGAGGATGCTAGAGAGGGTCAGAGAAAGAAGCGGGACAAGAACTGAATCTAACTGCTCCCCTGCAGTAGGGGTGTGCGTGTGTACATGTGCGTGTGTGCGTGTGCGCGTGTGTGCGTGTGCGTGTGTGCATGTGCATGTGTGTGTACTTATACACGGTCCCAGCCCATATCCAAGTTATAATGATCCTTCTGAGCGACACATGATTGTGAAATTATCATAGTTTTTTTTTTATATATAAGATGGTGTTCAGGGTTTATCACTGTGTTGAGTGTCTATACTGAAAAAGAAAAAGAACAGGAAAAAGAAAAGTGGCATTCGTGGGGTGGCAGAATAGACTGAACCAGGCCTTACAGTGATGGCTTCACACACCCTCTGCCCCTGGTCCTGCAAGGCTTCCTATAGAACACAGAGAGGGACACCAGGCAATGACAGCGTGGGGAGAGAGATGACTAATGGCTCAGCCTCCACTACCCCACCCTGGGGGTCCCCTGTGCTCCATGCAACTGCTCACAACGGCCTCTTTCAGTCCTCACCATGATATCCTCCATGGGGGTGCAGCCCCTTCCTTTCCCTCCCCTCCCCTCCCCTCCCCTCCCCTCCCCTCCCCTCCCCTCCCCTTCCCTTCCCTTCCCTTCCCTTCCCTTTCTCTCCTTCCTTCCTTCTTTCCTTCTATTGCTACTGGAGTTATTGCTGGGGTTTGATGCCAGCACTATGAATCCAGCAGCCACCCTCCTTTTTTCTCCTTTCTATTTTATTTGCTAGGACAGAGATGAATTGAGAGGAGAGTAGGGGAATAGAGAGGGGAAGGGGATGGGTGATGTTACACCCATTTAAGTACACATAGTACGAAGTGTAAAGACCTGGGTTTGAGCCCCCAGCTCCCCACCTGCAGGGGGTTGCTTCATAAGCAGTGAAGCAGGTCTGCAAGTGTTTTTCTCTCTCCTCTATCTCCCCCCCTTTTCTCTTAATTTCTCTCTGTCCTACCCCTAAGATGGGGGAAAAATGGCCTCTAGGAGCAACGGATTCATAGTGCTGGCACTGAGCCCCAGAGATAACCCTGGAGGAGGGAGGGAGGGAGAGAGAAGAAAAGAGGGAGATAGAGGGAGGGAGAGAGAGAGAGAGAGAGAGAGGCACCTGCAGTCCTGTTTCACCATTCATGAAGCTTCCTCCTTGCAAGTGGTGAGTGGGAACTTAAACCCAAGTCCTTGCTAACATGCTAACATGTACCTTCCACCGGTGCCCCATGGCCCAGCCACCTCAGGTGCCCTTTACAGATGAAAAAGTGAGGCTCCAGGAGGCAGACTCATGGTCCACCAGCAGGAGGCAGCCTGGGCAGAACTTGGCAGGTGAGCCAGGGTTGTTGACTTAAGCCTGTGCTCTGGGCAGTGGGAGGCACTGTGGGGCAGCCCTCTAGGCCTGGAGAGAACAGAACCCAACCGCCAAGACCAGTGACGGTGCTGGCAGCCCTGGACAAGCAAGTGGGGCACAGCCCAAATAGCACCCCTCCCCCCCCACCACACAGGCTGGTGTTCGGGCTCTAAACTCAACGCTCTCCGTCCTCCTTCCTGGGCAGCACTGGGAATGATTCCAGCAATGACCCCAGTCCTAACCCCCACACACGTCTGCACTGACCCAGTTCAATCCAGAGGAATTAATCTACGCCTTCTCCCCACAGCTGTGGATGTGGGCTTCCCTTCGCAAAGCCTCTGAAGCAGCCTGTCTGCAAACAAATGAACCCTCCGGGGTGGTGGGAACAGGGCCCTAACATCTTCCCGGGCCCTCGTGCTCACAGCTAATGTTGATTTGTAAAGCGCTTTATGATTTATTCATGCCGCCTGGCCAGGCTTCCCAGGACAACCTTCCCCTCACACAAATGAGCGTGACTCCCAGAATAGAATGTCAGACTTCATTAAAAGGAAAAAAACAACCCAGTGTGTGTGTATGTGTGGGTGGGTGGGGGGGTTCCCCCTTTTTCTGGCTCCCTAGCCCACACCACCCAGGGTTTATAGGATTCAGGTCAAACTCCTATGCGTCTTCAGCCTTTGCCTGAAGAGCAAGGCGATATATCAGAAGCTTCTTTCTGGGAGGCAGAAACTTCATTAGCTTTTATGATGTAAGTAATTATTATTATTATTGTACTGGAACCCTGCTCAGCTCTGGTTTATGGTAGTGCCAGGGATTGAACCTGCGACCCCAGGGCTTCAGAAGTAAAAGTCTATTGCATATAACATTCACTCTTCCCCCACTGAGTGGGAGGCAGAGGCTTTCTGAGAATGGCCTCCAGTCTCTGCATGGAGACGCAGACCTGGCCAGTGGGTGTCTTCCCAGCTGGCAGACAGGCAGTCAGTGTCCAGGAGCCTGGGAAGGATCAGGGTAGAGTTGAAACTGAGCTGGAAGAGAGGAGCAGGGCCCACGACATTCAGGAAAGCCACTCAGGGATCAGAGTGTCGAGGAAATCAGCAGGTGTCATACTAGCTTCAGTACTGTTTCCATCACCCATCACCGCCACCACCAGTCTCCTCAACTATGGGGATGGGAGGTTACTACCTAGGGAGGAGATGGAACCCCCCCCCCCCCAACACACACACACTCAGATTCTTCAGGGAGGAGCCTTTTATTCAGAGCTTGCCTCTGCCCAGGAAAGCTGGCCACAAACATATGGGACACCCACACATCCTGACGCCATGCCCATGGGAGCCCTGTGACTCTGGAATCCACCCCCTTCAGCCGTAGGAGGGCAGAATACAGTGCATGGTGTGTGGGGGGGACTGAGGTTATGATGGGCTGGAAATAAGAAAAACTGCGAATAGACAACACTGGGGCTTTTGATGACTGTCAGGTCTATCCAGGAAGGGACTCCTGAGCACCCCTGTGACCTCAGTGCCCTACAGGGGGCTTCTGGCACACAATGACATATTTCTCAAATGGAACCTTTTGGTCTAGACAAGTGTTCTGTGGGCAGCTCAGTTGCTGGGTAACTAACTCATGGTGAAGGTACTGGGAACAGGAGTGATTTCTTGATGCTGTCTAACAGTCCAGCTTAATCGTGTAGCAAGCAGGGGAGAAGCACCGAGTCCAGCTGAAGAACCCAGGGCTGGCCACACTGCCACATGCCATGTCCCAGGCTCAGGCCTGCAAGTCCACTGAAGAGCCCTCCACTGGTTGCCAAGTCTCAGGGGTCTTTTTTGAGTTACAGGAATGCTCAGCCCTGCCTCTTGCTGCTCTCAGGGATGAAACCTAGGACCTGTCACATGCTGCACTGTCTCCTTGGCCTTGCTGACAACTCCTATAGCGGTCCAATAGTGTGTGATAGTGAGACTTAGCCAGCAACTACAAGATAAGAAACTGCTTTGCAGAAAGGGCCTCCATGGTTCTTAATAGCTTAAGAGGAAAAAGTGTTCTTAAGAGTGGATTCTTTGTGGATTGATTGGTTCACTTCAACCTTCTGACCCTTGTTTCTAGATCCTCTGGGAAAGGAACTGGATGAATCACTGTTTCTAAGACAACTGGGAGAGTCAAGTGGTTAACCCAGACTTGAGGGACCATAAGGCTAAAAGGCCAGAAGTAAATCACAACTAGTCACCCTCATCTTTAAAGTAAACCAGTGATACATTCAACTGAGGGTCCTATATATTTGCTGAAAATCCTTTTGAAAATAAGAATATTTACTTATTTATTAATGAGGAAGAGAGGAGATGGCCCACAGTACCCCTCTGCCATGTGTGGCTATCAGACCTGGGCTCTTACAAAGGCAAGTCCTGCACGCAGTTGCCTAAGTTCTTAAAACAACAACAACAACAAAGAATAACAATAGCGTCCAGGCACTGACATTTAAAAACATGCTAATTAGTTTTCAAGATAATAATTCTCAAACAGAACATGTAAATTACATTGTCTTGGTCTTCCTTGAATATATGAATTCTCAGTGGGAGTAATACAGTTCCCAAGGGCAAGTGCCAGTTCTTGAATGTGAAGAAATTCCTCTCTGTATGGACAGATTGCACATATACATAAAGTGAACAGCATCCGGCACATCTTTGTATTAAAGTTTCATGAAAGGATGATTAGGAAAAATAGTCTAAAAAAGCTTCTTGGGGGTCGGGCGGTGGCGCAGTGGGTTAAGCGCATGTGGCGCAAAGCGCAGGGACCGGCTTAAGGATCCCGGTTCAAGCCCCCGGCTCCCCACCTGCAGGGGAGTCGCTTCACAGGCAGTGAAACAGGTCTGCAGGTGTCTATCTTTCTCTCCCCTTCTCTGTCTTCCCCTCCTCTCTCCATTTCTCTCTGTCCTATCCAACAACGAATTGCGTCAACAAGGGCAATAATAATAATAATAACCACAACGAAGCTACAACAAGGGCAACAAAAGGGGGAAAAAATGGCCTCCAGGAGCGGTGGATTCATGGTGCAGGCACCGAGCCCAGCAATAACCCTGGAGGAGGAAAAAAAAAAAAGAAAAAAAAAAGCTTCTTGTGGGGAGTAGGGGTGGGAATAAGAGAAAAAAAAGTTGCACAACACTGCTTAATAGGAAGGAATAGGAAGGAATGGCATTTATTAAGGAATGCATATATTATTATTTATTTTTAACCAGAGCACTATTCAGCTCTGGTTTCTGATGGTATAGGGGACTGAACCTGAGCCTTTCAGAGCCTCAGGCATGAGTCTCTTTGCATAAAACTTTATGCTATCTACCCCCGCCCACTACTATCTTTTCTACTTGAGACAGAGACCTCTATAGAGACATCTCTCATCATCCTCTATAATGGCCACTGAGATGCATGGGAGGATTTGTTTATTTCTGAAGGGCCCTGTCCGTGAGTCCAAGTGGCAATCCTTTCCAACCCCTCCCTTTTCTAGGTTGTCCAGATATTTCTCAGTGGGCTCCCTTTTGGCAGGGACCCGTTCAACCCACGATCCTAATTTTACAGGCAGGATTTTCGTCTGAAAGCAACACTGCACTGCCCCATTGGCTAGCATGAACACACACACGGGCTGTCTTCTGCGTGGCCACATATTTTCACACATGTTTGGCTTTATGTCTCTGTCTGTGATGATGGAGGTCACTGTGAAAACCCAACCTCATTTTCGCTGGAAATATGCAAAGCAACTTACAGTGCAGAGTGTTTCAAAAGTCTTCTCAGAGACAAAAGATCCATCCAGGCCAAAGAGAAATATGGACGCGTAGGAGAGCATCCCTCCAAGGATAATAAGGTTGTTCATATATGGGCTCGACATCTTTATCAGCCTGACAAGGGAAGGAGACGACATAGTCAACAGAAGTGTGACTGCAGGTTTCCTTTCAACAGACCCTTCCGAAGGCCTAGAAGGGGAAAGGCAAGTCTAAACGGAGCCCTCCACCACTCCCTCTCTAGACTGCACCACCAGCCAGAGCTGTTGCCCTCTCCTGAATTGGCCCTGGACAGCTAGCTGTTCCTGGCTGTGGGTTTTCCTGCCTTGGATACAACTTTTAGCATCAGCAACCATTCATTCTCAGTTTGTACAAAGACATGAAGTCAAGGGGCACTTTCTTTTTTTTTTTTTTTTTAATTTTGGTTGGGGATGGGAAGGCACGCCAAATCTAGGAAATTCTCCAGTCCAGAGACTCCCCCCAGAGAAGAGGAGGCGGGCAGACCATGCTCCCCTGTTCTGGAGGGTAACAGGTGAGAATTCGCGGTTCCTAGGGAGGTGTGATCACCCGTTGAGCTTGCAGCCACTTTGACTGCCTGCAATTCACACTGTGCTAAGCACAGACAGCCATGCTTGTGGGGAGGACACTCCATGTCACACCCCCACTCCCCCACCACCAGCGGATGGAGGTGAACACAGTCTTTATTCCCAGCCTCTAGTCCTGACTCTACCAGGCTACTCCTGGGTTTTTGGTGCTAGGGAACAAACTCAGGGGTGAACACACACACACACATACACACACACACACACACCCCACAGTGACACTCCACCATTCATGGTGCACCCCTTGCAAAACCCAGGCCACAAACCCTGGGTCCCATGCATGGTAAAGTGAACTATCTCTTAGGCCTTATTAAGGGAAAAATTTTTTATTGTGTTCTCTGGGCTCCACTGCTCTGGCTGATATTGATCAGATACAGTGAGACAGAGAAGCAGAGAGAGACAGAAAGAAACCACAGCACTGAAACTCCATTCCATGTGGCGGCGGCTAGGCTTGAACCTGAATCACGCAGTGACAAAGCAGTACACTCTTTGTGTGAGTCGTTTTACTGGCACTTGGGGCCGGGGGTGATTCTTGATATGCTCACACTCTAGATGCTTCTCTCTCACTTCCTTCAAGTTTACTGCTATGGCTCACAAGTGGCTGAGACTGGGTTAAACCATCAGCTGGGGAACTAACTGGGAGATAGGTTCCTCCAGTGGAGCACATACTTTATGGGGCCAGGAGGGGGCGCACCCTCTTAGACGCACATAAACTAAGTGCAAAGACCCGTGCAAGGATCCAGATTTGAGCCCCTGCTCCCCACCGGCAGTGGGGACACCTCACAAGTGGTGAAGCAGGTCTGCAGATGTTCTATCTCCTTCTCCCTCTCAATTTCTTTCTGTTGTACTGAATTCTATATATACATGGCCGCCGGGAGCAGTGGATTTGTAGTGCAGGCACCAAGCCCCAGAGATAACCCTGTGCAAAAACAAACAAACAAACAAACAAAACCCTGAAAAACATACTTTGCCATTCTTGAGGACCTGGGTCTGAGCCCTCAGTACCACATGGGAGTACCATGCGTGACAAAGAAGGAAGGTCTATGAATGGTGGGGTGGTAATAGGGTGTCTCTATTTCTCTAGGTCTGACATTTCAGAGAAAAAGAGAAGAGCACTGGGAGCAGCAGTGCTGAGCTGGTACAAGGCCCGAGCAGGAAAGAAAGACAATGTGCTGACATGGTGGAAGGTTAAGGAGCCCTGGGTTCCTTGCTTGATCTCTGCCTCCCTTGGAAGGTCACTTCACCTGGCTGCTTCCTCACATGACAGGAGCAGAGACAACACTGCTGTAGACACATGTGAAGCTCTGATGAAACTGGGCCTCTGAGGTTACTGTGTAAGCTGGGAATTTCTGTAGTACCTTCATTGTGGTCACCACAGTAAGCCGGGGAGGGCAGAGACAGAGCTGGACAGTCTTCCTGAAGGAGGCGAACCTTAGCCAGTAAGCAATATTGAGGGCAGAGAGAAAGGAAAAAACCTATTCTCCTTGGACTTGGGTCTATCCCTGGACACCTGGGAGGTCACACAGGTGGCTCCTGGGCATAGTGGCTGAGCTGTGATGTGTATGGGTGAGAACGACACTATGACCCCTCTTGACATTCCCATCCTGAGTCTCTGCTCGGTCACTCCACAGGGTGGGAAAAGGGGTTCAAGGATCTTCTGTGGAAATCAAAGAGCCTGGCTGTGGGGGGCTGGGAAAGTGGTGGAACAAAGACACATGGGGAGATCTGTCTCCTGTGCTTCCTCCAGGACCACCACAAAGTACACAAGGACATACAAAACTCAGAGAAGGCCTATGGGCTTGGGACCCTCCATTAACTTTAATCCAGACACTGTGTGCGTGTGTGTGTGTGTGTGTGTGTGTGTGTGTGCATGTGCGTGTGTGTGCAAAATATAGAATGGCATCACAGTGATACAGCTGCCTGAGAATGTCCTGTGCCCTGGGGGAGTCTGCTATAAGTTGCTCCCATGCTTCCTCAATGATGCCTGTCCATCCAGAAAGAGGCGGGCGAGAGGCTTACTTCTGATTCCGGTTCTTGATGTTGAAGAAGAGAAAGGCGCTGGCCATGATCATCCCCAGGATAGTGAGGGCAGAGAGGATGCTATAGAGAGGCAGGGAGATTTTCCGCAGCTGCTCCAGGATGATGGTTTTGTCTTTGGGTGGTTCGGATCCTAGAAGGTCAAGAGAAAGATGTCAGCAGGGCCCAGCATAGTCAGTCCTCTAGAATATCTTTGCTTGACGTCCTTGACATCTGCCAGGACCCTGAGCACAAACTGCAGGACACGTCTACTGGGGGAACGGGCTCTGTGGCTGACCAGGCTGCCTGGTGGGAAGCCTTAGCCAGGACTTATTTCTTTCTCTAAATAGAATCAATAAGGGATTTGTGATGCATTTAATAGTCATTAGAAGACTGGAATTTGATGTGGTCTAATTGTGCTGTTGAAAAACCATCACCATTTATCCCGAAGGTAACAGTGGTTCAGAAGATGTAGGGCTGAGTTCTGTGAATGGGAACCACTGGGAATCATTGGGGGGGTGAGAAACCTGGCTTGGGCTCTTCCTCCCTCCCTTCCTTCCTTCCTTCCTTCCTTCCTTCCTTCCTTCCTTCCTCCCTCCCTCCCTCCCTCCCTCCCTCTCTCGCTCTTTCTTTCCTTCCTTCTTTCCTTCCTTCTTTCTTTCTTTCTTTCTTTCTTTCTTTCTTTCTTTCTTTCTTTCTTTCCTTCCTTCCTTCCTCCCTTCCTCTCTTTTTTATAATTTCATTCATTTTTTCTTCCTCCCTCCCTTCTTTCGTTCTCTCCCTTCTTTCCTTTCTTCCTTCCTCTCTTCCTTTCTTTCTTCCTTACCCCTTCCTCCCTCCCTTCCTTTTTCCTTCCTTCCTTCCTTCCATTTTTGTTTTGTAGAACACTGCTCAGCTCTGGCTTATGGTGGTTCCAGGGATTATACCTCAAGTCTCTCAGTCTCAGGCATGGAAGTCTTTTTGCATAACCACTATGCTCTCTCCAGTTTGTGGCTTTGGTTCTTAAGGACTCTATCTCAACACCTGATAATGACCCCTCTAAACAGGCAGACAGAAGTCTCTGTGAACAGGCTGTGGGCTTTCTTCCTTAAGACCATTCTGTTATAGAGGCTCTTTCTGGCTTTCCATTTTCCTAAGATGAGCTATAACAGTGGGAGGCAGAAACCACAGACAAGCCTTCCCCTCTCTGGGGCTGGCACTGGATGGATACTGGACATGACTTTCCTGTGTGACTGTAAAGCTGGCCCAGCTCATTCTTCAAGAGCACCAGAAAACTGGGAGGATGGGGGCTATCCCCAAGGGTCTTGGAGCAAACTCACCTTTATTTTAATGAATGAATGAATGAATGAATGAATGGATGAATTTTTACCTTCAGGGTTATCATTGGGGCTTGCTGCCTGCACTACAAATCCACTGCTCCTGCAGTCATTTTTTTCTATATATATCAAATACACACACACACACACACACACACACACACACACACACCTATATGTATTTTTTATAGGACAGAGAAATTGAGAGAGTAGGGGAAGATAGAGAGGGAAGAGAGAAAGTTAGAAACCTGCAGTGCTACTTCACTGCTTATGAAGCGTCCCCTCTGCAGGCAGGAAGCTGAGAACACGAACCCGGATCCTTGCACAGGTCTTTACGCTTCCTACTATGGGCACGTAACCTAGTGTATCACTGCCCGGCCCCTGTTGGTATGCTTCTAAAAACCCCTTCTGTTTCATTAGTTTAATACCCCCTGCTTAACACTGTATTCTATTTACATAACACTGTATTCTATTTACATAACCTCTGTTAACAAGCACCACCCTCCCTCCAGGGCATTGGTGGTTCAGTGGTAGAATTCTTGCCTGCTCTGCCCCCTCTCCTTGTCATACCCTGATTTTCACCAGTCACTTTTCTCTCCACCCTTGCTGCGTCGCATCCTGTTCCCACCCTACTGGGCTAGTATATTTATAAGGACGAGATTGTTTGTAGTTTTTTAGTTTAGCTTAGCTCGGCTTAGATTGTGCTGCGTCCTGCATGAATAAAGAGATATTGCGTACAGCTCAACCATGAGTCCCCGAGTCTCTGTTCACCGCTGCGAAGCTAGCCCGGCCTGCTGGAGCTCCCCAACAAAAACAACATAATGGCGCCCAACGTGGGGCCGGACCTGCGCAACTCCCAGATAAGTGAAGACTTTGCCTACCTATGCACTATGGTCTTCTCTTCTGCTTATGAAGAGGTTTGCCAAAGCCTCTAATGTTTCATCATGAGACAGTTACTCTGTCTCTGGAACATTTTGCTCTGGGCCACACTTTGTTTCCCTGACCGGGAACTTTGGTTTCTTGTGACCCTAATCATAGAGCTTGGGAGATGCACTGAGATTTCTCCTTGGACTTTCTGGATTCCCTCGCCCATGTTTCCTGAGGAGAAGGACTGCATTTTGCTCCCAGCCACAATTTGGTTCTTTATGACCGTCGTAGACCTTGGGATATGCTCGGAGATTTCCCCTGGGACTTTCTGGACTTCTTCTCGAATGTTTCCCATGGAGAAGGACTACTCTAATTTGAGGAACATTCTCCAGTACCGTGGCAGTCCCCAAGAAAGGAGACATGTGGTTAGTTCTACTCTCCTGATTGGATTCTTTCTTCGATGGGAAGACACTTTTAAAAATGGGTGCCTGAAGCAATCCAGCAAGAACAGTCAGAAGCACCCTAAATGGAATTTCGAGGAGCTTTTTGGACTAGGATGCCCTCTGGGGACTCTTGATGCTACATGGTGAGATCTGTTTCGTAAGAGAGTGATTTGAATGACTGAATTTTTGTTTGACATTGACTTAAAAAAAATGCTGGACGCAGCCATGATTTCTAGAGACATCCAGAAACAATCCAAAAAATTGTTTTTTCCCTCCTTTGATTTCTTTTTTACGTCTTGGCATAAATCTGAAATGTTTAATCCTCAAAATGGTATGAGTTATGGGCAGGGCAGATAGTGCAATGATTATGTTAATTATTCTCATGCCTGAGGCTTCTACCGTGGTTCTTCTGTTTACCTTTCCACATTTTATTGAGTTTAAACTGTTTAAACAACCTTAAAATCATACTAGAAAGGACTTCCAATTATAATGGAGTTATCAATTATAGTAAACTTCTAATCTGCTACAAGTTTTGTTTGACAAGTAAGTGAATTTCAGCTGTCAAGTCTTCACATGAAAAAGCATCTACTCAAATGGAATTCCTGGAAATCCATTTGGATGCTGTTCTCTGACATCATCGCCCACAAGACAGAATGACTACAACACACCCCCGGAAACCAATGATGTGACCTGGCACGACCTGAAGAAACAGATTCACAGACTCCAAAGCTCACTCTCTACAGAAAAGCAGAATTCTGGTGGTCGACATTCCCCATGGAGACAGACATGCAGTGTTTCATCCCTTGGCATTTTCTTCTGTGGTCAGCTACTTTGGACTGACACCTCCATCGGACTTACTGGTACATGCTGCTGTGTTTCTCAAAGACTAACTTCAGCCAATTGCCTTGAGAGTTTATAGACCATGTCCCCTCACCTGCAGGCTCTTCCTCCAGAGCCAGAAAACTCCCCCTCCTTATTAGGTTATGCCCACAGAGGCAGGAAACGCCCTTTGAGGCAAGAGATGCCCCCAGAGGCATGAAGCGCTCCCAGAGGCAAGAAATGCCCTTTCACCTGCTAGGCCTTGCCCTTTGAGGCATGAAACGTTCCCCTTGGCATCACACTGGTTATTGCTGCTCGCCTATTTTGTTTTCCATGTCTTATGCCAGTTCTTTTGAAAACACCTGTACGATATAGGTTTCTGTTCACCCCGCAATCCCGATACTATGGCCATTAGTTAAAAAGAAAGGGGGAATTGTTGGTATGCTTCTAAAAACCCCTTCTGTTTCATTAGTTTAATACCCCCTGCTTAACACTGTATTCTATTTACATAACACTGTATTCTATTTACATAACCTCTGTTAACAAGCACCACCCTCCCTCAAGGGCATTGGTGGTTCAGTGGTAGAATTTTTGCCTGCTCCGCCCCCTCTCCTTGTCATACCCTGATTTTCACTAGTCACTTTTCTCTCCACCCTCTCTGCGTCACATCCTGTTCCCACCCTACTGGGCTAGTATATTTATAAGGACAAGATTGTTTGTAGTTTTTTAGTTTAGCTTAGCTCGGCTTAGATTGTGCTGCGTCCTGCATAAATAAGGAGATAACTGCGTACAGCTCAACCATGAGTCCCCGAGTCTCTGTTCACCGCTGCGAAGCTAGCCTGGCCTGCTGGAGCTCACAAACGTAAACAACAGGCCCCCTCAAACTGAACTTTATGGATGGTGGTCCAACTGTCCTGTGTTAGTTTTGCCAGGTAGAGGTTGGTCCCCTTACCCTTCTGACAAATTCCTTCTTCCTAGGCTGATGTTTGAGGTTGGCTCTCTGCTGTGGACCTGTGGAAGTCTGGGGCCTTCCCCACCAGGGGGTAGATGTGGACCAGCCAGATGTCTGGGAACAGTCACACCTGGGGTCCCTGGGAGCCTCAGCAGAGGTCACATGACAGTACCCGGCTGCCTCAGTCAGGGCTCCCTTTACTGGAGGCAAGCACAGGAGAGGCAGATGTGGTAGCAGGGATTAGTACTCCCCAGAACATCTGTGTTTAAAACAAACTCTGCTAGCAAGTTCAGACATGTTTGGAAACAGTTAGCAGATACAAAGAGCTGAGCCATCGACACAGTCTAGGGAAGTCGCCAGGTTCGGAAACAGCTAGAGGCCTACTGGCTGGCAAACCTCAAAGCATCTCGTGGGGAGCAGCATTTATAAGGGTGGCTTCAAGGGCCCAAAGTCAGGGCAGAAGCAAGACAGGAGACATTTCTTGCTTCAGGAAGTGAAAGCGCCACATGAGGAAGCTTCTTCCTTCTCCATGGGTCCCTCCCCCTCAGCCCAGCTTGCCTTAGGCTGGCTCAGGTGTCTTCTCACTCGCCAACATAATGGCAGTCTTGGGAGGGGGTGCCCTTAAGTTCTTGCAGGTCTACAGGTGTCTCTCTTTCTCTCTCCCTCTCTATCTCATCCTCTCTCCATTTCTCTCTGCCCTATCCAATAAAATGGAAAAAAAATGGCTTCCAGAAACAGTGGATTCATAGTGCTGGCACTGAGTCCCAGTGATAACCATGGAAGCAAAAAAAAAAAAGGGGGGGGAATGAGGTTTAGATCAAAGGTTATATGAGGACTCTGGCCACTGTCTGCATGGAAACAACATCAGAAAACTGACAGTATCTCCTTCCTCCACTCCCCTCTCTCCTCTCCAAATGGACATCTTAACCAAGGTGTCAAGAAAGCCAGGGGGGAGGACTTCTCAGAAGTTCTAGTCACAGCAGCAGCCCTGAGTCCTTTCTGGCTCTTCATCCAATCTGTTCATCCATTATTCACCCATTATTTGCCATCCTCTCACTCACCACCATTAGTCATCATAGCCTTCCACAGTTCAGACCTGGCACTAATGACTCAAAGACAAACAAGGCAGTCCCTGTCCTCAGGGAACTTAAACACTTGCCAGGCAAAAAGAAAAAGGCAGCTCTAGGTCATCACCTTCAATGCTTACTATGCACTATCCACTTACAGATGCCTTCAAGCTTGAGCCACCCAACAGCCTCCCAACCGAAAGAGTTATTTCCATTTCACAGTGGGAGGGGGAGCAGTTTTCTAGGTGCTAAGTCCTAACTAGTAAGTGGCCAGGGCAGTGGGATTTGAACCCAGTTTCTCTGATAACAGGATTCAGGTGGTTGGTCCCATCAGGCAGAGGGTGCCCTGAGCAGGAACCAGGGAGTAGTAACACATTTCTGTCTACTGGAGTCAGGAAAGGTTACAGACAGGAGAGTTGAATCTCTGATAGTGAGTAGCTAGCTGGCTATTCAGTACCAGGAAGAGAAAACAGATACAGCATTCTGGGTAGAAGGCCCAGCAGGAGCAGGCTGGTGTCTTTATACATTTTAGGAACTGTAAGCAGTGTGGCTGGGGAAATCTGAACTAGAAGGCAGAGAAGTGGGGAGGCATTCTTTAACAGAGGCCCTGGGGCCATGCCAGGGAGTGGAGTTCCATGCTGTGAGCAGTGAGGGCCAGGTAAGGCCTTGAGCAGAATGAGGTATCTTCAGCATGGCACTGTGGCTACTCAGGGGAAAACAGACAAGTGGGAGTTAAGACTGGTTAAGTCCATCCATCCATCTATCCATCCATCCATCCATCCACCCATCCACCCATCTATCCTCCCACACAGCCACCCACTCATCCAACAACTCAACTACTCACCCATTCATCTACCTCTCCATCCATCCATCAACCCACCCACTCATATGCACCCCATCCACTGATTTAGACACCAATAGCTTCATTGTCTCATATGTTCATTTGTTCATTCATTTATTCACCCCTCCACTCATCTGCTCACTCGATCAATCACACATTTCACACATTCATCAAACATCACCGAACCTCCAATATGTGCCAGATTATGGTGGGGGTCAGGAATTTAGAGTCAAATAGGACCCAGTCAGAAAACTCATGGCCCAACAACTGACAGATTCCAATGCAATGTGATAGTAGCTATAAGACAGGCAAGTAGGCAAGGCACTAAAGACCGTGGAAGCCCAGAGAAGGGGGGTTATTAGCTCAGTTGGGGGACAATCAGGGAAGGCTGTATGGAATAGGTGCCATTTGATCTGGTCCTAGGAACTGAGAGGAATTATTCACAGGAAGAGAGAGAATGGTCTTCCAGAAGAACAGCAGGTAGGGAGGTCTCATTACCAACCAAACCAGGTCCTGCCTCAGACACAGAATTAAATTAAGCTGGGTCACATTTAAAAAAATGACTCTTGGCCATCCACCAGTTTAACAGATGCCTCAGTGACAATCAGCACTTCACGTAAGCTCCAGAGACTCATCTTGGGAGCTGGAACCCAGCTCCCGTTCGCGTGATGGGGGGGGGGGGCTCTGTACACCGTGAGCGAGTGGATGTCAAAAGGGGAGGATGACCCGTCTTTTCCATGACGCTGAAGAATCTAAGCTTGTCCCTCACTCTCAGGCGATATCCGGCTTTGGAAGCAACTGAGTAAGTTGCCTCTTCCAAGAACCTTACCTTGGAACCTGATGGTGTCATTGATGATCTCAAGGGTGTCAGCCACTGCATTGTACTCGCCCACTTTCAACTCCCTGCTGTCTGTGGGAGCAAGAGACAGTGTCTGGTTAGAGTCAAGTCTTGCGCTTGTGCCCAGGTAGAACAAACAAACAAAATTCAGCGTCATCTAGACTGGAACAAACACCCTTGTACACCACCTGGTCCACCAGTCAGTCACTCATCCTCTGCTGTACACCTGTGTGGGGAGCTGACTTCTCTCTTGTTACCAGTCCTTCCTGGCCACTGAAATCAACAGTGTCTGGAACCTTCTCCTGTCATCTGACTCTGCCCACAAGCATCAGACCATCTCTGCCCTCTCAGCCCCAGGGACTTGAAGGTAAAGACAGATCATCCCCTTGGTCCCAGCCCCCAACCACTTTACAAAGCATCATTCATCCTTCTCACCCCATTTGGATCTGCCCTTGAGCCATACTTCTCAATGCCTCTGTCTGTCTTACAGAGCACAGACCCACCGACTGGCCCATCCATCCTCTCCTTCATTCTTGAGGTCATATTTCTAATAATCCCCCTCCCACCCCACCCCCCGAGGAGAAACTGGTATCTTTCAGAGATCACACTGTTCTGTTCAGATATATAGTCAGATTCACTTAATTTATTTGCCATGCTGATGGGGTCAGGTCATAGTCTGGGTACCGGCAGGGAGGAGGATGATGAGCATTGGCCCAGGGTGATCATGGTAAGAGGGAAAGAGAGCAGGAATCTGATGTGACAAAGGCTTATTTCTTTCCAGATGAGAATCAAGATGAGTGGTCGAATGGATGGGAAAGATGGACAGTGGGGGAGGGGGCTAAGAGGCTGGGGGAGGGGGCTCAGGTGTCATCCCCGGGGAAGGTCAATGACAAGTTCCAGTTTGGATGAGCTGAGTTTGAGGAGTCTGTGACTTTGAGTGTGGCAAGAGATATAGAGACATCAGCGTGTCAGCTGGGAGCTAGTGCTGGGGAAACAAACTTTGAGAAATCAAGGAACGAACAAAGGGGGGCGGACTCTTGGAGAGAGCCAACCTCCAGAGGGATGGAGAATCCAAGGTGTGGCCCAGTATGGCCGCAGAGAGGACATCCCAGGCACCGGAGAGAAGAACTGCTTTACAATGGCGCTGACCAGCAGTGTCACAGGCCATGGAGAGACTGTGAGAGCAAGTGGTGATCTGACGCTTGCTCCGTTTCTTGTCAGGAATGCAGGTGCATGGGGGCCCCTAATAAACATTTAGGAAGTGAACTGGGGTTCTGCAGCCAGTGTACCAGGGCTGTGACAGTCACCGCCTCTTCCCCAAAACGGCCCCCGGCCCCACACTGCACATGCAGGATACCACTTGTCTGGGTCATGAGTGGAATAATATGCAGGCAGAGTGGAATAAAGCACCAGGGGCCGGGGAATGGGGTGTCTGGCACCGCCGTGAGCCCCCAGCCATGCAGCCTGCGCCTGCACTCACACAGCTCACTGGCTTGCTCCAGGGCACCAAGTACTCAGTGTCCCACGACGCCCAACAGCACTGCCCTCTCTCCCTGATGTGGGTGTGGGGCTTGCACACTCCTGCGTAGAAAATTGTGAATGTGTGTGTGTGTGTGTGTGTGTGGGGGGTCCAGCGGTGGCTCACAGGGTTAAGCGCACATAGTACCAAGTGCAAGACCTGCACAAGAATTTGCGGGTTTGAGCCCCCGCCTCCCTACCTGCCTCCTCTCTCAATTTCTCTCTGTCTTATCCAATAAAATGGAAAAAAAAAGCTGCCAGGAGCACTGGATCTGCAGTGCCGACACTGAGCCCCACTGATAGCCCTGAGGGCAATAAAAAGAAAAGAAAAGAAAAACTGTGAGTCAGTCTTAACCCATCCTGGTCTACAGATGAAGGGGGGGGCTCTGGGGAGTTCAGTGAGGCTTGGAAATGCAGCTGAGACTAAGTGGGTTCCTAAATGTGCTCCCCTGGCAGTGGATTCAGAGCACTGGCGATAGTGCTGGTTGTGGTCCGGGGGGTGGCGCAGTGGATAAAGTATCGGACTCTCAAACATGAGGTCCTGAGTTCAATCCCTGGCAGCACATGTACCAGAGTGATGTCTGACTCTTTCTCCTCCTATGTTTCTCATTAATAAATAAATAACATATTAAAAAAATACTTGCTCGTCATTGAGCTCATGTGTACTGAGTGTCTGCTCTGGGCCAGATCCAGTAAGTAACAACAGCATGTGATGAAGAACCCCCTAAGAGCAGCATGGAAGGTGCTGAAAGGCTAAAGTCCTCTTCTCATCCTCCACCAAGGAGGCCTTGGATATGCTGGATGTTCAATGACGCTTATGTTCAATTCATCAGTTTAAAATAGCTTAATCAATTCAATCATTCATTAAAAAACATTTATTGGGCACTTTAATTGAACCAGGCTCTATGCAGGACATTATGGATACATAAGAGTTTTTAAAAATATATATTTCTTATTATCTTCATTTATTTATTGGATAGAGACAGACAGAAATTGAGAGGAAGAGGGAGACACAGAGGGAGAGAGGTAGAGAGACACCTGCAGCCCTGCTTCACTATTCATGAAGCTTTCCCCCTGCAGGTGGGGACCAGGGGCTTGAACCATGGTCCTTGCTCATTATAACGTGTGCTCAACCAGGTGCGCCACCACCCAGCCACCCCCCCGATATTTTAAAAAATTTTATCCCATTATTTTTTATCAGGAGTCAACTAACCGCAGTTTACTGGTAGGCTCCCCAAAAGATCCAGTTTGCAAATTTGGGAAAAGGGTTCAACCACAAGGTGAGTCTCTTTCCTTTCTTTCTTCCTCCCCTTCCTCCTTCCCTCCTTCCCTTCTTCCCTCCCTCCCTCCTTCCTTCCTTCCCTGCAACTCCCTAACCCCAGGAGGAAGAAGTAGGGACATGGCTTTTTGCTTTAGCAGGTTCCCACTCTGACTCCTCTCAACTCCGATGTCCATTCTTCTATATGTCCTAGATCTCAGCTCAGAGAGACGTACATGTCCTTTTAATTCAGTGGCATTTCTCTATGCAAACACTAAATCTGAAGAAGAAGACTTCCAGAAATCACTCCCATTCACTGTTGCAGCAAAATCAATAAAATACCTAGGAGTAAAGCTGACCAAAGAAGTGAAAGACTTGTATACTGAAAACTATGAGTCACTATTCAAGGAAATAGAAAATGATACCAAGAAATGGAAAGACAGCCCATGCTCATGGATTGGAAGAATTAATATCATCAAAATGAATATTCTCCCCAGAGCCATATACAAATTTAATGCGATACCTATCAAAGTTCCAGCAAGCTTCTTTAAGAGAATAAAACAAAAACTACAATCATTTATCTGGAACCAGAAAACACCTAGAATTGCCAAAACCATCTTGAGGAAAAGAAACAGAAATGGAGGCATCACACTCCCAGATCTCAAACTATATTATAAGGCCATCATCATCAAAACAGCCTGGTACTGGAACAAAAAAAAGGCACACAGACAGGTGGAACATAATTGAAAGCCCAGAAGTACATCCCCACACCTATGGACATCTAATCTTTGATAAGGGGGCCCAAAATATTAAATGGAAGAAGGAGGCTCTCTTCAATAAATGGTGCTGGGAAAACTGGGTTGTAACATGCAGAAGAATGAAACTGAATCACCTTATCTCACCAGAAACAAAAATCAACTCCAGATGGATCAAGGACCTGGATGTTAGACCGGAAACTATCAAATACCTAGAGGAAAACATTGGTGGAACACTCTCCCACCTAAACCTGAAGGGCATCTTTGATGAAACATGTCCTTTTAATTGTAGCTTCACTTTCTCTCCCCCCCCCCCCAGATACAAAACAAAAAGATCTTGGTTGGAAGCTGGATGGTGGTGCACCTGGTTGAATACACATGTTACAATGTACAAGGACCCACGTTGGAGCCCTTCACTCCCCACCTGCAGGGGGAAAGTAGTGAAGCAGGTCTGTAGGTGTCTGTCTTTCTCTCCCCTTCTCTATCTTCCCCTCCTTTCTTGATTTCTCTCTGTCCTATCCTATGGAAAAAATGGCCTCCAGAAGCAATGGATTCATAGTGTCGGCCACTGAGCCCTGGCGATAACCTTGGAGGCAAAAAAAAAGAGGGGAGGGTGGGAGGTAGCGCAGCAGGTTAAGTGCATACAGCACCAAGCGCAAGGACCAGCATAAGGATCCTGGTTCGAGCCCCTGGATCCCCACCTGCAGGGGAGTTGCTTCACAGCAGTGAAGCAGGTCTGCAGGTGTCTATCTTTCTCTCCTCTCTGTCTTCCCCTCCTCCCTCGATTTCTCTCTGTTCTCCAACAATGACAGCAACAACAGCAACAATAACAACAATGATAAACAAGGGCAACAAAAGGGGGTAAAAATAGCTTCCAGGAGGAGTGGATTCATAGTGTAGCACCTAGCTGTTGGTCTGCTTCTAAATTCTGCTTATAAGACCTTTTGTTTTGATCATCACATCAGGTTCGCTTGTATTACTTAAGATGTGGTCTATTTACATAATAATCACTGTTTTACCTGGGTCCTGCCCTGCCTGCAGGGTATTGGTTTAATCCCCACTGGTTAGATGGAAGCTTTCTACGTTCTGCTCCTGCTCTTTTTTTGCTCCGCCCCCTCTCCTAGTCATTTTCCTCTTGCTTGCCACTTCCGGTGAAGAGATGCATAAAAGGCGATGTATCTGATTAATAAACAAGATACTGCTTCCCAGCTCAGCCATGCATCCCTGGTCATCTCTCTACCGCCCGTGAAGCTAGCCCAGCCCGGCAAATGGCGCCCAAACAGGGACTGGCGCCTAGCCCTAGCAATAAACCTAGAGGCAAAAAAAAAAAAAAAAGGTATCCTTAAGGTAAAAGTGGTCAAATGATGAGGACAGGTCATTCACAAATGGTTAATGGGCAGGAAAAGAGATACCCAAGCTTATTCAGAATCAGAGAAATGATATTTGCCACCACAAAATGCTGCTTTCTACTTTAGACTGGCAATCTGTACGTGAGCAGGCCACAGCAAGGATTGCTGGGAGCAAGCGCAAGGATTGCTGGGAGCAAGCGACACAGAAGTCTTCATGCCGGTGGGAACAGAGTTGAGTCCGAAAGCACAAGGACATTCCTTATTTGTGGATGCAGGGAGAGTGGGTGACAGAGGTGAGGACGAGCCTTGTGGAGAGAGCAGGGAGGAGCTACAGCCTCCATGTCCACCCAGGAATACGGGGGCACCATAGGAAGACCAGAAATGCTGACTATGGGGGGGGGAAACACCCAGAAATAGGTGAACAGATCTGGTCCAGTTGCACTGATCACACTTGAAATATATGCGCTCAGGGCGGCTTTGCACATTCTGCAAGGACATGTACAAATACAATATATACATGAAACATCAGAATGTCTTTCATGGGGTGTGAGTGTGTGTGTGTGTGTGTGGGGGTCACGGTGGGTCTGAAAGCAAGTGAGGCATATGTTACCATGCCCAAGGACCTGGGTCCTAGCCCCTGGTCCTGTTACGAAGCGACAGTTTCATAAGCGGCAAAGCAAGGCTGCAGGTCTCTCTCTCTCTCTCTCCTCATTTCTCTCTCAATTTCTCTCTGTCTTACCAAGAAATAAATTTAAAAAAATTTAAAAAGTAAAAAAAAAAAAAGGTAACTGATCTGTCTGACAAACCAACTTTGGACTTTGTGAGAACTATGGTTGTGGGGGCTTGGGGGGGAGTGTAGACCTTTAGTGGAGAGTGTGTTCCCTTACACACCATGTGTGGGTATGGAATTATACCTCTGACATGTTATAATTGCATAAAACCCTGGTGACTCACTAATTTGGAGAAAAAGGAAAAACAAAAAGAAATTCTGAAAGGGGGAAGCTAAGAAAAACTTCAATAGTAGAACATAGTTCACAGAAATCTGAGGTCCCAGGTTCAATCTCTGGCATCACCATATACCGATCTGAGTGGTATTCTCTCCTCTCTCTCTCTCTCTCTCTCATAGAAACAAAATAAATCTTTAACAGGGAGTCAGGCAGTAGTGCAGCAGGTTAAGTGTGTGTGGTGTAAAGTGCAAGAACCGGTGTAAGGATCCCAGTTCAAGCCCTCAGCTCCCCACCTGCAGGGTAGTCGCTTCACAGGCGGTGAAGCAGGTCTGCAGGTGTCTATCTTTCTCTCCCCCCTCTGTCTTCCCCTCCTCTCTCCATTTCTCTCTGTCCTACCTAACAACGATGACATCAATAACTACAACAACAATAAAATAAACAAGGGCAACAAAAGGGAAAATAAATAAATATTTTTATAAAAGGAAAATAAATCTTAAAAAATTTTTTTATTATATTTGTTTATTGGATAGAGACAGCCAGAAATTGAGAGGGAAGGGGGTGGTAGAGAGGGCGAGAGACAGAGAGACACGTGCAGCCCGGCTTCACCACTCACAAAGCTTTCCCCTGTAGGTGGGGGGGGGGCTTGAACCTGGGTCCTTGCGTACGCTCAACCAGGTGCGCCACCTCCTGGCCCCCTAAAATAAATCTTTAACAAAGAAGGAATCCTGGGGATAAAGTGCTGATGCACCTGGTAGAGTGCATGCACCACAGTGCATAAGGACCTGGGTTCAAGCCTACTTGCAGGGTTCAGGAAGCTTCATGAATGGTGAAACAGTGCTACAGGTACCTTGCTCTCTACCTCCTCCCCCTCTCAATTTGTGTCTCTATCTAAAAATAAATACATAGGGTATATTAAAAAATAAAATTCTAGAGGGGATGCAGTCTGGGATCACCATGTAGTGTATCCGAGAGAAGTTATTCAATAGTTGCTGTGACCCTTTTCTGTGACGGTAGCCACACCAGGGACATTCACTCTCATGTTGCTGGACGCTCACTGTCACTCTCACAGCAAAGAAGATGATCATCTGTAACCTCGCCTCCCCAGAGCCCTCTCCCACTAGGGGAAGATAGAGACAGGCTGGGGGTGTGGATCCACCTGCCCACACCCAAATCCAGCAGAGAAACCATTACAGAAGCATCTTCTGCACCCCCAAAACAACTTTGATCCATACTCCCCATGGGGGAGAAGTGGTAAGAGGAAGAGGATCAGAGGGCTCTCTGAACTCCACCTCCATCAGGACCTGGAGAAAGAGGAGGGAAAAATGAGGAATATTTAGATGTAGTCATAGGGTCGTGTATGGTTTAGTGGAGGAAGAGAGGACGAGACCTGAAAGAAAAAGGGGGCAATTATGTACAAATGTAGACAGATAGTTGCAGAGATGATAGTTAATCCATGCCTGCATCTTGGGAGACCCATGGTGGTTTGCAGTGGAGGGACTTGGGATTCACAACTCTGTAGGTGGGAACGATGTAAAATTATACCCGTTACCATGTAATTTTGCAAATCAATATTGAATCTCCAATAAAAATAATAAAAAGAGAAAATGATCATCTGTTACTGTACTGTGTTAAGATGAACAGTGAAATGATGGCTGAGGGAGGAGAGGCCACAGGGCCTGGCTAGCGGTGATTATTCATGTCTGCTTCAAAGTTAAGATACTTTCCACATGAGGAGGGGTGAGTCTCCCATTACTGGGGGCATTCAAGCAGAGGTAATGCTGCAGACTCAGGAAGGCTGGGTGGTGGTGCATCCTGTAGAGCACACATGCGCAAGGAACTGGGTTCAAGCCCCTAGTCCCCACCTGTAGGAAGTCTTGATGAGCAGTAAAGCAGTGCTGCAAGTGTCTGTCTTTCTCTCTCTTGCCCTCCTGCTTCTCAATTTTTTTCTGTCTATGTCTGTATAAAATTAAAAAAAAAAGGAGAGTCAGTCCCTGGGCAGCTGGCCTCATCAATGTATCCTAAAGTCTCACCTCCCCAGAGCCCCACCCCACTAGGGAAAGATAGAAACAGGCTGGGCGTATGGATCCACCTGCCAACACCCATGTCCAGTAGAGAAGCAATTACTGAAGCCAGACCTCCCACTTTCTGCACCATAAAAATAATTTTGATCTGCATTCCCAGTGGGGGAGAAATGACATGGGGAAGAGGACCAGAGGGCTCTGAACTCCAACTCCATCAGGACCTGGAGAGAGAAGAGGAAAAAGGGAGGGACATCTGGATGTGGTCATAGGTGTCTGTGTGACTTGGAGAAGAGAAGACGGGACCCTAGGGGGGAAGTGTCCAATTATATACAAATATGGACAGATAATTGTAGAAGTAAGAGTTAACTCATATCTGTAACCTTGAGAGGACTGCTGTAGCTTTCGATGGAGGCACTAGGGCCTCAGAATTCTGGTGGTGGGAATGGTGCAGAGGTGCACCTGTTATCTTGCAATTTTTTAAATCAATATTAAATCACTGATAAAGGGGCCAGGTGGTGGCACACCTGGCTGGTGTAACATATGTTACAGTACACAAGGACCTGGGTTCAAGCCCCCAGTCCCCACCTACAGGGGTAAAGCTTTGCAAGTGGTGAAGCAGGGCTGCAGGTCTCTCTCTCCCTCTGTCTCCCCCTCCCCTCTCAATTTCTGGTTGTCTTTATCCAATAAGTAAATAAAGACAATTTTTTTTAAAAAAGATGCTCCCTCACTGCTAAATCACGAATGAAAAAATTTGTAAAGAGGAGTCATTTCCGTTTGGCATAGAGCTTATGACTCAGTGAGACACAAGTTCTGCCAAAAATTTCTGTCTTCCAGACCATCTTCCTGGGGCACCATGAAAGGAAGGCCCTGAATTACGAGGTGCCACAGTCAAGGTCAGGCGCCCAGTCAGAATGAGTAACATTAACGTGTATCCTTGTCTCTTCCTGACCCATATCCTGCTGGGGCACCCTGGCATTTAGTGAAATGGATCAGTCCTCTTCATTATATCAAGTCAAGTGTCAGTCTGACAAATTAGCCTTCCCCTGCTTGGGACTTGGTGGAGAGGACTGTGATGTGTGTCTTCCTTGACAGGAGGGAAAGAATATTAAAAAAAAAAAAATTAGCCCTGAAAGTCTCAAATTGGTCACATGCATACTCCCGCCCCCCCCCCCCCCCATCTTGAAAGTTTTCTTGCAGGTTCTGGGAAATTATCTTCCTGATTTTTATTCCAGGCCCTGGCACGAATCCAGAGAGATTATGAAGCCCCTAGAGGGGAGGGGGCAGGGGGCTGTATCTTATTCATCTTGGCTTTCCCCACCCCCAAGGACTTGGTAAAATGCCTGGCAGATGCTCAGGGAATGCACACTGAGTGGAACTGTATCCTTAGACCAAAAGGTAATTAATGTCTGCAAATGAGAAGGGCAAGCCCGCATTTCATGAAGTACATTTTGAATGACAATTACACTGCCGAAGCCATGGGAGGCCCTGTCCCTTCGAATCAGGTGCTGAAACATAAAACTCCAAAGCCGCAGTCCTTTCTGCGGTGCAGGAGCTGCGTGAAGTTCAAGCCCATTACCACTTTTTGGATTTCTTACAAACAGGCCTAATGAAGGCAGGGACAGTGAGTTAGAGCAACAGATGCTAAGATTTCATGAGGAGCGGTACAAACAAGCCTCTAATCATAGCTCCACTCCACTTCCTTCCCTGCTGCAAATTTTGAGTCTTGTTTAGACTCAGGCAGTAACATGGCGGCTTCTCCTCCTTCTCCTTCTCCTTCTTCTCTCTCTCTTATAGAAAAGGGGTGATTATAAAAAAAAAACTGGGAGTCGGGCGGTAGTGCAGTGGGTTAAACCCAAGTGGCACAAAGCGCAAGGACCAGCAAAAGGATCCCGGTTTGAGCCCCCGGCTCCCCATCTGCAGGGGAGTCTCTTTACAAGTGGTGAAGCAGGTCTGCAGGTGTCTGTCTTTCTCTTCCCCTCTGTCTTCCCCTCCTCTCTCCATTTCTCTCTGTCCTATCCAACAACAATGACATCAATAACAACAATAATAATTACAACAATAAAACAAGGACAACAAAAGGGAATAAATAAATAAATATATTTTTAAAAAGCTTAATTCCCTAGTATTAATCCTTAGCTATACTCAGTTTTGTAGTCTGGGGGAGGAAGATTGAACTTGGAGTTGGAAAAGGGTCTAAACTTTTAGTCCATTAGCTTCAAGGTATAGTCAGCAGGATGCTAAGTTCCTGCCTCATACAGCAGCCAGGGCGGGGAGGGGCAGGTCACTCAGAACACTGCCTGACACCAGGGTCAAAATAAGGCCTGAGGCAGTGTAGGAGCTGGCAATCCCAGGGTGGGGGCAGGCCTGCCTTCTGGGTAGATTCCATAAAATTCCCAGGAAACAGAATCTGAAGCAGCCTACAGCCAATGAGGGCTTACCTCAGGCAAGTCCCTTTCCCCTCTCCCCTCCTTCTGCCTCAGATTCCCTTCTGTGAAGTGAGATGATAACCAGAAGCCCTTCTAATGTGGTGTCCTAGTCGGTAATGCAAAGTCTCTCCATTCTGACAGACAGGCACCTACCTCTGAGTCCCTTATATTAGGAAACTGGCGGGTGCAGATTTCAACATGAGCCCCGAATTCTGGTATCTGATGTCAGTCACAAACTAACAAAGCCTCCCTCTGTCAGTAGGATCAATGTCTGCATCATCAACGTTGTCAATGTTAATTTATTACTTGACCATCAGGGTTATCGCTGAGACTCGGAGCCTGCACAACTCGACCATTCCCAGTGGACTTTTTCTTTTTTCTAAACTTTACTTTTTATTTATTTTACTTGATAGAAAAGAGAGAAGCTGAGAGAGGAGCAAGGTTGAGATAGGGAGAGAGACAGAGAGACACTGGCAGCACTACTTCACTGTTTGTGAAGCTTCCCCCTGTTGGTGAGGACCAAGGGCTTGAACCTGCGTCCTGGCGAGTGGGTAATATGTACACTTAATTAAGTGCGCCAACTGCTCCCACCCCAGTAGACTTTTTTTCTTCCTTTATTGAGGGGGAGTTAGTGGTTTAATGTCCACAGTAAAATACAGTACTTTGGTACGTGTGTACATTTCTCAGTTTTCCACATAACACTCTAACCCCCCACACTGAGCTGCTCCTCCTCCGCCATCATGTTCCAGGACCTGAGCACTGCCCCCACCTGACCTCAGAGTCCTTTACTTTGATGCAATACACCAAAGCCAGGCCAAGTTCCATTGTGGCTTTCCCTTCTGTTCTTATTTTTTAACTTCTATGAGTGGGATCATCCCATAGTCATCCTTCTCATTCTGGCTGATCTCACATGATTCTTTGCAGCTCCATCCAGATGAGGTGAAGAAGGTGAATCATTTTTAATAGCTGAGTAGTATTCCATTGTGTATGCAGACCATAATTTCCCCAGCCACTCATCTGTTGTTGCTTCTAGGTTTTGGCTAATCACAAATTGTGCTGCTATGAACATACATACCCACAGATCTTTTTGGATGGTCGTGTTTGGTTCCTTAGGATATATCCCCAGGAGAGGAATTGCAGGGCTATAGCGTAGGTCTCCAGTGACTTTGTTTTTAGTAGAGGGCGAGAGACAGAGAGAAACAGAGCAGAGACAAAGAGAAGGGAAGAAACCCGCATCGCTGTTTCCCCCTGCAGGTGGGAACTGAGGACTTGAACCTGGGTCTCTGTGCATGGTAACATGTGGCGTCTACCTCATCATCATCACCATTATTATTGTTGTTATTGCTATTATCACTAGTATTATATGTGCTTTGTTGTCATGGTTTTCCATGGGGCTTCATGCCTGCAGGATTCCACTGCTTCTAGCAGCCCCCACTTTTTTAGACAGAGGGTGAGAGACACAGAGGGAAGGAGGGAGAGGGGGAGGGAGGGAGAGAGAGAGAAAGAGAGAGAGAGGGAGAGAGAGAGGGAGGGAGAGAGAGAGAGGGAGGGAGAGAGAGAGGGAGGGAGGGAGAGAGAGAGGGAGGGAGAGGAAGGGAGAGAGAGAGAAAGAGAGAGAGAGAGGTAGGGAGAAAGAGAGAGAGAGGGAGGGAGGGAGGGAGAGAGAGAGGGAGGGAGAGGGAGAGAGAGAGGGAGGGAGGGAGAGAGAGGGAGGGAGGGAAAGGAAGGAGAGAGAGAGGGAGGGAGAGGGAGAGAGAGGGAGGAGAGAGAGAGGGAGGGAGAGAGAGAGGGAGGGAGAGGGAGAGAGAGGGAGGGAGAGAGAGAGGGAGGGAGAGGGAGAGAGAGAGGGAGGGAGGGAGAGAGAGGGAGGGAGAGAGAGAGAGGGAGGGAGAGGGAGAGAGAGAGGGAGGAGGGAGAGAGAGGGAGGGAGGGAAAGGAAGGGAGAGAGAGAGAAAGAGAGAGAGGGAGGGAGAGAGAGAGAAAGAGAGAGAGGAGGGAGAGAGAGAGGAGGGGAGAGGAGAGAAGAGAGAGAGGGAGAGAGAGAAGAGAGAGGGGAGAGAGAGAGAGGAGAGAGAGAGGGAGGGAGAGAGAGAGAAGAGAGAGAGGGAGAGAGAGAGGGGGAGAGGAGTGAGAGAGAGAGAGAGAGGGAGAGAGAGAGGGAGGGGAGAGAGAGAGAGGGAGGGGAGAGAGAGAGGGAGGGAGGAGAGGAGAGAGAGGGAGGGAGAGGGAGGGAGAGGGAGGGGAGGGAGAGGGAGGAGGGAGGGAGGAGGGAGAGAGAGGAGGAGGGAGGAGAGAGGGAGAGGGAGGAAGAGAGAGAGGGAGGGAGGGAGGGGAGGGAGGGAGAGAGAGAGAGAGAGAGAGAGAGAGAGGCACATCCCACTGCTGGTGAAGCTCCCCTGTGCAGGTCCCATGTGTGGCCAGGGGCTCAAGCCTGGCTCTACCACAATGGGCTGTCACCCCCAGTCACCCCCCTCAATATCTGTCTTAAAACACGCAAACAAGAGTCTCAGCAAGAGGCAACTCTGATGTTCAAACAGAAGCTAGGCACAGATGGGCTGGAGGGAAGTCTCCCAGCAAGAGGTGTCACTCAGGCAGAGGTGCACTGAAGAGCAAGGATGCTGGTACTCAGGGGAGGTTTAGTGGCAGCCATCCCTCCTCACTGAATAGCTGTGCATCCCTGAGGGGAAATGTGTCCTTCCTTGGGCCTCAGTTCCTCCATTTATACCACAAAGTAGTAGAATGTTGTTAACATTAAGGTCCTGCCTTTTATTTTATTTTGTCACCAGCTTTATTGCTGGGGGGGGGCTCAGTGTCGGCACTACAAATCCACTACTCCCCGAGGTCATTTCCCCCTCCCCTCCCAGTTTTTATTAGACAGGACAGAGAGAAATAGAGAAAGGATGGGGAGCTAGAGAGAGGGAGAGAAATACAGGCACTTGCAGACCTGTTTCACTGCTTGTGATGGACCCAGAGCTGGCCAGGAGCAGGGGCTTGAACCCAGGTTCTTGCGCTTGGTAATACATGTGCTTAACCAGGTGCACCGCTGCCTGGCCCCTTGTTGGGGGGGGGCAGTGACAAAGGGTAGGCAGACAAGAAGGCACGCGGGGTGGGAGCATGCCCCACACTAAGGAAAGCTTGATTTGCCCCAGAGAAGTGTCACAACTTTTGTAAATGTAATAATCATAATCACTACCTTGTGCTTAACAAAAAAAAAATCAGATGCACATGTTTCTATGTGTCATGTCATCTAGCTTTTCCCCCACAGCCCAAGGAAGTAGATCAGACTATGATCCTATTTTATAGATGAGGGCGCTGAGGCTCAGAGGGTGGAAGCCGCTTCCTTGCTGTACACATCAGAGGTCTGAGCTCAGGTGGCCAGTTCCACCTCTGTGTGACTGTGAACTCAGCTGCTTTCTTTAAGCCTAGAGCCAATCAACAGGAATGCTGTCTAATTCTCAGATCCCCCAAAAATATGGCAATAAAATTGGCATGCATTTGTAACCGTGATGGGCCAATCGATATTTTACAAAATATTCTTCTGGAATGATATCATTTGAGAACTGGAGATGTGACAAGATAATTTAGTTGCAATCACTCATAAAAAAAAAAAAGAGTATCTTTGCCAAGCTGCTTACTTTGTTCAGCCAGTGAAGAAGTAAGACTTAACAAATGGGAAAATAATTACGTTTGCCTAAAATTACATCTTTTGTGAATGCCAGAGAGCTGACGTGCGTTTCAATTACCTGCCATGGGGAGACAAATGGGTGAATGTGCAAGACTGCATTACGGAGCTACAGTCCTGAAGAACACCTCCTCTCACTGGTCTGGATCCAACTGGGATTTGTCTGAATGAATCGGCATAACCTGATTTCATCTCATGCTTTCCCTGCATGGCTCTGGTATCTGTTCAAAGTGTGTAGATGCAGAAGGCACTTCTCCTATTTCAGGATTTTTCCAGATGCTCCAAATCACTGCCTGAATGCATGACCAGCCTGGAAGTTTTGATAAACCGTCTTGCTCACTACAGTCCTGTGCTGAGGTGAAGTGTCCACCTGTGGCCACCAGTTTCGTTCCTCTCAGATGCCTCTTGGGTTCTGATAACACATTCCCCTGCCTGGACCTCCCTTTTCTCCTTTTTATATGAAAAGCTGGATCTGGATAGCTTTCTAGACCCTCTGGAAACCTCCAGGGCAGAAAAATCCAACATACTAGTTGTTTCATTAAAAGGAGGAGGAGGAGGAAGAGGGAGGAGAGGAGAGAGGAGGAGGAGGAAGAGGAGAAGGAGAAGGAGGAGGAGAAGGAGAAGAAGAAGAAGGAGAAGAAGAAGAAGAAGAAGGAGAAGAAGAACCTCCCCTCCCCACTACAGAAAGATAGAAACAGGCTTTGGGGTGGATCAACCTGCCAACGCCCATGTCCAGTGGAGAAGCAATTACAGAAGCCAGACCTCCCACCTTCTGCACCTCATAGAGATCTTTGGTCCCTACTCCCAGGGGGATAAAGAATAGGGAAGCTTCAATGGAGGGGATGGGACAGGAAACTTTGGTGGTGGGGGCTGTGTGGAACTTTCCCCTGTTATCTTACAATCTTGTTCATCATTATTAAATCACTAATAAAAATAAAAAGTGGACTGTACATAAGTGTGTGTGTGTATGTGTGTATGCTAATCACAGATTAGAAGAGACTAGAGAGACACCTTATCGTCAGATGCAACGAGGGGAGTGTGTGTGTATTCTTCAGCAAGTCAAGTCAAGAGGCTATTATTATTATTATTGCCTCCAGGGTTGTTGCTGGGGCTCAGTGCCTGCACCATGAACCCACTGCTCCTGGAGGCCATTTTTTCCTCCTTTTGTCGCCCTTGTTGTTATAGCCTTGTTGTGGTTATTATTGTTGTTGTTGATGTCGTTCGTTGTTGGATAGGACAGAGAGAAATGGAGAGAGGAGGGGAAGACAGAGAAGGGGAGAGAAAGACAGACACCTGCAGACCTGCTTCACCACCTGTGAAGCGACCCCCATGCAGGTGGGGAGCCAGGGGCTCGAACCGGGATCCTTCCACTGGTCCTTGTGCTTTGCACCACATGTGCTCAACCCACTGCCCAACCCACTATTATTTCTTAATTATTTAAAGATAATCAGTGGATCAACAGCAACTGAGTTATTAAGAATGGCTGTGAGATATTTTGGGTGAGGTATGTATATTATGGCAATGTTCTAAAAAGCTTCTGTCCAGTATAAACACCATGGAGGCCAGGCGGTGGCACACCCAGTTGAATGCATGCCTTACCAAACACAAGGGCCCAGGTTCCAGTCCCCAGGCCTGACCTGCAGCGGGGGAAGCTTCACAAGCAGTGGAGCAGGGCTGCAGATGTGTCCTTCTATGCCTCCCCTTCTTTAGCCCCCCCGCCCACATCCCCCTGCTCAATTTCTTGCCGTCCTATCAAGTACAAAAAGAAAAAGGTGAAAAAAAAGTGGCTGCTGGGACAGGTGGATTCATAGTCTAGGCACTGAGCCTCCGTGACAACCCTGGTGGGAAAGAAAGAAAGAAAGAAAGAAAGAAAGAAAGAAAGAAAGAAAGAAAGAAAGAACACTGCAGTATTTACAGATTAAAATGAGGGGAAAATGGAACTGGTGTACCTGACTGAACACACATCTAACTTTGCGCGGGCACATGGGTTCAAGCCCTGGTTCCTACCTGCAGGGAGGGGAGCATCATTTATGGTGAAGCGGTGTTGCAAGTGTCTCTCTCTGTCTCTCCTTCCCCCTTTTTAAAAATTTGATAGTACACAATTAATTTGTCTGTTCCAACAGACTAAAAAAAAGGGGGGTAAAGAGAAACAAGGGGGAAAAGTCTGGTTGGTCCTTTTAAAATGTTACAGCCAAAACAAAAGAACAGGAATGATATGAGTAAAGATGAAATACTGGTAGAAGGATGCCAGTGGTTAAAGTCAAGTGATGAAACACAGGGACCCTAATGCAAGTCTCTCAGCTTTAGAGTCTGTCTCAACACTTCTAGGCTCAAAACCAGCAACAATGTAAGATGACTCAGAATATATCCCACCTCCCTTACCTGGAAGCCCTTGGTTATGTGGGAAGACAGACTAGACCCAAGAAGTAATACAATTGAGAAAAACACAATGAATAAGTAGAAATTAATGTTTTCACAAAGAAGTGCTTTCTGCTGGTTGTTTTCTCTTACATGAAACATCTTTTTGATGTATTTTATTTCATAGATACAATATCCCTGAATATAGAGTTCACCAACTAGTATAGTAAAAAAAAAATAATAAGCATCAAAAAGCCTACCTTGAAATTGAGTAAACTTAATGGTCCCCATTCTCTCCCCATTCCGGAACACAACTTGACCCTAAAGACAAAGTGACACAAACAAGAACAAAAGAGAAAAAAAAATGCCACATTAGCCCAGACACTACTGATCCCAACTGAGATGTATTCATTGTACAGTGTGACTATTCCTGCTGGAGGAAAAGACACTCCCCACTGGACCACACATGCAAAATTAAGAGAGTTGCTTCTAAACTGGTTGCAACATTATCTAGTTAATTTGAGGAGTGGAAAATCAATAATGGAACTAATACATGCGAATTAAAGCTGAGATATGCATCACTGTGGTCATCATGGCAATTTATCAAGTACGTGCCCTGTGTTGTGAAGAGACAAAGCCTTCCAGGGTATTGGATGAAGATGAAGGGAGCCAGGAGACTGCTGAGACTGTATGGTGTGAGGGCCCGCAGTGGGGGCTGGAGTTTAGTGAGGATTGCATACGAAGGACAGAGAAGGCTTTGGAAAATTATTCCTGAATGGTGACATCAGCTCCACTTCTAACTGGGCTACAGGGCAGCAGAAAATTAAGCTTCTTGAACCAGTGAGCCCTGACTAGTATCACAGACAGCTGAGCACTCCCCATCGGGGACCAAGGGGGTGAAATAAAATGCCACCTGTCACATCTGCCCTGCTGGCAGATAATGAACTGCCATATGTTGGAGTAAATACACTGGCCGCTTACAGAGAGGGGCTGTGGTCTCTTCTTGACAACAGTCCACCAAAAGTAAGGTGAAATTTGGACTGGGTGTGATGTATTGCACCAAAGCAAAGGACTCTGGGGGAAGGAGGGGATGGGATGGGATGGGATGGGATGGGATGGGATGGGATGGGATGGGATGGGATGGAGGGCCTTTGGAGTCTTAGTGTACGATGGTGGAAAAAGACGTAGGTTGGGGGATAAGTGTCTTGCAGACACCTTTCATGGGGAGCTGAGAGGTTGTGCCTATGTGTCCACAAAACTGTGCTGTAAACCAAGAAAGGGGGGGTGGGGAAAGAGAGCGGCTGTGTTGTCTCTTTGGCAATGGTTTACCCAAATTCTGCAGCCTTGCAAAGAAACTGACATAGTCCCATCAGTGAACCTTTATGACCAGGTTCAATAGAAACAGGGGTGACACTAATTTTTACAGCTCAGGAAACACGTTGAGAGAGGGGTGGTGCCTTTAAATAAGGTCGCTGTGAGTGAGGCTGCTGGATTCAGATTCAAATTTGATTTTCAGGCCCATGCAATCTCATGAGAGCATGTTGTTTCTGATCCAGAAACAGATCCCTTCCCAACTTTCCATTAACATGAAAAAAAAAAAAGGAAAAGAAAGCCATCTTAAAGGTGTCCTGCCTCACTGCCACAGCTACGCTTTAGCATCACCAAATAGCACAGACAATAGTTTGGGTCTCACTCAATTCTCTGGAGAGGGCCAGAAATTACCTTCCTTTGGTGGGAACCCAAAGTCTGAGGCCCTGCGGCTTTCTAAACAAAAAGAATCACTCAACCTGTTCTCTGATCAAAAAACACCCTCTCAGGCCACTTTGACACCTTTTTGAAATCCTGAAGACAGCTGGGGAATAGTATCTGTTGGAAACTAACGCCCACCAAATTCTATATTCAGGTGACAGAAAGCAATTCCCTAGAGTGTGAAAACACTTCAACGGCAGGTGAGACGGGAGCTGTGATTTTATTTCTAGGCATGACTGAAAAACACAGACCGTCTTCCACCAGGATCACTCTTATGCAGATACACCTCTTTGCATGGGGGAGAAAGAGGCAGACGTTGTCCCCAAGGAAAAATTTTTTTTTTCCCTACCTGTGAAGACTCCTAAACTTCTTCAGACTCTATAGCTTACTTACAAATTATGTGGGGATGAGGAGCTGGATAGCAATGTGCCTCACTGAGAGCACACATCCCATGTGTAAAGGTGAGGGCTCAAACCTCTGCTCCCCCCCAAATCTCATCTGTTATATTCTTGCCTTTAGGTTCCAGATTATTAAACAATTTGTTCTTCTTTATATCTTAATGCCTTTTCAGACACCAACTTACAGATGCTACCATGACACCAACCTGACTTCCCTGGGCAGTTGACCTCACCAATGTGTCCTGGAACCCCACTTCCCCCAGAGCCCTGCCCCATTAGGGAAACATAGAAATGGGCTGGGAGTATGGATAGACCTGCCAATGCCCATGTCCAGTGGAGAAGCAATTACAGAAGTAAGACCTTCCACCTTCTGCATCCCATAATGATCTTGGGTTCATATTCTCAGAGATAAAGAATAGGAAAGTTTCCAGTAGAGGGGGTGGGACATGGAACCCTGGTGGTAGGAATTGTGTGGAATTGTACCCCCTCTTATCCTGTGGTCTTGGATATATATATATATATATATATATATATATATATATATATATATATATAATGGAAACACAACACCATAGGATAAGAGGGGTACAATTCCCACCACCAGAACTCTGTATCCCCTCCCCTCCCCTGATAGCTTTCTTATTCTTTATCCCTCTGGAGCATGGACCCAACATCACTGTGGAATACAGAAGGTGGAAGGTTTGGCTTCTGTAATTGCTTCCCCACTGAACATGGGCATTGACAGGTAGATCCATACTCCCAGCCTGCCTCTCTTTCCCTAGTGGGGCAGGGTTCTGAGGAATTGGAGCTCCAGGACACACTGATGAGGTCATCTGTCCAGGGAAGTCCAGTTGGCATCATGGTAGCATCTGGAACCTGGTGGCTGAAAAAGAGTTAACATATAGAGCCATACAAATTGTGGATTAATCATGAACCTAAAGGTTGGAATATTGCAGATGAAGATTTGGGATCTCCGTTTTGAAGATAGCTAGTAGGCCTATTTTAGGTATATTCCAAAGGGCCTATGACTTTATTAGTTTTTTTAAAAAAATCTCTGCTCCCCTCCTGCAGAGGGGAAGCTTCATGATTGGTGGAGCAGTACTGCAGATGCCTCTCTCTCTCTCTCTCTCTCTCTCTGTTTGCTTCTAGGGTTAACTTGGGCTCAGTGTTGGCACATAGCTTCTGGAAGCCATTTTTTCCATTTTTTTTGGATAGGAAAGAGAGAAATAGAGAGGAGAGGGGATATACAGGGAGAGAGAATGACAGACACCTGCAGACCTGCTTCACTGCTTGTGAAGCGACTCCCCCTGCAGGCGGGGAGCTGGGGGCTTGAACCTGGATCCTTTTGCTAGTTCTTGTGCTTAGTACTATGTGTGCTTGACTGGGTGCACCGCCACCTGGTCCCCTCTTCCCTCTCAATATCTCGATCCTGTTAAAGAAAATAAAACAAAACAAATAAGAAAAAAAAAAAAAAGGAAAATGGCCGCTGAGAGTGTTGTATTCTTCACATAGGCACTGAGCCCCACTGATAACCCTACTGACAATGAGAAACCAAAGATGTGGAATCGTTTTTAAAACTTGGGTGGAATAATACTGGAGACTGAGGTGGGTGTCAGTGAAGAGGAATCTCTATTTACTTCCTCCCCCCCCCCATTTTAAAACAAAACTAATTAAACTATCTTTGAAGTAAAACCTGTCGTGTGTGTCACTTTTCCCACTGTGATGAATTTTACCTGCAGTGGCTTCTATCAAGACCTTAATTCTTAGTCACCACAGGGGAGGCGAGTGTCTGAACCTCAGATCTGGGTACAGTGTCTTTGAGGACAGTTCTTGAACACTGACAGCATAGACCTAGCCCAGCTCTTGGCCCATAGCAGGCACTCAACAAAGGGAAGAGGAAATTGTGGGTTTTTTTGTGCCTCCAGGGTTATTGCTGGGGCTCAATGCCGGCACCATGAATCCACTGCTCCTAGAGGCCATTTTTCTCCCTTTTGTTGCCCTTGTTGTTGTAGCTTTGTTGTGGTTATTATTGTTATTGTTGATGTTGTTCATTGTTGGATAGGACAGAGAGAAATGGAGAGAGGAGGGGAAGACAGAGAGGGGGAGAGAAAGACAGATACCTGCAGACCTGCTTCACTGCCTGTGAAGGACTCCTCTGCAGGTGGGGAGCCGGAGGCTCGAACCAGGATCCTTCCGCTGGTCCTTGTGCTTTGCGCCCCATATGCTTAACCTTCTGCGCTACCACCTGACCCCCACAGGCAATTATTTCTATAAAGAAGAGGGAAGGAGAGAGAGAGAGACACCACAGCACTGAAGTTTCGTTCAATGTGCTGGGTGGAGGGGTGAGCTTAAACTTGGGTCATGCACAAGGGAAGGCAGTGCACTATCCAAGTGAGCTATTTTGTTTCCCCAGGGCAGCAATGATTTTAAATTAAATCTATTTAACGACAGAGAATGGAAACAAACAAACAAGAGCAAACATATTTTTAGTACTAAGAAGCTTTCCAGCCTTTGGAAAAGATTTTCCATCATCACGTGGTTTTAGCTGGGCCTGAATCCAAGAAGTCTTCACCTTAGAAGCATCAGCACCCAGGTAACTAAATTTCCTTCCTTCCTCCCTCCCTCCCTCCCTTCTGTTCTTCCTTCCTTCTCTCTCTCCATCTCTCTCTCTCTTGCCTCCAGGGTTATCGCTGGGCCTCAGTGCCGCTCTATAAATCCAGGTCAGAATCCTGGTGGCCATTTGCCCCCTTTCTACTTTGTTTTTATTTGACAGGACAGAAATAAATTGAGAAGGAAGGACAGATAGATAGAGAAAGACAGACACCTGCAGACCTGCTTCACCACTTATGAAGTGTCCTATCTGCAGGTGGGAAGTGGGGGCTCGAACCTGGGTCCTTGTGCAGGGTGATATGTGCACTTAACTGAATGCACCACTGCCCAGCCCCAGGTGATTGAATTTTCTAACCACAGGAGACACTGTGTGCTCTTATTTATTTATTTTTTTATTTTGACTGTGGGAACTGAACAAAGATGGCCCACAGACAGGTCACTGCAAAACCCACTGCTGCTGATGCATCATGGGACTCCCTCGAGGGAGATTCCATGGACCCACTGGACTTGCCTGATGCGTCAGTGCTACTCCCCCGACCACCCCTGCACCTGAGGAGGACCACCCTCCCTCCCAGTCTAACCACTGGAGCTAACACTAGACAGGAAGAAGGCCACAGGCCAGCAGGAGTCCTCCACAGGAAAGGTGGTGCACTCACACGGAGTAGTGCAAAGCTTTGCCTGCCCTGAGGGAGCTGCTCTGCTAGGTGCTGATCCCCAGTCTTGGTGAGCTCATGTTGGAGCAGGAGGAACACGCGAGACGAGTTTGCCGATAAGCAAGCAAAATCATTTCTGTCGGTGAGGAGTATCGCGAAGAAAGTTAAAAGGATGTTGGTGGGTGCTGTGTGGTGGTGCACTCTGGAGAGCACACATGTTACCTTGTGTGAGGACCCAGGTTCAAATCCTTGATCCCTATCTGCAGGGGAGGGGAGGGGAAAAGTTTCATGAATGGTGGAGCAGTGCTGCAGCCCTCTCTCTCTCTCTCTCTCTCTCTCTCTCCTTTATCAGGGAAATAAAAGTCCACTTCAGGTGGAATAGTTGGGCACACACCAGAGAACTAGAGAGCCTGCAGTCCAGCTGTGAGGTGACAATAGTTTAGGCAGGGGGGCAGATGGTGGCACACCTGGTTAAGTGCACATATTACTAAGCCCAAGGACCCAGGTTTGAGCCCCCTGCTCCCCACCTGTAGGGGGATTCTTCACAAGTGGTGAAGCAGGTCTGCAGGTGTCTCTCTTTCTGTCCTTCTCTCTATCTCCCCTCCTCTCTCAATTTCTGTCTGTCCTAGCTAATAAAAATTAGAAAGAAAAGAAAAAAGGGAGGGGGGTGGTTGCCAGGACCAGTGGATTTGCATGGAGACGCAGTGACAACCCTGGTGGCGATAAACAAAGAAACAAAAACCACCAATGGCTTGGGAGCATGGTGGTGGCCACACTGTGTCTGCAGCTGCTCAGAAGGCCTCAGCAGTGTGACTAAGCACTGTGGCCTGAGCAGCTGTGGACTTCCATCTTCCCTCTGCCCTCCTGGCTGCTGGGTGCTCTGGTGCACTGCCTGGATGAACCCTTCAGGGCAGAGGGGCAGGGACTTTCTCCAGCTGCCAGCATCTGGGCTAAGTTGCCTTGCACTTGCAGGGAGAGCTGTGTCTATTAAGGCGACGTCCTTGCAGCCTGCGTCCCCTGGCCAGTGTGGAACAATAGCATTCTTCAACTATGAATGAGAATTTAAGTCTCATGAAGGACAGCTATGAGGGACCATGAGCTCCAGAGGTCCCCATGGGACTGGCCACTGCATCACTTGTCCTTTTGTCCTAACTTGCTTCCCTCATGCTTTCAGGGTGTGTTCTTGAGAGGGCTCCTTGTGAAACATCCTGGAAACACATCTCTGTTTCCCAGCAACCTGCCAGTGAAAGTCACCGGGACTCTGTGGTTTTGCAGCGGGATGGAGCCTGAGTGATAGGGCAGGTCACAGGAGAGCCAGAGACTCCCAGTGAGGTTCACACAGCAACTAACTCAGTGCCCCAGAGTCTGGTGTTTCAGCAGGGGGCAGGGGGGGTGGGCTGGCTCTGGTTTCTAAAAACCCAGGTGGAACAGGGAATTTTTTTCTTCCTTTTTCTCCCCCCACACATGGATTCTTGATGTACATACAACTGCTGTGACTCTCCTTAAGCATTTTGCTGTGTGCAATCCCAGGGTTGAGATACTGAGGGTCAGTACACCCACTAGAGAACAGCCCATGTCTTGTACCAAATTCAAACCAGTGGGGTTTGGTAACCTGGGGCTGGGACGGTGTTCATTCTGCCATGGCCATCTCTGTGTAGCAGGAGCTGGAAGCCTGAAAACTACATTTCCCAGAATCCCTGCCAGTTGCTTTTCATTTAAGTTCTGCTAATGAGAAATATCCATGAGGGATTAGAATGTACACATACAGGAAAAGCTCTTATTTTGGTTGCAGTAGCTAGATCCTTAAGTGAGCCCTGGACTCTGTGTGTGGTGTGGTGTGGTGTGGTGTGGTGTGTGTGTGTGTGTGTGTGTGTGTGTGTGTGTGTGTGTGTGTGTATGTGTGTGAAAGAGAGACAGAGAGAGAGAGAGAGAGAGAGAGAGAGAGATGCACTGGCCAGTGATGAAGTCCCAGTGACAGCAGATACAGCAGTGGCAGGAGCCCGTGTGCTTAGGATTTTTACGCCCTCATGATTTTATTTGTATTCCAAATCTGTTCTGTGGTCAGTTCTTAGAATCTCCCAGAAGGTAGACTCCATTAGCAAACAGCACCCAGTCAGGGAAACGGAAACCATCTGAGGCATCTCCAAAGCAGTGGGAGCACATTTCCTTTCTGATCTTCCAGCCCAAGGCGCTTGGCAGTGTTCTGCAAGTCCTTATCGCCGGTGACAGCACCTACCTATTTGCTTCTCTGTCCTCCCAACAAAGTTGTAACCAGTTTCCTGTATTAGACATTGCTCTGAATGCCTAAAGTGCTCTCTGCTTTCCTCACTGCATACTGATTGAGAATGGATTAACTTGAGGCACTTAGAAGAAGTGACCACAGAGCTTGTTTGGAATGGAAATAAATCGATGAAGGCAGAACTCCAAGGAGATACACTTTTTTTTTTTTTAATACATCTTCACTTCAAATCGAAAAATGCTGTTTTCGTTACAAAAGCCGACGCAAACTAGCACTTTAGGTTGGCTTGGGAGTTAGAGAGCTGCTTTTCCTTCTGCAGGGAAACCTTGGGCATGCATAGGATCCCATGTGGGAGAAAGTCCTTAAGCTTCTGCATTTTCTAGACAAGAGGAAAACAGCCACATTCTTGTGACCCTGGACAGTTACCGAGTGTTTCTGAGCAACTCTTCTCCTGCGTGTCAAGCAGTAAGCACAATACTTTTGAATGACTGTTTGAGAAAATTAAAGGAGATGACTATGAAAAGGGCCTCACCCAACCCAAGGTTGGCGCTTATAGAAGGTAGTTATGCCCATTCCTCAGGTAACCCGAGTTAGCAAAATAATTGCCACGTCAGCTCGGAATGATCAGTGGAGAGCAATATGTACACTAAAGGTTTCTTCAGTCAGTAGCATTCAGTAACCCCCTTTAAGAAAAAAAAAAAAGAAATGTTTCCACTGTTTATCTTTAAAGGCTGACTGCAAAGCAAGAGCAGAAATCATTTCAACAACAGTTTGTGAAACTAACAGAGCAAGGACTGTGCTGGAGCCTTCTTTCTCTTTACACTTCACAGCAGAGGGCAGGTATGTCCTGCCCTGGAACATGAGCTGAGTTGGGCTGTAGCCTTAGGTTGGTGTGTGAAGATCCACATAGCTGAGCCTAATTGCCTCCAGCCTTTGCAGAGGGAGGAGGCGTGGCTTCTGCAGATGCTGGTATGTTCCAGGAAGGATTTCCTTCCTCAGCATGACTCCTTGCACTCTGGTCTCTGGGCAAGAATGTCTCGTCTTTGGGAGGTGTGAGCAGGCATGCATGTCTGAGCGGTTTGTGCCATGGGGACACGAGACGTTGCGTGGGCAGTGACAGCTCTGAGGAGTTGCAAGTTGAAGGAACATGGGGGACCCTGTTGGGCTCTACTGCATGGGGAAGCACATGCCTATCTGAGAGACTATTTCAAGACCACCTTAGACTCTTCTGCTGACAGTCCTTCTTTAGGACAGCACTGGTCTCAAAGGAATAATGAAGATATTGAGAAAAACATAAGGGATAGATGGCTGGTCAGATTTTTGTTTTATTTTATTTTATTTATTGCCTCCACAGTTATTGTCAGGGCTTGGTCCTGGCACTATGAGCCCACGGCTCTGGTGGCCAATTATTTCATTTTGACCAACATTAGTTGGTCCTGGGTTGCGTGATTTTTTTTCTTCCTCTTCTTCCTCTTCCTCCCCCCTCATAATTCCCCTCCTCTTCCTCCTCCTCCTTTCTTTCTTTTCTTTCCCTTCCTTCCTTCCTTCCTTCCTTCCTTCCTTCCTTCCTTCCTTTCTTTTTTATTCTTCCCTCCAGGGTTATTGCTGGGTCTCAGTGCCTGCACTACAAATCCACTGCTCCTGGAGGCTATTTTTCCCATTTTGTTGCCCTGTTGTCATTATTATTATCATTATTGTTGTCGGATAGGACAGAGAGAAATTGAGAGAGGAGGGGAGACGGGGTAGAGAAAGACAGACACCTGCAGACCTGCTTCACTGATTGTGAAGTGACTCCCCTGCAGGTGGGGATCCAGGGGCTCGAACTGGGATCCCTAAGCTGGTCCTTGTGCTTCCCTCCATATGTGCTTAACCCGCTACACTACCACCTTTTTTACTTTTTCTTATTGGCAACATCCTTTTAAAAGTGTGTATTATTTCCATAACAGGAAGACTTACTAAAAACTTTTCTGAAGGCATATTATAAGGAGAAACATTTTTTTTTTAACAGGCAAAAATAGCAACATCATCACCAACAAAATAATACTCCCTCTTGGAATAGATTAATTTTTACTGACAGCTTAGATTTTTCCTGAACAAGAGCCAGAACTCTGTGCAAGCATAAGCACATTTCCCCTCAGCTTGGAAAAATGGAGACAGCAGTGAACTGGAGGCCTGGAGAGCCAGCCTGAGGAGAAGCCCAGCCCTTTTCTTGGAAAGGATGCTGGGACGAGTCCTCTCCCATCTCTGCTTTCAGGCTTTCCTCTCTTCAGTGTGCACTGGTAACTTCCTTTTGGTTATTTTCAGCTCTGTTGAAGCATCTGTGTGTATCATCTGAGATTTATGCCCCCCACAATTAATAAATCCTCACCTTTGATGAGATGAACTACAGGTGATGTTTTCGTCTCTGTTTTACAAATGAGAAAATGGAGGGGCCGAAGGTTTAGAAAGTTGCCTGGGGTCACATATGTGGTGAGCAATACAACGGGGACCCAGCCTAGATATGTCAGATTCCAGCTCAAGCTTCTAGGACCTTCTGCTGCCTCCCTGTAAGAACCAATTGATGATCAGGCTATGTCCTGAGCAGCCTCGGGCTCGGGAAGGAGGAGGGGTGCAGTAGGTGGGAAGTGGCCTAGGAGGAGGGACAGTAGCTAGTTAGGGATGTGTTGATAAGTGTGCAACAACTGGCTCTTTCTCTTCTTCTTTTAGTTTTCAATTTTTTAAAAAAATTATAACTTAAAAAATATTTATTTATTCCCTTTTGTTGCCCTTGTTTTTATTGTAGCTATTGATGTCGTTCTTGTTGGATAGGACAGAGAGAAATGGAGAGAGGAGGGGAAGACAGAGAGAGAGGGGAGAGAAAGACAGACACCTGCAGACCTGCTTCACCTGTGACCCCCCCTACAGGTGGGGAGCTGGGGGCTCGAACTGGGGTCCTTACGCTGGTCCTTGCGCTTTGTGCCATGTGCGCTTAACCTGCTGTGCTACTGTCCGACTCCCCTTTCTTTTTTCTTTTTCCTTCCTTCTTTCCCTCCCTCCCTCCCTTCCTTCTTGGTTTTTGCTGAGAGGGAGGATGACCTAGGATATATGGCTTTTTACCAGTTTCCGTGGTGTAGATACTCGCACTAAGCTAGGTTTTAGGCTTCCAGTCACCTGTGGGCTTACCTACCCCCTACAATTCAAAAGCTGACTCTTGAGGGCCAGGCAGTAACGTACCTGACTGAGCGCACATGTGCCCACGTGTGAGGACCTGGTTTCAAGTCCCCAGTCCCCACCTGAAGAGCAGACGCTTCAGGAGAGGTGAAGTAATGCTTCAGGTCTCTCTCTCCTTCTTTCTCTCTCTCCTCTTTCCCTCTCAGTTTCTTTCTCTCTCCTTTTTTTTTAGTGGCTGCCAGGAGTGATGAATTCATCATGCAGGCATGAAGCCCCAGTGATAATCTAGGAGGAAATTAAAATTTAAAAAATCTGGCTTTTTTTTTTTTTTTTTTGAGACTCCAGCACACCAGAAGCCAAGTCATTCTTCCCAGGCAAGTCAAGTGAACAGAAGAATGCAGGACACTTAGCTTTACCTCTCAGGGTCCTGCCTGTACTGCAGCCCTTGCCATACCTCCCAACAGGTGCCTGTGACATCTGGGCAGTGCCCTGCCTCAGGTGCTGGGCACGAGCTCAGGCCTTCTGTAAGAAAGCAAGCATTACAGATGCCATCTTGCCCTCCACACGCATACTTTTACCAGCAGCCTGTCACACAGACCTCCAGAAATAGATGACCCTGTTACGCAGACCTTGGGGAGAAGGCATTGCTTAATGATTCCATCTCAAAGTTTAACAGACCACTGGGCTCCAGTCAGTCTTTCCTGATGACAGAGGCCCATCCGGCTGGACAAACAACCCTCTGTAAGTCCCCTCCCCCCAGCTAGATGCCACCTCTTCTCTCCCACTGACCTTTTATAAGCCCCCAAGCCCAGCCTCAGATTAAGGTGGTTCTTTGAGACATGAGTCTGCATCCTCCAACTGTTAACCTGAAATAAGCTCATTTTTCTCACACCAACCTTTGCCTCTTGATTAATTGGCTTTCTGAGGGAGGCGTTCTGAACCTTTGATTCAGTCATGCTTCCTCTCATTCTTCCAGCACTCAGAGTTTAACTGTTTCTGTCGGTGGCTGGTCATTTCTGAGCTGCTCTGGTATTCTTTTACTTTGCTTTCTTCTTCAAATACCTCTCAAACAATTCCCCTTGTATTTAAAAATATGTTTGTTTATATATTATTGGATAGAGACAGAGAAATTGAGAGGGTAGGGGGAGATAGAGAGGGAGAGAGACAGAGAGACACCTGCAGCCCTGCTTCACCACTTGTGAAGCTTTCCCCCTGCAGGTGGGGGGCAGGAGCTTGAACCTGGGTCCTTGTGCTCTGGAATGTGTGCACTTAACCAGGTGCACCACCACCTGGCCCCCACAGCTCCCCATGCTAAACCCCTCTGTTGGGTTTCTTTCTTTCTCTCTCTTTCTTTTTTAAATTATCTTTTTAAAAAAGTTTTATATATTTATTTATTGGAGTGAGAGATGAACTGAGAGGGGAGGGGAAGGCAGAGAAGGAGAGAGAAAGATACCTGCAACCCTGCTTCACCACTGGTGAAGCTTCCCCTCTGCAGAAAGGAACCAGGGGCTTGAACCCAGCTCCCTGCACTAACATGTGTGCTCGACCGAGTACTCCATTACCCCGATGCCCCTAGCTGGGTTTCTGTTTTCCTGTCTGGATCTTTGTTCTCTCCACCTACCACTTGGTCCTTACCAGCAGAAGCCTTCAGCGTCAGGCACATAAACAAACAGTAAAAAAAAAAAAAAAAATTAAAAAGGAAGAGAGGAGAATAAAAAGGAAAAAAAAATCACTATATGAGGTAATGGATATGTCAATTAGTTTACCTGTGGTGATTGTTTAAAAGTATTTCTGTTAATCATTAAGTTTTACTCCTTAAACAGAAACAACAAATGATTCCTTTAAAAAAATATATATATTTTTTTCCTCCAGAGTTATTGCTGGGCTCGGTGCCTGCACCATGAATCCACCACTCCTGGAGGCCATTTGTTCCCCCTTTTTGTTGCCCTAGTTGTTGCAGCCTCGTTGCGGTTATTATTGCCATTGTTGACGTTGCTTTGTTGTTGGATAGGACAGAGAGAAATGGAGAGAGGAGGGGAAGACAGAGAGGAGGAGAGAGAAAGATAGACACCTGCAGACCTGCTTCACCGCCCGTGAAGTGACTCCCCTGCAGGTGGGGAGCCGGGGGCTCAAACAGGATCCTTACGCCGGTCCCTGCACTTTGCACCACGTGCGCTTAACCCACTGCACCACTGCCCGACTCCCTAAAATATATTTTTTAATTCTATTTTGCCTGCTGTGTGGAAAGTGGATGGGCGCATGTGGGAGCCTGGTGGTCAGGAAGCCAGTGAATAGGTCTGAGTACAGTGAACACCCTGATACCCATGAGGTCATGGATTTGATCCTCCGCATATATTCCACGATAGCACCGGGGGCCTCCAAGGGCAGTGTTTCTACCTCTCCGTCCTCTCACAGCTTCTTTCTTGACTTGAAAAAAAGATAGGAAGTAAGGAAGGAAGGAAGGGAAGGGAGAAAGAAAGAAAGAGAGAAAGGAGGGAGGGAGGAAGATAGATTGGGCTGGGGAAGGTTTTGCACATGCCTGCGGCCCTGGGTTTACTTCCTGACAATAAATCAAACAGAAAAACATGAAAAGGTAATGTGGAAACCAGTGAGAAATGAGGGTGACAGAGATGGAGAGGAGTCCATGAGGGGCCAGGTGGGGGTGCACCGGTTAAGTGAGAATAGCACAAAGTGCAAGGGTCTGCACAAGGAACTGGGATGGAGCCCCCGGCTCCCCACCTGTGGCGGCGGGGGGGCACTTCACAAGCAGTGAAGCAGGCCTGCAGGTGTCTGTCTTTTTCCTCTCCCTCTCTGCCTTGTCTTCCCCTCTCCATTTCTTTCTGTCCTATCCAATAAAATGGGAATAATGGCATCCAGGAGCTGTGTATAGTGCCAGTACTGAGCCCCAGTGATAACCCTGGAGGTGACAGATGAGAGAGAGAGAGAGAGAGAGAGAGAAGCCCATGATTCAAAAGAAAGGAAGATGGTGAAGTGTGCAGTTTGTGAAGAGCCTGGACATGGGGTTCGAGGAAGGTGAGTTAGCTAAGCATATGGCTTTCCTGCTGGGCAGCCTGGTGAGCTCGGGAGCCGGTCCTCACCTGCAGGGCTGACACGGGGGAGCCGGGTGGGGCCAGTGGGAGGTGGGTGCTCAGCCAAAGGAGCTGTGTGGCCCTAAAGCCTCCTGTCCCAGAGCTTCCTGCGGGGCTTCTTGTCCTCCGCCCCCTTCTTCCTTTCCTGCTTATTTGCAGAGGCAAGCACCCCCATGATGAGAAATATTTAATTTTGCGTTACTCTATCTATTTTTGTTAACAAGATGAAGTCTCCACCAGGAAACCCAAATCGCTGACCAGTCAACCTCAGAGTCTGAGCCATGCAGTTTGCAATCTGTTGGAGTCTTCACTGTAAGCTGGGTGGGCTGCAGAGTGCCCTGGGGAGCTGGGGGTCGGGGGGGAGGGTTCCAAAGAGACAGCTAGTCCAGCAGCAGGCCTGGCATGAAGCCGAGGGGCGTGGGCCTTGAGGAGACCAGCAGGAAGAGAGAAAGGCACAGGCATTCCCAGCTGATAGGATCTGGTGAGTTGGGGGCAGGTGGCTCAGAAAAGCTGCTGAGCAGGGAGTAGGTCCAGGGGTCCAGCCTGGGGCTCCTCCATTTCTCTGATGGTGAGCTTTAGGTGATCTGAAGGCTGGACACAGGCTTCCATGTAAGAAGGAAATGGTCTCCCACAATGACCCTGGGTCCATATTCCCAGAGGGTTAAAGAATAGGAAAGCTATCAGGGGAGGGGATGGGATACGGAGTTCTGGTGGTGGGAACTGTGTGGAGTTGTTCCCCTCTTAGCCTATGGTTTTGTCAGTGTTTCCTTTTTATAAATAAATCAATTTTTTTTTAAAAGAAGAAAATGGTTTCGGTCTTGGAGGGAACCTGGATTAGCCTCCTGGGTGGCAGGTAAAAGTCTGTGTGCACTGGGGTGGGTAGAGAATTAGGAGTCAGTTAAATCCAATTTGACATCATTCAAATGACATTTTCTGATGCAACCCTCCCTCTCCCTGACCTCCTGACAGAAACCCTGGCAAGTTACTGGTTTTTTGCTATAGAGGCTTTTTGTGTCTGTGTGATTCCACTGCTAATGGCAGACTTTTCTTTCTTCCTGTCCATAGTAGAGAGAAAGACAGAGAGGAGCAAGGAGAGACACCACTGCCAACTCCACTGCTTATTTTGTCTTTTGCATGATGGTCCCAGATGGTGCCAACAGGTCTAACACAAGCCCTCACACATGGTAACTGTCCCCCAGCCGCTGGGACCTGTCTGTGCTGTGATTGAAGAAGGGGATTCATTTGTATTCATGTGACCCAGAGCTGTGAGGGTTAAAAGAAGTCCTGGGATGGTCCCAGGCCCGAAGGAACTCAGAAAAGCAGGATCGAGAAAAAACAGCAGTTTACACAACAAGCTCTCGTCACCAGAGGTCCCAGGTTCAGTCTCCAGAGTCACCATAAGACAGAGGTCAGCAAAGTTCTAGTCTAAAGGATTTAAAAAGAAAGGATGGGAGGGGACCGGGTGGTGACGCACTGGTTAAGCGCACATAGTTCTAAGTGCAATGACCCGCTCAAGGATCCGGGTTTGAGCCTCCAGCTCCCCACAAGCGGTGAAGCAGGTCTGCAGACTTCTATCTTTCTCTTCCTCCTCTCTCAATTTAGCTCTGTTCTATCTAATAAAATGTAAAAAAAAGATAGATAAATAATGATGATGAGAAAGAGAGAGAGACACCTCTATAGTGTGAAGAAATAGTGAAGTCAGCTGTAGACATTCCAGACAAGCTGTAGAGCTTCCTGACAACTCCCGAGCCCCCTAGTGGTTGACATCAGGTTGACACAAAGTGCTCATGCTGGGTAGGAGACTGCTCATGTCTGGACTTCTCCATCCATAACAAATAACAAGGCTGGTGTGGTCGTGCACCTGCCAGTATGTGTGTGTGTGTGTGTGTGTGTGTGTGTGTGTGTGTGTGTGTGTGTGTGTGTGTGTGTGTGTGTGTGTGTGTGTGTGCGCGCGTGCAAAGGTAAAGCACGTGGATGTGACAGTCTTCTTGGCTCCTCCTAACCCCAGGCTTGGAGTCCAGATGTGGCACCAGCCCACCTCCCAGCTTGGAAGCAGCAGGCTGGGCTGATCGCAGGTGTCCCCGGCATGCCTGGCTGAGAAGCCGTTCTCCTTCTTGGTTCTGCTCCCCTGCTAGAAGCCCAGATGGCTCAACACGGGGGCTGGAGACTATTCACATGGCTTCAAGGGCTATGCCTAAACATCTTCCATCAGCTGAAAAAAAATCTTCCATTTATTCTCCCGTGCAGGAAAGAGAGTGGAGACAGTAGAAGCAGAAGGGAAAACAGAAAGGGAGGGAGAGGCTATTTCATTGGTGGCCTCCACTGGTGGTCTCAGCCGAAGGGGGGCCTGGGAATCTCCTTCTAGCATCAGAAAGCCAAACAAAGGCTGTGAAAAGTCAGGTGCAGACACGGAAAAATACATAGTGGGTGTCAGAAGCTGTTTTGGGGACTGTGGTAGAGTGCCAGGGATCCCTCTGAGTAAGATGATTCTCTCCTTGCCCCTCTCAGCCCTGGCCTGGGTCTAGAATATCCTTACACTTACAATGGCTTCTCACAGAGCCCCGTTCAGCTCCTGAGTACTGCTGGGAAATTCAAGAGTTAGTTTGCTATATTTATAGGATGTGCACTTGATCTCAAGCTGTCTGCTTCATTGTGGACATTTATTTTTCTTGCTTGGCAACCGATTCCCCATCGGATGGTAACAGCATCCTGGTGTTTAATTGAGAGACTAAGTCCATCAGGGTCTGTAATAACTGTGCTGAAATGATTCGCTCCTCCCAGAAACCACAGCCGTGGAGAGTCCCTTCCCATGAGCTGTGTAGCCAGTAGGGTATTGCAGGAGAAGTGATGTGTGATTTCCCAGACTAGATCACTCGATGACATTGCAGCTTCAGCCTTGCTTCCTTCTGGATCCTTCAAGCTGGTGGAAACTGGCTACTAGGTAATAAGAAATCCCAGGCAGCCCCATTTATGGTCCATGTGGTGAAGAACTGGGTCCTTCTGCTAATTTTCAGCATCAATTTGCCAGTCGAGTAAGTAAGCCATCTTGGAAGCAAATGTTCACCCCTCACTGAGCCTCAAGATGACTGAGAGACCCCCACAGATATCTTGACTGCAATTCCATATAATTGACCCTAAAACAGAACATTGCCCTTAAGTCCCTTCTCAATTCCTGACCCACGGAAAGGTTACAAGATGAAAAATGTTAATTGTTACTATATGCTACTACACGTTGGATGATTTGTTAGGAAGTGGTAGGTAACTAGTGCAGGGTCACAGGAGGAAATAGGATTGCTCTGGTTGATTCAAAAGAAAAAACTTTATTAACAGAGTGGAGGGCAGATTAGAGGGCAGTCAGGCTGCTGACTACCCACAGACTAGCAGTGGCAGGAGGTATAAGGTAGGGGCCAAAGTGAGACACAGGGGCCCTGGAGCCCCTGCCCCCACGACCCACCCTGTGCTTGCTTGTTTATTTTAGCTGCCACCAAGGTTTCTGTGGGTTAGTTCCTACATGAAGTATAAAGCAGTCCTGGCAGTCATTTTTTCCCCTTTTCCTCTCTCTTCCCTCTATTGATAGAGACAGGGAGAAATTGAGAGCAAAGAGATAGAGAGGGAGAGAAAAAAAAAAAAAGAGCCACCTTTAGCACTTCTTCATCACTCCTGAAAATTTCCCCCTGCAGGTGGGGGCCAAGGTTTAGAACCTGGGTCCTTCTTCATGGAAACATGTGCACTCAGATGGGTTTGCCACTGTTCAGTGCCTGCCCTAGAGTTTCCCAAGAGTGTAAGGCACAGAGGAGAAAGCACGGAGGAAGGGGAGCTGCTGTCTCAGGAAATGTTGGCACCACAGAAAGGCTAGAAGATTGTAATGACCTCTCCTCTCAGCCTCCACTTCCTGCCTGTACTACCCACTGGCCAAACCCAACCTGACCCTCAGGACAGCCTCCCAGGTTACAGAGCTTAATAGATAATGGCCTTATGGTGGACTGGGAGGTGTTCACCTGGTTAAGTGCACACATTACAAAGTGCAAGGACGTTCATATATATATTAAAGATAATGGCCTTATGGCAGGAGGGAAGAAAAGTAGCAGACAAACACACACACACATAAACACTAGACCCTATTCTCGGGTCTTTAAGGTTCTGGGAAACTGACCCTACACCCCAGGAATGGATCACATGTCTTTAGACCAATCACTGCAGCCTATTCTTTCTCTGTAGTAATTGGTTCAGAATAGGCACATGGCCCAATGGATTGCACATTCAGAGGTTTTTGTTTGTTTGTTTTTTTAATGGTGGCATTGGGCAAATAAGGCTCCCTCTTTCACTGGACTCAGTGCTGTGATCATGGAAGCCAGATGCAACCAGAAAGATGTAAGAGCAGAATTAACACAAGGGAAAGCAGAAAGCTGACCTAGACATGGGGAGATGTAGAGGAGACTCAACCTGGAGGTCGCTGCTCTGTTTAGTCAGACACAGCTTCTGTTTCTTGTGCGGTGCGAAAGGCACCATGTCCTCATCTGTAGCCTGAAGGATCTCTGTGGCAGTTCTTTGGGAGCAGACTAGTCTGAGCTCACCAGTTGTATTTTACAAATGAACAAAACAAGGTTCAGCACTCCTTATCTCTTAGCACCCAGTTGATCTGAATTCATGATAAAGAATGCTATGTGAGGCGGCCGGGTAGCTCAGCGGGTTAAGTGCACATGGCACAAAGCTCAAGGACTGGAGTAAGGATCTTGGTTCAAGCCCCCGGCTCCCCACCTGCGGGGGGGGGGGTTGCTTCACAAGCAGTGAAGCAGGTCTGCAGGTGTCTGTCTTTCTCTCCCCCTCTCTGTCTTCCTCTTCTCTCTTGATTTCTCTCTGTCCTATCCAACAACAACAACTGTAACAATAACAACAACAACAAGAGCAATAAAAACAGGAAAAATAACCTCCAGGAGCAGTGGATTTGTAGTGCAGGCACCAAGCCCCAGCAAGAACTCTGGAGGCAAAAAAAAAAAAAAAAAAAAAAGAATGCTATGTGAATCTAGGTTTTTAGTTTATGCTATTGTCTTCACACTGTATGATCTTAAATTGTTACATATTTTCTTTATACAAAATTGATAGGAGGGAGTCGGGTGGTAGCGCAGCGGGTTAAGCGCACATGGCGCAAAGCGCAAGGACCAGTGTAAGGATCCCGGTTTCAACCCCCAGCTCCTCACCTGCAGGGGAGTCGCTTCACAGGAGGTGAAGCAGGTCTGCAGGTGTCTGTCTTTCTCTTCCCTCCTCTCCTCTCTTCATTTCTCTCTGTCCTATCTAACAATGACGATATCAATAACAACAGCAACAATAAAAAAACAAGGGCAACAAAATAGAAAATAAATAAATATAAAAAATGTTTAAAAAATTGATAGGACACAGAGAAATTGAGAGGGCAGGGAGAGCTAGAGAACGAGAGAGGGAGAGAGCAAGAGAGAGAGAGAGACTTGCAGTCCTTCCTCGCCTCTCAAGAAGCCTCCCTCCTGCAGGTGGGGACTGGGGAACTCAAACCAATGTGTGTGCTCAACTGAATGTACCACTGTCCAGCCCCCTACTTCTTCTACAATGATGTGAATGTGTGTGTGTGTGTGTGTGTGTGTAGCAGATGAGAAGGTAACGTGTCCACATATGAGTCTTCTATTAAAAGGTGCTTCAAATTCTCTTTAGAAATAGGTTGGACTCAACTGTTAATCATAAACAAACCAGTAATTCATGGAGCCTGGGAAGACTTCTAAGGTTGCATATCTTGAGGTAAGGAATCTGAGACTAGAAGACTTCCTCTTCTGTGAAATGGCACTAGTCACTTGCCTCTTATAGGCAGGGCCTGCCCTCAGTGAACTTAGTACTTTGGGGTCTAGTAAACATGATCCCCAAGTTGAAAAGCCTCTCATTTTACTACTTTACAGGCAAAGGTCTGAGAAATCTGAAAATCATTTCTCTGGCTGTGCCCGGCATCGTGGCCCCTTCCTACAGGTGATCTGAGGTCTACTCATTGCCCACTGGAGGGGAGCACTGGGGGAGAGGGATGATAAATCTCCCTGCCTATTATGGTTGCTACTACTCAGAGAGGTTGGTGCAGGAGGTGTGAAGCAGAGGGAAAAAATGCCAAGCTGGGGGGCCAGATGGTGGCACACTTGGTGGTGCAGCTGGTTAAGCACACACATTACAGAGCACAAGGACCTGGGTTCAAGCCCTTGCTCCCCGCCTGCAGGAGGAAAGCTTCACGAGTGGTGAAACAGTGCTACAGGTATCTCTCTCCCTCTCCTCTCAATTTCTCTCTGTCTCTATCCAATAAAAAATAGAATACAAGTTGAAAAAAAATGTCAAGCCAGACATCTGCCCCAACCCTACTGACATGGGATCAGGTGGCCAGGGGAAAATACACCACACTCCCACTACACTGGAGTTGAGGACCTCTGGATACCCTGCTCATAGGAGACTTCACTGCCCAAACAGCTGCCCAGTGGTTAACATCGTTAGCCATGGTTCACAGGGGCAGCTCTTCCTAAGCTTGGTGATAGAATTTCTAGACTTGAGGGTAAACAGGGCATTTTTGGGGGTACATTTCAATAAGTGGTACTGAACCCACACACACTTCAGGGATCCTGCCAAAAAGGGAATTAATTGCCAGCGCTTATGTGGATTAACTGTCACTTCATATGGCTTACTAAAGATCCTGTGTACTTGAGACAGAATCTAGGTCACTGTTCTTATCACACACTGTGGGCCTGTGAGTACCTCTGTGTATATGTCTTCAGGGATAGATGAGTGCAGAAACGGATGTTAGAATCCACTCAAACCACAGTCTAGAACTCATCAGTCTCATGGCAGTACCTGTCCATTCACTAAGATCTCAACCCTCGCCAAACTTTCAAGTTCCCACCTTACATTAGATTCACGGTCAGGACTGAATGACACAGTACACACTCAGTTGGCTGGCCTGCATCTGGTGGGGTTCTAATGCAGCAGAGTTTTGAGATGGAGGAGCAAGAAGAACAGAGCACAGGAGGCCCAGGCGAGGGCAGGACACACTCGGACCACTCAGATACCTGCTTCTATTTTTTCATCTTTCTGTGTCCCGTTCATTTCTAAATGAGAATGGGGGCTCACCTGAAACCCCGTTTAGAGACTGGATGGAGTGGCTTCTGCCCACTCTACTCATACCAGACTCCCCATGGGCTGTGGAGCCCTAACTTGCCTGCAGGCTTGCTCTCTTGCCCCTAGATCATAGAGTGCTTTTCTACCAGCTGACGAGGGTGAGCACACCACTCAGTTACCCGTGGGCCACCCTGGCAATTTCCAGATCATCTCCAAGGAGGAACTCTGCAGGATGCCTTTCCACCTGTAGGTGCTCTTCTTGAGTTTTCTATAGTAACGCACACGTAAACAGTGTCTCTCGAATAAAGCAATCCCATTAGAGTCCCACCCTTGCCCTCTTTTCTGTCACAGTGGGTCAAAACTAAAGCCCCACTGATTCCTTTCTCCCAGAATGTGCCCTGAGTCCATCTGTCTCCCCACTCACCGCCATGGTTGGTGCTGGGACCTCTCTAGTTGTTGTTCCCTTCTGTCCACTACAACCAGGGGAAGAGGTCTACTAGACACAGAACAGCTGTTTCTTGCTAGAGAGCTTGGAGTGGGGGTGAAGGGGCTTGGACAGCCACTGCTCTTAGGTTTCCAGGGACAGCAGGGCCTGGCCTCTACCACTCCATCCTACTTACGCTTCCCAGGCTCATCCCATCCCACTCTCTTGGCTCCAGCCACTAGAGGTCTTACAGAGCCACACTTCCTCTTAGCCCAGGACCTTTGCATTTGCTCTCAACTTTGCCAGGAATGCCCCTTTGCCTAATCAGTCCTATTCTCTCTTTAATCTCTCTCTCCCTCTCCCTCTCCCCTCCCCCCTTCCCCTCTCTTTCACCTCCAGTATTATCACTGGGGCTTAGAAATCCACTGCTCCTGGCAGTTATTATTTTTCCCTTCTTCTATTTTATTCAACAGGACAGGGAGAACTTGAGAGGGGAGGGAAGATAGAGAGGGAGAGAGACACCTGCGTATCTGCTTCACTGCTCACAAAGTGGAGAGCAGGGGCTTGAACCTGGGTCCCTGAGCAGCTCCTTCTGCATAGTACTATGTGCACTTAGTTGGGTGCACCACCGCCCGGCCCCCCTCTTTCTTTTATCTCAAAGCCACCTCCTCAGGGAAACTTTAATCTCTGTTTAGGTCAGGCCTCCTGCTATACTCTCCCAGCTCACCTGTCTTAGAACACTTCCTACAGTTTACGTATATGGAGTTTTCCAAGTGATTATTTGTTCACTGTTTCCTCCTGGGTGTGTGGCCTTTGCTCACTGCTATATCCACAGCGGGCCTCTCCCTAGGCCAATAATTCTACAGGGAGCAGTAAATATTCGTCGACAAAAATTAATGAGTAAAGAGAATTGTCTATTTCTTTGGGGTTGGGTCAATTTTAAATTTTTTTTTTTATGACTCCAGGGTTGTTGCTGGGGCTCGGTGCCTGCACTACGATGAATTCACTGCTCCTGGAGGTCATTTGTTTCCCATTGTTGTTTTTGGATAGGACAGAGAGAAATGGGAAGAGGAGAGGAAGACAGAGAGGGGGAGAGAAAGACAGACACCTGCAGACCTGCTTCATTGCCTGTGAAGTGACTCCCCTGCAGGTGGGGAACCGGGGGCTTGAATTGGGATCCTTGCGCTGGTCCTTGTGTTTTGTACTATGTGTGCTTACCCTGGTACACCACCACCCAGCCCCCGGGTCAGAAATTTTATGTTGTCATGGTCTGGGAGGTGGCACAGTGGCTAAGGAATTAGACTCTCAACCATGAGGTCCTGAGTTCAGTCCCCGGCAGCACATGTACTGGAGTGACGTCTTGTTCTTTCTCTCTCTCCTATCTTTCTCATTAATAAATAAATAAATAAATAAACTTATGCTGTCATTTCTTAACTGAGAATAAAATTTCATAGCCTTGAAAGGATATTTTATTGGTTCTTAAACATATAGTTAATTTTTCATTGTAAATATATAATTTTTAATGCTTTTCTTTTTTTTTTTTGCCTCCAGGTTATTGCTGGGGCTTGGTGCCAGCAATATGAATCCACTGCTCCTAGAGGCCACACTTTCCATTTTATGGGATAGGACAGAGAGAAGTTGAGAGAGGAGGGGAGAGAGAGAGAGAGGGAAAGAGAAAGAGAGACATCTGCAGACCTGCTTTGCCACTTGTAAATTGACCCCCCCCATAGGTGGGGAACCAGGGGCTCTGACCGGATCCTTGAGCTTAGTGCTATGTGCACTTAACTGGGTGCACCACTGCCCGGATGCCTGTAGATATATAATTTAAGCCCAGAAATATATATATATATTAAGGTTTTCCACCATGGACCCCTCAGTCATACAGAGCACTTTACAGCTGGCAATGTGCCTTCCTTCATCTCCTGAGCAACCTAGCGAGGGGCTCTGGGTCACTGCTTCTACTTGGTAGAAGAGGAAGCAAGGACTCGAGACTTGCCCAAGGCTGCCACTGCCACAGCCAAGAATCCGTGAACAGTGTGCAAACCCAGGTCCATGTCCAGCACTCGCCGGCCCACCAAGTTGCCCAGCGATCCTCTTGAATACACTCAGCATCTTTATTTTTTTTTCCTTGCAACTGGAAAAATCTCTCTAAGGGTGGAAACTAGTTCATCACGGTAATCAAGTCTGTCATAGAGGATGTGTGATGATGTTTGAAAATATGATCCTATGAACATCAGAACTGACAAGTCTGAAACATCTCTAGGCTAAATCTGCTAATAACGGTCTTTTGCATTCAGGTTGGCATTCACATGGGCTGGTGTGATACACTGCACTGCAGAAGCGCCCTCACAAGGAACTTCCTCAAAGACTAACTGGGTACAGGATGGATTTTAATGAGGCCCAATCCCAGACAGGCTGAAGTGTGAGTGAAGAAGAATAAAGGCATGAGACGAAATGTATTCCAGTGAAGAAGATGACAAGATGGGGCTTCACATCAGAAAATGCAGCCAACACTTTCCAGGGGTCGGGATCTGTGCAGAAAAGGAGTCAAGGCTTCAGGCTCACCATTCTTGAGATCCCTCCCGGAGAAAATGTGCTTTGATTAAAATGAAGCAGACACGCAGTAACTGCAATGGCCTCGTCCAGGCCTGGGGCTCACCTGTTCACTCACCCTCCTCACCCACCCACCGACCAATTCACCCGCTCATTTTATCGAGGCTATGCAGCCACCTGTCTGTGCCTCTACCTGCCTCTCCACTCTCCCACATGTCCATCCACCTACCCCTGTACTCATCCTCATCTCATCTTTCAGTCCATTGCCCTTCCTCCTCCCCTCCTTCTCTCTCTCTCTCTTTCTCCTTCCCTCTCCACCATCTATCTATACTTACTCACCTACCCACACATCCATGCACTTATTTTTGCCTACCTGCCCATGCAGACCTGCTTCACCACCTGTGAAGTGATTCCCCTGCAGGTGGGGAACCAGGGGCTTGAACTGGGATCCTTACGCTGGTCCTTGTGCTTTGTACTATGTATGCTTAACCTGGTGCACCACCACCCAGCCCCTGGGTCAGAAATTTTATGCTGTCGTGGTCCGGGAGGTGGCACAGTGGCTAAGGAACTAGACTCTCAACCATGAGGTCCTGAGTTCAATCCCCGGCAGCACATGTACCAGAGTGATGTCTGGTTCTTTCTCTCTCTCCTATCTTTCTCATTAATAACTAAATAAATAAAACCTTATGCTGTCATTCCATAACTGAGAATAAAATTTCATAGCCTCACAAGGATATTTTATTGGTTCTTAAATATATAGTTAATTTTTCATTGGAAATATATAATTTTTAATGCTTTTCTTTTCTTTTTTTTGCCTCCAAGTTATTGCTGGGGCTTGGTGCCAGCAATATGAATCCACTGCTCCTAGAGGCCACACTTTCCATTTTACAGGATAGGACAGAGAGAAGTTGAGAGAGGAGGGGAGAGAGAGAGAGGGAAAGAGAAAGAGAGACACTTGCAGACCTGCTTTGCCACTTGTGAATTGACCCCCCTGTAGGTGGGGAGCCAGGGGCTCGGACCAGATCCTTGAACTTAGTGCTATGTGCACTTAAACCAGTCCACAGTGTTTCCTGTAGACCTACTAAGTATAAAACCTTGAGGATATTTTCAAGAGGCTGGGGACAGGAATGATGATAAGATATCTCTGGAGGGGGGCTGGGTGGTGGCACACATGGTTGAGTGCATGTTACAGTGTGCAAGGGCCCAGGTTCAAGCCCTGAGTTCCCACTTTCAGGAGGAAATCTTCACAAGTGGCGAAGCAGTGCTGCCAGTGTCTTTCCGTCTCTCTCCCTCACCCTCTCAATTTCTGGCTGTCTTTATTCAGTAAATCAATAAATAAAGACAATTAAAATTAAGAACAACAACAAAAACAGGAATATTAAAAAAAAATCTCTGATGGACTGAAGAGATACCTTACTATACAGAGTGCATGTCTAGCCATACAGATGGCTCAGGGGCAAGCCTCAGCTGTGGGGGCTGTGAGAACACCAGAGGGAAATCTATAGCTGACTGGAAGAGTGGTCCAGAGCAGTGACATCACATGGGTGAGACAGACCTTGGTGGAAAAATCCAGTACCTCTGTTCATTTACCACCAGTTGAGACTCAAAACCATGCCAACTGCTGAGAAGAAAGAGGTGGGTCTCAGGCAAACCCCATCCTGAAGGAGACGGTCGTCCAAGCCTTCCTTCTAAGTCAAGTCAGCTACTCAGGAGTCAGAAGGACGTGTCACAGGGACAGAAGCAAGGACCCACACACCTGCCACCTGGGTGTGAGGGCTGTATTTTGAAGGCCACCACAGACAGCGTCACCTGAAGCAGCCAGGCTTCTGTCTGTTTAATGCACATCCACCCCTTGGCTAAAACTACCTTTTTTTTTTTAATAGTAAAAGCTCACAGAATGCAGAAAAAGGGCATTAAACAAAGAGGCTACTAGCACCACCACAGAAAAACAAAAACGGGAGTCGGGCAGTAGCGCAGCGGGTTAAGCGCACGTGGCGCAGAGCACAAGGGCCGGAGTAAAGATCCCGGTTCGAGCCCCCGGCTCCCCACCTGCAGGGGAGTCGCTTCACAGGCGGTGAAGCAGGTCTGCAGGTGTCTGTCTTTCTCTCCCTCTCTGTCTTCCCCTCCTCTCTCCATTTCTCTCTGTCCTATCCAACAATGACGACATCAATAACAACAATAATAACTACAACAATAAAGCAACAAACAAGGGCAACAAAAAGGAATAAATAAATAAATATTTTTTTAAAAAAGAAAAGAAAAACAAAAACAACAAAACAAAACAAAACAGAACAAGCAAGCATGCCACGCAGCACTGCTTGCTGCCTTGGTAGTGTCACGGACCAGCCAGGAAAGTGACACTCTGCTGGCCAGCTCTCTCTCTCCCTTTCCCGCTGAGAAATCACGAGGGAAGGGGGAGGCTGAGAGGGACAGGGAGAGATCTGCAATACTGAATCACTGCTTTCCCCCTCCCCGCAGGTGGGGACCAGGGGCTTAAACCAGGGGCTTGAGCATTGTAATGTGTGCGCTCAACCAGATGTGCCACCACCCGGCCTCCATGATTCACTTCTTAACTTTTGAAGAAGGCAACTGCAGGGCCTTTCAAGATTCAAACAAAGCAATTTGGGGTCACTGTTTCTGAACCCTCCCCTCCCCAGACAGATGCCACCATCACCATTTCTGCAGCATCCATAGACCATCTGTGCTTTCCTTGCTCAGTCAATATCTGCTTCATTCAAAAATGAAGAAGCAAGCTGTCCTGCTACCTTAAATGCAAGTCATATCTTGTGGCACATTTAGCCCCTCGCTCGTTTTTGTCTAATTTATTGATTTATTGTATTAATGTATTTATTTTGCCTCCAGGGTTATCACCTTGGCTCGGTCCCTGCACTACAAATCCACTGTTTCTGGTGACCTTTTCTTCCCCCCATGTTATTGGCTAGGACAGTGAGAAATGGAGAGAGGAGGGGAAGACAGAGAGGGAGAGAGAAAGACAGACACCTGCAGACCTGCTTTACAGCTTATGAAGCGACTCTCCTGCAGGTGGGTAGCCGGGGTTCGAACCGGGATCCTTGTACAGGTCCTTGTGCTTAAGTACTGTGTGCTCTTAACCCGGTGCACTACTGCCAGCCCCTACCCCCAGCCCCTCACTTGTTTATCGCTCTCTCACCAGTCGGTGTTGTGCAACTTTGAAAACTTTGGCCCCGGGAACCAGCAGTGCAGCAGCACCATGACTCAGCTCCAGGGACCTCAGGCCTATTCTCTTGGTTTCAGCCTCACTCCCACAGTCGGTCGGCATACACTATACTAGCGTTTTTGTCTATACATTTATAGGATGATTTATTTCTCTACATTTACGATAGTACAATATACAGGATGCTGCAGGATATTTGAATATTTATGGATTTAATATTATTATTATTATTATTATTATTAATTTCGCCTCCAGGGCTATTGCTGGGGCTTGGTGTCAGCACTATGAATCAACTGCTCCTGGTGGCCATTTGTTTTCCATTTTACTGGCTAGGACCCAGAGAAATTGAGAGGGGAGAGGGAGAGAAAGAGGGGGAGAGAATGAGAGACACCTGCAGATCTGCTTCACTACCTGTGAAGTGACCCCCCCCCCCCTGCAGGTGGGGAGCCAGGGGCTTGAACTGGGATCCTTGTGCGGGTCCCTGTGCTTCGTACTTTGTGTGCTTAACCCTGTGCACCATCCTTTTAATGAATATTTATTAATTTTAATAACTCAATATATATATTGATGTTTTAATATACTTAATATATTTGAAATAGACACCGATGTCACAAAGGGTGCACAGGTGACATTGCACCATGAGAAGGTGGGTGACAAGCCCCCACCCAGGGCAGCACATCATGCCTGACTTACCGCTAAGGGCTGGCTCCCAGCTCACCGACACAACTGTTGAGTGACTGTGTTTCAGGAAGGGAACCCAAGGAGCTAGTGAGGGCCTCCTGGACACAGGAAAGCCAAGTGTAACTGCTAAGACAGGTGTCGTTGGTCAGAGTCAGCTAAGACTGTCCCCTCAACCACCTGATACCTTGCCGGGTGTTATCGGGGAGCTGTCACCCTGCTGCCATCCTCATGTGTGTCTGTGGGGCTGACCAGAGCGGCTGCTGTCTCTTGGTTACTAAAGAGACATACTGACTAATTTTAAATGAAAGAAGAGGCTTCAGGAGTCGGGCTGTAGTGCAGCGGGCTAAGCGCAGGTGGCACAAAGCACAAGGACAGGCATAAGGATCCCGGTTCGAACCCCGGCTCCCCACCTGCAGGGGAGTCGCTTCACAGGTGGTGAAGCAGGTCTGCAGGTGTCTGTCTTTCTCTCCTCCTCTCTGTCTTCCCCTCCCTCTCTCCATTTCTCTCTGTCCTATCCAACAACGACAACAACAATAACTACAACAATAAAACAACAAGGGCAACAAAAGGGAATAAATAAATAAAATAAATATAAAAAAAAGAAAAAAAAAGAAGAGGCTTCACAAAGTTTCCAAAGAGAAAATTTGAAAAGGGAGGGTAACGGTCAATGTAGTTGTCACATTAATATAAACGTCAAAGGTTAAATGGTAAGAGAGCTGCTCATAGTACAGCTAATAAGATTAGGTGCATGTGTAAGCTTGCTTCCAAAATTAAGTGTGAAAATCAGTGAAATGGACTGAGAAATAGCTCCAGAGAGGATGCACATGTTTGCCATACATGCCCAAACCATGTCCTCTGTGTATATGGGTGTGTGCACATACATCTGAGTACCTGTGTTTGCTTATGTGCACAGGAAAGTGAACACCAGAGACTGCAAGAGCTACACGTATGCAAGTGAAGCAGGGGCACAAGGACACGTGAGCCAAGGCTCTGGACAATTCATCGGCGTGTCCAGAGGCCTGGGGTGGCCCTGCTCCCCCAAGGCCTGGCTCCTCACCTTTCCAGAACCAGCTTAGCACGGACTGTGTCCCAGGTGCCCTGCATGTGCAGGTCTCTCTAGTCCCCACGGCTGTTCAAGGTAGGCTCTTGCTGTTTTCTATAGGAAGATTGGGGGGCTCTGCCCAGGGTATGCTTATGGCTGAAGTAACTTCCCTCTGCTCCTGTGAGTACTGGCTACTGAGGGTCGCAGCCAGGCCCTAACTAACAAATTGCCTTCCACCAGGGGACTCTGCCTCACACACCACGGATAAACCCTCTCCAGGGCCCAGCGATAGCTGGTGACTGACAGATGAATCCAGACTTCTGCCTTACTTGGGGCAACTCTGAGGACCAACCTGAGCCCAGAAAGCTTCTAGAAAGAGCTATGGCTCCAGCTGCTGTGACATTAAAAAAGAGACAAATTTATTTATTTTTATGATGGAGACCCACACACAGAGAGTGAGAAAAACCAGAGCAGCCACTCAGTTCTGGCATGTGGCGGTGCTGGGGATTGAACCTGGGACTCTGGGGGCTGAATGGTGGTGCACCTGGTTGAGCACACATGTTACAGTGCATAAGGATCCAGGTTCAAGCCCCTGTTCTTCACCTACAGGGGGAAAGCTTTGCGAGTGGTTAAGCAGTACTGCAGGTACTGCTCTCTCTCTCCCTATCTCCCCTTTCCCTTTAGATTCATGACTATCTCTATCCAATAAATAAATATTTTTTAAAAGTTGGGAGCCGGGTGATGACACAGCAGGTTAAGCACACATGGTGTTCTTCTTCTAGCATTTGCCCTTCTTCCGTAGCCAGTCAACAGCATCAGGTTGAGCCTGATGTCAAGTTTCGAGACCTCCTTTGAATCTGGAGAGGTGGCAGTCGTTGACTATGTGGGTCATAGTCTGTCTGGAGCCGCAGGGGCAGTTCGGGTCGTCTCTGGCTCCCCAGCGATGGAACATAGCGGCGCACCGGCCATGGCCTGTTCGATAGCGATTGAGGAGGGCCCAATCATAACGTGCTAGGTCAAAGCCGGGTTGACGCTTGCAGGGGTCTGTGATGAGGTGTTTGTTCTTTACCTCAGCTGACTGCCAACTCTGTTTCCAAGAGTCTGGAACAGAGAAGTTCAGTGTAGGCGTAGGGGACCAGATTGGGTGACGAGACGTCAAGCGTTGGACAGGGTGGGCGAAGATATCCGCGTATATTGGCAGGTCCGGTCGAGCGTAGACGTGGGAAATGAACTTAGATGATGCTGCATCCCGACGAATATCTGGCGGGGCGATGTTGCTAAGAACTGGCAGCCATGGAACCAGGGTGGAACGGATGGTTCTAGAAATTATCCTCATGGAGGAATATAATTTGGAATCGACCAAGTGGACATGGGGGCTATGGAACCATACTGGGGCACAGTATTCTGCAGTGGAATAGCATAATGCCAGAGATGATGATCGTAGTGTGGAAGCGCTCGTGCCCCATGAGGAGCTGGCCAGTCTTGCAATGATGTCATTCCTCGCGCCCACCTTTGCTGCAGTTTTTATGAGATGTTCGTGAAATGACAGAGTGCGATCGAGAGTAACGCCAAGATAGACTGGCTGGGCTTCATGCCGGATTCTCGTATCGCCAAGATGCACATTAAGCTCACGCAAGGCCGAGGCATGGTGTAGATGGAAAACAGATGATACCGTTTTTGCAGTGCTAGGGATTAGTCGCCATTTTTTACAGTAATCAGATATCAGAGACATGTCTTTTGTGAGTGTTTCCTCGAGGATGTCGAACTTTGATGCCTGAGTTGCACAGCAGATGTCATCGGCGTAGATGAACTTCCTTGAAGAAGTTTCTGGGAGGTCATTGATGTAAATATTAAATAGCGTAGGAGCCAGAACAGAGCCCTGGGGGAGGCCACTTGAGACAAGTCTCCATCTGCTAGACTTGTCACCCAGATGCACCCGGAATCTTCTGTTTTGGAGAAGAAACGATATAGTGTTGGCCACCCATGGAGGCAGGCATCTTGAGATCTTGACTAGGAGACCACGGTGCCAGACCGTGTCATAGGCTGCTGTGAGATCAACAAAGACAGCACCCATCTTTAAATTCTTCTGGAATCCATTTTCAATGTAAGTTGAGAGGGTGTGAAGCGCAAGGACTGGCATAAGGATCCCGGTTCGTACCCCTGGCTCTCCAGCTGCAGGGGAGTCGCTTCACAGGCGGTGAAGCAGGTCTGCAGGTGTCTCTCTTTCTCTCCCCCTCTCTGTCTTCCCCTCTTCTCTCCATTTCTCTCTGTCCTATCCAACAATAACGACAACAGTGACAACAACAATCATAACAATGACGATGACAATAAACAGCAAGGGTGACAAAAGGGAAATTATAAATAAATAAAAATATAAAGAAGAATCTGGGAGCCATGGGACCTCAGGCAGAAAATTCCAGTGGTGTAACTCACTAAGCTGTCCCCCTGGCTTCTGCAGCCACACTTTTTGGGTCATGCTCTTGCTTTGTCTAACCATTATGGACAAAGACTGATAACCATTGTGTGTTTCCTGAGTATCTTTTCCTACAAATTTTCTGGACCCTACTCTCTGTCTGAGTCTGTCTAGTGGGACCATCTGAAGACTTTATCTGACAGAGGTGAGGAAACTGATGTAGAGGAAACAGAATCCTGCCCATGATCACACGGCAAGCCAGGGGAACCTTGAAATCTGCCTTCGTAGCCCAGGCTGCTAAGCACGTTGCACTACTGCCTCCTACTAAGACAAGGGTGGGCAGAAGAAGCAGGCCTTCCCAGATGCCTACGCCACAATTTATAACCCAACCCCAGGGCTCTGCTTGTCAAACACAGGCCTCTGCAAGAATCTGGGAAGCGTGAACTCCACGGAGAAAGGAAGGAACGTGTGCGTGACTGCTTTCCATGAGAAAATGGGACCTTCTCCACTTTCTCACCCCTCACACCACCTGATACCCTCAGCCAGGCAGGCACAGAAGGTCACGCCTGAGTGTGTGTGTGTCCCTGTGTCCTGCACGGGCCCACAGCACAGCCGGCACCCATCCCATGGGTGCAGAGTCACTCGTCTTGACGGCTGGAATGGATGTCAACTGTCCTTCCCTGATCTGAGGAGACGTCTTCTCTGGTTAGCAAGCTTAGAGGCTAACACACCTTGACACACACTGGGGGTGGGGGGTGAGGGCTGGGGAGTGGCTTCTGACCCTGTGAAGAAAGAGCACATACAGGGTAGCCTGGAACTCCTCAGGTCTGGTTTTCACATAGGATCTGCCTACATCTTTGAAGTTATTTTTTTTTCTCCGTCATGGTGGAGGGTCACCCTGTGTTTTACTTTTATTTACCTGTTTCTTGCTATAGTCTAAATATTTCAAATGCACCTTGGAGATTTCTGTATGAGAAGGCAAGCCAGCTTTTGTTGGGCTAATCATGATTTGGTTCTAAGGAGCTTGCCCACATTGTCATTTCCCTCTCAAATTATTTAGCAGTAAATGGAGCATGTATGCCATCTTTACAAATTCTTTCACAAATAATTCATAGATGAATAAAATCATCTTTCCCAAAGTAAAAAAAGGAAAAGCTTTGAAAAGATCAGACCTCCTTATGGGGAGTTACTGTTAAGTGGGCTTAGAATATCAGGCGGAAGGTAGATAGCATTATGGTTATGCAAACAGACTCACATGCCTGAGGCTCTAAAGTCCCAAGTTCAATCCTCCTTTCTACACTGCCTCACCCCAGCACCACCATAAGCCAGAGCTGACCAGTGCTCTGGCATTAAAAAAAATAGAATTTCAGTTTGGGAAGAGGAAGGAAGTACTGGAAATGGCCACACACCAATGTGGAGGTATTCCATACTACTGAGGTAGACACTTGCAGGTGGTAAAAATGGGAAACTTTATTTTATATATAACTTATCACAGTAGAAAAAATAAGGATGAGTGGCTGGACAATGGCACACCCAGTAGAGTGAGCGTTATAATAAAGTGCAATGACACAGGTTCAGGCCCCTGGCCCTCACGTGCAAAGTGGGAAGAGTCATGAGCAGTGAGGCAGAGCTGCAGGTCTCTCTCTCTCTCTCTCTCCCCATCTCTTTTGATTTCTCGCTGTCTCTATCCAATAAATAAATATTTTTCAAGGTTTATTATTTATTTGTTATCGGATGGAGACTCATTGAGAGGTGAGGAGGAAGTAGAGAGGGAAAGAGCCAGAGAGACACCCGCAGCCCTGTTTCACCACTCATGAAGCTTTCCTTTAGGAGGTGGGGATCAGGGGCTTGAACCTGGGTCCTTGAACACTGTAATGTGTGAGCTTAACTAGGTGCACCACTGCCTGGCCCCAATAAATAACTTTTTCTTAAAAATGGAACGATGGGTAATTGAGAATTGTGCCATGGGAAAAGCTTTATAATGTGAAGGAATCAAAATAAATGGTTGTAAATGATTTTTTTCAAAGATCACAAACAAGTGTGAAGTGTTATGCTTACTGTGCCTGTGGGCCTGTGTGAATGATGGTGTTCTGTGAGACTTTGATGTGCTTGTCTGCACTTTTTACATGCTCTGTGATAAACACGCATTACCTGTATAATCAGAAAAAGAAACGCACACACACACCAAGCCCCAGGAATAACCCTGGTGACAATAAATAAAAATACAAATAGAGGAAGCATGTTGATTTTAAATGCAGGCTGGTGTCCTGCTCAGTAAGTCATCAAAGGAGCAACTTCACAGCTGGAAATTAGGCTGTTGGGCAGGGAAGGTCTTGGTTCTTTTCAGCCTGGTCTACTTTGCCCCTGAATGGGGCAGAGTTTGCGTGGGTTGTAGCTAAAAGTAAGAAGTGGGCCAGGGACAGAGCATGATGGTTCTGCAAAAGACTTAAATGCCAGAGGCTCTGGAATCCCAGGTTCAATCCTCTGCACCACCATAAGCCAGAGCTGAGCAGTGCTCTGGTCTCTGTGTTTCTCTGATTAAAATAAAATACATAAGTAATATTAAAAATGTAAATCAATTAAGTAAAAGGGGCAAAGCTAGCCTGCCTTTGCCTAAATACAACTACTCACTCACTCACTCACTCACTCACTCACTCATAATAAACATATTGAGTAAATTATTTAACCTTTCAGTGTCCTCCCTACCTCTGAGTAAATGCCAGTGAGAAGCATACATTTTGTTAGCCTTTGTAAGTTTGCCATGTCAGTGATAACACAGATGCATTCTCTCATAGTTCTGGAGCTAGAAGTTCAAGGTCAATGTGTCAGCACAGTCGGGGCCTCTGGAAGGCTGTGAGGCAGAGGAAGGTCATCACTGGTGTCCTGGTCACAGACCCAGTGTTCCTCTGTCTCTGGGTGGCATTCCCCCCATGTGCAGACCCAGTGTCCCTCTGTCTCTGTGCAGCATTCCCACCGTGTATGCAGACCCAGTGTCCCTCTGTCTCTGGGTGGCATTCCCCCCCGTGTGTGCAGACACAGTGTCCCTCTGTCTCTGGGCGGCATTCTCCCCGTGTGTGCAGACCCAGTGTCCCTCTGTCTCTGGGCGGCATTCCCCCCGTGTGTGCAGATGCAGTGTCCCTCTGTCTCTGGGCGGCATTCCCCCCGTGTGTGCAGACCCAGTGTCCCTCTGTCTCTGGGCGGCATTCCCCCCGTGTGTGCAGACCCAGTGTCCCTCTGTCTCTGGGTGGCATTCCTTCTCCCTGTGTACAGACCCAGTGTCCCTCTGTCTCTGGGCGGCATTCCCCCCGTGTGTGCAGATGCAGTGTCCTTCTGTCTCTGGGCGGCATTCCCCCCGTGTGCAGACCCAGTGTCCCTCTGTCTCTGGGCGGCATTCCCCCTGTGTACAAGCCTATTTCCAAACTCGCCCTTCCCGTGAGGGCACTGGTTACACTGGATTGCCCTACCCCAGTATGCCATCAGCCTAAGTAACGACATCTTTAACCCTATTTCCTAATAAGGACATGTCTAGGATGCTCAGGGTTAGGAGTTCAAATATGGATATTTTGGGGGAAATAATTAGACTCATAACAGGGAGTATTATAATGGGTAAAAGTAGAATTTGGTGGTTGGTGTGCGCACACGCTGCAAGCCCATGCTAAGTCACTACAGAAATAGAAGTATGGGCGGTAGTGCAGAGGGTTAAGCACAAGTGGCACAAAGTGCAAGGGCTGGCATAAGGATCCCGGTTTGAGCTCCTGGATCCCCATCTGCAGGGGATTCTCTTCACAGGCGGTGAAGCAGGTCGGCAGGTATCTATCTTTCTCTCCCCCTCTCTGTCTTGCCCTCCTCTCTCCATTTCTCTCTGTCCTATCCAACAAGATCAATAAAAACAACAGTAATAACTACAACAATAAAACAAGGGAAACAAAATGGAATAAATAAATAAATATTTTTAAAAAAATAGAAGTATACTGTAGATCAGCAGAGTCCCCACCACAGAGTGAATGCTCAGAAGTAGAAACCATTCCGGTGACTACAGCACTCATCACTACCGTGGCTGCTACTGTGACCATCACGTCACAGGGTCCTTTCTACTTCTCTTGGGGACCCGGGCAGAGCCTGTACCCAGGCTTCTGTTGACGCTCTCATGAGATGAGACACTCCCCCACACTGCTTTTCAGAAGGCAACAGCTATTTTTCCTGACTTGAGGGAGTCAGGCTTGTAAGCTTTAGAAGGGTGGGCATCAATTCAAACAGATTTCTAAACCACATTATTTTGATCTTTCAAATTTATCTGACAGCAGAAGGAGTAGGGTTCTTTCTTGCCTGTACACTACTTGCAGTCATTTGTACTTGCATTTCAATAAACAGGGGTAGGCCAGCCGCGCAGCCCTGAGGAGGCACTGGCAAGTCGGAGACGCTTGCAAGTAGAACCAGAAGGAAGATGTAGGATCCCTTCTCTACATGGCCCACCAGCAAGGCACTATGGAAGCCCCACAGACATGGCCCACCAGCAAGGCACTATGGAAGCCCCACAGAGCTACAGCTGCTTGCTTCCTGGTCTAAGACCATGTTTCATGGTCTAGGAACCAGTACTAGACAAAGCACAGGGATACAGAGAGAATCACAAACCTCAGCTGAGGGGCTCACAGGCTCCCTGTCCAGTGGAAAGACAGATGGACATGCTAATTACCCAATGCAGAGGGGACCAGAGCATCTGCCGCTGTTGGCATGGGAGAGTGTTTTCTCCCTCTCCCCACACCTTTCATGCAGTTTACGTGGATTTGAGCTTCTTGGAGACAAACTATACACCCAACTCTTCATGCCTGGCATCCCTGGCTTATGGGGATGAAGGTACTGGGAATGATGTTTAAATTAATAGAATAGGGGGTCAGGCAGTAGCACAGCGGGTTAAGCACACGTGGCACAAAGTGCAAGGACCAGATTAAAGATCCTGGTTTGAGGCCCTGGCTCTCCACCTGAAGGGGGGATCACTTCACAAGCGGTGAAGCAGGTCTGCAGGTGTCTATCTTTCTCTCCCCCTCTCTGTCTTCCCCTCCTCTCTCCATTTCTCTCTGTCCTATCCAAAAACAATGACAGCAATGCCAACAATAACAATCACAACAACAACGATAAACAACAAGGGCAACAAAAGGGAAAAATAGCCTCCAGGAGCAGTGGATTCATGGTGATAACCCTGGAGGCAAAAATAAATAAATAAATTAACAGCATAGCTCAAGTGTCACGAACACTTTGGGGATTGAGAGAGAGCACACCCAGTGGCGGGCACACTGAGCCATGTACAAGGACCCAGGCTCAAGCCTGGGGCAGCCACATAGGAGCAGCTGCATGGGGGAAGCTTTACAAATGGTGGAGTGGTAGTGTGGTGTCACTTCTCTGACTCACCCTCTACTAACAGAGGAAAAAAAGAAAGAAATAAGAGTCTGCTGGGAGTGGCAAACCTGTGTGAGCACAGAGCCCCAGCAATAACTTGGGGGCAGAACAGAGACAAAGACACAAAAACACGGCTTCTGAGTTAGCCAGACGGGGTTGCCATGAACGGACTCTGCTACTTGCCACCTATAGGGTGCTGGGCAAATCACTCAGTGTTGGTCAACCTGTTCTCTCTCACCCACGGCCAGGCCACTAGTTATTCAAATCATTCATTCACTCAGCAAATATTTCCCAGGTTCTTTCTACATCCCAGACAGACCCATACCCAGTTTCAAGTCTCAAAGTTACAGCAGATACTAAAACAGACAATGAAGAAGGGAAGTAGGTGTGATTTCACTACTCTGGGCCACATTTTTTTTTTCATTTAAAAAGGGAGAGAAAGAGAGAGAGACAGACAGTGAGAGAGAGAGAGAGAAAGAGAGAGAGAGAGAGAAGGGGATGCCACAGCACTGAAGTTTATTTTGGTGCCATAGTTATGTGATGATGAGGATGGGCGGTGTGGCCGGGGTCAAACCCAGGTAGTGTACAGGCCAGTGCAGGCACCTTACCTGGCGAGCTGTCTCTCTGGGCCCGAGGTGCAGTTTTAAATGGGGTGTTGGGCGACCTTGCTGAGAAGGGGATCCATAGGCAGAGATGGGACAGGTGAGAGGTCGGGGCTCACTGGGAGGAGGACTGGGGGCGGGGATATTTTAGCATCACACGAAACCGAATAACAAAGTGCCAGGGAAGCTGCCTGGGGGGCAGGGGAGCTCATTATTTGATAGTAGTATTAGCATTATGCTAATGAATGCAATTACTTCCAGGAGTGAAGGAGCTAGAGACTGTAAGTGTATTCCATCCACAGGGCGGCCACACACCCACAGAGGAGTGTTATTAGTAGGAGTGTTGTTTATTACTCACAATTACTTCTAAGCAACCGTCCTCTGACAGCCTCAAGTCACAACCCATCAGCAGCTCTTTCTCCCCTTCGGGGCCTAGGGTTGGAGTCCTGGAGAGACCGTGTGTATGTGGGGTGGAGTTGGGGGTGTTACAGGGTGGCTTAGCCAGTCTCTTGACTCAGGAAAGAGGCAGCAAGACACTCTCCTGTATGCCCTCCCCAACCCGACACATGCACCTGCAGGCTGGGGCGCGTCCTACAACCTGGGTCAAACATGGTGAGTGTTATCACAGTAAGAATGTGGGAATCACTATTTGCAGATTTCAAAAACCACAGTTCCTGCTAATGCTGCTCTTGGCAGTTCCGATGATTTCCTGGGGTGGAGCTGTTGTTTTAGTTTACAGAAGCCCAGGGGACAGCAGGGCAGGAGAAGCTAGTGTGTTTCCCAGCCACATAGGGATTCAACTCAGTCAAGGAAACTCCAGGCTACTCTGCTAAGCATCCGTCAGGCATCAAGTGCTATCGCCCAAGGCCACGGGGACCCACAGTGGTGAAAAGCAGTGATCCCTGTGGATCCACCGCTGCCGTCAACTGAGGGGACATGTATGACCCTCCTGGAGCTTGGATGACCAAGAAGGAGGTCAGTAAACAGCAAGAGAGTGTGAGGCAGAAGAGTCTGGAGGCTGGCAGGTGGGAGGTGATGGAGGAGGGCTGCTGGTGCTAAACTTAATGAAGAGATAACAATAAGGTGAGAGTGGACATTTTACATGGGTGCAGGCTGGTGTTCGTCACCAGGGACAGCACACACGTTACCACGTCAAAGACCTGGGCTTGACTGCCGAGACCCGCCTTGACCTGGGACCGACTGCCTAGAGTGTGGAAACTTCAGGGGTGGCGGAGCAGTGCTGTGGAGTCTCCTCTCCTCGTTCTGTCTCTCACCCCTCTCTATCTTTCTCTGCCTCTCATCTTCTATCTAAAGCAAATATGGCTTCCAGTGGTGGTGGAGTCGTGCAGGCACTAAGCCCCAGCGATAACCCAGGTGTAAGTACCTGCGTAAGGATTCTGGTTTGGGCCGCTGGCTCCCCACCTGCAATGGAGGGAGGGGTCGCTTTCCAAGCAGTGAAGCAGGTCTGCAGGTGTCTGTCTTTCTCTCTCTCCTTCTATCTTCCACTCCCCTCCCAATTTCTCTGTGTTCTATCTAATAAAATGGAAAAATGGCTGCAGGAGCAGTGGATTCATTAGTGCTGGCACCAAGGTCCATCGATAACCCTGGAAGCAAAACAATAAATAAATAAAGACACATTGGTGTCCTAGACTGTGTGTCCCAGAAGAAGAGTTTAGGGCAGAGCCCTGTCTGTGAGGGATTTTATGAAGGCAGCGTGCCCATGAGAAGCCTGTAGGGAGAGAGGGAAAGGGAAAGGGAAGAGGCCGAGTTCCGACGTGGTTTCTGGCCAGGCTACCTGGGCACAGCTAAGGCTGCAGAGAGCTCTGGTGAGTGGACAGTGTTGATGCAAGTCCCAGACACCCCCAGGCCAAGAAACTGCAACTGCCCAATGCCTAGGCCGTCATCAGGGAGGGGCACCTGCATGCTGGCAGGTGGGCGACCATAACCACCCTCCCAAGTAAGGCATCCCAAGGAGGTCTGACTGGGCTGCCCACAGCACCCCTGACAGCCAGCTTTTGTGTAGCTCTGAGTGGTGCTACTTTTTTTTCAGTGCAGTGCTGGGGAATGTGCCCATGACCTCTGACATAACAGGACCACTGAGTTGTCTCCCTAACCCAATTTTCATCCTAGTTTTGAGAAGGAGAGGGAAGAGAGACCCTTAGAATAGGCACACACCATAGCACTGGTCCACCATCTCTGGAGTGTCCTTGGTGCTGTCCATGGTGCTTCCACTGGGTGCTGGGAACTGAGTCCAGGGCTTCCCACATGGACAAGGTTTAGATTTTACCTGCTGAGCCATCTCCCTTCCTCAGAGTGGTAATTCTTGGGGCCAAGGGAGTGTAAGCGGCACGGAGATGGACTAGAGAGAGAGGCACAAGGTGGGTCTGTGAGCAGAGACCTTCCAGCTTTAAGGCGATACTCAGAGTCCTGGCAGGGTCAGCAGGAGACAGACACTCAGCAGGTGGAAGTGTTTCAGCTTACGCCATCTACAGCTGTTTGTTTCGATATTAAACCATCACAACCTTAGAGACCTTACAGATCTGTTTATTGTTAAGAGAATTAAATGGAGCAGACTGGCACTTAGTCGGTATGGAAGAAGAGTTTGCAGGACCTGATTTTGAATACTGCTTGATTAGACCCACGTCAGCTCTGTTCTCTGATAAGTCACCCACCACCCTAACAGCTGTGATAATAATATCAGTGGTGGCGATGCAGTCAGTGCGTGCTCAGCCCACTGCTATTCTCACACTGACCCTAAGAAATAGATTATAGTTCCCTCCATAGAGGAGGAGGGAGCAGTCCTGAGATAAATCATTGACTGAGGTCTATGTGGTAGGTTTTTGCCTGATTTTTCAAATTCACATTTCCAGTTATAGTTGATCACTGCCACACCCCAGGTGGTGTTGAGTCTTAGCTGAGTCTGAGGGTGACCAGTGAGCTAGGAGACAGCGGGGAAGATTAGTTTCTCCAATCAGCTTGTTCTCTATCTCCCTCCCTCCCTTCCTTCCTTCTTTCCTTTCTTCCTCTCTTGCTCCCTCCCTCCTGTACTTCCTTTTACCAAAGCACTGCTCAGCTCTGGTCTATGATAGTGCTGGGGATTGAACCTGGGACCTCTAGAGTCTCAGGCATGAAACTTAGCTAAACTAATGCTGGTTCTATCTCCCAACCCCCTAATAAGCTGCTATGCTACATCTTTGTCTGATACAACTCCACTGGGACTGCCAGAGTCTGGGATGGGATGGGAACATATACAGAACAGAGGGGATTCTTAAAGCTTTTGCCATTGATCCTGGAGAGCAACAAGTAGAGGCTTAGCAGAAGAAATCTTGAAATAGGAAGCTGGGCAAAGACTCGGGGTCATGGGGCAAGCTCCACTTTCTAGGACATACCACATCTGGACAGTTGCAGAGCTTCTGAGAGGTTCTCAAATGTTTGCCTAGAGCGCAGAAGTGAGAAACAGGCAGAGTCATGATAATCCATGAAATGGAGTCATGATTGTTGGACCAATCATCTCAACAGGGGCCAAATCTGGGACAGACTGTGTTCTTTCCATTTCTGGGTGAAGTTCAGAATACTAGTTCTTATCTCCCTCAAATTCAGCCTGAAACTGCACAGGTCAAATGACCCCATGAAACAGAATAAGGCACTAAAAGGGTGTCTGACAGGGTTTGTGTACTGGACGCCAGAAGATCAAATGAGCAGAAGACATGGGACACTAACACTCACATGATATTTAACTCGTGTGCGTGTGTGTGTGTGTGTGTGTGTGTTCCACTTGGATAAAGCCCCAACTGGGCCGGGCAGTGGTGCAATTGGTTAAGTGCTCATATCACCATGTGCAAGGACCAGTGGTTTGAGCTCCTACTCCCCACACGCAGGGGAAGTTTCACAAGCAGTGAAATAGGTTTGCATGTATCCTTCTTTCCCTTCCTCTTTCTATCTCCCCCAACCCTCTTAATGTCTCTCTGTCTTATCAAATAAAAATAGGAAAAGGAAAAAATGACCGCTGGGTGCAGTGGATTCATAGTGCAGGCACCAAGCCCCAGCAATAACCCTAGTGGTAAAATAAAAGAATAAAATAAAATAAAATAAAATAAAGTCCCAATTGCATAAGTCCAGGAACACAGCAGGCCAAGGCAATGGTGAGTGTTAAATCAATGGAGGTCCTGGCCAGCTCTGCCCTGTGCTGGAGCAAGGGGTTCATTTAGTTCTTCTTGCTACCTGCTTCCAGGTACTTGGAACTCTAATCAAACTGACTGGGCTCTCTGATGTCCTCATGTCAGCTACAACATAAGCCGAGGTTGGAGAGCTGTGTTAGTTGAGTTTTAGTAGAGACACCTCCTTCTCCTCCTTCTTCTTTATTATTTATTTACGTTAAAGATTCTGCCTATAAGAAAAACTTCAAGGGACACCTTTGCAAGAGCTGGGCCCACATCTAGCAGCAAGGAAAGCAAACAGATCAATAAACTGCGAACCCCACCTGCTGCTCTTCCTCCCCTTCTTGGGGAGATCAATTAGGAGATAAGCACCCTCCAGGGTGAGGTGTGTGGGCCTGAGGCTGCCAGCCTCTCCCAACAGATGTGAAATTGAGATGCTCAGATCCTACAGCTGGTCCACAGTGGCCAGGGCAAGGCTGAAGAAAAGGCAGATCTAGAGCTGCGATCACTTCTACATCAGCCCCGGCTCCCTGAGAGTCAGGAGGCAACCACAGGAAATCGTTGAACAAGAATAGTCCATGATTTCGCAAGCAAAGATATTTTAATTAATTTTTGCCTCCAGAGTTATCACTGGGGCTCTGTGCCGACACTGCGAATCCAGTGCTCTTGGCTGCCCTTTTTTCCATTTTATTGGGTAGGACAGAGAGAAATAGAGAAGGGAGGGGGAGGTAGAGAGGGAGAGGGAGACACCTACAGACTAGCTTTGCTGCCTGTAAAGTGTCTCCCCCTGCAGGTGGGGAGCCAGGACATTGAACCAGGATCCTTATGTGGGTCCTTGCACTTAGTACTATGTATGTTTAATTAGGTGCACCACTACCCGGCCCCCTCCATTTATTTATTTACTTTGATAGAGATAGAAATTGAGAGGGGAGGGAAGGAGAGTGTGAGAAGGAGGGAGAGAGAGAAGCTTGTGATACTGCTTCACCATTCATGAAGCTTCCTCCGCCCCAACAGGTGGGTATCAGGGGCTTGACCTAAGTCCCTGCACACTGGGATGTGTGCACTCAACCAGGTGCGTCACTGCCTGGTTGCAAAAACATTTTTCCTGGGAGCTGCTTTCGCCTTGTCTGTGGCCAGCGTTACTGGAAGCTGCATAGCCTCCACCAACCCTGGGATCTGTGGCCTCAGTCACTTTCTGGGAAATAGCTAAGGAATGGAAGCAACCTAAATGCCAGTTGACAGAAAGCTGGCTAAAGCATTTTTATGACAGGCGACAATGAGACTTGACTAAGTATTCTCTGCCATGAGGACTGCAAATTAATTACAGTGCCAACACTAACCCAAGGAGGTCTACTGCTGGTGAAGCCCTCACATCGTAATCTGACCTGCCCCAAAGATCTGTTTACTTTGAGAACTGGTGCTTTGTTCTTGTTTTAAGATACTCCCTCCCCCCACCCCATCTCCTGCACTGGGGCCTCACAGGAGCTTTGTGATTTCATGATTCCACCACTCCTGGAATACTTCTTTTTTTCTTCTCAGATAGAGGGTGAGAGACAGAGAGAGAAGAAAAAGAAGGGGACCAGGCAGTCTCGCACCTGGCTGAGGGCACGTTACAATGCACAAGGACCGGGATTTGAGCCCCCAGTCCCCATTAGCAGGGGGAAAGCTTTGCGAGCGGTGGAGCAATGCTGCAGGTATCTCTCTCACCCTCCCTATCTCCCCCTCCCTCTTGATTTCTGGCTGTCTCTATCCAACATGGTGACTGGAGCCTCAGACTTAGGTACTCATGCATTGTAAAGTGTGCATTCTACTGGGTAGGTGAACTATTTCCAGCCCCCTGCCCCATACACCAATGGAGACATTTTTAAAAGACTACCCACAGAAAATTAAACCTTTGATTTTTTTAAAAAAACATTCTTTATTGGGGGATTAATGGTTTACAGTAAAATACAACAGTTTCTACATGTATAACATTTCCAATAACAATACAACCCCCACTAGGTCCTCCTCTGCCATCATGTTTCAGGACCTGAACGCTCCTCCTCCCACCCCAGAGTCTTTTACTTGGGTGCCATACACCAACTCCAGTCCAAGTTCTGTTGACAGTTTTCTCTTCTGATCTTCTATTTTAACTTCTGTCTATACGAGTGAGATCATCCCATATGCATCCTTTTGTTTCTGACTTATCTCACTTAACATGATATCTTTAAGCTCCATCTGACTTTGGAGCCTCAGGAATGAGTCTCTTTGCATAACTATTATGTCATCTACCCCTGTAAATATTTAGCAGTTTTCCACATAACAATTCAATGCCTCTCTAGATCCTCTTCTGCCATCATGTTCCAGGACCTGAACCTTCCAGGTCCTTTACTTTGGTGCAACACACCAGACCCAGTCCAAGTTCTGATTTGTGTTTATTGTTCAACTTTTTTTTTTTTTTTTTTGGTACTTGGATTCCGTTCATTGAAGATGCCTTTAAAATTTAGATAGAAAAGAGTTCTGCCAATATTTTCCTCTAAGTATTTGATGGTTTCTGGTCTAACATCCAAGGGGTGTTGAAATCCGCTACTATTAATTTGTTGCTATTAATACATTGCTGTAGCTCCTTTAGTAGATGATTGATGTATTTAGATGGCCTCTCCTTGGGTGTATACATGTTAATAATTGTTAAGACCTCTTGATTGACTGATCCTCTTAGCCCTAAGTAATATCCATCCCTGTCTCTTAAAATTTTATTTATTTTAAGGTCTATCATGTCAGATTGAGAATAACTGTTCCTGCCCCCTTTTTGTGGTCCATTGGCTTGTGTGATAATTTTCCATCCCTTCACTTTGAGTCTGTGTTTGTCCTGTTGAGTTAGGTTGGATTCCTGCAGACAACATATGTTTGGGTTGTGTTTTCTGATCCATCTTCCTACTCTGTGCCTTTATATAGGTGAATTCAGGCAATTGACATTGATATTATAGAATGAAGATATTTTAATGCCATTATTCTAAAAATTTAGAGTGTTGCAATATATGGCACATTTATGGTGATGTGATTGTTTATAAGAGACCTTTCAGAACTTCTTTCAGGGCAGGCTTGGTGATAGTTGACTCTTTCAACTGTTGCTTGTCTGAGAAGGTTTTGATGCCTCCATCTAGTCTGAATGACAGTCTAGCAGGATACAGTATTCTTGGCTGAAAGCCTTTCTCATTGAGAACTCCATAGATATCTTGTCATTCTCTTCTGGCCTGTAGTGTTTGTGTGGAGAAATCTGCTGCTAATCATATGGGTTTTCCTCTGTAGGTGACTCTTTATTTTTCTCTTGCAGCCTTCAGGATCCTTTCTTTATCCTTATTCCTTTCCATTCTAAATATGATGTGTCTTGGTGTCTTTAAGTCTGGGTTAATTCTGTTTGGGACTCTGTGCTTCTTGAACCTTTATGTCTTTTATCTTGTCTAGTGTAAGGAAGTTCTCATCTACTATGTCCTGTAGAATGCTTCCTTCCCCTCCTGTTATTCCTCTGGTAAATCAATGATCCATATATTACTTCTTCTGAAGTCAACCCATATGACCCTGTTGTTGTTTTCAGTATCTCTTAATCTCTTTTTGCGATCTCTTACTTCTTAGTTTTCTCTAATTCGTCCTCAATCTTGCTAATTCTGTTTTCTGCCTCACTTATTCTATTCTCTTCCTCCCTCTGTTGTTTTCTGTAGCTCAGCTATTTTGTTATCCTGTTCTGATACTGTATTAGCTTGTTCAGCTAGTTGTTCTCTTAGCTCAGCTATTTCAGCTTTCAGCTCTTTAATCACCTCTTGATAGTTAGTGTTTTCTTTTGGAGTCTCATTTGCTGTTTCCCCATTTCTGATATTACTTTCAAACTCTTTCATCACTCCTGTGACTAATACTTCAGTTGGTGTTTGGATGTTTTCTTCATTCTTATGTGTGTCTACCTTTGGGTTTTTTTTTTTACCCGGGATTTCATCCTGGTTTATTTCTCCAATATTTTTTCTTGGCTTAACCATTATATATGGTGTATTATGAGGTCCCTCTCTCAGTACTACAAAATCCACTAATCACGCTTTCCTGAATTGACTTGTGTCTAAGTAGAGTACTTAAAAAGTACACAGTTGTGGATATTTGCCAGTCCCTGTTTGGGCGCCAGATGCCGGGCTAGCTTTGCGGGCGGGAGAGAGACGACCAGGGACTCATGGTTGAGCTGGGAACGCAGTTCAATCTTTATTGATGAGTGGGGATGCAGTGCAATCAACCTAATCTCTATTCATTAGAAAATCCTGTCCTTTATATCTCCTGAGGTGGAAGTGTCAGGCCAGAAGAGGAAGTACATAGGATAGGGGGTGGAGAGAAGCAAAAAGCACGAGAACCAGTGGGGATTAAACGGTGGAAAACAGGATGTGACTAGAGAGGGGGAGGAGTGGAAAAAGAGCGCAAACCAATGGGGATTAAACCAGTGTGGGTCTCAAACAAAACAATGATTATGTAAATAGACCACAGTGTTAAGCAATGCAAGCAAACCTAACATGATGATCAAAACAGAAGGGGTCTTAGAAGCAGAATTAGCAGCAGACCAACAGATATTAACAGTTGTTTCAATGTTGTCTCAATCCTTGAGGTGAAGCACAATGGCTGTTAAACCTTCTTTTGTTCTTTATCTTCCCTACAGGCTGGCTACAAGAGTCTGTGGGCTTTTTAACTATAAATAGATTTTTTAGTTTAATTACTTACTCCTAACCTAGAAATAAAACAGGGTCGGCGAGAGATAGCAGAGTGGTTATGCAAAGAGACTCCCATGTCCCCAAAGGTCTAAAGCCCCAGGCTCAATTTAGCTCCTCTGACAGCAGCACCAAGAAAGGCAGCAGTTCTTAACCCTCTGAGTTTCTAAACAAGTCTTGTTTGTACTCCATGGGTTCTGAGACAATTATTCAATGTGTCTCTGAATTCCTTAGGAGAACAATATGGAAAGGTTCCCACTATACAGGCCCACTTCCAGACCACTGGGAGTGTATGTCTTCTGCTGCGTTGCACGATCAGGTCTCTGCCCCCCAATGTCAGCACAGGGCCTCCTGCTGTTGCTCCAGCCTCCAGGAACAGTAGCAGTGGAGATGCAGAGTTGCATTTGGTGAACCTTAGGGGATCCTCTCCTACTGTCATCCTTTTATTTATTAATAAAACTCAAATCAGAGGTGATGCCTCAACTAGGAAACTGTGGGACTATTACCAGTCGCTTTGAGTAGGTACAGGCTTTCAGCCCCAGGAATCTCACCTTAGGATCCTCCCTGTCCACAAGCCACATATATTTGCACTCACCCATAACTTGATGGGTTCCCAAAGTGGTCCTAGTCTTGTCTTGTTGTGTTCTCTGGTGATCTTCTTTGTTATTCCTAGTTGACTGGGAGAGGAGAGAGGCACAGCTGCTGCTGTAGCCCCGCCTCTGTAAGTCTCCTTTGATTTTTAAAAAATTTATTTTTATTTATTTGATATAGACAGCCAGAAGTCAAGAGGAAAGGGGAGATAGAGAAGAAAAGAGATAGAGATATACCTGCAGCACTGCTTTACCACTCAAGATGTTTTCCTCTTGCAGATAGGGACTGGGGACTTGAACCCAGGTCCTTGTGCACTCAACCAGATGTGCCACCACCCAGCCCCAGCCTTGATTTTTTTTTACATTTGTGTTAAGTACATATTTCCAAGCATGTTTTGAAAGGTTATGAATATAAGCTTGTTGATGAAGTTAGTACTTTCTGTGGGTAGGAAGGTCTGGCTAGAAGTCTACATTGCTGTGGGTACCAGGAGCCAGAATGAAAACTTGCAAGACATCTCACTATTACCCACATGTGGACTACTGATTAATGAACGGGGGAGCTTGAGGACCTTTCCTTGGTCAGTCCACCTGTCAGAAGATAGATCTCGGGTAGCCCTTGCATGGTGTCCAGCAAACAGTCTTCTACTTGTCTACCTCTCCTTCGGTCAGGGGGGAGGGACTTTTGAAAGAGCACCTCACATCACTCCTCTCAGTGTTCCTAGTTCCCAGCACCCAGCACAGACGATACTAGACAAGTGAGAGTGTGTGGACAAATGCATCTCAGACAGGTTAAAATCACACAGCCTGTGTGTCCTCACGAGTATGCATATGTAGCTCTAAGCCATTCTGAAGGCTGCTGTTTGAAAATCACCTAGACTGCTTGCTATGAATATGAATCCCGGGGCCAGTTGGTGGCGTATCTGGTTGAGAGCCCATATTACAACGTGCAAGGACCCAAATTCGAGCCCCCAGTCCCCACCTGCAGGGGGAAAGCTTTGTGAGTGGTGAAGCGATGCTGCAGGTGTCTCTCTGTCTCTCTCACCCTCTCTATTACCCTCTTCCCTCTTGATTTCTGGCTGTCTCTATCCAATAAATAAATAAAGATAACTTAAAAAAAAGAAATATGAATCTCTTGGCCCTACTTCTAAGTCATTGATTCAGAAGTTGGGGCAAGGAAGGACAGGACTGAGAAATCTGAATTTCAAACAAAGTTCTCTGGGAGATTCTCTTGCATATGACATCTTAGGAATCACTGCCCGAGACAAATCCTTGTTGCTGACTGAATGCTCTGGGTTTCTGAGACCTGAGTAGTACATTCTAACCTAAATATCTGGTCGCATGTTTTGCAGGAGAGGGGGCTCCAGATGGGGAAGTATACTGTCTGTGGACCACAGGGGGTTATGCTGGGGCTGGGCATCAGAGGCAGACGCTCAGGGAATCATGGCTGGCCAGGCCATCCTAGTGCAGGAGGGCACATGGTAATTCATTCCCAGTTGTTTCCTGATCAGGGAATCTAGGAGAGGCCCCTCGGGGCCCTGGTGGAACTGAGTCCCGGTGTAAGTCAGGTTCCCAGGCTGGGCTGCATGAAAGAAATCTCTTCTGCAACATGTCGAGCTACAGTCAGCCACAGGCCTGGCTCCCGGTGAGAGTGTGCACATTGAATCAATTGAAATTGAGTCATGGATATAATTAATTTAATGTGTTTAAACGATTTTCTGTATAGTAAACATGCTGAATGAGGGTGACCTAGAATAAAGTGTCTGCCTGAGAGGGGAAAATGGAGTCTACTGCGTGCAGTGTAACAAAGACCCTTTAGCAAATAGAAAATTTCCATTGTCCTTTCCTGTCCCTCTCCTTTCTGACTCCTTACTTATGGCTGAACTTGGCCTTCTGTGGTCTCCATGGATCACAAAGACACCTCTTATTTCTGTCAGAAGGTGTTCTTTTTTCTTTCTGATCAGATGACAGTTTTAATGAAACCTGTCTACAACCTCATACAAGTTCAGATTAATATGTGAAAAAGGGATAAGAAGGAAGGGGCGGGAGTGAAGTGAGGAATTGATTCATTATTGCAATCTCTTTCTCAGATAAAAGAAGGAAGGAAGATCATGCAGAGAGAAGTGAGCCCGTGCTAAATGTACAGCGGGAGGTAGGCTGCTGGGGGTGTGGGGGTGGGGGGGCAGGTTCTAAGCTACCCTTCCGGCTCTAGTCTTTCCTGGGAGTTGGCGAGCTCCCTCTTCAGACTTGAGAGACACAGCAGCTCCAACATGAGGGGGTTGAATCTGAGAGCCTTTCAGGCTGCTTTTAACCCTGGCATTTGCTGAATTGTGAATCACAGACCAGAGCAGGTAGGTATACATACACATGCCAGGGAATTCCCATTCGAAAGAATGCCTCTGGTGAGTTCTAGGTGTCTTAGCTGATTGTTCATCAAGAGTGGGGGGAATTAGGTATTGTTTGGCTTGGGTGAAAGAGGCACTCAGAAATAGTTGTCACAAATCACCTCCAACCAAGACACGCCAGGCGTCTAGGCAAAATGTCAAGTCTGAGGATTACGAGGGATGGTAAGATGCTTCCTACCAGTAGGTTCTGCGGCTCTCTATGCAGCCCTTTCAACCTGGGACTCTATGAATCCACTGTTTTATTGACTCCAGGATTATTGCTGGTGCTCAGTTCCAGCACTACAAGCCCTCTGCTCCTGGACAGAGAGAAATTGAGAGGGGAGGCAGAAATAGAGGAGAGAGAAAGACACCTACAGACCAGTATACCGCTTGTGAAGTGTTCCCCCTGCAGTTGGGGAGCGGAGCTTGAACCTGGGTCCTTGCACAAGGTGACACATGCACTCACCCGGGGGTACCACTGCCCAGCGCCCTCTGAATCCATGAATCCATTCTACCTGAAGCATCTCTGCTGCATTGTCACCCATGGGCCCTGGGAGAAAACCGTTCCTAAGCCTCTGAACTCATGTTCTGATACTCCTCCTCCTTTCAACTGAGAAGCCCTTCTTTACCCTGTATTTATACTGGCAGCCAGGGGAGATATTATAACAAGAGGTTTTGAGGATAAACAGATAATAGTTTGGACCAGGAAAATAGCCTATTTGGATAGTGTGTTGCTTTGCCATGTACATGGTCCAGGCTCGAGCCTGCCCCTGCCCCCCCGCCACTGCACTGAAGGGAGCAAAGATGCTGTGGTCTCTCTCTCTCCCTCTCTCCCCCCCCCCTCTCTGTGCATGTGTGTGTGTGTGTGTGTGTGTGTGTGTGTGTGTGTGTGTGTGTGTGTGTCTTCCCTTCTTCCTCTCTGTTGTTCTCTTACTATTTGGAAAAAAAAAAAGAGCATAAAGCCCATGGACTAGGGAAGCTATTGAATATTCTAAATGATTCCAGGATGAGTAACCTTTAGTTTTGCAGACAACCAGGGTCTTTACTTCTGAACTGTAGGAGCTGGTTCCTGGACCTTCAGGTTTAGAGTGGTAATTCAGAAAACAAAATCTCGCTAGCAAACCTCAGTGGTTCCTACTGTCCAGAGCTGTGGACCTCAGATGCTAGCATGTGTCAGAATCCCCTGCAGGGTTTGCTAAGCCACAGGTGGCCGGACCTAACTCCCTGAGATTCTGGTCCACTGGGCTTGGGTAGGGCTTGAGATGTCTTTGGAAACCTGATCCAGCAGGGTGGGGTGGGGTGGAGTTGGGGTGTAGATAGCATAATGGTTAATACCTCATTCCAGAAGTTCCAAAGCCCAGGCTCAATCCACTACACCATCATAAGCCAGAGCTGATCAGTGCTCTGGTTAAAAAGAGAAAGAAAGAAAGAAAGAAAGAAAGAAAGAAAGAAAGGGAGAGAAAGAAAGAAAGAGAAAAGGAACTTGACCCCCAAAGGCAAGGGAAAACAAAAGTAAAATAAATAAATGGGATTACAGTAAAGTAAAAAGTTTCTGACTGTGAGAGAAATCATGAGCCTACAATGACAATCCACTGGGAGGGAACAGACATTTATACATTGTGCAGCTAAACAGGTGTTAATGTCCAAGGTGTGCAGTTAATTCGGACAGCTCAAGAATTAAAAAAAAAAAAAAAAGGTAGAAGATCAAATAAGACACAGGACCAGGTGGTGCTGCACCTGTGTGAGTGCACTTGTTACAATGTGCAAGTATCCAGGTTCAAGCCCCTGGTCCCCACCTGCAGGAGGAAAGCTTCACAAGTGGTGAGGCAGGGCTGCAGGTGTCTCTCTGTCTCTCTCCCTCTCCATCTCCCCCTTCCTCTCAATTTCTGGCTGTCTCTATCAATAGATATAAAACATTAATAAATATAATACAACATAAAAAAGATTTAGAACCTTGTCTAAAGAGGAGACACAGCCACCAAGCACCTAAAGTACTTATCATCACTTATCACCAGGCAAATGCAAATCAAAAACCACAGTGAGATATTGCCTCACATCTGTGAGAGTAATTTCAGACTCGTTACAACAACTGTTGACAGGGGCTGGAGAAAAAGGAACCTTCACACATTGTTGATGTAACCATTTTGCAAAACAGTACAGAGGTTTCTAAACAAAAACTGAAGCAGAGAACTACTGTATGACCCAGTATCTACCCAAAGAATACAAAACCCTTAACTGAAAGGGATGGGGACACTCCTATCACAGCACTATTCACAGGTCAAGATACGGAAGCAACCTAGATGCCCACTGATGGGTGCTGGGGCAAAGAAGATCTGCCATGTATACACAACAGAGTATTTCTCAACTATGTAAAAAACAAAGATGAAATTTTGCTATTCATAGCAAAACAGAATGCGCTCGAGAGGACTACGCAGAATGAAATAAATCGTGAGAAAGAGCATCATTGGGCACTTTTTAAAAAATATTTATTTATTTCCTTTTCGTTGTCCTTGTTGTTTTTATTACTGTTGTAGTTATTGTTGTTGTTGATGTTGTTGTTGGACAGGACAGAGAGAAATGGAGAGAGGATGCCGGGCTAGCTTCGTGGGCGAGAGAGAGAGACGACCATGGATCATGGCTGAGTGGGACGCAGTTCAATCTTTATTGAGTGGGAATGCAGTGTGATCTAGCTATCTCTAATCACAATCTTGTCCTATATATCTCCTGAGTCGGAAGTGTCAGGTCAGAAGAGGAAGTAAGTAGGATAGGGGTGGGGAGAAGGAAAAAGCGAGCACCAGTGGGGATTAAACCAGTGAGGGCAAAACAATGATTATGTAAATAGACCACAGTGGCAAGCAATGCAACAGAAGGGGTCTTAGAAGCAGAATTTAGAAGCAGACCAACAAGAGGAGGGGAAGACAGAGGGGGGGAAAGAAAGACAGACACCTGCAGACCTGCTTCACTGCCTGTGAAGCGACTCCCCTGCAGGTGGGGAGCCGGGCGCTCGAACCGGGATCCTTGCCGGTCCTTGCGCTTTGCGCCACGTGCTTAATCCGCTGCGCCACCGCCCGACTCCCCATTGGGCACTTGGACCTGCACAGGCCCTGGCCCACCAGGTCAATGTGGCACGTCAGACCCCGCATGGAGGAATATAAATGAACATTCAGGAAGCCACGGGCCACTTGGAACACACCTAGCGTCTTCCCACCTGAATACCATTTATTCTATTCCTACCTTTAGGTTCCTATTCAACAATTTGTCCTGTTTTGTATCTTACCGCCTTTCAGCTATCAAGTTGCACATGCTACTAGGATTCTATCCTGACTTCTCTGGGCAGACGACCTCACCCATGTGTCCTAGAACCTCACCTCCCCCAGAGCCCTGCTCCACTATGGAAAGACAGAAACAGGCTGGGGGTGTGGATTAAACTGTCAATGCCCATGTCCAGCGGAGAAGAAATTACAGAAGCCAGACCTCCCACCTTCTGAACTCCATAAAGATTTTTGGTCCATACTCCCAGAGGGATAAAGAATAGGGAAGCTTCCAATGGAGGGGATGGGATACAGAACCCTGGTGGTGGGAAGTGTGTGGAACTGTACCCGTTATCTTACAATGCTGTTAATCATTATTATAACATTAATAAAAAATTTTTAAAAATTTAAAAATTTAAAAATTTTTAAAAATTCAGTCAACTCATCTGCCTCTCTCTCTATCACAGCTCAAGACAAAGCAAATCTGTAGAGGTCTCTTTAAATGAGAATAGGGTGGAACATTCAGTGCATTCACATTGTTTTTACGACAAATTGTCTGTATTTGCTAGGAACAGAGTCCGTGACAAATGCATCAGACCTACGACCGATGCCCATGACCAGGGTGATGCAACCCAGCAGGGGAGCCCCAGATTCAGACCCCAGCTCTACCTCTGAGTGACCGTCACTTCACAGAGCTCTGAGTTCCAGTCTTTTCACATCTTGTGAGTTTAAAGACAGTCCCTACTTCCCAGGGATGACATATCCAAGTAATGAGGCCATTATTCACAATCTGGGGTTGCAGAGATAGTGCACGGAGTGGGGGGGCTGCATTGCCATACATGCCACCTAGGTTTGAGCCCCAGTACCACATGGGAAGTGGCCTGGGCACCAGAGGAAGCTTCTATGCTATGATGTCTACCTCTGTGTGTGTGTGTGTGTGTCTATCTTAATGGAAAAAGTGGCACAGAGTAATGGAATAACACATGTATGAGGCCATAGTTTCACCAAAAAGAAAGAGAAGGAGAGAGAGAGAGAGAATTACCATCACTGACACTTACTGTTTACTCTGTGTCTAGTGCTGTGTATGGATTATTGAGCTTAATATACATACAATGCTTAACACAGACTCTAGTGCAGAACACACATTCACGAAACATTGCCATCACTGCTGTTTTCCCCACTCTACGTAAGACACGTACAAGCACCCCATTTCCTAGAAGGGGGATTTGAGACTCAGAGAGCAAGGAACTTTTTGCTCCACAACTATCAGTGAGATTTATTTCATAATGGCAAATCTTTAGGTTTTTGTTTTGTTTTGTTTTATTATTGGATAGCGACAGAGAGAAATTGAGAGGAGAGGGGAAGATAGAGAGGGAGAAAGAGATACCTGCAGCCCTGCTTCAGCACTTGTGAAGCTTTTCCCCTGCAGGTGGGCACCAGGGGCTCAAACCTGAGAACTTGTGCATTATAATGCGAGTGCTCGACCAGGTGTGCCACTGCCTGGTCCCTACGGCAAATCTTTAGAACTAACTACCTTGCAAGGGGGGAGGTGTCTTATTTCATGTGGGAATAAAAACACTGTCTTTGGAGAAGATTCTTTGAAAGTGAAGGGCCAGGATTTGAATCTTTCTTTGAGACCTGAGCTCTGGCTGGGCCGCTCCTCCACCCACCACCTGGTGAATGTGACCTGCTCTTCCTCATCCATGAGCTAGAGGTGATCATCTGCCCAGTGAGCCAGAGAGCGCCCCTGCCTCCTTTTTTTTTTTTTTTTTGCCTCCAGGGTTATTCCTGGGGCTCGGTGCCTTCACTATGAATCCACTGCTCCTGGAGGCTATTTTTTTCCCTTTTGTTGCTCTTGTTGTTGTTATTATTGCCATTGTTACTGTTGGATAGGACAGAGAGAAATGGAGAGAGGAAGGAAGACAGAGAAGGGGAGAGAAAGACAGACACCTGAAGACCTGCTTCACCACTTGTGAGGCGACTCCTCTGCAGGTGGGGAGCCAGGGCTTGAACCGGGATCCTTAAGGTCCTTGAGCTTTGCGCCATGTGCACTTAACCTACTGCACTACCGCCTGGCCCCCCACCCCCTGCCTCCCTTTCTACAGCCTCCCTGACCTATAGAAGTGCTTTCAGCGATGCCAACCAATGGACTGAGGGCCACAGGACATCTCACAGCCCCTGTCGCCTTGCACATATGTCTCCAAGTAAAAACAAGAACACGGGAGGGAGCATGAGACTGACCGTGACTCCAAAGAAGTTGGTCTCATTCATGGCGTTGAGGATGATCCTGCCCAGTGTGTGGTCCGTGTAGTTGAAGTCCTGGATCCTCTGGTGCCGGCTGCTGGCGTGCAGTGTCTCCATGGCCCTCTGCAGCGTCTTGGCGATGACCCAGATGCCATCATAGGCGTAGCCGTGGAACTTGCTGGGCCCCACGCCTGACCGCTTGCTGTTGTACTCTCGCTCATACTGCTGTGGAGTCTGGGAAACAAAGGGGCAGGACAACAGGTCAGAGCTGGGAGCAACCTCAGGTCCTTGGTCCTGACAGTCTCTGGCATCGGCTCTGAGCCAGGTCAAATGCGAGGCTGTTTGATTTTTTGTTGCTGAGGTTTGTGTGTCTGTACGACTCCACTGTTCCTGGCGGTCTCTGTTTAAACAAAGTGAGGGGGAAGAGACTCTCCAACGTGGCTGGTGGTGCATCAACCACAGATGAATGGCTAAGGAAGTTGAGGTACATATATACAGTGGAATACTATGCAGCTATGAAGAATAGCGGGACCATCTCCACTGCAACACTCTGGTCAGAATTCCAAGGAATCGTGATGAGTAAGACAAGACAAAAAGAAAAAGACTGAATGATCCCACTTAGAAGTGGAACTTAAGAGCAAAGAGCAGTAAGGGAAAACACAGCAGGAACCTGGACTCAGTGTGGTATACTGCACCAAAGCACTCTGGGGAAGGAGGGAGAGGGATGGAACGAAGGGACACTGGGGTCCTCCTGTGTCACCTAGATTCCCATCAAGGGGGAGATGAGAGGTTGTGTCTATCTGTTAAAGATTGAACTGTAAACCGTTAACCCTTAAGTAAAATCATAAAAAGTTTAAAATTAGTATAGTCATGGGTCCTTTGGAATATAACTAAAATAGGCCTACTAGCTACAAAATGGAGACTCCCCAAATCTTCATCTGCACTATTCCAGTCTTTAGGTTCATGATTAGTTAACAACTTGTTTGGCTTTGTATGTTAACTCTTCTTTCAGCCACCAGGTTCCAGATGCTACCATGACGCCAAATGGACTTCCCCTGGGCAGACGACCCCACCAATGTGTCCTGGAGCCCTGCTTCCCCAAAGTCCTTCCCCACTAGGGAAAGAGAGAGACATGGATCGACCTGTCAACACCCATGTTCAGCGGGGAAGCAATTACAGAAACCAGACCTTCTACCTTCCGCACCCCACAATGATCTTGGGCTCATGTTCCCAGAGGGATAAAGACTAGGAAAGCTATCAGGGGAGGGGATGGGATACGGAGTTCTGGCGGTGGGAACTGTGTGAAGTTGTACCCTTCTCATCCTATGGTTTTTGTCAGTGTTTCCTTTTTATAAATAAAAATTAAAAAAAAAGATCTAAGCAAAACACAAAAGAAAAGCATAGATTTGAGTTTATGCCACACAAAGTTTGTCTCTAATAAAGCTGTCATTTTGACTCTAGTTTTTTTTTTAAAAAAAAAGGCAGGAAGAGGAGGAGGAGGAGAGAGGGAAAGAGAAGAGAGAGAGAGGGAAAGATAGCATAGCAGAGCTCCACCACGCGTGAAGCGTCCCCTGCGCACGGTGCTCCTCTGTGGCAGCCAGAGACCTGAGTCGAAGCCCTCACACTCGGAGCAGTGTCCACTCTGCTCTCCAGGCCGCAGTGCCGGGCTCTCCGTGCTTGTCTCCTTTAATCCCCATGACTACTTCATAAGGTGTGCACCGAGTTTGTTCAGAGAGCTGGCGGTAGTGGTGGAAGGGGAGCAGAAAGAGTGAAAGAGACCTTAGCACCGACGCTTCCTTCAGTGCAGTGAGGGCCGGGCTCGAACCTGAGCCCTGCACATGACAAGGCAGTGCACTCTCCAGGTGAAGATTTTTTAAAGATTTTCACTAGTGATTTAATGTTGATTTACAAAAATGATGAGACAACTTGGGGTAAAATTGTGCACCATTCCCACCACCAGAGTTCTGAGTCCCCATCCCCTCCATTGGAAACTGCAGTCGTTCTCCCAAAATGGTAGCAGTTTTACAGATGAAGAAATGGACTCGGGGGCCTGGTGTTGGTGCACCTGGTGGAGCGCACATGTTACAGTGCACAAGGACCCGGGTTTGAGCCCCTGGTCCCCACGTGCAGAGGGAAAGCTTCACGAGTGGTGAAGCAGGGCTGCGGGTGTCTCTGTGTCTCTCTCCCTCTCAATCATCCTGTCTCCTCTCAATTTCTCGCTGCCTCTATCCAATAAAAATAAAGATAATAGGGAGTCGGGCTGTAGCGCAGCGGGTTAAGCGCAGGTGGCGCAAAGCACAAGGACCGGCATAAGGATCCCGGTTCGAACCCCGGCTCCCCACCTGCAGGGGAGTCGCTTGACAGGCGGTGAAGCAGGTCTGCAGGTGTCTGTCTTTCTCTCCCCCTCTCTGTCTTCCCCTCCTCTCTCCATTTCTCTCTGTCCTATCCAACAACGACAACAACAATAATAACTACCACAATAAAACAACAAGGGCAACAAAAGGGAATAAATAAATAAATAAATAAAATATTTAAAAAAATTAAAAAAAATTAAAAAAAAAAGATAATATAACAAATTTAAAAAAAAAAGAAAAATAAACAGACTCAAGGAAGATGAACTTGACTGACCTGGTAATGGCAGCTGTGTACCAAGGCCAGGAAAGAGGCTTAATGTACCCTAGCCAGCACCCCACCCAGCCCCAAATTTAAAGGACCTGAGTCCAAAGTATGTGGTTGTGGGCGGGCACAGACCACCCACCCACAGATTAACAGACAAGCAAACAAACAGATTGTTCAATATTTTCAATTTTGCCATCATCGTAAGTAGATCTCAATAATGATTGATCTGGAAAGCCAAGTTTGAACTCAAAATTCTGGGGTGGTCCTTGTAGCGTCAGAAGAGGACACAGCAGCGGGGGGAGCCAGCTTGCTGTGAGTCCCACCCACTATCCTGACGCCCAGAAAAGGTCAGTCTTCAGTCCGTCTGCTTTCTGTTATTATTATTATTTATTATTATATACATTGATTCATTTTTCTGCATAGAGAGAAACTGAGAAGGGGCAGGGAAACAGAAAGGAAGAGAGAGGGAGTCGGGCGGTGGCGCAGCGGGTTAAGCACAGGAGGCTCAAAGCACAGGGACCGGCCTAAGGATCCCGGTTCGAGCCCCCGCTCCCCACCTGCAGGGGAGTCACTTCACAAGCAATGAAGCAGGTCTGCAGGTGTCTGTCTTTCTCTCCCCCTCTCTGTCTTCCCCTCCTCTCTCCATTTCTCTCTGTCCTATCCAACAACAATGGCATCAATAACAACAATACAACAACAAGGGCAACAAAAGGAAATAAAAAAAAATTTTTTTTAATTTAAAAAAAGACAGGAAGAGAGAGAGCAAGAGAGACACCTGCAGTACTGTTTCACTGTTCTTGAAGTTTTCCCCTTGCAGGTAGGGGCCAGAAGCTTGGACCTGGGTCCTTGCACATGGTAACATGGAGGCTCTACCGCATGCACCCCCACAGGCTCCCCCGTCTCTCTTCTGGCCCTCCTAGAGGTGTGATCTGCCCTCAAGAAGGACAGTCCAGCAAGAGGTTCCCAGGGGATCCAAGATCAGATATAGAGCAGGGAGGCAGGTGTCCACCCCACCCACCCCCGTGGGCAAGGCCCTGTGACCTTCCAAGGCCTGTGGGGCCTGAAGGACGATCACTTGGAGCACGAAGCCTCAGGTAGGATCCCACCTGCCCAGGTGTGTGGACCACTCTGACCACCGCACTGCACCCCCCATTTCATCTTTCGTAATACAGCGGGGCCTGTGAGGAACTCAACATTTTTTTCAATGATTTTTTTTTTTTCTCCTGTTGAGCTGGATTTCATGAAAGTTTTTCACTGGGAATATTAACATTCTGACTGTGGCCACAAAGTGATGAAACTGCCTTTTCTGCTCCCCTCCCTGGGGTTCTCATATCCAAATGACTGCTTCCCACGGGGACCCCATTACCCGCAGCCCCTCCATGGGCCTTATCGTAAGTCACGTCTGCTCTTCTCTGCCAGGAATGCCATCAGAGAAACTCCCATTGGGGACAAATCACACACACAAACCCCAGATGTACTGTCAGCTTATACCAGGAAGGCTCTGAGACCCTGTCCATCACATGCTGGTCAGAGGCACAGAGAGATGCAAAGACTTGCCGAAATTGGGGCAGCTTGGAATGTTCCTACTTACGACCACAGAATGGTCTACAGAGATGCAGAGGTCACATAGGCTCCTAAGCTGAATATGGACCCCAGATCACATCAAAACAATGGAGTTTACAGTCAACAATATTTATACCCCTTTCCCATATTTGGGAGCTACTCTCTTCCCTGATCCAGCTTTCTGGTCCTTCTGCCAGCCATAATATCATCTCCCCAGACAATAATTAGGATCCACCTGCATACCAAATGTAAGGCTCAGGAAAAAAAAAAAGTAGTATAGCCACAGGCCGTTTGGAATATAACTAAAATATGCCTACCAGCTATCTACCAAATGGAGGACCCCTCAAATCTTCATCTGCACTAGTCCAGCCTTTAGGTCCATGACTAGTCAACAATTTGTTTGGCTTTGTATGTTAACTCTCTTTTCAACCACCAGGTTCCAGATGCTAGCATGATGCCAACCAGACTTCCCTGGACAGACAACCCCACCAATGTGTCCTGGAGCTCTGCTTCCCCATAGCCCTTCCCCACTAGGGAAAGAGAGAGACAGGCTGGGAGTATGGATCTACCTGTCAATGCCCATGTTCAGCAGGGAAGCAATTACAGAAGCCAGACCTTCCACCTTCTGCAGCCCATTAATGACCCTAGGTCCATACTCTCAGAGGGATAAAGAGTAGGGAAGTTTCTGGGAATCAGACAGTAACGCAATGGGTTAAGCGCAGGTGGCGCAGAGCAAAAGGACCAGCGGAAGGATCCCGGTTTGAGCCCCCGGCTCCCCACCTGCAGGGGAGTTGCTTCACAGGCGGTGAAGCAGGTCTGCAGGTGTCTGTTTTTCTCTCCCCCTCTCTGTCTTCCCCTCCTCTCTCCATTTCTCTCTGTCCTAACAATGACAACAACAATGACTATAACAATGAAAAACAGCAAGAAAAGGGAAAATAAATAAATAAATAAAAATTTTATAAATTATGTCAAAAAAAGAAAGTGGATTCCCAAGAACAGGAAAGCTTCCAATGGAGGGGATAGGACAGGGAACTCTGGTGGTGGGAATTGTGTGGAATTGCACCCCCTCTTATCCAATGGACTTGTCAATCATTATTAAATTGAAAAAAAAATGGAGTGCAGAGGGATTGGGTAGTGGCATACCCAGTAGAGTGCATAAGTTGCTTTGTGTGAGGACCTAGGTTTGAGTCCCTGAGCACTCTCTGTAAGGGGGAAGCTTCATGAGTGGTGGAGCAGTGTTTCAGGTATTTCTCTTTCTGTCTGTCTCTCTCCCACCCTCTATAAGTAGGGCCAGCAAAATAGGTCACTTGTACAGTGCTCACTGATGTCATGTGCATGAACCCAGGTGGAGTCAGGCCCCCACTGTACTTAAGGAAGTTTATTTTTTCTTCTTTTTATAATTTGTTTTTATTTTTTAACTTTATTTTATTTGACAGGATAGAGATTAATTTAGAGAGAAGAGGGAGATAGGGAGGGAGGGAGACACCTGCAGCCCTGCTTCACCGATTGTCAAGCTTTCCCCCTGCCAGTGGGGACCCGGGCTTGAAGCTAGATCCTTGAGCCCTATGATGTGAGCATTTCACCAGGTGCGCCACCATCCGGCCCCCCGAAGGAAGTTTCAGTGCTGGTTAGTCTTTCATACTCTCTGCCTCTCTATCTCTTATCTAAAAAAAGAGGAGAGGGAGGGGGAAAAAAAAAGAAAAATTGGTGGAAAAATATCCTCAAAACTGGGGTCGGGCGGTGGCTCACCTGTTTAAGTGCACACATTATAATACACAAGGACCCAGGTTCGAGTCCCTGGTCTCCATCTGCAGGGGGGAAGCTTCACGACTGGTGAAGCAGGGCTGTAGGTGTCTCTCTGTCTGTCTTCCTCCCTATCTCCCCCTCCTCTTTCAATTCCTCTCTGTCTCTATAAATAAATAAATAATAAATAAATGATAAATAAATAAATGATGAATAAATAATAAATGATAAATAAATAAATAATGATAAATAAATAATAAATAAATAATTTTTAAAATCCTCGAAACTGGGGGTCAGGCGGTAGCGCAGTGGGTTAAGTGCATGTGATGCAAAGCACAAGGACCGGTGTAAGGATCCTGGTTCGCAACCCCGGCTCCCCATCTACAGTGGAGTCGCTTCACAGGTGGTGAAGCAGGTCTGCAGGTGTCTATCTTTCTTTCCCTCTCTCTGTCTTCCTTTCCTCTCTCCATTTCTCTCTGTCCTATCCAACAGCTAACGACATCAACAACAACAATAATAACCACAGCGAGGCTACAACAACAAGGGCAACAAAAGGGGGAGAAAATGGCCTCCAGGAGCAGTGGATTCATGGTGCAGGCAGTGAGTCCCAGCAATAACCCTGAAGGCAAAAAAAAAAATCCTCAAAACTTTGGGGTCCTTCAACTGTCCTCAGTTAGTTCTGTTTGAATTTGAGGATTTCTGTATAAGCTCTGTCCTCCACCTGCAAGTTCCTGCAAGTTCCTGCAAGTTTTCTCCACCAGAAAGTTCCTGCATGTTCTCAGCATTCCACTGTCCACACTAGTCACTTCTCAGAGATGACCTCCTTGGACTGCCCTGTTCACCCCCGCCCACAGGCACTTCTTCCTGCCAGCTCTCTCTTTCTCCTTCCTTCTGCACTTCCCACACCCTGCAATTCTCCCATCTATGTGTCTACCTGCCTTCTGCTTCTTGGTGCACCGCTGCCTCCTCTCACAGACAGAATATCTGTGGTTCAGTGACGTTGTTTGCCTCGATTGCTGAGGAGTCACGAGAACCCAAAGCAATACCCATAGCCACTCTCTAAGCCCCATCCCCGCCACACACACACACACACACACACACACACATACACACACACTGAACAACGTAGAGGTTGGGACAGATGCTCCAGAAGACTCCTCCCAGCAGCAGAGACAGGAAGCTGGCGCAGTGGTCAGGGCACACAGGGTTTGGAAGCATGTAGACCAGCCCCCCTATATGTCCCTAGACCTCGGTTTTCTATGACCTGTGACCTGGGCTGGGGTTCCTACTTCCTCCAGATCAGTCTTTGGATTCTCCTCTCCCGGGTGGCCACGAGGGTTCAGGGAGGCGGAATGTATGAAGTGACCCTCCCAGAGTCCAGGCCATGGTAGTGTCCCACAACCCCCCACCCTGGCTATGGAGAGAGCACGGGCTTCCCTGCCTGGCCCTCTAGCACAGGCGCCCCGAGATTTGTGCTGGCAGCACCCGCAGCCCCAGTCAGGCACAACCCCATCACCTGCTATGTCACAACTTCTCACTAGCGGGCAGTTAGGCTGTTACTAATTCCTCGCCATTAAAAGGCTGCTAAAAAAAAAAAATCCTTGTATCTAGATTTCCTGAACACATACTGATAATTATTTTTCCAGGATAGATTCCCAGAAGTATAACTGCTGAGGCAAAAGGTATAAGGAAAAGCTTAAACTCTATTTATATATGATAGGCTAAATTATTCTTCCCAAATACAAAAATCAAAAACAAAACAACAACAACAACAAAAAACCACTGTGCATGGCAAGTACTCATTTTTCTGCATCCTTAACAGCAAGAAGCATTTTAATTTTTGAAATCATTGTTAGCTTGTTAGTTTAGGGGTAAGTGGGGAATGCACTCCTTTTTTTTTAAAATTTTCCCTTTTGTTGCCCTTGCTTATTACTGTTGTTGTAGTTATTATTGTTGTTGTTACTGATGTTGTCGTTGTTAGATAGGACAGAGAGAAATAGAGAGAGGAGGGGAAGACAGAGAAGGAGAAAGAAAGATAGACACCTGCAGACCTGCTTCACCGCCTATGAATCGACCTCTCTGTAGGTGGGGAGCCGAGATCCTTAAGTGGGTCCTTGTGCTTCGTGCCACATGTGCTTAACCTGCTGTGCTATCGCCCGACTCCCTCTCCTTTTGATTTTAATTAGCATTTCTCAAATTAGAGTAATCCCATTCAAATATTGATGGGTAGTTTTGATTTTTATACCAATAAAGTGATAGTCATATCTTTGAAGATTTTGTCTTAATGCATCCTTGTTATACTTTCTTCTTTTATCATGGCTTTTATATTTCCTTTGATTTTTAAATATCTGGTTGGGAATTCAACAATTGGTTATTTTAAAAGCATTACAATTATTTGAATGCTTATTTCTCTCTCTCTTTATTATTTTATTTATTTTGTCACTATGGTTATTGCTGAGGCTCAGGACCAGCACTATGAATCCGTTGCTCCTGGTGGCCATTTTTTTCCTTTTTATTTATTTTTTTATTGGATAGGACACAGAGAAATTGAGAGGGGAGGGAAGACAGAGAGAGACACCTGCAGACCTGCCTCACTGCCTGTGAAGCTCCACCCTCCACAGGTAGGAAGCCAGGGGCTCAAACCTAGACCCTTGTGTGGGTGGGTACTACCACCATACCCCCTATATTTCTTTCTCTCTCTCTCTCTCTCTCTCTCTCTCTTTTTTTAACTTTACTAGGTAGAAAAATCCAGAAATTGGGAGTGAATGGAGTGATAAAGAGGGAGAGACAGAGAGACACCTTAAGCACTGCTTCACTACTCACAAAACTTTCCCCTTGTAGGTGGGGACCAGGGGCTTGAACCCGGGTCCTTGTGCATTGTAACCAGGTATGCCAGCACCCGGCCCCTATTTTCTCTAACTGCTTCAAGCATGAGACGAATATGACACTTCCTTTCTCCTGGCCTTTGCTCCAGTGACCCTTCTCTGATGTACAAAGGTGTCTGAGGGCTGGTGGCATCTGGCACTGAGTGAGCATCATTTGTTCAGCAGGTGATAATCAGCTGGCATCTCCTTCCTTCCTCCTCCTCTCCATTCTTTCCACCTTTCCTTCCTTTATTTTGTCATCACTAGCGTTTCATTGTTATTTAATTTTGTGTGTGTGCATGTGCATGTGTGTGTGTGTGTGTGTGTGTGGTGTGTGTGGTGTGTAGAGGTGGAGAGGAAGAGGGAGAAAGAGGTAGGTAGAGAGGGAGAGGGAGAGGAAGAGAGGGAGAGGGAGAGGAAGAGAGGGAGAGGGAGAGGAAAAGGGAGAAAGGGAGAGTGAAAGGGGAGGGGAGACAGAGAGGGAGAAAGAGGACGATGGGAAGGGGGAGGGGCAGGGAGGGGGAGGGGAAGAGAGAGGAGGGGCAGAGGGAGAGGGAGAGAAGTCACAGCACCAAGGCTTCCCCCTGCCCTAGTGATACCGTATCTGAGGGCTTTAACTTGGGTCCTGTGTGGTAAAGCAAAAGCAGGCACTCTCTTTGCTCCCTTGTAAGCTATGTACACACACACACACACACACCCCCTCCGCCCCACTGACATGTTCAATCTTCTCTCTCAACTGAAGCACGCCACTGGGGCGTACTACAAAATGAACCCTCAGGAGTTCAGCCTTGAGGCTTGATCTCAGTGGGAGATGATTAGTGCACTTTCCTTCCTTCCTCCCTCCCTTCCTCCCTTCCTCCCTTTCCTTCCTTCCTCCCTTCCTCCCTCCCTCCCTTCCTTCCTCCCTTCCTTCCTTCCTCCCTTCCTCCCTCCCTCCCTTCCTTCCTCCCTTCCTTCCTTCCGCCCTTCCTTCCTTCCTTCCTTCCTCCCTCCCTTCCTTCCTTCTTCCCTTCCTCCCTCCCTTCCTCCCTTCCTCCCTTCCTTCCTTCCTTCCTTCCTCCCTTCCTTCCTTCCTCCCTTCCTTCCTTCCTTCCTCCCTCCCTCCCTTCCTTCCTTCCTTCCTTCCTTCCTCCCTCCCTCCCTCCCTCCCTCCCTTCCTTCCTTCCTTCCTCCCTCCCTCCCTCCCTCCCTCCCTCCCTCCCTTCCTTCCTTCCTCCCTTCCTTCCTTCCTTCCTCCCTCCCTCCCTCCCTTCCTTCCTCCCTCCCTCCCTTCCTTCCTTCCTCCCTCCCTCCCTCCCTTCCTCCCTCCCTCCCTTCCTTCCTCCCTCCCTCCCTTCCTTCCTCCCTTCCTTCCTTCCTTCCTCCCTTCCTTCCTTCCTCCCTCCCTCCCTTCCTCCCTTCCTTCCTTCCTTCCTCCCTTCCTTCCTTCCTTCCTCCCTTCCTCCCTCCCTTCCTCCCTTCCTCCCTCCCTCCCTCCCTCCCTCCCTTCCTTCCTTCCTTCCTTCCTCCCTCCCTCTCTCCCTTTCCTTCCTTCTTTCTCTCTCTGTGTCTCTGTCTCTGTCTCTCTCCTTCCCTCTCTTTCTTTTTCTTCTCACCAAAGCACTGCTCAGCTCTGGCTCATGGTGGTGCAGAGAATTGGACCTGGGACTTCTAGAGCCTCAGGCATGAGAGTCCCTTTGCATAACCATTATGCTCTCTATTCCCTTCCTAATGAGTGCATTTTCAAACTTTTGTGTGTGTGTGGGGGGGGACTGTAGGGAGACCAAGATCTTATTGCTTAGGGGCCAGGCCATGACACACTTAGTTAAGCACTCACATTACAGCGTGCAAGGACCCAGGTTCAAGTCCCTGGTTTCCACCCACCTGCAGAGGGAAACCTTTCTCTCTGTCTCTACCAAATAAATAAATAAATAAATAAATAAATTTATCTCTATTTTTTAAAAATATCATATTGCTTATTCAAATACATGCACACACCAACTGTAGTTCCCTACCTTTCAGATCCTATGAAGCTATTCTGCATCTAGGGGAAGAGAGGCAAGTAGAGAACTTAGGAGACGTAACTGATAACTTTCTGTCCCATTTCTATGAGTAGTGTCCTTGGAATGGGACACAGGTGCAGCTAGGCCCTGAAAGGTGGCCTTATTCTCACTGTCTTTGCAAGCACAGCGTCAAAGTTATTGCCCCTGCATTCCATCCCAAGCTATTCATCACTGATCCCCAATGAAGCCGGCACCAATCTCCCTTGGGCAAAACAATGACAGCACGGAGAAATACTCTCACAATTATCTGGCAAAAATGTCATGGGTGTGTATAAGGAGGCCTCCAAATATTTAGGGCAGCAGAGTTTCTGCCATTGTGAAGCTGACACCACGTTGATTAATTACTCATTCTCTGAGGTCACGTTTATCATGTTAAACGTTCCTGAAAAAATAACTTCATAGTGATCCTCCCAATTACAAGACCGCTTGGGCTCCAGCATTTATCTGAAAGGCAGTTGTTGGAACGGGGGACATATTTCCCCATAGAGACTCTGTTATAAATAGAGGTTAGGTTCCCAGGATACCCACACAAGGTTGCTCCCCAACATGGTGACTCAGCATTGGAAACCTGTCATTCCAGCACAACCAAACTGATTCCTGCTTCCTGGAAGAAGGAAGCCTCCAGGAACTGTGCTGCTAGGCACAAGTTGGGCAGGACTGGAGGCGACTGTGTTAAGTGAAGTAAGTATAGAGGGGAAAGGCCACCAGATGGCTTCACTCATAAGTGGAATACAGATAATTAAACTTGGGGGGGGGGAGAGACGCAACTGCCTCTTAGACACTGAAAATTACAGTGGGGGTCAGAGGCCATGAGGGACAGGGGGAGAGGTGGCTGGAAGGGTTCAGTTACTTCAATGGGATAGGAACTTTGGTGCTGGGTGGGGTGAACTGTATATACATACACACACAGGTGTCAAACTATAGTCCTAAAATCTTAAAATGTGGAGGCCAGGCAGTAGCACACAGGGTTAAAGGCACATAGTGAGAAGTACAGGAACCTGCGTGAGGATCCTGGTTTGAGCCCCCGGCTCCCCATCTGCAGGGGTGTTGCTTCATAATTGGTGAAGCAGGTCTGCAGGTTTCTCTCCCCATCTCTGTCTTCCCCTCCTCTCTTCATTTCTTTCTGTTCTGTCCAACAATATCATCAACAACAACAACAATGGAAAAAAGATGGTTGCCAGGAGCAACAGATTCATAATGTAGGCACTGAGCCCCAGTGATAACCCTGGAGGCAAAAAAAACAAAAAACAAAACTTAAAATGTTGTAAACTGATGTTAAAAACAAAAGGAGAAATGTTGTTGTCACCCAGGTTTTACTGCCCTGAGCTGGGGCTCCACAGGAACCCAGAGAGCAACTAGGAGCTGCAGGACTAGAGGAGCCTAGATCCTGCAGAGGAGAGAAAGGCTTCGAGATGAGGGTAGTTGTTGGGTAGTATGCCAGCTCCCCCAGCACTCTCAGGCTATCCCGGCAGGTAGTACTACATCTTTGTTGTTTTCCCTGGCACATTTGCCGGGTTATAAGAAGGAAGGCTCACTGCAGAAGCATAAGGAATTGGATCAGAGACTTCAGCAACCTTGGAGGAAAGAGAAGACAGTTAAACCCTTGTAGATAAGGCCACCAGGGAAGCAAGACTTACAGGCCAAGGTCTCTGGGTGTGCGGATGGGCGAGGGGGTAGAGGACAGAAATGGGAGCCTGGCATTCAAACTGCCATTTGCACTTGGAAAATGTTTACTGATAATTAAGCAGGTGGCTAAAAATAGGAGCAAAGAGTTGTGGCGGATGGGGCTAAGAAAGTACACAGACGTGTCTGGAGTTTTGTCATAGAGGGAAGACGACAATTAAAGTCACCATGATTTCAGCTGAGAACACAGAAGGACAAGTACCATGGATCAGTGCAAATTAAACTAAGCCAGGTTTTACAGAAATGAAAATCCAGCTTGGAATAATCTCAGTTCTTGATTAGATTAAGGCTATGTGTCCCTTTTCCAATTGCCTGCTTAAAGATCCATACATTTCCTCTGGATAAAGATCATACCATTTGTATGTAGTCTCTATAATTTTTCATATTCAAGTCAATTAGTCGAGTTTATCAGGTAGCCCAGGAAATACAAACATTTTTTTTTTAAGGAAAAAAAAGGAAGGAAAGAATAATAAGAGGGCTGAGAATTAGGTCCACTGGTGATGTGAATCTTGAAGCTAATAGACATTCTCTTTAAGATAGCAAGGTTTATATGTTCAAGAAAACAGATGAAGTGATAAAGGCTATTGCCAGAGAACTGGAATCCACAGGAAACAGAGACTGAGAGTGGAAAACATCTTCATGAACTTGAGCAAGCAAAGGCACTAAGCTGGGACACAACATATGCTAGTCAGAAAAGGACTGGGCAACAATAAACTGGACAGTATTAGTACTAAGAACTGAAGGGCCTGCAAATAGGTCCTCGGGGAGTGTGCATGTCATCATGCTCGAACCCCTGGGGTTGGAGTCCCAGCACCGCAGGGGAGCACTACAGGTGGCACCAGGGAAAGTCCACGGATAGTAGAGTGGTGTTGGGGTGTCTCTCGCCTATATATCTCTCTCAGTCTCTCTTGTTTAAACAAAAAGAAGAAGGGGGAGTCGGGTGGTAGCACAGCGGGTTAAGCACATATGACGCGAAGCTCAAAGACCTGCTTAAGGATCCCAGTTCAAGCCCCTGGCTCCCCACCTGCAGGGGAGTCGCTTCACAGGCGGTGAAGCAGGTCTGCAGGTGTCTGTCTTTCTCTCCCCCTCTCCGTCTTCCCCTCCTCTCTCCATTTCTCTCTATCCTATCCAACAACCACAACATAAATAACAATAACAACAAGAACAACAAGAGCAACACAAATGGGAAAAAAATGGCCGCCAGGAGCAGTGGGTTCATGGTGCAGGCACTCAGCCCCAGCAATAACCCTGGAGGCAAAAAAAAAAAAAAAAAGGAGGAGGAGGAGAAGGAAGAGGAGGAGGATGGGAGGAGGAGGAGCAGGAGGCTGGGCAGTGGCACACTCCATTAGTTGTATATAGTACTAAGTGCAAGAACCCATGCAAGGGTACAGGTTTGAACCCCTGGTTCCCCAATAGCAGGGGAGTCGCTTCACAAGCAATGAAGCAGGTCTGCAGGTGTTTATCTTTCTCTCTCTGTCTCCCCATCCCCTCTCAATTTCATTCTGTCCTAGCCAATAAAATGGAGAAAATGGCTGCCAAGAACAGTGGATTTGTAGGGTTGGCAGCCAGCCTCAGAAATATTTTTTGGGGGGGATATGGGGAGGAGGGAGAGGAGGAGGAGAAGAAGAATAGAAGGAGGAGGAGCAGGAGGCTGGGTGGTGGCACATCCATTTAAGTGTATATAGTACTAAGTGCAAGGACCCATGAAAGGATCCAGGTTCAAATCCCTGGCTCCCCAACTGCAGGGGAGTTGCTTCAAAAGCAATGAAGCAGGTCTGCAGGTGTCTGTCTTTATCTCTCTCTCTCTCTCCCCATCCCCTCTCAATTTCTTTCTGTCCTAGCCAATAAAATGGAAAAAAATGGCTGCTGGGAACAATGGATTTTGTAGTGTTGGCAGCCAGCCTCAGAAATAACATTTTTTGGGGGCGGAGAGGAGGAGAAGGAGGAGAAAAATGGACCTAGGGGCTTCTCAGCAATATCACATATGACTGAGCCTTTAAGTTCACTACCTGGTATAACCTAAAAACAAAAATTAGGAATATATCAGTGCACATCATTAAAAGTATAAAATATGTTAGAGTGGAAAAAGACATTGCATATATATAATATTCATATAAGAAAATAAGAACCATAAGCCAATGTGAAAAACACAATTGGAAAAATGGGCAAAAGAGTTGAACAGGCAATTTACAAGAAGATATACAAAGGGTCACTAAGGTTGGACAAAATCTCTCCCACTCGAACAGTGCAGTTGCTTTGTATAGGCACGACCCAGATTCAAGCCTAGACCCAACCCATTACACTGAAGAAAGCTTCAGGGCTGTTGTTTATCTATCTCTGTCTCTGACTTTCTATCTCTAAAACTTGGCCTGGAGAAATGAAACCCCAGTGAAGTCTGGCTGTGTCTTTGAACCCCGCCTCCCCAGAGCCCCGCCCCACTAGGGAAAGAGAGAGACAGGCTGGGAGTATGGATCGACCTACCAATACCCATGATCAGCAAGGAAGCAATTACAGAAGCCAGACCTTCCATCTTCTGCACCCCACAATGATCCTGGGTCCATACTCCCAGAGGAATAAAGAATAGGGAAGTTATCAAGAAAGGGGATTAGATATGGAGCTCTGGGGGTGGACATTGTGTGGAAATGTACTCCTCTTATCCTATAGTCTTGTCAATATTTCCATTTTATAAATAAAAAATAAAGAAATTAAGGGATATAAGCTCCATGGAATACTCTGCAATCAAAAAAGATAATATTGTATCCTTTGGGACAAAATGGATGGAACTGGCGATGATTATGCTTAGCAAAATAAGTAAAGAGATAGACGAAAACTACCAGATGGTTTCACTCACATGTGGAATCTAGAGAACTGACACACATGAATTTGCAACAAAAAAAGTAACAGGCACAAACAAACTGTTTTTAAGACTTTATAAGGACTATGGTGGTTCTCTGTGGGATATGGGACAGTGGAGATATAGAATTTTGGTAGCCAGTACATTGTGGAACCATATTCTGCAGTCTAACAAACTTGTAACCCACTACCAATAAAAACAAACAAACAAAAAAAAAATTAAAAGGTCATTAAAACTTGAAGAGGTGTCGAATTTATTTAGTCATCAGAGCAATGTCAATTTAAACTAAAATGACATACCAGTATCCACCCACTAGACTGACTAAAATTAAAAGTTGACAGTACCAAATGGTGAACATGTGAACCAACTGGACTCCTCAGTAACTGCTGATGGTTATGAAAACTGGTGCAACCACTTTAGAATCCTGTTTGGCAGTATCTGCTAAAGCTGAACATATGTATATTCTATGAGTCAGAAATTCCACTCCTAAATATGCACCCAATAGTAATTTGCACATTTATTCACCAAAATACATCAACTACCTAGGAATAAATCAAATAAAACATGTATAAGAATTCTGCACAGAAAAATTACATAATATTTCAGGAAGAAATTTAAGAAGACCTAAGTATTGCAGGCATGTACAAAAAGTTCATGGATTGAAAAGATAATATTATTAATATGTCAGTGTCCCTAAGTTGATCTACAGATTTACTAAAACTAAAATAAAACCTTCTGTACCCCATAAAGACCTTTGGCCCATATTTCCAGTGGGAAAAAGAATAGGGAACTTGAGGGGATAGGATACAGAACTCTGGCAGTGGGAATTGTATGGAATTGTACTGCTCTTATCCCATGATGTTGATCATTATTTAATCACTAATAAAAAATAGAGCAAATTTGTGTGTATGAGTATAAAAATTACTAATCAGAGTAATAAAATGTATGTAGAAATTCAGAGACAAATAGCCAAAACAGTTTTAATGAATAAATATGGAAGAAAAGAGAGGACTTGAACTAATGGTTACCAAACTTAGTGTAAAGCTATAGCAATCAGGTAGAAGTGTTTGTTGGAAAAAAACTAGCAAAATGAGGAGAAAATGTTTAGAAGCATATAAATACATCTAATCATTGATTCATGACCGAAGTGATAATGGAAGCCCAGTGTGGGAAAAGATGGACTTGTCAATAGCTGTTGCTGATCAATTAGATATTCATATGAAAAAGAAAACGTTGATCCTCACCTCACACTGTACACATCAATTCCAGTTTGATTACAGAAATACATTGGAAAGGTAAAGCCATGACATTTGTAAAAGACAAGACAGGAAAATATCTTCATGACCTTGGGGGAAAAGCCTTTATTAGAATAAAAAAATTCTGGTAGTTTAAAATATATATATATATATATATATATATATATATATATATATATATATATATATATGTAGTCCAGGCAGCCTGAAAACAACAAAAATTAGATATTAGCCTCCTCATACTATGTTCAATAGTTTTATCGCTACAAATATTCTATGTAAACTCATGTCCTCACCAACAATTGCTGGCAGAAATACCAAAACTGCAAAATAATTAAAGAAGAATGAACATATTTTAGGACCACAACCATTCCTGTCTATATCCCAATCATATCCTGGTGAAAAGCAAGAAGACAGATGTTGTAGGAAAGTCGGTTTAAGAAGTATTTAAGAGTAAGTTAGAATAGCTGCCAGAAAGATAAATCCACTCAAAATCTAAAGATATTAAGGAGCTGAGAGATTGCTCACCTGGTAGAGCACATACTTTACCATGTGTGAGGAACATCTGAACATGAGAACACTAGGCACAGGGGAAGCTTCATGAGCATGAAGTTGTCCCTTTCTCTCTCTCTCTGTCTCTGTCTCTCTCTCTCTCTCTCTCCCTCTCCCTCTCCTTCTTTTCTCTTCCCTTCCCTTCTTCCCTTCCCTTCCCTTCTCTCTCCTCCTCCTCCTCCTCCTCTTCTTCTTCTTCTTCCTCTCTCTCTCTCTCTCTCTCTCTCTCTCTCTCTCTCCCCCTCTCTCCCCCTCTCCTTCCATCCCTCTTCCATCTGGAAAAAAGAAAAATAAAATAGTCTACCTGGAATGCTATGAAGTTCCAGTGAAGTCATGGCAGCAAACAAAGATACTGAAGGAAAACTTAACTAGACAGATCAGAATACTTACTATAGGAAAGGAATTTCAACATATTCGGGAAGAAGTGTACTATAATGTTCAAAAGCAACATAATAGTCAAGACCTAAATGGCAGAAATCAGAAGACTGGGAACTTTTGGTGGTGGGTATTGAATGGGAAGGCTGACTTCAGGGTTGTTTCTAATATTCTTTCTTGTGGCCTAGGTGGTGGTTCTGTCCTTAAGTAAAAATAATTATTAAGTATTCAGAGTGCAGGACTTGAATGATGAGGTTCTGGCTTAATTCTGGGCATTGCATATGCCAGAGTGATGCCTTGGTGCCTCCTCTCCTCTCCTCTCCATCTCCCCCTCTCCTTCCTCAGTCTTGTGTGGAATAAAATTAATTTTTAAAAAGTCCAATTATATGGCAGGTGTTGGAGAGGCTGTGGAGAAAAGGGAACTCTACTACATTGCTGCTGGCAATGCAAATTGGCACGGCCTCTTTGGAAGACTGTCGGGAACTGTCTTATGATCTAACAATACCACTCGTAGGCATTTATCCAAAGGACACTCAAAGACTAATTAGAAGAGATATATGCGCTCCTATGTTCATAGCTGCATGATTCATAATAGTCAAAGAGTGGAAGCAGCCTAAGTGCCCATCAACAGATGACTGGCTAAAGAAGTCATGGGATATATATTCATATATATATGATAAAAAAATGATATTGATAAAATGAAGTGAACTGGGGGTGATTATGTCCTGGGAGCAGAGAGACAGCGGCTTTGGGGGCTGGGGGGCAGGGAGGGCTCAGTTTCCCGAGAGTTTTCATGTTTCCACGGTCCCTGCCTTTCCTCCTCTCTCAAACCCAGAGTAAGCCTCTAAGCTCCACATTTGAGCTCTCTGGCAGGGAAAAGACAAATGTTCCTGGGGTCACTAGCTCCACGTTGAGGACTCAGCCATGGGCCTTTCCTGCCATACTGAGTAACAGCCACGGCTGGGGACAGAAGCTTCTTGCCAGAAAGCAGTACAAAATTCACCCAAAGCATGAGCCTGCACTTTTGATGGACCTGCTGCTGGTGGTGGTGGTGGTGGGGGTTGGGTTGGGTTGGGGACACCTCTGAGGTCCCCCTTCTGTGAAGCCTGTGATTCCAGGATTCTGTGAGCAGCTCCATCTGGTGCCTTGGCCCAGCTCGGTATCTCAGCGGGGGACCCAGAACAAGGAAGAACATCCTTATCAGAGAGGCTGAGCCATCACCAGAGGAGCCCGACCAGAGTTACACACGCTTACTACCAACACGGACCTAGCGGCTCTGGAAAGTGACAGCGGGCAGTGGGAATCAGAGTCACTTTCTGGGAGGGACTGGGGATGAGGAATTTCAGCAAGGATAAAGAGATGGACTCTATCTATCTATCTATCTATCTATCTATCTATCTATCTATCTATCTATCTATCTATCAATCTATCTATCTGCCACTAGGGTTTGCTGGACCACCATACTGCACCATTCCTATACTCCCGACAGAATGTTTTTCTTTCTTTCTCGCTCTCTCTCTCTCTCTTTTTTTTTTTGCTACAGGTAGAAGGCGAGAGAGTCAGAAGGAGATAAAAGAGAAAGAGAGAAGAGGGAAAAATCCACTGCTTGGAAAGCTTCATCTGTGCATGCTGCTTCCATGTACTGACCGGGAGCTTGAACCTGGATCTTCCTGCTTGGTAAAAAGCGTGTTCTGCTGGGTGAACTGTCTCAAGTCTCCTAAGAGCTGAACTTCAGAGCCAGGGGACAACCTCTCCTGGAGAGGTTCCAAAAGACTGATGTCTATACTTGTCCCATCATGGGAGGTTTCAACAGGAAGGAACTGGTGAATGTACCCTGGAGGGAAACCTTGACTTGACCTGGTTATCCCCCTTCAGGGCTTTCCTGGGTGCCACAGACAGGTGTGCAGAAGAGGAAGCCTCAGAGAAACATTCCAAGAGAGACCACAGTTCTATCCAAGTCTATGATGTTCTTTTTTTTTTTTTTTTGCTTCCAGGGCTATTGCTTGGGCTCAGTGCCTGAACTATGAAGTCAGCAGCCATTTTTTTTTTCTTTTTTCCTCTATCCATTTTATTGGATAGGACAGAGAGAAGTTGAGAGGGGAGGGGGAGATAGAGAGGGCGAGAGATAGAGGGACACCTGTAGACCTGCTTTACCATACATGAAGCTTTCCCTTCTGCAGGTGGGGTTGGAGAGAGGTCTTGAACCTGGGTTGCATGGATCCTTGTGCTTAGTATTACGTGCACTTAATTGGGTGCACGACTTCCTGGCCCAGTCTATGAGACTCTCTCTCTCTCTCTCTCTCTGTATGTGCCGTTGTCTTAGGAAAATTGTCAGTGGATTTAGGGCCCACCCAAATTATCCAGGATAACCTTATCTCAAGATCTTTGAATTTATTCCGTCTGTAGAGACCCATTTCTCTCTCTCTCTTTTTTTTTAAAGAGTTTATTTATTTTTTCATGAGGAATGATAGGAGAGAGAGAAAGAACCAGACATCACTCCAGTACATGTGCTGCCGGGAATTGAACTCTGGACCTCATGCTTTAGAGTCCAAAGCCTTATCCACTGCGCCACCTCCCGGACCACAGAGACCCATTTTTCCAAATGATCTGTTCACATGTTCCACCATCGAGGACAGAGATGTGACATTTTTTTAGGGATTGCTCTTCAGTTCTAATAGCAGCTTGGGTGTATCCTTGCTTCTTTCTTCCCCCTCAGTCTTACTGTATGTGATCAGAATCTCCAGATCCTGTTGTTGGTTCATTCTACAAACCTTTTTGTCTTCACTGATGATCAAGCACATCCAATCACAGCCAGCATGTACAAGCGCAAAGTCAGAACCATTGCTTGAAATACCACTCTTAGGACTTTATCCAAAGGCCATAAAAACACTAACTTGAAGGGATATATATGGTCAGAGCTGCATGATTCACAATAGCCAGGAAGTGGAGGCAGGCTAATGCCCATCAACAGATGACTGGATAAAGAAGCTATGGAGTGTATTGTTGGATATACTGATCCATTTGGCTGTGAGGAAGGTGGGGCCACTGGAGTGTGTGATTAGCAGATGTCATTGTACTGTTAGCATTTGACTTACCAATGCTGGGGGTGGGGTGGGGGAGGGGACTGTAATAATGTGAGACCTGAAAAATTATTTAAGAGGCAATTTGTGGCAGCAGCTCTCTCTTGGTATCCGGTCTTTTGGGAATGCAAGCTGACTGCTGGACAACGGACTTAAGGCGGGAACTCGTTCATGCCACGTGGCTGCCCTCAGACAGAGTAATGTAGTCTTCTGTGTTGGCCCGAATACATGAATGTCAAGCCACTACCTTGGCTTCCAGAAACCTAATAAAACCGTCATTTTGAACTATCTAAACCACCAGTTTTTTTTTTCTTATAATATATACACCATGGAGAGATACTTAGAATAATAATGATAATAAAAGCTTTTATGTCCTCTGGGACAAAATGGTTGGGACTGGAAATGATTATGCTTAGCAAAGTAAGAGAAACAACTACCAGACGGGTTCACTCATATATGAAATCTAGAGAACTGATACACATAAACTTGGGGGGGGGACAGAAATAAACAAACTGTCCTTAAGACTTTTTGCAAACTATGGTGGTTATCACTGGGAGGGTAGAGGCATAGAGAGCTTTTGGTGGTGCTGGGTACAGGGTAGGACTATACCCAGTAATCTTACGATCTTGGAACTCACTATTAATCACACACACACACACACACACACACACACACACACACACACACACACACACACACCCCTTTTGAAAGAAAAGAATTCCTCTCTAGAACTTCAGTGATAGACACTTGAAAGCTGGGGAAGTTGGCTTGTGCCCACAGCACACAGAGGAATGCTTTATCAATTCTGTGCTCCACACCCTGGTGAGAGCACATTCTGCAGAAGCAAGCACCAGAGATGGGCTGGACATGGGAAGGAGCTTGACAAAATCCACCTGTCCAGGGCCAGACCAGGGGAGGTGGGCAAGGCCTCCCTCCTGGGCCAGAGCTGAAGAGGGGCACCAGTCTCAGTCGTCAAGATCCATTAGATGTGTAGATCTCAAAGCCATTGCAAAAATATCATGATGAGCAAACCATCAACAATTTTAATAAAGGTAAGAGTTAGTAAGTATGATGACTTCTTTGCTCAAATCAGCCAGTTCAGCTTAATCTTAGTTCTTATCTAAGGTTATCTGAGGTTCTTATCTATTTAAAGTTTGGTATTTAACCACTCTTAACTTTTTGTCTTTACTTTGAGTTTTAAGCAATACAACACTAACTACATATTTTCACTTAAAAAAATTTTAATGTGTGTGTGTGTGTGTGTGTGTGTGTGTGTGTGTGTGTGACAATGAGACAGACACAGAGAAGACAAACCATGACTCTTATCCTTACATGTTGCCAGGAATCCAGGGTTGAAGCCCAGGGCTCCACACATATAAAGTACATGCTTTATGCTGAGACATCTCCCTGGCTCCCAGCATATGTAGATTTAATCTTTTGACGTCCCTTTACATTTTTCCCTTGGTCCTGGGCCTGCATTTGTGAATTACAATTGGAAGGATGGACTGCTTAGTGTGGACACGGGTCACTTCCGGGGATGCAGCTATAGCTAAGAGAAGCTGCACTGGCCCCCTAAAGACCAGAGAAGGTGATGGGAGAAGCAGTGGGCCGTCGTCTGCGGCAAGGATCTGAGAGTCTGAGGCCTGGTCTGGATCAGCTCTTGGTCTCTGGCTTCAAGAGGCAAAGAGGCTGAAGGCTTCTTCCTATAGCCCCAATGACTTTGCAGCCTTGGGATATCATGCAACATTTTGTTTCTTGCCTCAAACATTTCAGGGACGGGATAAGACCTGCTGGAATTCTGGAAACTGCACCAAGCAGGAGGTCTGGCTCTGCTCCCAGGACACAGCTCCATCCCAGGAGGTCAGAGGTCATCCTCACTATGGGGTGAAGTAAGTCCCCCCACCTCACCCCACCCCCACACCCCCAAAGCACTTAGCTGTCCTCTTCATGGGCACAGTGATATGAAGTAAGGTCAGCCACTCAATCATTTTCAAGTTAAATTTAAAAAATAGGCATGTGGGGATCGGGCTGTGGTGCAGAGGGTTAAGCGCAGGTGGCGCAAAGCGCAAGGACCAGCATAAGGATCCTGGTTGGAGCCCCCGGCTCCCCACCTGCAGGGTGTGCTTCACAAGTGATGAAGCAGGTCTGCAGGTGTCTATCTTTCTCTTCTCCTCTCTGTCTTCCCCTCCTCTCTCAATTTCTCTCTGTCCTACCCAACAACAACATCAATAACAACAATAATGATAACGGCAACAACAAAATGGGAAAAATGGCCTCCAGGAGCAGTGGATTTGTAGTGCAGGCACCAAGCCTCAGCAATAACCCTGGAGGCAAAAAAAAAAGACATTTAAAAGTAAAGTCAGTGACCGAGGAGATGTTGCTATGAAGAATATTCCCAGGGCTGGGCAGTGGTGTACCTGCTTAAGCACACATACTTAGCACAATGACCTGTGCAAGGATCTGGGTTTGAGCCCTGGGCTCCCCACCTGCAGTGGGGGGGGACTCTTCACAAATGGCAAAGCAGGTCTGCAGGCGTCTATCTTTCTCTCTCCCTCTCTATCTCCTCTTCCTCTCTCAACCTCTCTCTGTCCAAACCAATTAAGATAGAAAAATGGCCTCCGGGAGCAGTGGATTCGTAGTGCTGGCACTGAGCCCCAGAGATAACCCTGGAGGCAAAAAAAATTATATATATAGTAAAACTGATTATCCCTGGGAATTGGGTGGTAGCGCAGTGGGTTAAGCGCACGTGGTGTAAAGTGCAGGGACCAGCATAAGGATCCCGGTTCAAGCCCCCGGCTCCCCACCTGCAGGGGAGTCGCTTCACAGGCGGTGAAGCAGGTCTGCAGGTGTCTGTCTTTTTCTCCCCCTCTCTGTCTTCCCCTCCTCTCTCCATTTCTCTCTGTCAGTAACAACAATAACTACAACAATAAAACAACAAGGGCAATAAAAGGGGATAAATAAACAAATATTAAAAGAAAAACAAAAACAAAACTGATTATCCCTGTGCTCACACAGAAGTGCAGTGAGTAGGTTGTTGTACTCTCAAGCATGAGGTCCTGGGTTTGATCCCTGGCATTACATGTACCAGAGTGATGGTCTAGTTTTATTTCTCATTAAGAAATAAATAATAATTTAAAAATGATGATCCTGAGTTGCATACCTACTCTCTGCTCACAGGTGCTCATTCACCCTGGGAAACACCCGTCTCCCTGGAGTGCCCTTGAGGTCTTTTCTTGGTCTCTGGAGACCCTCACTCACCCTCATCGCACCTGGCTGTACAGAGCTCCTGTGTGAGATTTAGGCTCTGCATTTCCATAAGTCCCTCAGCTTAATTATGACGTCTTCTCAAAGGGATTTTTTTTCTTAGTTTTTGCATTTCCCACAAAAATCATCCTATTCTTAAATAAAAATGTAGGAGAACCCTGGACTCAAGAATCTTCTAATAAACTGCCAACTATGGCACCTTTAAAATAACATGTCCTGGGATGAGAATGAATTATTTCCATTCATTATTCAGCCTCTTCCCCAAAAACATTTTTTTTAATACTCATTGATTTTTTTTTTCTGTATGAAAATATTTCTTTCAACATTTTCCTAGCCTGAATGTGTTCTCCAGGATCTCCCAGGTACCAGCAAGATCTAGAGAGTTGTTTACAAAATGTGTCCTAATGATTTGCTGTATCCTAGACAAATCAGTAAATCATTGCTGTAGAGTTGTCTCCAAGTGGGATTAAATAATAGCGACAAATAATGTGCCTATATATATTTTTTTTTTTTCATTACTATGGAGTACTTTGTTTCAGTGAATCAGGGCTGGGTGGAAAATTTAACCATCAGGGCTCAGAGAGGACAGAAAAGAGCTCTGTGTACTGCTCTGCCAAAGCCTGCCTGGTTGTGAGAACTGAGATAGGCATGGCTGTCTTCACAGAGCGGGGGCCACCTGGTTCTAGATAATGCACAGAGAGAGCGGCAGACTTTTGAAAGACTTTTATACCTGTCATGTGCCTGGTGATCTCATAAGCCCTCCAAGGACGGGGACAGGGCTAGAACCCCCATGAGAATAGGCAGGTAGCTGAACCGGGAACCACATCCCACAATCTGCCACCAGGCCCCCTTTTGACCCCAGAGAAGAACATTTCACACCACTCTCTAGATAAAGAAATGGTGACTCAGAACTCAAGTTTAAGGTTACAGAGTTGGAAAGCGGTGAAGCTAGGTTCTGGAACAGACTGGTTGGTCAACAGCACACTTCCCAGAATCTATCTGAGAGGTCTTTTCTCTCTTCCAGGTTGACAGGAGCATCAGTGAGGTGGACAGATGATATTCCAGGTCAGAGAGGCAAAGGCAATGCTTATGGTTGGTGATGAGAAAAGTCATAGATGACTCCAGCCTTTCATCTACACTGTGTTATGTGCTTGTAAACGTTTGCAAAGCACCCTTACACCTCACTGATCCCACACTACCCTAGTGGGGCACGCAGGAGAGGGCTGGGCATCCCAATTCAAGAGTCAGAAAAATTAAGTGATTTGCTTAAAATCACAAAGCAAAGGCCAGAACAAGATCTGGGGACCCTTCCTCCCTTCCTTCCTTCCTTTTTTTGTTTTTTGTTTTTCTTTTTTTCTGCCTCCAGGGTTGTGACTGGAGCTCATGCCAGCACTACGAATCCACTGCTCCTGGTGGCTTATTATTTTTTTCCTTTTCTCCCCCTAATTTTATTAGATAGGACAAAGAAATTGAGTGGGGGGCGGGGAGACAGAGGAAGAGAAAGAGTGACACTTGCAGACCTGCTTCACTACTCATGAAACATCCCCTCCCCCCTACAGGTGGAGAGCAGGGTTTCAAACCTGGATCCTTCCTTGTGCATGTGATAATGTATGCTTAAACCAGGTGTGCCAACCACCCAGGCCCCTACCTTTCTTTCTTTCAACACCACCAGAGAAGAGGACCAAAAAAATTAGATCTGGGACTGGAATTAGACAGAGCAAGGCACTGACCTTTCCTGAGATGGTCTTGATCTGCTTGGAGCTCAGGGGCTCGAAGTCCACGCCGATGTAGCCCTCCATGGCAGCGAGCATATTCTTCCGGAGACAACGAGACGAGTTGGCTTCCATGTGCACCTGCTCCCACCAGAAAGGCTCATACCAGCCTGGGATGATCCACTGGTATTTGCTACCATACATGTTCTCCTCATAGGCCTGCAACAGAGGGGATCACAGCATAAATTCAAGGCTGTGGTGGTCCGGGAGGTGGCGCTGTGATACAGCTTTAGACTCTCAAGCATGAGGTCCTGAGTTCGATCCCCGGCAGCACATGTGCCAGAGTGATGTCTGGTTCTTTCTCTCTCCTCCCATCTTCCTCATTAACAAATAAATAAAATCTTAAAAAAGAAAGAAAATTCAAGGCTCTAGGCCTGGCGTAAGAGATGGAAGTGGCTCTCTGGCTTTCTATTACCAGAGGATACACTTTTTCTTTTTTTTTTCCTTTTAAATTAGAAATAGTTTTTTTTTCATTCAAAGATTAATAGCACATATACATATACATATACTTATATCACATTTAAAATTTTTTATTTATAAAATGGAAATCCTGACAAGACCATAGGATAAGAGAAGCATAAGTCCACACAATTCCCACTATCAGAACTCCATATCCAATCTCCTCTCCTGGTAGCTTTCCTATTCTTTAACCCTCTGGGAGTATGGACCCAGGATCATTATGGGATGCAGAAGGTGGAAGGTCTGGCTTCTGTAATTGCTTCCCCACTGAATACGGGCGTTGACAGATCGATCCATACTCCCAGCCTGTCTCTCTCTTTCCCTAGTGGGGTGCGGTTCTGGGGAAGTGGGGCTCCAGGACACATGGTGGGGTTGTCTGCCCAGGGAAGTCAGGTTGGCATCATGAGGATACACTTTTTCTACTACCTGTACAGAATCTGTCTTGTTACCTTCCACAGGATCTAAAGTCATTTATGGAAAACAATTATAATAAAATCACAGACAGAATAAAGCCTCAAACAAGGCCCAGGAGATTGGCTCACCCGGCAGAGTACATACTTAACATGCACAAGGACCAGGTTAGAGGTCCTGGCCATCACATGGGAGAACCTTTCAAGAAGGGAAGCTTCACAAGCAGTGAAGCAGTGCTGTAGCGTTCTTCTCCTTCTCTCTGTCTGTTAAACTCTATTTGGAAAACAAACATGAAAGAGAAAAGGAGCAGGAGAGCCAAACTCCCAGCAAAGCCCTGGCAGCAACACAAACAAAAAACTGTTATGGGCTTGAGAAGTAGAACACCTGGGCTGTTAACCACACGTGTAGAGTAAAAGCAGACAGGCTTCAAGGGAGGGGCTATGGGGCTCTGCTGTGAGGGAGGAGGTTTGGGCTTGATTCTATCAAGCCCTGTCTAAACTCTAAAGCTTCAGAAAGCCTCTGTGCCCCAATCCTGGATTCTCACATGAGCTTTAACAAAAAGTCTGACTCGGCGTGGGGGGGGGGGGGAGGTGGTGGCGCACCTGGTTAAACACTCACATTACAGTGCATAAGGACCCGGGTTTAAGCCCCCGGTCCCCACCTGCAGGAAAACGTCACGAGTGGTAAAGCAGGGCTGCAGGTGTCTCTCTCCCTTTCTATCTCCCCTTCCTCTTTCAATTTCTCTCTGTAATAATAAAATAAATAAATAAATAATTAAAAAACAAAAAGAGTCTGAATCAGTAGGTTTGGCATGGGGCCCAAGGTTTCCTGCTGCAACACACACAGCAGATCCCGCAACCAGATGCCACCTGCATCACATACACTGCACACACAGTACACACACATAGCACACACCCATCACACACAAACACCACACGCACAGCACAAACATGCTACATGTGTACAGACACTTCTCACATGCATGCGCACACACACATACACCCCACATAGAAAAGTGATCCCTGAAGGGGCCCATGGATGCATAAAACACCCATTTAATCCATAGGGGTTTATACTTAATGGGATTTATATACTTTCCCCATTTGGGGGAGCTCCCCTCTGCCCAGATCCAGCCTTCTCATTCTATTTCCAACTCTGGCCCCATCTCCACAGACAGTACCTTTATCCCACCTGCAAGTTAACTGTTGGGCTCAGGCAAAAATTAGTAAAGTCATGGGCCCCCTGGAACATATGTAAAGTAGACCTACTAGCCTTTTCCACAATGAAGACCCCCAATTTCATCTGCTATCCTCTTACCTTTAGGATCCTCATTATTAAACAATTTGTTCTGCTGTATATCTTAATGCTTTTCCAGCCACCATGTTACAGATGCTGCCATGACATACATCTGACTACCCTGTGCGGACAACCTCACCGGTGTGTCCTGGAACCCCACCTCTCCAGAGCCCTGCTCCACTAAGGAAAGACAGACACAGGCTGGGAGTATGGATCAAGCTGCCAATGCCCATGTCCAGTGGAAAAGCATTATCAAAAGCCAGACCTTCCACCTTTTGCACCTCATAATGATCCTGGGTCCATACTTCCATGGGGATAAAGAATAACAAAGCTTCCAATGGAGGGATGGAATACAGAATTCTGGTGGTGGCAATTATATCCCTCTTATCCTATGGTCTTGTCAATCATTATTAAATCAATAGAAACGAACAAACAAAAAACACCTATTTGAGGGATGGGAGAGACACCATATTGGTTCAATCCCCAGCACTACCATAAGCCAGAGCTGAGTTGTGAGTAGTGCCCTGGAAAAAAGAGAGAGAGAGAGAGAGAGAGAGAGAGAGAGAGAGAGGAGAAAAACCTCTAGTATAATCATCACCCCCCCCCAATACAGTTTACTCTGTTGAAGTTCCTTCATTTGAGAAATCAGGGGGTCAGGGCTTCAGGGGTGCACTGGATAAGTCTCCCCGGGGACCCACCTTCATGGTCTTGGTATCTTCACCAGACCAGCTAAGTATGGTTATGGTGTGAATGTAAAATAAAGCCAATATCCTCCTCTCACTATGCTTCCTTTTGCCTCTTCTCCTCTCCAGGCAAGAAGGACATTTTCTTTTCTTTTTTTCCTTTTCTTTTTTTACTTTTCATGTCACAGTTCACTAACAGTAGTGACCATTCACGTCAGCAGAGAGGTTAGCAGTTGGGTTGATAGGCTCCATTTGGTGGCTTTATTAAAGAGTCTCGACAGGCAGATGGGGCAGAGATCACAGTTCCCCCTGGAGAGGTGAGGCAGCCAGGAGCAGAAGCCTGCAGGGAGCTGCTCATTGTCACATGGCTGGCAAAGCTAAAAGCAGAAGGCAGGTCAAAGTGCCTGAGAACTTAGAACAGACCATCGAGGAGGCAAGGGAGAACAAAATCCAAGAGCCATGCTGGCCTGTGCTGGAGCCAAAACGAACATGTTGTCACCAGGCTATAAATAGACTTTATATATGCTGGAGTTGGCTCTCCCACTGGGCCCATTTCTCAAGGAAACAGAACCCAGGGATGGGGAAGCTGTGGCTGTTCCAGCCACTCAACTCTCCCCCTGGTTTGGATCTCTGCAGGGGTCGTGCACTGAGTAGCCCCAGACACCATCAAACACCAGGGTCTTGCACTGGTAATAATAAGACACTGGGTGAGGAGGGTCTCGTGGCTCACCTTGTAGAGCACATGCTCAATGTACTATGCTCAGTGACCTGGGTTCAAGCCCTGGATCCTCACTTGCAGGTGGAAGCTTCATGAGCAGAGGAGCAGTGCTACAGGTGTCTCTCCTACTCTGTCTCTCTTGCCCTACTCTCTGTTTCTCACCTTTGATAAAAAAAAAAAAAGAAATAGAGAGGTGGGGCTGTGGAGCAGCAGCAGCTATGTTCATCTCCTCTCCTCTCCCGTGTCAACTAGGAATACCAAAGGAGACCACCAGGGACCGCAACAAGATAGGACTAGAATGACTTCAGGAACACACCAAGTCACTGGTTAGTGCAAATACGTGTGGCTCGTGGACAGAGAGGAGCCCAGGGAGAGATTAAGTGGCTGGTAACAGTCCGGCAGTTTACCAGTTGAGACACCACCTCCAATCTGTTTCACCAACAAAAAGACGGCTGAAGGAAGGAGAGGACTCCCCTAAGACTCACCAAATGCAACTATGAGTCTCCACTGCTACTGACCTCAGAATCTGGAGCAGTGGTGGGGAGGCCCTGTGCTGACACCAGAGGACAGACAACTAACCAGGAAACTTAGGAGAAGATCTGTACCTCCATGTCCTAACGGTGGGGCTGTGAGAGTCTCTTTGCATAACCACTGGAATATCTCTGCCCCACCCTGCTTTATCTCTTGGTCAGGAGTCAGTGATTAAGCTAAGAAGCCTACTTATAGTTTAAAAGCTCTCAGGCTCCCATAGCCTACAGGGAAGAAAAAGAACAAAAGAGGCTTTTAAGCCACTGAGCTCCAACTCAGGGATTAAAATACTATTGATACAACTGTCACTTTCCACAACTGTGAACCCTTTAATTACGTTACTTAGACACAAGTCAATCCAGGAAAGAGTGATCAGTAATTTGGAAAGTATTGAGAGAGGGACCTCATAACATACTATATAAAATGGTTAAACCAGCAAGAAAAAATATGGGGAAATGAACCAGGACAAGAGTCCACCTAAAAGCCCCCCAAAGGTTGAAGCACAAAATAATGAGGTCAACATCCAAACACTAGTTAAGGAAATAATCACAGAGTGAGTAAAGAGTTTGAAAGAATTGTCATCAGAAATACAGAAACAACAAATGAGACTCTGAAAGAAAACATTAATTATCTCAAGGTTATTAGAGAGCTAAAAGCTGAAATAGCTGAGTTAAGAACACAACTAGCTGAACAAGCTAAAACAGTATCAGAACAGGGTAACAAAATAGATGAACTCCAGAAAACAGTAGAGGGGAGAGAGAAAAGAATCAATGAGGCTGAAGACAGAATTAGCAAGATCAAGGACAAATTAGAGACAACAAAGAAGAAGTAAGAGATCTCAAAAGAGATTAAGAGGTACTGAAAACAACAACAGAGACCTATGGGATAATTTCAAAAGAAATAATATACACATTATTGGTTTACCATAGGAAGAAAGAGAGGGAGGGGAAGAAAGCATTCTTTAGGACATAATAGCTGAGAACTTCTCTAGTCTAGACAACATCTAAGATATAAAGGTTCAAGAAGCCCAGAGGGTCCCAAACAGAATTAACCCAGACTTAAAGACACCAAGACACATCATATTTAGAATGGAAAGGAATAAGGATAAAGAAAGGATCCTGAAAGCTGCAAGAGAACAACAAAGAGTCACCTACAGAGGAAAACCCATAAGATTAGCAGCAGATTTCTCCACACAAACACTACAGGCCAGAAGAGAATGGCAAGATATCTATCGAGTGCTCAATGGGAAAGGCTTTCACCCAAGACTACTGTATCCTGCTAGACTGTCATTCAGACTAGATAGAGGCATCAAAACTTTCTCAGATAAGCAACAGTTGAAAGAATCAACTATCACCAAGCCTGCCCTGAAAGAAGTTCTGTAAGGTCTCCTATAAACAGTCAGACCACCATAAATAGGCCATCTATCAGAAAACTCTAAAACTCTACAAGAATGGCATTAAAATATCTTCAATCTTTGATAGCAATAAATGTCAGTGGCCTGATTTCACCTATTAAAAGGCACAGATTAGGAAGATGGATCAGAAGCACGAGCCAACAATATGCTGTCTACAGGAAACCCACCTAACTCAACAAGACAAACACAGACTCAAAGTGAAAGTATGGAAAACTATCATATGAGCCAATGGCCCACAAAAAAGGGCAGGAACAGCTATTCTCATATCTGACACAATAGATTTTAAAATAAATAAAATTTAAAAAGATAGGGATGGACACTACTTAATGCTCAGAGGATCAGTCTATCAAGAGGACTTAACAATTATTAACATCTATGCACCCACTGAGAAGCCATTTAAATACATCAAACATCTACTGAAAGAGCTACAGCAATATATTAACAGCAACACAGTCATAGTAGGGGACTTCAACACCCCACTCTCTCAGCTTGACAGATCTTCCAGGCAGAAAATCAATAAAGACATGAGGGAGCTAAATGAGGAGATAAATAAACTAGAAATATTGGACATTTTCAGAGTCATTCATCCCAAGAAACTGGAATACACATTCTACTCAAGTCCACATGGGTCATTCTCAAGGATAGATCATATGTTAGGCCACAAAGACAGCATCAGCAATTTCAAGAGCATTGAAATCATCCCAAACATCTTCTCAGACCACAGTAGAATTAAACTAACACTTAACAATCAACAGAAGATTAGTAATAGTCCCAAAATGTGGAAGCTCAACAGTACACTTCTTTACAACTTCTGGGTCAGATAGGGAATAAAGGAAGAAATAAAAATGTTTGGAGAGTTCAATGAAAATGAAGACACAAGCTATCAAAATATTTGGGACACAGCTAAGGCAGTACTGAGAGGGAAGTTCATAGCCATACAAGCACACATTAGGAAACAAGAAAAAGCACAAATAAACAGCCTGATTGCACATCTTAAAGACCTAGAAGAAGGCAGGAGCAAGGGATTAAAGTGATATAGATTGGAACAGAAGAAGTCAAATTCTCCCTGTTTGCAGATGACATGAGAGTGTACATAGAAAGACCTAAGGAATCCAGCAAGAAGGTTTTGGAAATCATCAGGCAATACAGTAAGGTGTCGGGCTACAAAATTAACATTCAAAAGTCAGTGGCATTCCTCTATGCAAACACTAAGTTAGAAGAAGTTGAAATCCAGAAATCAATTCCTTTTACTATAGCAACAAGAAAAATAAAATATCTAGGAATAAACCTAACCAAAGAAGTGAAAGACGTGTATACTGAAAATTATGAGTCACTACTCAAGGAAATTGAAAAAGACACAAAAAACTGGAAAGATATTCCATGTTCATGGGTTGGAAGAATTAACATCATGAAAATGAATATACTACAAGAACCATATACAGATTTAATGCTATCCCCATCAAGATCCCAACCACATTTTTAGGAGAATAGAACAAATGCTACAAATGTTATTCTGGAACCAGAAAAGACCTAGAATTGCCAAAACAATCTTGAGAAGAAAGAACAGAACTGGAGGCATCACACTCCCAGATCTCAAATTGTATTATAGGGCCATTGTCATCACAAATGCTTGGTACTGGAACATGAATAGACACATTGACCAGTGGAATAGAATTGAGAGCCCAGAAGTAAGCCCCCACACCTATGGACATCTAATCTTTGACAAAGGTGCCCAGACTATTAAATGGGGAAAGCAGAGTCTCTTCAACAAATGGTGTTGGAAAAAAATGGGCTTAAACATGCAGAAGAATGAAACTGAACCACTATATTTCACCAAATACAAAAGTAAATTCCAAGTGGATCAAGGACTTGGATGTTAGACCACAAACTATCAGATACTTAGAGGAAAATATTGGCAGAACTCTTTTCTGCATAAATTTTAAAGACATCTTCAATGAAACAAATCCAATTACAAAGACTAAGGCAAGCATAAACCTATGGAACTACATCAGATTAAAAAGCTTCTGCACAGCAAAAGAAACCTATAGCCAAACAAAGAGACCCCTCAAAGAATGGGAGAAGATCTTTACATGCCCTACATCAGACAAGAGGCAAATAACCAAAATATATAAAGAACTTGCCAAACTCAACAACAAGAAAACAAATAACCCCATCCAAAAATGAGGAAAGTACATGGACAGAATATTCACCACAGAAGAGATCCAAAAGGTTGAGAAACACATGAAAAAATGCTTCAAGTCTTTGACTGTCAAGAGAAATGCAAATAAAGACAACAATGAGATACTATTTCACTCCTGTGAGAATGTCATACATCAGAAAAGGTAACAGCAACAAATGCTGGAGTGGTTGTGGGGTCAAAGGAACCCTCCTGCACTGCTGGTGGGAATATCAGTTGATCCAACCTCTGTGAAGAACAGTCTGGAGAACTCTCAGAAGGCTAGAAATGGACCTACCCTATGACCCTGCAATTCCTCTCCTGGGGATAGAGCCTAAGGAACCCAACACATCCATCCAGAAAGATCTGTGAACACATATGTTCTTAGCAGCACAATTCATAATAGCCAAAACCTGGAAGCAACCCAGGTGTCCAACTACAGATGAGTGGCTGAGCAAGTTGTGGTATATATACACAATGGAATACTACTCAGCTATTAAAAATGGTGACTTCACCGTTTTCAGCTGATCTTGGATGGCATACCTTGAAAAAATCATGTTGAGTGAAATAAGTCAGAAACAGAAGGATGAATATGGGATGATCTCACTCTCAGGCAGAAGTTGAAAAACAAGATCAGAAGAGAAAACACAAGTAGAACTTGAACTGGAGTTGGCATATAGCACCAAAGTAAAAGACTCTGGGGTGGGGTTGGGGGTGTTGGGGAGAGTACAGGTCCAAAAAGGATGATAGAGGACCTAGTGGGGGCTGTATTGTTATATGGAAAACTGGGAAATGTTATGCATGTAGAATCTATTGTATTTACTGTTGTCTGTAAAACATTAATTCACCAGTAAAGAAATTTTTAAAAAGTCCAGAAGAAAAAAAAGATAAGGAGGGTCAATTAATATTTGTGTTTTGAAGCTGAGGGTAGAAATTAACTTCTGAAAATTAGGGTGATGGCAAAATTCAAATAAAACTTACATGATTAAAATTCAAAATAAAGAAATAAAAATAAAGAAATAAAAATGTGGCTGCTGGGAATGGCGGAGCCACACAGGCACTGAACCACAGTGATAACCCTGGTGGCAAAATAAAAATTAAAGGAAAAAAAAATGAAATGGCTTCTCTTGGGAATGTTCCAGACCTGCCAGCAGACCCCCCCATCCTAAATAGGGTAGACTGTGAGCTCAGGGGCTCAGATCCGTCTGAGGGTGTATGTGCAGAATGGGCCACGATTTCTGCTGAAGGCCTTAAGGAACAGAGCCAACAGAGGAGTCCCCATCAGAATACTCGGTCTGATAAAAGGACAGAGGAAAGGGGGACGAGGAGGTGGGCAGGTGTCCAGTCCCGGGGAGGGGGAAAGGCCAGACGGAAGGCAGGCAGCCTGGGGCTTTGGGTTGTGAGCAGGAGAGCAATGCTGTCTGTTCTTAAGCAGGAGATGATGCCACTTGGAGGATGATCCTGGGGAGTGGCATGGAGTGAGATCACAGCCTCGCCTGGCTCAGCTTTGGCAGAGTCAGAACACAAGGGTTACCTTAGGTTCTTGCAAGTGAAAGTGGGCCATGCCAGTGGGGGCAATTTTTCCCCCGCCTCCAGGGTTATTGCTGGGGCTCGGTGCCTGCACCATGAATCCACTGCTCCTGGCAGCCATCCCCCCCCCCCCTTTGTTGCCTTTGTTGCCTTTGTTGTTGTAGCCTTGTTGTGGTTATCATAGTCGCTGTTGATGTCTTTCGCTGTTGGATAGGACAGAGAGAAATGGAGAGAGGAGGGGAAGATAGAGAAGGAGAGAGAAAGACAGACACCTGCAGACCTGCTTCACCACCTGTGAAGCGACTCCCCTGCAGTTGGGGAGCTGGGGGCTCGAACCGGGATCCTTACACAGGCCCCTGTGCTTTGCGCCAGGTGCGCTTAACCCGCTGCGCTACCGCCCGACCCCTGCGGGGGGGCCTTCTTGCATCCTTTCTACTAGGTGCTTTTCTCCTGGAGCCGTTGCCTACCAGTGGCTTGCATGCACTTGGAGACATAGGAGGCTAGGATAAAGCTTCTGCCTTAAGAAAGATCATGTCTCCGATTTAGAGCATCTTTATTCTTCTTCCTTTTTGAAATGAGTAATTTCTGGACTTTGGGTGGCAATGTGCATGGTTTTATGAGTTTTTCTGAAGTGCAATGAATGATATCACTTTCTGTTTTACTCATGTCCCTCCTTAGATGTGCAGATGGAAAGATCCCTAACTGCCATAGGAACTACTTAGCACAGCACTGGTAAGTGTGTAGCTGACAAGCTCACCAGCTCAATGGTGGGCTAGTCCGTCTTTGCACACCTGAGGTGTTTCGCCTTGCTTTGCTGCCAGGGCTTTATGCCTACATGATTCTACCGCTCCTAGTGAGTGGTTTTTATGTCTATTTTTATAGCTAGAGGATGAAAAGTAGAGAGAGAAAGAGAGAGGGAGGGAGGGAGAGATAGAGAGGGGGGTAGGAGGAGAGGGAGAGTTAGAGGGAGAGGCAGGAGGAGAGGGAAAGAGAGGGTGAGGGAGGAAGAGAGGGAGAGGGAGAGAGGAAGAGGCAGGAGGAGAGGGAGAGTTAGAGGGAGAGAGAGAGGGAGAGTTGGAGAGAAAGGGAGAGAGAGAAGAAGAGGAGGAGGAGAGGGAGGAGGAGAGGGAAGAGAGGGAGAGGGGGAGAGAGAGAGGGAGAGGGAGGGACAGGGAGAGTTAGAGGGAGAGAGAGAGGGAGAGGGAGAGGGAAGAGAGGAAGGGGAGAGAGAGAAAGAGAGAGAGGAAGAGAGAGAGAGAGGGAGGGAGGGAGAGGCATAGAGAGAGGGAGAGTTAGAGGGAGAGAGGGGAAGAGACAGCACAGCTCCCCTTCCTCACCCACAAAGCCTCTCCCACGTGGTAGCTGGGGACTGCAGCCCGGGTGCTTGTGCATGGTCACATGTGCGTTCCAGCAGGTGAGCCACCTCCCTGAAACTTTATATAAACCAAGGCAGAGGCTGCTGGCATTCGCTGTGGGTTCACATGTACAAAGGGAGAGGCGTGGCGCATGGGGTTAAGTGCGCGTAGTACTGAGCGAGCGTGAGGGTCTGCGTGAGCATCCAGGTCTAAGCTCCCGCTCTCCACCTGCAGGGGAGATGCTGCACAAGTGACAGTCTCTCTCTCTCTCTCTCTCTCCCTTTCAATCTCTCCCTCTTCTCTCAATTTCTCTCTGTCCTATTAAAAAATAGTGGGGTGGTTGAAAAAATGGCCACCCGGAGCAGTGGATTTGCAGTGCTGGCACCAAGGCCCAGTGATGATCTTGGAGGCAAAAACAAACAAAAAATAAAGTGTGTGCTCATCTCGTTATCACAGCTATCCTGCAAGACAGGTGTTCCTGTCCCCACTTTAAAGATGAGAACCTTACGAGGCTCAGAAGCCCAAGTTCATCTCAAGGTAGCAGAGCAGGACTCAAGTTCACACACACTCACACAGACCTGAGTGCTAGGGCCCATCGCTGTCTCCTGCCAGGGCTGTCTTGTAGCTCTTCCTCCCTCCCCACTATTTTAAGAGATGAGTTGGCAGTTGCCTGTGTTTCTGTACCTTTTCAATACTTTTATTATTATCATTTCTATGTAATGGATAGAGACAACCAAAAACTGAGGGGAATGGGGAGATAGGGAGGGAGGGAAAGGAGGGAGACAGAGACACCTGCAGCCCTGCTTCACCACTCGCAAATCTCCCCCCTGCAGGAGGGGACCCAGGGGCTCAAACCCCGGTCCCTGTGCACTGGAACATGTGCGCTCAACCAGGTGCGCCACCATCGGGCCCCTGTGTTTCTGCACCTTCAGGCTGAAATTCCCCAGCATGGCCGTGGGTCCACACACTGCTCTCGCCTCGCTTAGTCTTTCAGTCACTGCATCTCCTCTGAGATGGGGCACCCCAGCCGAGCAGGCCACCTCAGGCACAGTGCCCTCTGCAGACAGCAGGGAGTGGCCATGCAGCCTCCTGGGCAGCTTCACTCCTGCTGGTGACTCAGAGTCTCCTCAAGGCCACCCAGACCCCAGAGCCTCTTACTCCTTGGCTGAGCCTTTAACACCTTGGACACGGGCAGTTGGGTTTGTTCTATCATAACTTTGCATTAGGACCATTAGATAGGTCTTAGGTGAACCTTAGAGCTAATCAGATGGCCTGGTCTATTACAGTCCTTAGGATCCCTGCTCCTTGGTAGCGAATTTCAGAGGACTAAAAGCTAACTCACGTTTTGGGGTTATTACCAGGGTTTCACTGCCTTTGGCTGACTTGTTCAGACAGAAATACACACATAGAGAGAGAGAGACAGAGAGAGAGAGAGAAGAGGAGAGAATCACAGCACTGAACAGACTGTATTTTCTTTTTCCTTTCTATTTTTTTTAAACCAGAGCACTGCTCAGCTCTGGCTTATGGTGGTGTGGGGGACTGAACCTGGGACTTTGGAGCCTCAGGCATGAGAGTCTCTTTGCAGAACCATTATACTGTCCACCTTCCACTTGCCACAGCACAGACGCTCCTCCCTCCGGTGTGGTGGGAGCTGGGTTCGAATCTAGGCCATGCACACGAAAAGCAGGGGCACTATCTTGCAGGTGAGCTATCTTGCCAGCCAGCCAGGCCTGCTTTTTATCATCTCATTGAAGTTTTTGGAAACAAAGGTCGAAGAGAATTGAGGCCTGTGGCTCACCAAGAGCAGCTAACTGGGTCGGCGATGCTCTCAGTAGAACCTCAGCTGGGGAAGGGCCTTACGAGTGGGAACCAGGTGAACAGGGATGACTTTTGACTCTTCACAAACTGTTCCTGGGATAAGCTTCTTCTTTTCTCTGAACCTTTATTTTCTCATTTTCAAAATGGGATAATGAGGGTGGTTTCACACGTGTTGAAAAGATTAGATGGCAGGCGGCAGAGATAAGTGCTTTGCCTCCTAGCACACGGCAGACATCTGCAAGGGACTCAGAGGTGGATACAGAGCAGCTGGCGCTTTGTTCTAAGCCTGAGGCTCTGGGTTCTGTCCCAGGGCTGGGAGAGGGCGCAAGGCCCCAGCTTCAGGCAGGATCTGATCTCCCCTCTGGGCTGCACACTGTGGTCATGACAAAGTCAAACAGGGCTGAGAATTAGCTGATGGGTTAGACAACAGGTTTGGGACATCTAGGTCCCTGGTTCTTTCTGTGAATGTATTGTTCTGGGCTTTAGGATAGATAGACAGACAGGGGGTGGGAGAGAGAGAAGAAAAGAGATGAGAAAGACAGAGGAGAGCAGAGAGGAGAGAAAGGAGACGAGAGAGGGGAGAGATAGAAATAGAGAGAGACAGAGGGGAGAGGAGAGAGAGAAATAGAGAGAGACAGAGGGGAGAGGAGAGAGAGAAATAGAGAGAGACAGAGGGGAGAGGAGAGATGAGATAGAGAGAGACAGAGGGGAGAGGAGAGATGAGATAGAGAGAGAGTGAACAACCCTTATGTTTCCCACAACCTGGACTCCTGTCCTATGATCTCAGTCACGGACCAGGCATGTTGGTATGCTTCTAATTCTGCTTCTAAAACCCCTTCTGTTTCATTGGTTTAATGCCCCCTGCTTAACACTGTATTCTATTTACATAACCACTGTTAACTAAGCACCACCTGCCTGCAGGGCCTTGGTTTAATCCCCACTGGTTCATGATGTCTTTTTGCTCCACCCCCTCTCGTAGTCACCCTGATTTCCACCACTGTCTTTTCGCTCCACCCTCTCTACGTCACATCCTGTTTCCACCCTACTTGGCGAGTATATATAAGGACAGGATTGTGAAGTTAAGTTTAGTTAAGTTAAGTTTAGTTTAGTTTAGTTTAGTTTAGCTTGGCTTGGCTTAGATTGTGCTGCGTTCTGCATGAATAAAGAGATACTGCATACAGCGCAGCCATGAGTCCCTGGTCGTCTGTCTCCCTCCCGCAAAGCTAGTCCAGCACAGGCATTGAGGCTGCATCCTGGAAAAACACTTTCTGAATATCCCCAAAGACACAGATGACATGACCGAAGTTTTACTTACACAACAGAACACTTTTGCTGCCATGTGCTGGTCAAACTGGCCAAGGATAATCCGCACATCATTGCCCTGTGGACAGAAAGACACACGTGAAGGTGAGCGGGGGGGGGGGGGGGGGGAGGCGAGCCCCAGAGAAGGTTCAAAGTCATGATAGAGAACAGGTGTGCACCCCAGCAGGTGGGCAGGGAGGGATCTCGTCCGCCGGGCGCCTCGTCCTCCCTGAGGCCTGCTTGCCTTCACCTCCTGCTCTTGACCCTCCCTGGCCTCATGAGACAACATCACAGAGGCAGGAGGCTGTGGTTGGTGATTCCGAGAGGTCATGGCATCCCCCTGCTCTCCTACAATAAGTGCAGACGAGCTACCAAGGTGCAGAGAACATCTCTCACAGCCTGGAAGGTGCAGAGAACATTCTCACAGCCTGGAAGGTGGGGAGGTGGGGGGGGTGCTGGACTTGCACACATGAGGTCCAAAGTGGGATTACCCCAGCACCACGGAGACCAGAGTGATTCTCTACTGCTCACTATGGTTAGTATTTTTACCACTATGGTTATCTTTTTAATCTTTTTATTTATTTGTTATTGGGTAGAGGTAAATTGAGAGGAGTGGAGCTTTCCCCCTACAGGGGAGGACCAGGGGCTTGAACCTGGTCCTTGCACACTGTACGGTGTGCAGTTAACCAAGTGCGCCATCACCTGGCCCCTGCTCTATTTCGTTGTCTCTCCAGTAAAGAAATAATACCTCCTCTTTATCCTCCTCCTCCATTTTAAACTATAGCACTGTTCAGCTTTGGCTGTTGTGCTGGGAATTGAACATGGGATCTTCGATGCCTCAGGCATGAAAGTCTTTTTTTGCCTAACAGTTAAGTCTGCTAATATTTTAAAACCAATATGTACTTTACATATAGGGAAACTGAGATATTTCTTTTGGGAAAAGGAAGTCTCTTAAGTCTCACCACCCCCACCCAGGTAAACTGGCTGCTGAAACAGGACCCCAAACAACTCCATCAGAAGAATTCGAGACACACTTCTATCTTGGAGAATCCATGAAGCTTCCTAATCCAGAAGTTTCAGCAGCTCTTGGGTTTCTGAGTTTTGTTTGCGTACTTATCCTATCAACATGCTTTGGGAGGAGGCCTCAGGCAGATCTTGTTCTCATCCCAGCCTCACTTTCCTCATCTGAAAAACGAGGGTAGTAACACCTACTTTGCAGGGTCACTAAAAGGACCAAAGGAGGCAATCCTCATAGAATGCTCACCATTCCTGATGCACAGTAAAGCCGAGCATGTGCTGACTAGCATGGCTATTCAGTCCCGGTACTTATCTCCAGGGAGATCTATACCCAAATACCCTCTAGCTGAAACAGCACGAGCTCTCTCAAGGTAGTGTAACAGGTGCGTCCCCAGTGACTCCTTTCTCCGTTCTGCAAACAGCTCCTGCCTATCTGCAGGAGGCTCTTTCCTGTCCTGGCTGAGAGCTAGAAGATGAGGACCCAGGCTGGGCCTTGCCCCAGAGACGACGCACCAGGTGACCTCTGGGAGCTCGGGACACCCTGGTCTACATGCTGCCCCTGCAGGGCCACTTTCAGCCTCGCAGGTGGTACCGCCTTCCCTCCTTCCTTCCTTCCTTCCTTCCCTCTCTCCCGCCTGCCTGCCCCTTTCAGCAGGCCTCAAGGCCTTTGGATGCAGAGCAAAGAGAAGCATGTCTTTAAACATCAGTTTTTAGCATCTTTCAAAATTGGAAAGTGCTGACTGAGAGGCCCTTTTACTCATCATGTACTTTAGCGACATAAGACAGGCTCGGATTCTAAAATCATCCTCGTTTGCAAGCAAGAATGGAAAGGAGTGTGGGGTGCTGCTGCTGGGGGTGGGGTTGGTGGTGGATACACTTGCTCGGAAAGGACTTTGAAGGATCACTAATGGAGCAGTGGGAGGCAGGCCTTTGTCGCCGCCACTCTGCAAGCTATCGGAAGCCCTCCACGGCTTCCGCTCTGTGGACACACTCAACAGGCACAGACAGACCAGGGTCTTCTGCCAATCTGTTGAGATCTTGTTTACACTTATTGCTGCAGACAGGATTAATCTACCCCTACCCAGAGCCAGCCATCTTTCATCCATCCAGCAAGCATTTATTTTGTGCCAAGTCCTGTGTTGCTTAGCGCGGTACAGGAGGAGGAGCTTACTTTCCTTTTTCTATTATCATCATCATCACCATTGTTATTATTACTATTATTATTATTACTTATTGCTACCGGAGTTATTGCTGGGTCTTGGTGCCTACACAATGAATCCACTGCTTCTGCGGCCATTTTTCTCTTTCTCTTGTCTTTCTTTTTCCTCTTTCTTTCCTTTCTTGTTCTTTTTTATAGAGACAGAAGTTGAGAAGGAAGGGGAGATAAAGAGGGAGAGAGAAGGAGAGACACCTGCAGTATTGCTTCACTATTCATGAGACTGCTCCCTTGCAGGAGAACCAGAGGCTTGAACCTGGGCCCTTAAACATGATAAGGAATGCGCTCTAGCGGGCACAACACCACATGGCCAGTTTACTGTACTTTATAGTTAGAGAGACCTTTGCTCAGATCCCAGGTCTCTCTCTCTCTCTCTCTCTCTCTCCTTTCTTTTCTTTTCCTTTTTTGCCTGCAGAGTCATCACTGGGACTCGATGCCTGCACTATGAATCCACTGTTCCTGGTGGACATTTTTTTTTTTTATTTATAAAAGGAAACACTGACAAAAACTATAGGGTAAGAGGGGCACAACTCCACACAATTCCCACCACCAGAACTCCGTATCCCATCCCCTCCCCTGATATCCTTCCTATTCTCTATCCCTCTGGGAGTATGAACCCAGGGTCATTTTTTCCCATTTTATTAGATTGTACAGAGAGAAATTGAGGGGGGGGATAGAAGGAAGGGAGAAAGGGAGAAAGAAAGAAAAGAAAGAAAGAAAGAAAGAAAGAAAGAAAGAAAGAAAGAAAGAAAGACATCTGCAGACCTGCTTTGCCTCTTGTGAAGCATCCTCCCTGCAGGTGGGGAGTGGGGGCTTGAACCAGGATCCTTGCGCGGGTCCTTGTGTCCTTGTGCTTCATACTATGTGTGACTAGCCAGCTCCAGATCCTTGATTCTCCAGATGCATGATGCTGAGTTTCACCCCGAGAGCTTCCATTTCCTCTTCTCTGAGACTGGGGTAATTGAGGTTACCTTGCCTGGTCACACTAATGAAACCTACCCACTGGCTTCCTGGGTGCTGTCTCCCAGCTCCCACCCACCCCCTGACCTCTCCTCAGATGTTCAGTCAGCTCTGCTGCTCCATTTTCACTTCCCTCATGACAGTGAGAATGCTTGACCTGCGGGTCTCTGAAAACAGGCCACTGCTTGTTTGCTCGCTCACTCACTAACTCACTCACTCATTCACTCACTCACTCATTCTCTCGCTCACTCACTCACTTATTCACTCGCTCACTCACTCACTCACTCATTCACTCGCTCACTCACTCATTCACTCGCTCACTCACTCATTCACTCGCTCACTCACTCATTCACTCATTCACTCGCTCACTCACTCACTCACTCATTCACTCGCTCACTCACTCATTCACTTGCTCACTCACTCACTCATTCACTCACTCGCTCATTCATTCACTCACTCACTCACTCATTCACTCACTCACTCACTCATTCATTCACTCACTCACTCATTCACTTGCTCACTCACTCATTCACTCACTCATTCACTTGCTCACTCACTCACTCATTCACTCACTCACTCATTCACTCACTCACACTCATTCACTCACTCATTCACTCACGTACTCACTCACATACTCACTCACTCACTCATTCATTCACTCACTCACTCACTCATTCACTCACTCACACTCATTCACTCATTCACTCACGCACTCACTCACACACTCATTCACTCACTCATTCATTCACTCATTCACTCACTCACACACTCACTCACTCATTCATTCACTCATTCACTCACTCATTCATTCACTCACTCACTTTCTCACTCCATCCCCTTCCTTCCTGCAAGCTCTTTCCTCTTCTGCACCCCACCCTGCCCCCACTGCTGCTCATTCTTGTGCTTTTGCTCAGCCCCCTACTCTGAGATGCCACCCCTGTCCCATCATACCCGGTGGGCCTTTGCTTTACAGCACACCCACAGCACTCCACACTGCCCGCCATCATGGCACAAGGCCACTGGCCGGCCTGCCTTCCCCGCTGCACTGAGCATGCGTGGTGTTATTCTGTAGCTGTTTGCTGTTAGCAAGCTACACTAGACCGCGGCTGGCCTTCAGGTAGGTCACATCTGTTTCTTGAACAGACAGAGCCAGGCCCAGTGTCTTCACAACAGCCTACCTGACCGACCACCTGCCGGCAGATGCACAGACAGCTCTGCCACTTGCAGACCATTTAGTGTCTCTGCTGCCATGACAACCAAGTTGCATCAACCACTGGGTTCTGTGCTCCCAGACTATTAGCCTTAGATAAAACCTAAGGAACCACTGGTTTAGCGAACCCTACCAGAAAGACAAAACATCTTCCCCAAGACTGCATGAACCCCCAACATCAATGCTCTCCCCTTGGTGCCCTCTGATTGTCAGAAGACCCTAGAGAATGATCCCACCCAGAGTTAGATTGTGCCTGGGATGGGGAGTGGGGTACTCATGCCCACCGACTAGTGTTTTTGAGGCTGAGTAAGAGGCAAAGATCTTGAGGACAAGGACCAGCCTGCCATCAGCACAGCTGAAGTCTGCAACTCAAGTCGAGTGGGGGTCCCCCTGGGGGTCCCTAGTGCAGTATAAGAGGTCTGACATGCACTAAAGTCAGGGAATGTGTAATCCTCCCAGACCACAGGGAACTGGCCTGGAAGTTTGAATATATGGTCATGTCTGGTCCTTTTGGGAAAAGAAATGGATTGGAAGAATCACTGAAGGTGGCAGAGAAAATGTAGGATCAGACAGATTTTGAAAAGCTTTGAATGTGTTCTCACAAAAGTTTCAGAATAACACCTTGATTTCTTTCTTCTTCTCCTTCTTTTTCTCCTCCTCCTCCTCCTCCTTCTTCTCTCTCTCTCTTTCTCTCTTTCTCTCTCTCTCTCTCTCTCTCTCTGCCTCCAGGATTATAGCTGGGGCTCAGTGTTGTTACTACAGACCCATTGCTCCTAGTGACCATTCCCCCCGCCTTTTATTAGATAGGACAGAGAGAAACTGAGAGGGGGAGAGGTAGAGAGGGAGAAAGAAAGACACCTGCAGACCTGCTTCACCACTTGTGAAGCGTCCCTCCTACAGGTGGGGAGTGGGGGCTTGAACCCGGGTCCTGGTACTTGGTAATATTTGTGCTTAACTGAGTGCACCACCACACAGCCCCCCAGAATAATACTTTTCAGTGGGACACAGTTTATACACCCAGAGAATGGAAATCGCAATGTGGTGTTGGCTGTGTTCCCTGCTTCTGGTCCAGGGTCAACTCTCCCTGACAGGGTCTAGGTACACCGTGCTCCATGGCTGCAAGGAGCCTGGGGGAGTGGGGTGGGGTGGGGAGGGAAGGAGAGCCATGAATGCCCATGCAGATGGCAGTGGCGGGGCGGGGGGGGGGGGAGGGAGGCTGTGATGTCAGAGAACCGAGAGTGCAGCAGGGTGTGAAGCACCCATTTGGTCCTCTGCGAGGGACCACCTGGACTAACCACGGATGCCTGGAATTCAGAGGAGCGACAGCTTCTCTCACAGGGCTGGTGGACCAGAATGGAGAACTAGGTTCATGTCCTTGAGAGGTCATGCCCACAGAATATGAAATACAGAAACACAGAAGAGGAACTTAATCCAAAGTAGATCCCACACAACAGATAAAGGGCATGTGAGGCAGGACACTCACTAAACTCTGTAGACAAACTTCATGACGTCCCAACCCTACGTAGACTTCTTTCTGCTTCCTTGTGTCCCTATCATCTGTTTTCTGGAATCCCTTTGCCTCTGGGAATTAAAATCTCTCCCCCTCCACCTTCTCTCTCTTTCTCTCCGGTGGTGAGTCAACTCTAGGAACTAATTGCGACCTACAGCTGACAGGGGATAACAACTTCAAAACAATTATCGGTTCCTGAGCTTTCGGTGGCACTGTGAGAAGTGGGGCGTCACCCCCATCCTAGGACAGAGAGGCAAGTACCACGCCCACTCTCGAAGGAGTCATGGGGGAAAGCAAAGTCCAGAGAATTCAGAAAGCTTTACCACACTTACCATAAAGGACACGCACACTGATTTTCCATCATGCATGCCCACAACTTACATAACATTAATGTAAGGTTGTTCGGTAGAAGAGAATTTTTTAATTTATTATGTAGAGACAGAGAGAAATCACGATTGAAGGCGGGAGACAGAGAGAAGAGGAGACAGAGAGACATCTGCAGCCCTGCTTCACCACTTGGGAAACTTTCCCTCTCCAGGTGAGGACCAGGGGCTTGAACCTGGGTTCTTGCACGCTGTAGTATGTGTGCTTAACCAGGTGCGCCACTGCTTGGCCCCTAGACTTTTGAAGAAGAGAGGCTGCCCCAGGTGCAGCAGAGATGGTGGGTCCCTCTGGAGCTTCCCCTGGGGGGCTGGCACACACCCCCCCCCCAACTGCAGTGATGGGACAGCCTGCAGCTCACTCCCTTCTCTGGAGAACTGTCTCCAACAAAGGCGGCTTCCTGGTCCTAAGGGCCTGCCCCATCCCCACAACAGCCAGGGAGGAAGCTCCGGACTCCCTGCCGAAAACGGAAGCAGCTCTGGGTTGCAGACTCTGGTGGAGGGGGCAGGCTGAACTATTCTCTGGCCAACACAACGCTCTTAGCCTTACTGCCCTCTTGCCTCACTCTGCGTCTCCCCTTCTTCTAAGCATTTTCTCAACATGTCCCTTTCACACACTCTCGGTCTTTGTTTCCAGGGAGTTCACCCCAAGACACCAGGTCACAAAGGTGGGAAGTGGTGGTCTCAGCTCCAGGTGGGTCTAGCACAGAGCCTGGGTGCTTGTCCACTTGCTCTTAGATACCTCCTCTGAGCCTGGCAGAGTCAGCTGCACCAGGCCTGAGCTGGAGGAGCTCAGATCACTCAGCAAGGGCTCCTGGGGAACGGTCATGCAGAGTTTAAGTGAAAGAGCTGCGGCAGCCAGTGTAACCGCAACCATTAACATTGGCTCTTTGCTCTGAGAGGAGCAGGGATGCAGGATGCTAGGTAGATCAAGAACCCTCTCGATGATACCCTACCTTCCCCCTTGGCAAGAACCTGGGATCCTGCCAGAAGACCCAGATTAACCCTGGCACTGACCTCTGGGCATCTGCCTTCTACTGCTGTCCATGTACATGCGTGAACCCAGGTTCAAGAGCTCCCTGGCTCCTCTGGGGAGCTATCCCACTGGGAAGCTGAGCAGTCAAATAAAACCCTGGAGGATGATGTAGAAAGAGATGAGGGGTGGGAGTGGGGTGCTGGACAGTGAGTGACACACTCAGTTAAGTGCACATAGTGCAAGGACAAGGGTTTGAGCCCCGGCTCCCCATCTGCAGGGGGGATGCTTCACAAGCAGTGAAGCAGGTCTGCAGGTATTTATCTTTATCTCTCCCTCTCTATCTCTCGCTCCTCTCTCAGTTACCTTCTGTCCTATCCAATAAAATGGAAAAAATGGCTTCCAGGAGCAGTGGATTCATAGTGCCTGCACTGAGCCTCAGTGATAACCCTGGAGGCAGAGAGGGAGGGAGGGAGGGTGGGAGAGAGAGAGAGAGAGAAAGAGAGAGAGAGAAGAAGAAGGAGGAGGAGGAGGAGGAGGAGGGGAAGGAGAATGGGAAGAAGGAGGAAGAGAGAGGAAGGGGAGGAGGAGGATGGGGAAGGGGAAGAGGAGGAGAAAAAGGAAAAGGAGGAGAGAAGAGATGAGAGCTTCATGGTGGCTTTGCTGTAAGAAGACACTGACCAATCTGTGGGCTAGGAGGTGACCTCACCTGGGGCAGTGGGTACAAGAGAAGGGGTGGGAACCCCACGTCCATTCCTGCCCCTAGTCTCTGCCTGTGAGACCAGGGAGAAACCTATGAAGGCCCGGTCTAGATGTTGTCCCAAACCCTCCTGTTCCCAACAAACGGATTCCATACCCAGAATGTGAATCCTTTCTTTTATTTCGCTAAAATTAGTCTCACTTAGACATTCCCCCCATCACTAGAAATGTCCCTAGAGGCGGAGAAGCAGGAGACACGTACTCAGGAGGAGGACAGTGAAGAGCAGCCCGCCGGCAAAGAGTGGCATTTCCTTACTGTTTATTATTTTATCTCAAAAACTCGCGTTTACTTAGTGTTCCGATACCATCTCTGTGCATCTCCAGATAAAAAGAAAGCTTCCTTTCCCCATGGCTCTGAGCAAAACCCCAGCCCCGGGTGGTACCTATAGGAACCTGGGTGCTCTGACCAGCTGCTTTATGAAAGAAGAGGATTTCCCGCATCATGCAGGTGAGGCCAATGTCATGACAAATGTTTTAGAAATGGAAGATGGGGTCCAGGGAGATAGCTCATCATCAGAGCACAGGACCTGCATGCCTGAGACTCCCAGAGAGTCCAGGTTCAACCCCTGGCACCACCATATGCCAGAGCTGGGCAGTGCTCTGTTCTGTTCTCTCATAAAAACACACACACACTATATATATATATATATATTAGCGGAAGAGGGAGGCAGAAGAATCAGTGTGATAGTGAATTTCATTGAAAAAGACTCGGCAGGTCAGCATTGACTCTGAAGGATGAGGCCATGAGCCCTATGGTCTCTGGGACTTAATACTGCTGAGAAGTGCAGATGGCCTTGTATTTGCACCTTTGTGGGAAATATGTTATTTTCTAGCCTAGATACCTGTAAGGTTTTCCCTTTATGTTTCTGTTCCTGAACTTTTGCCAAAAACTCTGTGTCTGATCCTCTTTACCAATTTCTACTAGACTAAGAAAAGGTCAGCTATCTGTTCATATATCCAATCTCATGAAACAGTTGGATTTGTAGTTAAAAAACAAGGTGAGTATTGGCAATTTCATCTGGTCCAGCCTAGGAGGTCTCTCTTGAGCCCACTTAAATTTGTCTCATATTTTTTAAAATAAGTGTTTTTCTTGAGAATAGTCTTCGATTTATAGAAAATCACAGACAGGTTCAAGTTCTCACGTGCCTTTTACCTAACTTCTCTGCTATTAAGGTCCCATTTTAATCTGGGACGTTTGTTATCATTAATGAACCGATACTGATACACTGTTATTATCTGAAATACTTATATTTCCTTCATTTTATCTTCTTTACTGTCTTTTTTTTTTTTTTCTGTTCTCGGTCTGTTCTCAGGAGACCATATTACATTTAGTCTTCATGTTTCCTTTTGCCTGGTGCTTTGGTGATGGATATGGTGTGGGAACAGACATCAGTAAGAGGCATGAAGTTGTATCCCCAAAGCATAGAGCCTTGCCAACCATGAGTATCTCAAGAAAGATGAAGATGAAGAACCAGCCATTCCTAGATCAGGCGATTTGTGGAATAGTCTTGAACTATAACTTCCCTGAAGGGATTATTGCTTTGGGGGAGGAAGATCACAGAGGTAGAGAATGTCCTTCTTGTTATATCTGACCAAGGGAATTTCTCGCTGATGTGATTCACAAGTCAAAGACAGCCTGGGTCATTTGGTGGAGGTTGTGGTGGTTGAATTTCTCATTGTCAGACTACTCTTTTCCCCCTCATATTCTACTCTTTAAGAGGAAGACACAGAACAAATGGGTAGTTGGTTGGGTAGTGATGCATCCAGTTACACGCACATGTTACCATGCACAAGACCTGGGTTCAAACCCCTAGTCCCCACCTATGTGGGGGGAGCTTCATAAGAGGTGGAGCAGTGCTGCAGCTCTCTCTCTCTCTCTCTCTCTCTGTCTCTCTCTTTCTCTCTCTCTCTCCCAACTTCCCTCTGCTGTATCAAATAAAAAAAAATGGCTGTCACGAGTGGTACCTTTGTTGTACAGGCACTGAGCCCCAGTGAGGGACCAGTGTAGGGATCCCAGTTCGAGCCCCCAGCTCCTCACCTGCAGGGGAGTCACTTCACAGGCGGTGAAGCAGGTCTGCAAGTGTCTGTCTGTCTCTCCCCCTCTCTGTCTTCCTCTCCTGTCTCCATTTCTCTCTGTCCTATCTAACAACGATGACATCAATAACAATAATAGTAACTACAACAATAAAAAAAAAGCGAGAGGGTAGTTATGTCCCATCTTTTTGATGATGGAGTTTCCACGTACTTTTCAAATAATTTTTCTTCCTAGGATACATGTATTTTTCTCCCCCACTTGTTTATTCAATCAGTAATATCAGCATGGACTCAACAAGTTTTATTTTATGTGTTGGGTTATTATCTATTACTACTATTCTTTAATTGTCCAGTTGTCCCAGGTTTGGCCAATAAGAACTCTCTCATTTGGCTCTGTATTCATTTGACAGAATCCCATGAGGTCATAATGGTTGTACTCAGAGTTTCTTTACTTTCTGGAACTATAAGCTACTCAGAGATTCTCTTGTATATTCCCTACTCCAATCTTAGAATCAGTCATTTCCCCCAAGATTTTAAGTTCCTTATAGTAGAAAAGTGTCAGAAACCAAGATCTGGATGCAAGGTATACTTGTTACCACTGGGATGCCCTTTTTTTTTTTTACTTTAATTTTTTTATTGAGATAATTATGGCTTGTTGACAAGGCTCTATGCTTTGGGAGGTACAACTTCATGCCTCTTCCTGATGTCTATTACCACACTATATCCATCACAAAAGCATCAGTTACCCTCCACCAAAGTCTACTGAACTCCCTTCCCTCCTCTCACCTTCTTTTTCTCTGTTTGGGACCCAATTCTGCAACCAGTTTAAGTGCTTGTGTCCTTTTGACACGGTCTGTGCCATCGCCTTATTTCACTATATGCCGCATTCCATGTATTTCCTGAGTTATGTCACTTACCATGGTCCCCTTCAGTTCCACTGAGGTAATTGCAAAGGGTAAGCTTTTATCTCCTCTCTCAGTCAAGTGTGCATGCACTGCAATGTCTTACACCATTCCTCTGCCACTGGGCACCTGGCCTGACTCCATATCCCAGCTATTACAAGTAGCACTGCAACCAACACAGGCATACATGGATCTTTATGCGCTCTCCAGACAGACTTCTGGGAGGGGAATGCCTGAAGCATATGGCAGTCTTAGCTTTAATTCTCCAAGAAATCTCCATCTTGTTCCACAAGGGCTGAGCCAATTTGCACTCCCATGACAGTGTGCAAGGGATCCTGGGTCTGCACGACCTCACCACCACTTGATGTTTCTGCACTATTATTATTATTACTATTATTATTATTTTGTTTCTCACAGGAAAGCACCTACTTTGTTTCATTTGTACTAGTTTCCTTTTAGGACTGCCCCTCTCTGGCATCTATAACTCTTATCTTTTCTCTTATTAGATTGATCTCTGTTTCCTTTAAATTTGGGGACAGCACCTCAAGTTTGTCCCTTATGCTCTCTTGACCTTTGTCTTCCTTGGCATCACTTCATATTGCTCTTTCTTCTCTCCAAATGCAGATTTTTTTTTTAATTCTGCTATTTACTCTTTGGTTTTCTTCCTCAGCTCCTGCACCTCCTTTTCTTTCTCATCCCACCGGTCAACTAGAGATTGACTTTTTCTCTGAGCTTTCCGGAGATTATTTTTCTTTGTTCTTGAGTACTTTCCCCATGTGTCCTCCTCGCTTTGTTTGTGCAGACTTCTTATTTTATTCACGCACATTCATTTTGTTTATTTTGTTGAGCATATTAGATTTGGTCCTGGATGACAGGGAACAAAACTGGTGACTGAGACAGAAATGACGGTCCCTCAGGGTTTACAGTCTAGTGAGAGGAGAGATCTGACAGCACGGTCAGGTAAAATGAATAGTAGGTCACATGTTGCCATGGGGTGTGCTGTATTCCCCTAAATATGTTGAAAGCCTAACTCCTGATACCTCAGAAGCATGATCTTATTTGAAAACTGTCACTGCAGACGTAATTAGTGAATATGAGGTCACACTAGAGTAAGATAAGCTCTTAATCCAACACGACTAATGTCCTAATAAGAGGACAATGTGATGAAAGAGCAGGGAAATACCACTTGAGGCATAGACTGGAGCTCTGCAGAGGCAAGCCAAGGATTGCCAGCAATGCCTGAGACTGGAGGAAAAAAAGACCCAGTTTTTGTAGAGCTTATATATAGTCTTGCAGGCAAATTGATCTTGGCTTTCTAACCTCCAGACTAGAGGAGAATACATGCCTGTCATTAAAAAGCCTTACAGTTTATAAGGTTTTTTATTTTTTAATGATAGGCCTAAGAAATGGAGATATTTAGCAGGGAAATGAAAGTGCAAGGGAAATAAATCTATTTATTATTATTATTATTATTTTGAATTGACACCAGGGTTATCCCTGGGGCTTGGTGCCAGAACTACAAATCCACCACTTTCTGTGGCTTTTTTTTTTTTTTAAGGACAGAGAGAAATTGAGCAGGGGTGGGGGGGTATACAGAGAGAATGAGAAAGACATCTGCAGATCTCCTTTACCGCTCACAAAGAGTCCCCCCTGGGCTGGGCAATGGCACACTTGGTACAGCACACATGTTAAAGTGCGCAAGGACCCTGGTTCGAGCCCCCGGTCCTCACCTGCAGAGAGAAACCTTCACAGGTGGTGAAGCAATGCAGCAGGTATCTCACTGTCTCTGTCCCTTTCACTCCCCCCTTTCTTTCTCCATTTCTGACTATCTCTATCCAATAAATAATTAAAGATCATTAAAAAATATTTTTTAAAAATAGTCCCTCCCCCTGCAGGTGAGGAGCAGGGGGCTTGAACCCGGGTCCTTATGCATGGTGGTGTGTGCACTTAACTGGGTGCGCCACCACCAGACACACAGAAATTTAAATTTGAGTGTAAGCACTGGTTGACTACTGGGTCACCATACCCGGAGAAGGAAATGGCAGGGCAAAGACTAGAAGGCTTGGGGAGGAGCCACGCAGCTTCTAGAAGTGGGTATCTTTGTGCCAGCAGACTGTGCGGGCCATCTGGGCCCTGCTCCCTCCTGCTGATGAGATGCTGAAATCCTTCCTCAGAACATCTGCCACAGGGAGGTGGCTTCTGTGGTAGGTTGGGGAGGTGGGGATCAGAATCCAGGCTGGTGTCATAACCCTACACTTTCTCCAGCGGGGTGAGCTGGGGTGAAGTCCTTATGTTCTTTGAGCCTCTGCGGCACCCCTGTGAAACAGGGCTGCAAAGCTTGCCTCTTCCAGGGCTTTTGCAGGAGGACTAAATGAACAAGTAAAGGTCAAGGGCTCTGCGAGGAGCCCAGCCTTTGGTCAAGGCACTGGCAGGGCCAAGAGCTTTTCTCACCATCATTAACATCGCCCCACCTCTGTTGGCCTGGTTCTTGGCTGGGGAGCACTGCACTCCCCAGAGCCACCCCCAGCTGCAGGGCACTTTCAACTAGGGCTCCCACTGCACACACAATGGCGCTCCCAGCTTTCATATCCACAGGATGCTGCTGGGCCTCTGAGGCGCAGGAAGCTATTTCAAGTGCCCACCCTGGAGAAACACGGCGTATGGCAGGAGCTCTGGCCCTCCCTCCACCCCAGCTCCATGTGCTCTCTGCCAGTGGGCACCCCACCCCCAGGAGATGCCTGTGTGTGTGTGGGGGGGAGAACTCATTCAGGCAGCTCTGGCCCTGGCCACCAGAGCTGCAGGCAGGCCCTCTCCAGCTACTGTTTCCTCATCTGCAGTGGCCCAGGAGCTGGCTGGTGGTGTACCTGGTTAAGTGCACATGCTACGTTGCACAAAGACCTAGGTTTGAGTCCCCAGTCCCCACCTGTAGGGGGAAAGCTTTGCAAGTGGTAAAGCAGGGCTGCAGGTGTCTCTCTGTCTCTCTTCCTCTCTATCTTCCCCTTCCCTCTTGATTTCATATATATATATATTCTCCTAGGGATACAGGAACTGAATGCTTTTTTAAAAAAATGATCTTTATTTATTATTGGCTAGAGACAGCCAGAAATCAAGAGGGTAAGGGGGGGATACAGAGGGAGAGAAACAGAGAGATACCTGCAGCCCTGCTTCACCACTCGTGAAGCTTTCCTCCTGCAAGTGGCAACTGGAGGCTTGAACTCCTTGCACATTGTACCATGTGGGCTCAACCAAGTGCGCCATTACCTGCCCCCCTGATTTCTGACTGCCTCTGTCCAATAAAGATTAATAATAATAATAATAGTAATAAACAGTGGCTCACAAGTGGCCTGTAGGCTTGGTGTCTGCTTCCCTTTTCCCCCTCTCTGTGCCTTGTTTGCTTGCTTCTGTGAACCAGGAGGTTATGGCAGACAAGAAGTCTGAGCTGCCCCTTGCTCTAACTGGTATAAATGGGGCCTTTACAAGGCAGAAGGGAGTTTGAGCCATTGACACGAGGTTTTCCCTATGGGTGTGAAGGAACAGGATGGAGCGGAAGGAGAGAGTAGCAGTTCTCTGTCTACGCCTGCTTGTAAAGACCTAGCAGTTCCCCTCTGCCTGCAGGAGAAAAGGCCAAAGTAGTTAGCTCAACATTCATGGCTCAGGGAAACTGACTCAAAACCCTGTTCTTAGACTTGGCATCTTTCAGTCTCCACAGGATTTCTGCAGCTTCCCTGTACACGGTGAGCTGGCCGCTCCGCCCTCTGATCTCCACTTGCCTACCCCGAGGGTTCCTGCAGGTGCCCATCCTGCATATCCTCCAAGGACAGGTTCAAAGGCTGTTCTCTTTGAAACCTGGTCTGAACTATCTCTTCTTAAGGATGAGTCACTTCCTCCCTTTGTTCTTCTTCCCCTGGGGAGGCCTCTTCTGCCTTTCTCCCCAGCTTCTGGAGCCACCTGAGGACAAGGACAGGCCTGGTGGCGTCTGTGAGCCCAGGAGAGGGTCTGGCACAAGTAAGGTGTTAGAGAGTTTGCAGAGTGGAAGGACAAATGGCAGAGACGACTCACAGCTGTTCCCGCCGTGAGTGTCATCGGAGAGCATCTAGAACCTGGACTTTCAGATCCAAAATTAGCACTTCCTTGCTATGGTTTCGGCAAGAGTTCTGTCTCTCAGCCTCTTGGAAATAGAGTAGATAATAACTTGTACCCTGCATGCAGGGGCATGCAGGGAGGCTGGTGGTGGGGGGAGAGAGAAGATGAGGAGGGAGTATGAAGTCTGTGACTATGCACCAGGCAAATGGACCTTTATTGAGTGCTAGATCACAGGTGTGTGTGTGTGTGGGGGGGGGGATAAGGGATAGGAAGCCAGTCCCTGGGAATGTCTCCCCATATTTCAGATGCCAAGGATGAGAAGAAACAGCCCATACTCAATTCTTCTTTGCAGGCAGGGGAACTAGGCCCCTTTTGTCCTTTAGGCTAGGGCCAGAGGTACTTACCTTAAGCTTCTTGACGCTGGTACAGGGGTCGTTGGAAAAGCTCTCTGTGTCAGAAATCTCAATGTCCTCACCATACAGCACCCCAGTCAGGTCATTCCTCACCTACACACAGAGGGAGAGAGAGCAGTGAGTGGGTGGCCAGAGGATTGGACTCTTCAGAAAGCTTAACCTGGGGAAGTGGCTCCAGTGGGTGAGAGACTTTCTCCAGGGATGTGTGAAAAGTCGCACAGCTCCACTGCACCTTGTACCTGAAGATGGGGGTGGGGTGGAGAGAGAGACAGAGACAGAGACAGGGACCAGAGTGCCACTTCACTATTCACAGAGCCCTCATGTGGAGTCAGGGGCTTGGACTCAGGTTGTTATACGTGTGTGTTCCACAGGGTCTAGCTGTCTCCTAGCCCCATGCATGCTTTTCTTTGTTCGACTCAGAGCATTTTGGTTGTCCTTGAAGACACTCTAGTCCTACCCAGAGTGACAAGCAGATAGACAGTCAGATAGAAAAACAATCGCTACCTGGTTGACTGCATGTGTTACCGTATACAACGACCTGGGTTTGAACCCCCAGTCCTACCTGCAGGGGAAAACTGTGAGTGGTGAAGCAGTGCTGCATGTGTCTCTCTTTCTCTTTCTACCTCCTCTACCCTCTCAATTTCTGGCTGTCTCTATCCAATAAATAGATTAAAAAAAAAAAAACCTTTGGGGACAAAAAAGAAAAGAAAGATGTGGAGGGCCTCGGTCTTGCCTGGGACACCAGGTTCCAGATGCTACCATGATGCCAACCGGACTTCCCTGAGCAGACGACCCCACCAATATGTCCTGGAGCTCCTCTTCCTCAGAGCCCCGCCCCACTAGGGAAAGAGAGAGACAGGCTGGGAGTATGGATTGACCTGTCAACGCCCATGTTCAGCAGGGAAGCAATTACAGAAGCCAAACCTTCCACCTTCTGCATCCCATAATGACCCTGGGTCCATAATACCACGGGGTTAAAGAATAAGAAAGTTATCAGGGGAGGGCATGACATACGGAGCTCTGGTGGTGGGAATTGTACCCCTCTTATCCTATGGTCTTGTCAGTGTTTCCATTTTATAAATAAATAATTTTTTAAAAAAGGAAAGATGTGGTGTATATATACACAAAGGAATACTATTCAGCTATTATTATTTTCGTATTATCTTTATTTTATTTATTGGATAGAAGCAGCCGAAAGTTGAGAGGGAAGGGGTGACAGAGAGGGAGAGAGACAGAGAGACACCTATAACACTGTGTCACCACTTGCAAAGCTTTCCCCCTGCAGGGTGGGGACTAGGGGCTCCAATCTGGGTCCTTGCAAATTGTAACGTGTGCCCAACCAGGTGTGCCACCACCCAACCCCCAACTCAGCTATTAAGAATGATGAATTCACATTCTTCACCTCATGTAGGAAAGAGGTTGAAGGAATCATGTTAAGTGAAATAAGTCAGAAACAGAAGGATGAATATGGGATGATCTCACTCTCTGGCAGAAGCTGACATACAAGGTCAGAAGAGAAAACACAAGTAGAACCTGAACTGGAATTGGCGTATTGCACCAAAGTAAAAGACTCTGGGATGGGGTGGGGTGTGGGGTGGGGGGAAATGACACAAGTAGAACCTGAACTGGAATTGGCGTATTGCACCAAAGTAAAAGACTCTGGGATGGGGTGGGGTGGGGGGTGGGGGGAAATACAGGTCCAAAAAGGATGACAGAGGACATAGTGGGGGTTGTATTGTTATATGGAAAACTGGAAAATGTTATGCATGTACAAACTACTGTATTTACTGTCGAATATAAAACATTAATTCCCCAATAAAGAAATTTAAAAAAAAGAAGGAAAGAAAAAGAAAGAAATTGGAGCCTCTGAATTGTCAAAAATTAGACAAAATTACCATAATTCTGCAGTTTCACATCTAGGTATACCCCCCTCCCAGCTGAAAGCAGGAGATCAAAGAGATAGTCACATGCCATGTTCGTAACAGTGTTCATTAAAAGATGAGTCACCCAAGTGCCCACTGATAGATAAATGAACCAGCGGTATATCCACGTAATGGAATATTACTCAGTCTTAAAATGGAACTGAATTCTGAAATACGTTACAATATGGCTGAGCCTTATGCTTACAGAAATATGCCAAGCAGACAAGGAAATATACTGTCCGTGTCGACTTATATCAGGTTCTTGGAGTAGTCAAACATTATAAGCCTATTGAGAGATATGGAACAGGGGCTGTGTTTAAAGGGTTTCTCTTTGGGATGATGAAAGCTTTAGAGATTGGGGGGGGGGGCAAGTGCTGGTACACCTGACTAATTGCCCACATATTACAATGTGCAAGGACTCAGGTTTTAGCCCCCTGTCCTCACTTGCAGGGGGAAAGCTTTGTGAGTGGAGAAGCAGTGCTACAGGTGTCTCTCTTTCTCTTTATCTCCTCCTCTTAATTTCTAGCTGTCTCTATTCAATAAATAAAAAATAAATTAAAAAATTTAATAAGAGATGGGTGGCAGTGCTAATTATGATGAAATAATATGAATGTGTTTAATGACGCTCAAGAGTGCTTAACATGGTGATGTGTATTTTACCATAGTCTTCCAGCACTTCTTGCTTCAACAACTGGTAGTTCTTCCAGTTGGACTCTAAATATCACAGGATATTGACTGAGAAGATGCCCCAGAGGAGGGGAATGAAAGAGGGGTGTGGTGCACCTTATTTAAAAGTTAAAAAAGAAAGAAAGAAAGGAAGAAAGAGAAATAGGACTCAAACAAAGCAAAATGTGAATATTCATTCCAGGTCGTGAGTCCATGAAGTTTGGTATTCTGTTTCCTGGATGCCTGAAATCCTGTAGGACACACACTTTTTGCAAAAAGAAGCAGAAGTGTCACCATTAGGGTGACCCCTGTCCACTCTTAGCGGCTGCTTCTATTTGGATGGGAGATCTGGGGGCTGATTATAAAAGCAGCTGACTTCATCATTCCAGCTTATTCTCGTTGTTCTAGTTTCTTTCCAGAGGCAGGTCCTGTGTCATGAGCATGAGAATACACACACCAGCTCTCACTGAACACAGAAGCAACGCAAACCTGCCCCTGCAAGCAGGCAGGCAGGCAGGCAAGCAGGCAGGTAGGTAGAGCAGGCAGGCAGGCAGAGCAGGCAGGCAGGCAGGCAAACAGGCAGGCAGGCAGGCAGGCAGGCAGGCAGGCAGGCAAGCAGGCAGGTAGGCAGAGCAGGCAGGCAGGCAGAGCAGGCAGGCAGGCAGAGCAGGCAGGCAGGCAGAGCAGGCAGGCAGGTAGGCAGAGCAGGCAGGCAGGCAGGCAGGCAAACAGGCAGGCAGGCAGGCAGGTAGGCAGAGCAGGCAGGCAGGCAGGCAGAGCAGGCAGGCAGGCAGAGCAGGCAGGCAGGCAGGCAGGCAGGTAGGCAGAGCAGGCAGGCAGGCAGGCAGAGCAGGCAGGCAGGCAGAGCAGGCAGGCAGGCAGGCAGGCAGGTAGGCAGAGCAGGCAGGCAGGCAGGCAAACAGGCAGGCAGGCAGGCAGGTAGGCAGAGCAGGCAGGCAGGCAGGCAGAGCAGGCAGGCAGGCAGAGCAGGCAGGCAGGCAGGCAGAGCAGGCAGGCAGGTAGGCAGAGCAGGCAGAGCAGGCAGGCAGGCAGGCAGGCAGGTAGGCAGAGCAGGCAGGCAGGTAGGCAGGTAGGCAGAGCAGGCAGGCAGAGCAGGCAGGCAGGTAGGCAGAGCAGGCAGAGCAGGCAGGCAGGCAGGCAGGCAGGTAGGCAGAGCAGGCAGGCAGGTAGGCAGGTAGGCAGAGCAGGCAGGCAGGCAGGCAGAGCAGGCAGGCAAGCAGGCAGGCAGGCAGGTAGACAGAGCAGGCAGGCAGGTAGGCAGAGCAGGCAGAGCAGGCAGGCAGGCAGAGCAGGCAGGCAGGCAGGCAGGCAGGCAGGCAGGTAGGCAGAGCAGGCAGGCAGGCAGAGCAGGCAGGCAGGGTGGCCTGAAGCTCACTCTCCTCAGCACACATGCCTCCCAATCTTAGGATCATTGCCTTTGGAGCGGAGGCAATCTAGCATGGAGCTCACAGAGTTGGTTCGGGGCCCAGTGACATCCCAGAGAAGCTGGAATGGCTCCACGGATGATAAAGCTCTTCAAACTTTGAAAGCCAGAGCGAACACTGCTGGGCCTGTGACAGCCAGTGTCAGAGGGTATCTGTTCGTGTGGGGCGCGCGTGAAAGCTAGATGTCACAGTGGCAGGTACAATGCGCCAGGGGTGGGCAACACAAACAAGTCCAAAATACTATAGAGGTCACCTCCTCCTGCTTCATTTTAGTTTTAATTTAGTTGAAGTCACCGGGGCTCAGTGTCTACAGAATGAAGGAATCTACCCCTCTTGGTGGCCAATTTTTGATCTTTATTTATTTTTTCTTTTTAATTTGATGGACAGAGAGAAATGGAGAGAGGAGGGGAAAGAGGGAAAGAGAAAGAGAGAAACCTGCAGGCCTGCTTCACCACCTGTGAAGCTTTCTCCTTGCAGGTAGGGGCCTGGAGCTTGAGAATCTGGGTCCTTGCGCATGGTAGCATGTGTGCGTAACAGGGCTCAGCAGTTTCTGGGACCCTCCTTCTTAACTGACGTAACTGAACTCCTAATTGACTCCTACTATACTGCTCGTCTGGCTCTTTTTTTTTTTCTTCTTTACATTCAGGACAGGTTAGAATAGAAACTGGGTGCCCAGCTCTAGTTGTTTTTATCCTAATGAACATTTTTAGGGAAAGCAAATGGGGGGAATTATGAATGATATATATATATATTTCATTACACATAATTATTACACTATTTATAATATATATATATATATATATATATATATATACATATGTGCATCTGTCATTGTCAAAGCTACACGGTTCTGGAAAGACTTTTTCAGATAGAAAGAGACAGAGACAGAGGAAGAGAAGTAAAGACACCATAACACTAAAACTTGCCTCATTGTGGTGGGAGCTGGTCCTGAACCTTGTTCACATGCATGACAAAACAGGCTCACTTCTAGGAGCATGCTTCCAGGTGAGTTATCTTGCCAGCCCAATACATGGTATTTTAAAATAACCAAAGCAGGAATAATAACTAATATGCATGAGCAAAGTCCCAAGGGAAGCAGGACATGGTTTAAGCAAGTCATTGATAAGGGTGCAAAAAAAAAAAAATAGTGATTTTAATGGTTTGGGTATTCCCTCCCTCAATTTGGAGACAGAATGTCTTAACTAAGACTATTTCTGAAAGAGTAAGATGGGAACCCCATATAAGAAGTTACCCCATCTAGAATAAAGGAGGGCATAGTCACATTTGGTCTGTCCATCTCAGAGCACACCGGAGGGAGTTGTGGACTCTACCCTGGTTGTCTTTATTAAGGAATATGCCTCAGGGGCTCAGGCTCAGGGAAGAGAGCTGTGGCTAGGACAGGAGCGGGATCAAGGGCCTTTTAGGAAGGCCATGGACATGGGGGGTGGGTGACAGGTATAGGAGTGGTGTTATGGGTGAGCTCAGGTCTCCTGTGCAGCCCTAGAATCTGAACTGAAAGTTCAAGCTTGGGGCCAGTTGGTGGTGCACCTGGTTGAGCATACATGTTACAATGTGCAAGGACCGGGGTTCCAGCCCCCCGGGCCTCACCTGTAGGGGGAAAACTTTGGGAGTGGTGAGCAGGGCCACAGGGGTCTCTCTCTCTCTCTCTCTCTCTCTCTCTCTCTCTCTCTCTCTCTGCCTCCCTTTCTATCTTCCCTCCGTCTCAATTCCTGGCTGTCTCTAGGAAAGTCCAGCGCCTTGAAAGAAATCAAGAGGCAAAACAATGGCGACTTCAGGGCAAAGATGGACATATGGAGACAGTACTATTCAGGCTGTCTGTTTTCAGGAGAAAATGCCATCTGAGGAATAGCTGGCCCCCTGTGTCGTCGTCGTCACATAACCTCACCCAGCTGGCCCCTGACACCATGGGGAATGGGTGACAAGGAGGTATCACTCCAATGCAGCTGTTACAGGGGCCTCTGTCCTTCAAGTAACTGCGAACACACCTTCATACACAGGCCAGACGTCGGAACACACACTCGTTTTGTTCATCTTGCCAAATATAGGGGGAGAGGTGACCACGTTTTTTGGGGGGGGAGGTTGTCTAACAGGTATGGAGGGCAAAAACTGGAATTGGGAGAGAAACACAGGTCAACAGACAACTTCAAACTTAGCAACCCTGAGCCCCTGTGACCCATGTCCAGCATAAATGAGCCCATCCTGCTTCATCCGGGAGGGCTGCCACCAAATCTGAGAAGGAACAGTGTCACTTCACCTCCTTCCTGTTATGCTCTGAGCAGAGAGAGAGAAAGAGGAGGAGGAGAGGGAGACGAGAAGGAGGAGGGAGAGGAGGAAGAAGAGGAGAAGGAGGAAGAAGAGGAGAAGGAGTAAGAGGAGGAAGAAGAGGAGGAAGATGAAGAGGAGGAGGAGGAGGAGAGAAGCAGAGAAGGAGAGAAGCATTATAGCAACAGGTCCCCATGTTCCAACCACGCCTCCCAAACAGAAAGGCGAGGTCCCCTGTGGAGGCAGAGGCACCAGCAGAGACCCCAGAATTCTTGGCTCCTGGAGCCCCCCCCCCCCCCCCCCCGGCTTCCTACAAAGGTCACCACACTGGCTGAGCAGTCATCCAGAAAGGCGGAGGTAGGGAGAAGCGGGTCTGCAGCACATGCACTTTACAACTCTTTGAAAAATTCTAATTGGGTTACGCACTGAACTTGAGAGCGAGCGAATTCCCAGCTCTCCTATGGAAACGGAGGTAACCTACTTTGTCATTCAGAGGCAACTGCTATATATAGCCATGGACTGTGCAGAATGTCACTCCTCTTACCTGACTAAAGTGCATAATTATAGATTTACTTCTATTCATTCATGAAATGTGTCTTCACTTGATTAAACAGTTCATTCAAGTAAGATCCATTAAAATATAGAACATGTTAAAAATGTGGCTCATGATTGGCCCAGGGCACCGCTGCAGTGAAGATGCTAATTAGGATAAACAGATATTTGAAACACTCGAATCTTTGAATAATTCAGGTCACTTTTATGGGGGTTGGAGCTCCCTGGGAATCATCATTAATTTAAGCTAATTAAGAAAAAATAGCTCAGAGAAGAGGAGACCGAGACAGGAAGTGATAGCCAGCATCAAACACGGAAGGACCATCGCGCAGCTCTTAGCACCGGTAGGTGGTTCAGGACTTTGACCCAAAGCTGAAAATAGACCTGCTCATGGTGAAGAAGTGGCCTGGGTAAGGAGAGAACCACCCCTCGCCAGAGGTGAGTGAGCAGAGGCCCAGCAGTAGGGTGGGGCACTGGAGAAAGGAGTCTCCTTTCAGCACCAGCACTTGTGGTTTTGGAAGGACAGGGGTCTCCAAATCCCACCCTTGCCCATTCTCTGCTTTTTCAAAGCTATAGTTGTTGCACAGCTCTCCAGCTTTTCAGACCCAGCGCCCGTGCATTCGTTCAAAAGCTTATTATCTGTGATTGCACTTCCAAAGCACAACTGGTAACTTTCCCCCAGACTGGTGGGTATTCATTGAAGAAAGGGTGTTTTATTATTTTTTTAATGGAGCTGGGCCTCTTTGCAAACAAACAAATTTATCGTTGGAGGAGGGGAAAGCAGCCCGTGAGGTAGCTAGCACAACAGCTGGGACGTTTGTCAATGGGAAACTTTGCTTTTAGACCATCACTGAAAGGGAAGGAAGAGAATTCAGGAAACACCAGAGGAAGCCAGGCATTGTTTTGCTTATCTGAGAAGGAAGAGGAAAAAAGAAGGCCACTCAGAAGTAGTAATAAGTGTTGCTGTAATTTAGAAAGGAAGTGAAGGCAGGGCCATAGACGTGAATAAAAATGGGCAAAGAAAATACATCCTTCTGGTCCGGGAGGTGGCGCAGTGGCTAAGGCACTAGATTCTCAAGCATGAGGTCCTGAGTTCAATTCCCAGCAGCACATGTACCAGAGTGATGTCTGGTTCTTTCTCTCCTATCTTTCTCATTAATTAATCAATAAAATATTTTTAAAAAGAAAAGAAAATACAACCATGTAATACACATATATCATGTATTATATAGATATATAGTCAACCCATATCTATGACCTTGGGGGAACTATGACAATTTCTGCTAGAGGGGGCTGGGGATGCAGAATTCTGGTGATGGGAATGGAGTGGGGTTATAACCCTATTATCTTATAACTTTGTAAACTACTAATAAAACTAAGAAAAAAGAACCCCACAAATATGAGATTCTGAATTTGACCCCTGGCATCGAATGTGCCAGAATGTGTTCTGGTTCTCTATCTCCCTCTTCTCATGTTCTGTCTTTCTCTTTTAAAAGAAATCTTAAATGAGCAAGAAAGAGAGAAAGAGAAGTCCCATTGAACATGCGCATTACTAAGTGTAAGGACCCAGCTTCAAGCCCCAGGCCCTCACTTGCAGGGAGGGAAATGTCACAAGCACTGAAGCACATCTGCAGGCATCTCTCTTTTCTCTCCCCCCTCTCTCTCTATCACTCCCCTCTCAATTTCTTTCTGTCGTATCAAATAAAAGTAGAAAAAAGGAGGCAAGAATGGTCATTTGGAGTGGTAGATTTATTATGCAGGTACCAAGCCCCTAATAACCCTAGTGTCAGGAGAGAGGGAGAGAAAGAGAGAGAGAGAGAGAGAGGCAGGCATGCAACTTGGGCCAGAAAGATAGCTCACCAGGTGGGGTGTATGCTTTATCACGAGTGTTTCCCAAGTCTGAGCCCCAGCACCACATGGGAGGTGCTAAGGCACTGGGTGAGGGGGGAGGGTATCTGGTTCTGTCGTGTCTCTCTTCACTCCCACATCGATCGATCTGGATGTAAAAGTGACTGGGGAGAAATGAAACCACACATCCACACATGCATGAGGCCTTGGTTCCTCAAAAAATAAAAAAAGGAAAAGAAAGGAAAAATGGACCCACCTAGTTTTCAGAATTCCGCAAACAAGTCAGCTCCTAATACACTAGAGCCAGCCCTGAAGACAGTGTTCAGCACTTAAAGGAGCAGGCACACAGTGTGAACGTGTATTAGAACCATCACACAGATGTGCTGCCAGCATATGGATAAGGCATGCGGGTGTGCACTCAGGTGTGTGTGCGTGTGTGTGTGTGTGTGTGTGTCAACAGCCACAGGAAATGGACCCACCAAGGCCTCTGCCATCCAGCTACTGGCTGGTCCAAACCAAAAGCCCGCAGGGAAGCCCAGTGTTGCCATGAGCTCCCACACCAGGCTGAGGTCTCCCAAAAGGAGATGTAGGCCCCATGAGAAGCCTCAAGCCTCATGCGTCCCCACGAAGGGCTCAGAGCTGCCCTCTGTGTGCTGGGGTGTCACAGCCATGCCCCATAGCCTGACAGCCCCCAGGGGAAGGGATCTGTTGGGTTTCCCAACCTGGCGTGGCACCAAGTAGGTGAACGGAGGGTCCGGACGGTGGTGCATCTGCTTGAGTGCACATATTACCACACATAAGAACCTGGTTCAAGCCCAGAGTCCTGATCTACAGGGAAGCTTCACAAATGGTGAAGCACTGCCTCAGGTGTCTCTCTTCCTCTGTCCCTATCTCCCAGTCCCCTCTTAATTTCTCTTTGCCTTATAAAAATGACAAAAAACCTAGATTTAAACCACGTCCTGTAAGATAGAGTACATGTTCACATGCATCCATAAATTAGGGCAAAATATATACCTGAAAGCAAAAATACACAAAAGTCTGTGGTGAGTCAGTATCAAGTTCCTAATGAAATAGTGTCTACTTAGACTTAGATACCCTCCTCACCTACTTCCTATTACAGTTCTCTCACTCACTCCAAAGCTAACCTCATCAAAGCAAGGACTGCAAAAGCTGAATAAGGACAAGAGACTGGCATACTTTAACAATGACTCTTTAGTCAATATCAGGCCACCCCATCAGCTGGGGCCCTAATCAGGGAATCCTGAGATTCCCAAACAGACATGATGAGCCTAGACCTCAAATAAATCCCTCTCTCTATTGTTACTGGTCAGCTCTATCAGGAACAACACAATAGACCCCTTTGTGGGCCCCTGTAGGAACTTGCCCTCAATTTGGATCAACAATGGTAGAGAATGTTCCAGCCTCCGAAGGGAGGCTGGACAACATACTCTATGCTACACCCAAGTCAATATTGGGGCAGCTTGGAACATTCCTATTTATGACCACAGAATGTGAGCTCAGATCTACAGGGATGCAGAGGTCACATAGGCTCCCACGCTGAATATGGGCTCCAGATGACATCAAATGGATGAGTTTTACAGTCAACAATATTTATATACCTTTCCCATACATGGGAGCTACTCTCTTCCCTGATCCAGCTTTCTAGTCCTTCTGCCAGCCATGACATCACCGTCTCAGACAATAATTAGGATCTACCTGCATATCAGATTTTAGGCTCAGACAAAAAACAAAAACAAAACAAACAAACAAAAAAATCACTAGTATAGCCACAGGTCCTTTGGAATATAACTAAAATATGGCTACCAGCTATCTACAAAATGGAGGACCCCCCAACTCTTCATCTGCACTATTCCAGCCTTTAGGTCCATGATTGGTCAACAAATTGTTTGGCTTTGTATGTTAACTCTCTTTTCAGCCACCAGGTTCCAGATGCTAGCATGATGCTGACCAGACTTCCCTGGACAGACAATCCCACCAATGTGTCCTGGAGCCCCGCCTCCCCAGAGTCCTGCCCCACTAGGGAAAGAGAGAGACAGGCTGGGAGGATGGATCAAGCTGCCAACGCCCATGTTCACTGGGGAAGCAATTCTAGAAGCCAGACCTTCCACCTTCTGCATCCCACAATGACCCTGGGTCCATACTCCCAGAGGGATAAAGAATAGGAAAAGCTATCAGGGAAGGGGATGGGATACAGAGATCTGGTGGTGGGAATTGTGTGAAGTTGTACCCCTCTTATCCTATGATTTAGTCAATGTTTCTTTTTTTTATAAATAAAAAAATTTAAAAAAACAAAGAAAAAGAAAAGAGAAAAGAAAAAGAAAGAGAAGAATAGAAAGCATTGGGAAGGGTGGATTCCTCATGCAGGCTCTGAGCCCCAGGGAAAACCCCAGGGAGGGAGGGAGGGAGGACAAGCAGGAAGAGAAGGAAAGAATGCACAAGTGAACACTGAAGATGTGTTGTGTCCAAGAGGGAAGTGACCTCACTCTTAAACCCCATCCCTGTGCTCACAACCACCCTCCCTGGCTACCACAAGACTGTCCGGAGGGTCCTCACACTCTCCATCTGGGACCACACACAGCCTAGCACAGGGGAGGAGGCCAGAGTCCCCTCTTGGCTGATGAGCAGCCTGCAGCCCCCGGAGTGCTCCGCAGCCAGCCATCCTCCTTTGGCCTCTCACCGTCCACGGAGCTGTCCACTCTGTTGGCGGTTGGGGACATCAGTCTCCAGAACCAAGGTGCTTTCCTGTGACAGAGTGTCTGTGGCTTTAATTGCTGTAGACTCAAGGGACCAGATTCATATTTACAGAAATATTTGGATATTAATAAAACAGAGCTATTATCCAGTTAAGGTGATGAATGCAAGCCTCTACAGGAAATCAGTGATATGCAAAGTGTGCCTCTGACTCTCCAACCCAGGAGAGAGATTGCAGAATGGCACCTGAGAACGTGCAAAGCAGAGTCACTTTCGGGCTTGCTGAACCCCATCTCCTACCTGAGAGCTGCCCATCTTGCTCCAGAATGTGGATTTGCGAGGTGCAGCCCACCACCCAGAGTCCACCTCTCCTCTGCCTCGAATCCACTATCTTGCCTCCACCTCCCACCACTGGCTCCCACCCTCAGGGAGCAAGCAGGCTGAGGGGGACAGGACGGGTCTACACGAGAACCAGTTTCACCCTCCCAACATTTTTTTTTTTGGCTGGGGCTCAGTGCCTGCACTATGAATCCAGTGCTCCTGTGGCTATTTTTTTCCCAGTTTTTTTAGATAGGGCAGAGAGAAATTGAGAGGGTAAGGGAAGATATAGAGGGAGAAAGATAGATATCTGCAGACTTGTTTCACCTCTTGTAAAGCAACTCCCCTTGCAGGTGGGGAGCCAGGGGCTTGAACTGGGATCCTTGCATGGGTCCTTACACTTTGTACTATGTGCACTGAACTGGGTGTGCCACTGTCCAGCTCCTGTTTTGTTGCTGTTGCTGTCACCAGTGTTATCAGTGGGGCTCGGTGCCTACGCAACAAATCTATCCCAGCACCATTTTGTTTGTTTGTTTTTCTTTAATTTTTTAAAATTTATTTTATGTATTTTTTAAAATTTTATATTTATTTTATTTATTCCATTTTGTTGTCCTTGTTGTTTTATTGTTGTAGTTATTATTGATGTCATCATTGTTGGATAGGACAGAGAGAAATGGAGAGAGGAGGGGAAGACGGGGAGAGAAAGACAGACACCTACAGACCTGCTTCACCACCTGTGAAGCGACTCCCCTGCAGGTGCGGAGCCGGGGGCTTGAACCAGGATCCTTACACTGGTCCTTGCACTTTGCGCCACGTGCGCTTAACCCGCTGTGCTACCGCCCGACTCCCTTATTTTATGTATTATTGGATAGAGACAGAGAGAAATTGAGAAGGGAGAGGGAGTTAGAGAGAGAAAGAGACAGAGAGACACCTGCCGACCTGCTCTACCACTTATGAAGCATCCCTTCCCTCTCACCCCCAGAGATGGGGAAGAGGGACTTGAACCTGGGTCCTTGTGCCCTGTGTGCTTAACCAGGTGCACCACCACCCAGCCCCTTGTTTTTCCTTTTATTTTATTTGATAGGACAGAGAGAAATTGAAAGGAGATGGGGGAGATAGAGAGTGTTGGGAAATTGTGAGGATGTGGTAAAGCCTGGCAGGGCTTGACCTGAGGAGTGCATCCATCCTGTCAGTGTCTCTCTCTCTACTGAGAGGTTGAGCAAGAAGGGACAGGAGTAATCCCAAAGGTTTGCCCCATCTTATCCGACTCCCTGCCTCACAAAGCACCCTGCATTCCTGATACTATGGCCATTAAATAAAAAGAAAGGGGGAGATGTCAGGAAATTGTTAGGATGTGGTTGAGCTTGACAGGGCTTAACTTGAGGGGACATCCATCCTCTTGTCTTATCAGACTTATTATCTACATAATCATTGTTTTGCCTGAAAGATCCCCACCCATTACATTCCTTTGATCTATCTTCTTTCTACCCTCAAGACCCTCCCTGCCTGCAGGGTAATATTAATCTTACCAGTTAAAACCCTCGCAACAATTGCTAAGGAAGTTCCTACCTTTCCAGTCCCTTTTGCCTTTCTCCACCCCTTTCCTAGCCATTTCCGTTTCCGACTTGCCACTTGCGGGTCCGACCTTTAAAAGCCTTGGCTCTCTAATCAATAAAGATTCGAATTGCCTCGCCACCGTGAATCTGTTCCTGAGTCATCTCTCTCACGTCACTGAGTGAGTAGCAGCCCAGGCTGGCTCTGGTCGAGTTCTCTCCAATCCAAAGAGTACGTGCCTGTGAAGAGGCACCCCCACGCTAGCCCTCCAAGAAAGGAACAGAGACAAAGAGGCAGTGGCAGCCCTGTTTCACCACTCATGCAGCTTCTCCCCTGCAGGTGGGGACTGGGACTTGAACTCAGGTCCTTCTGCATGGTAACACGTGTGCTCAACTGGACCCCCAGACCCCTCCCAACAATCTTACAAAGCGAGGGCTATCCTGTCCCCATTTTACAACTGAGGAACCTGAAGGCTAAGTGGCTTGCCATCAGCCAGTGACCCACAGGTTCAGATCTAAACTCCTTTGTCTCCACCTCCTGAACCCAGGAAGTTCCCTGGGCCACACTCCCTCCCCTCCACCAACCCAAGGCATCCATGGCAGTCTTACATAGCAAGAGCTCAGACCTGGCACTGGCAACAGGGAGAATGTCAGCATTGCTAAGCTGCTGAGAGCTCGTCCAAGGTCAGGAAAGACAGTCTGCCCTTGTACTGGCTGTGGAGCCAGCTTGTGCCTGGGGAGGTGCTGAATGTGTGTCCTGGGAGGGAGGTGGCCAGCCAGGTGAGCTGACTGTGTCCTGGGCTCCACACAGCACTGAACTGCTGAGTAGGCCGGCAGCCCGGGCACTGGGCTTGAAGCTGTGCTAAGCTCAGCAGTTCTGTGGTGTACCTTTGCAGGAGCAGCTCCCAGCTCCTCCAGATCCTCAGGCTGCAGAGCACCGGAGGAATTTTCCAAAGGGGACTGGAAGCCAGGGGCACTGCAGTGAGGGCCACTGTCATGACATGCTGCTCTGTGCATCTGCCCTGGGCTCTGAGCTTTCAGGAGGTCCCAAAGGCCTGGTCTGAGCCTGGTTGGACTCAGTCAGCACTGGCAGGAATCAATGAATCAGACCGAGAAGAAGACACTGTACTCATCTGTCTGAGGTGAGCAGCTCTCAGACCTGCTTGTTCAGCTTTTGGCAGAGGCTCAAGAAGCAGCTGCGCCTTGTGTGTGTCTCAGAAAACATGAAGGCTTCTTAGGCTGAAATGTCAGGAGGTTCCAGAAAGGAATCCACAGGGCAAACAGAAGGTAGCACACGTCTGAGAGACTGATGGGTCCTCTTCACTGAAAGCCATTCTGATACAGAGACCCTCATGTGGTGACTCACTCCATTTCTTACTGTTGTTTCGTTTGTTTGCTTTGCTTTGCCACCAGGGTTTCTGCTGGGGCTCTGTGTCTGCATGATGACACCAGCATTCCTAGTAGTCTTTCTTTCTTTTTTTTTTTTTAACAGAAGGTGAGAAACAGAGAGGGAAATAGAGAGGGAGACACCTGCAGCTCAGCTTCACCACTCTAGCAGCTTTCCTCTTGCAGGTGGGGGACTGGGGATTTGAACTCTGAGCTTTGCACATGGTAACAGGAGCGTTCTACCACTACCACTCCTCTTGACCGTTGGTTTAAACCCAGTGGCTTAAACTATGGCCAGTTTATGGGCAAGGAAAAGGAGATTCTGAGACTGAACCAGTTGCCTGAGGCCACACAGTTAGGAGGTAAGGAGACAAGCACCCAACTTCAGGTCTGTTCCTTTTCCAGAGTATATGCTATCTACCAGGGGGTCACTTTTCCCTTTCTGGAAAGTGCTAGACAGGACGTATGTTAGGCCTTGCAGGCCCAGCAGCCTCAGCCATAACTGCCCAGCTCTGCTTCTTCATTGCAAAAGCAGCCTGGGGGGTGAGTGGCCATGGCCACAACCCAGCATAACTTGGTCTACAAAAGCAAGGTGATTTGGTTCATGGCCACAGAGCTTCAGAGAAGCAGGCCTGCAGCTATCTATCTCTCTTTCTTTCTCCCTCTCTATTTCCTCCCTCCCTCAGTTTCTCTGTCCTATTAAATAAAAAAGAAAGAAAAAGGGGGGGGAAGTTGGTTGTAGGAAGTGGTGGATTTGTCATGCTGAGAGCAAACCTCTGTCGTGTAGGTTGTCAGTGATAACCCTGGTGGAGAAAGAAGGATGGAGGGATGGACAGATGGATGGACTGGATCATGTTCAGAGCAGACCCTGGTGGAGACACAACACACAGCAGGGTTTGTCATCAGAGGTGACACAGACAAGAAAGGGAGTAGGGAGAATGGGGTTCTGGGGCTGGGGGGTGGATGTTGAGCTGGTGCTGCAGCTAGAACTTGATGGGTGTGTTCTCTGGCTCCAGGATTTCTGTTCTGCAGGAGAATTTCTTCCCATAAGGCGCGAAGGCCCCGGGAGAATTCGCAGGCCTGTGATGGGAGGCATCTTCTCAGCAGCCCCGGAAGGAGCAGATGTGTGCTGCCTGGTGACTCCCCATGGAGGAGAGGGAGGCAGCTGTTCACAGACTTGATATGGCAAATTGTGTGATGTGCTGTCTTCCTGGGGCGGGCAGCCAAACAGAGATGGGGAGGGGCTCTGCAGCCCTTCTTCTCCACCGCCTGCTGTCCACCCTGCTGATTCACTGCGCGAGGTCCCCACTCTCAGTGCCAGAAGGAGCCTGAAATGGCTTCAGAAGCAGACCAGTGGGGCTCGAGGCAGTGGTTTCTTCTCTGCTTCTCCTTGAAGGTCACCACTCTGGTGGAGAAAGCAGGATGTGGAGAACCTCGGTCAACAGCACTGAGGGCAGGATGTGGCTTATGAAGCCAGGTGATGAGGTCCCTGGCAAGAACCTAGAATCACCCATCTAATCAAAAGGAATGTTCCAACTGATATTGGAGACGGAGAAGGAACAAGCTCAGGAAAAAGTATAAAGTCAGATATGATAAAGGTCAATATAAACACGGATTATTTATTTATTTATTCATTTATTTATTTTCTTATCATACTTGCTTATTTGTCATCACTGGGGCTTTGCCCAAAATCTAAGCCAATGTTTTCAAGTAGAAAGAGTGAGTCAGGGGGCCGGGTGGTGGCGCGCCTGGTTGAGCACACATGTTACAGGGCACAAGTATTCGGGTTCAAGCCCCAGTCCCCACCTGCAGGTGGAAACCTTCAGGAGTGGTGAAGCAGGGCTGTAGGTGTCTCTTGGTCTCTTTCCCCTTACCTCTCTCTATTTCCCCTTACCTTCTCAATTTCTGGCAGTCTCTATCCAATAAATAAAGATAATAAAAAAAAAAACTTTAAAAGAGAGAGAAAGTGAGATAGAGACAGCAGAAACGAGTGAAAGAAATTACAGCACCAAAACTTCCTCCAGTGAAGAGGAGGCAGGGTTTGGCCGCAGGCTGAGCTCATGACACAGCAGGTGCGGGACCCAGGGTAGCGTCCTGCAGGTCTACCTAGGGGGTTACAAGAGGAAGTGACAGGAGAGAAGGTGCCCAGGAATTCCCATATGTCTCAGTACTTTGGAAGCAAAGTACTGAGTTCAGGCAACATTGTTAACTATGAAACTTTTGGGAAAGACTACAGCTGTCCAACTCCCACCTAAGCTCCCTGCAGAAAAGTGACAGAAAGGACCAAGTGGTGGGGGTGGGGGGGTGGATGCTTGTATAAAAATAGGGGAATCTGCTTCGGCAATGGAAGATGGCAAAGCATGCCATCAATATGCCACCAACTTTGAGGAATTTCTGCTAGAGACAGTGCCAGGCGAAGCAGATTGAAGGCTGACTCACAGCTCTCCTTCCTGAGAAGCCGCCTGGTGCTACAGGGAGGGGGCGCTCACTCACAACCTCTGACAGTGAGTGAGTGAGTGAGTGAGTGAGTGTACAGGAGGGGGGAGGCTGGGTCAAGGACTAGGTGCAGAGCCCACCAAGTGGAGCCCCCTGTCACAGTCCCACGGCCTTTGGAAGTGACTGGACCATCTGGTCCTAGAAGAAGCAAAGCCCATCCAAGTTCAGCTTTTATTGACCGGCCTGGGCATCTCTCTCACAGGCACAGCAGGCAGGAGAACAGGTGTGGGGGAAGAAGAGCACACATCTGGAATGGCGGTGCCAGCAAGCAAGAGAAGAAATGCCCATGACAAAGTCCCTCAGGCTGCACGCGCCGGCTGCGCAGAGGAAGCTGACCTTCCAGTTGTCCGTATTACTCACCAATGGGATCCCTCTAAGAGCATCTGGGTGGCACAAGGAAGGGGCGTCAGGAGAACTAACCTACACTGTCTGCTGAAGCCTGGCCAGGAAAGACCTCAGATGCTCATGGTAATTATGATAGCCTTCAGGAACATTAAGGAAACAAACAAGGACCACAAACAGGAAGAACAGAACAGCACCCCTAAAAAGACTGGCCCCAGGATCTAGAAGATCTGTGTATGGACTGATCTGTACTTTGAAAAAGTTAAAGAAAGCCTGAAATGGACACATCAGAAATGGAATGTGCAGGGGCCAGGCAGCAGAGCACCGGTTAAGCACATATATCACCAAGCACAAGGGCCTGAGTTTGAGCGCCCGGCTTCCCCACCTGCAGTGGGTACGCTTCACAGGAGGTAAAGTGGGTTTGCAGGTGTCTATCTTTCTCTCCCCCTCTCTATCTCCCCTTCCTCTCTCAATTTCTCTCTGGCTTGTCAAGTAAAAAAAAAAATAGAAAGAAAAAGAAAGAATGAAATGAAATGTGCAGTGAAGAGGTGCACGAAAAAGAAAGGGGGCAGAGTGGAGATGGTAATAATAGAAACCGAATAAGGCTACGAGCCTTTTCAGAAGCAACAGGAGCCGTGAAGAGCAGAGATGAACTGTAGAACACTGAAAAGTAGTCTGGAGAACAACACCGGATGTTCTTTCAGATCGTAGCGAACAAGAGCTGAGATCATGACCAGAGAGCAAATTACAATATGGAGAAATACCACCAGCGCTTCTCCTTTGGACTACTACCACAACAAGAACATAATAACTGAAGACATAGCAGAAGAAAACTTCAACAATCTGAACACCTGATTCTTCAAACAAAAATGGCCATCATGGGGGCTGGGAGATAGCTCAGCCAGTAAAGCACAGCCTTTATCCTGTGTGAAGACTCAGGTAATGGGAGCACCTGCATGAGGGAGGTCCACAGGCAGTAGGCTAGTGGTACAGGGCTGGCTTTTTAAAACAGCTAGATCAAGACAGAAAGACAGAGGAAGAAGGGACACTCTCCCTAACACCTCCGCCAGTGCAGTAGGGGCTGGGCTCAAACCTGAGTCCTGTGCATGCAAAGCAGGCACCCCTCTCAGGTGAACTATCTTGCCAGCCCCCTAATCTAATTTTTTTTTTTCTTAATGCAATAGTTTTTTGAGAGAGACCGAAGTGTCACTCCAGCACAGAGTTGTACACTGGCAGAACTGGGCCTCACAGGTGCAAGTCCTGCACATAATATGTTTTGGTTCTAAAAGAAATGTCTGGAAATTATCAATCTTGGGAGAGGGGAAAGTAGCTTTTTGTTTTTTTCATTTACTTAAGGATTTTTTTTTAACAGAGACAGAGAGAAAAATCAAGAGGAAAGAGGGGAGATAGAGAGGGAGAGAGAAAAGTTGACACCTGCAGCATTTTGCTTCACGGATTGTGGAGTGGACTCCTGCGGGGGGGGGGGGGGGCTGCACATGGAAATCTGCACTCTACTGGGTGTGACAGCTCCTGACCCCTTGGAAGTAATATTTAAAGGGAGGCAAATAACAGACCGGCCAGAAGCAAAGTGTTCCTGCATGCTGTGGGTGACTCTAAATGCAAGTTAAAACAACAACAAACTATTTGCTAAACGCTGCAGCCTGAGAATCCAGGGAGGAGTCTGAGGGTTCCCAGAATTCCATGTAGGGATCAGTCCCAGTGCTGTTGTCAGAAGCACCAAGGGGCAGCACCCAGTAAGAGCTACAGATCCAGAGTTAGGTTTTCCAGCATGGAGGTGGGAAGGCCTCAGGGTTGCTGGTCATTCTGATGGAGGTCAGTCTTTCAACAGAGAGACAATAATTCTGGCAGGTATAGTGCTGGACCTAGTTTTATTTTAATTTGGGGAGATATAATGTAACCGTGTGTGTGTGTTTATGCTTTTAAGATCTTATATGATCTTATATGAAGCAAGGTTCACTAATGACAGATGTAGCAAATGAATTTTGGTTTTCTGTCTCTGTTTAAATAAACCTGATTGCAAAACAAAGAAAAAAAAAGAAGCAAGGTAGCGGGGTCAAGAGAAAAAGAAGGGATGATACATCTAGAGTGAGAAAGCATATAAAGAAGTATTCCAAGGACTCAAATATAAACACATTAGAAAAGTCTCAAGGAAATGGACTATCATCTGGAAAATGTACGTTACTAAGATCCACACAAGCGGCATAAGACTAAAGTAACCAAGAGCTCGGAAAGAAGTCACAACGGGCTTGTATAAAGCAGAGGGTGGGTGGTGAAAAGTTGTGAATGGCTTCACAGATTCGTCTTCCGGTTTCAAAGAGCAGCTCACGTGTACATTCTACACACTATTTCAAGGTACCTGAAAAGACCACACAGAGCTTTCTCATTTACGCCGCAAATCCAGAACATCTCTGAAGACTAAACCTGATTAAACATGGGGCCAATGAGGATAAAACATGCACGACTGTCACATGTGCTTAGAGGAAACTGGGACAATTAAATTGACTACAAGAATAATGTGGTCTAACAAAGAAAGGTTTATTTTAGAAATGCTAATATTATTGAATGCAAATGCAAAATCCAGATCCACTTATCCAACTGCCGCAGCAGCCTCTCCATCTGGGTAGCTAACAGACACATCTAAGCTAACTGTTGTCTCCCTCTCTAGAACTTCTTCTTTTGCATGTCTCCTCAAAAATAATAACTTATTCCTTCCAGTTGCTCAGATCAAAGCATTGGCATCATCCCTGATGCTTCATTCTTTTCCACATCACACATACATTCCACCAAGAAATCTACTTTGTCAGCTCTGTTGTCAAAAAGAATCCAGAACATTTTTGGTTTTGATCATCTTTTCCCAGTCACAACCTTCCGCTCAGAGACCAGCTTTCTCTTAAAATGTGAGTGATCAAACCCTTCTTCAAAAAGTACCGCCTTTAGCACTCCAGAAATAAGCCCACCCTGCTATAATCAACTGATACTCAACAAAGATGCCATGGCTAATCTTTACAACACACGGCACCAAGACAAATCACTTCCCAAAGAATGAAACTGGACCCTTCTTCATGCCATAGGCAAAAAGAGTCTCAAAATGAGCCAAAGTGATAGAATTATAAAGCTCTTAGAAAAGAGCAGGTCTAAGTCTTTATGACCTTAGGTTAGATAGCAATTTCTTCAATATTTTAGCAAGAGTACAAACAACAAAAGAAGAAATAGTAAAGTAAACTGGATTTTACTAAAATTTTATATAAAGGATACCATTAAGAAAGTACAAGACAACCCACAGTAGAATGGGAAAATACTTGCAAACTGCTTATCTGCTAAGAGTCTAGTAGTTCATTCTCTTGGGGCCAGGTGGTGACTTACCTGGTTGAGCACACACATTACAGTGTGCAAGGACCCAGGTTTGAGCCCCTGGTCCCCACCTGCAGGGGAAAGCTTTGCGAGTGGTGAAGCAGTGTTGCAGGTCTCTCTCTCTCCCCATTTCCTCTTGATTTCTAGCTGTCTCTATCCAATAAGTAAAGATAATTAATTTTTTTTTAAAAGTCTAGTATCTCACATATATAAAGAATTCTTATAATTCCATAGTAAAAACTTTGCAAACCACTCAGTTAACAATTGGACAAAGGACTTGAGTAGACATTTCTCCAGAGAATATATACAAATAAGCCAAGCACAGAATGCCATGTAATTTATGATTTGAAGACATAATTGATACATAATACTGTATAAATTAAGGTATACAATGCAATGATTTGTATATATTGCATAATTAAGATAAAAAGGTCTGTTAAAATGCATAATATCCATCATGATGATATTTTGTGTGGGGGGGAATTTTTTTAAAAAAATATTTATTTTATTTATTTATTCCCTTTTGTTGCCCTTGTTGTTTTATTCTTGTAATTATTATTGTTGTTGTCGTTGTTGGATAGGACAGAGAGAAATGGAGAGAGGAGGGGAAGACAGAGAGGAGGAGAGAAAGATAGACACCTGTAGACCTGCTTCACCGCCTGTGAAGCGACTCCCCTGCAGGTGGGGAGCCAGGGTTCGAACCGGGATCCTTATGCCGGTCCTTGTGCTTTGCACCACCTGCGCTTAACCCGCTGCGCTACAGCCCGACTCCCCCAGGGGGGAATCTTTTAAGATCTTTTTTCTTCAACAACTTTCAAATAAGCGAAGAGTATTAGTTAATTGTAGTCACTATGCCTTACACTCCATCCCAGAGGTTTGTCTTGTAGTTTACACCTATCTTCAGTCACTTCCCCCGCCCACCCCATGATTCCACTCACCGAGAGATAAAGTGTCCATCACTGCCAAATGTATAGATGCAGAATGTGGATTCTTGTCAGAAGTTGGGGGACGAGGATAGAGGGGAGAAGAGACTTCTAATGGCTATGTTTTTTTTTTAAGGTGAGGAATATGGAATTATACAGTAGTTGTGATTGTACATTATTGTGTACAGAGGAAACCCTATTTAATTGCTCACTTGTGAATGGTTAAAAGATGGTTTGTATGTTCTCAAGAAACTTCTCCCATCCAAGTACTAACCAGGCGTGACCCTGCTTAGCTTCCAAGATCAGATGAGATGGGGCGTGCTCAGAGTGGGATGGCCGTAGACTCAAGAAACTTCTCTATTTACATTTTCATCTTTTTAAAAGATTTACTTATTTATTTTATGGGAAGTAGAGAATAAGAGAGAGAGAGGAAAGAGAGTGTGTGTGTGAGAGAGAGACGGATACAGAGAGAGAGACTACAACCATAACATATGATGGTGCCAGAGACTGAACCCGGGGTTGTTGGTGACTCAGGCAGATGGGTCCTGTGCTCCAGTACTGAGATATCTCCTCAGTCCTCAAGAAGCTTCTCAACTGACTCAAAGTATGAGGCCAAGCATTACATTATCATAAAGGCTTTGTAAGGGTCAGGAATCTCCTCTCACCATCACCTGCTCTGTGCCCTCTCTGTCCCAACCACAATGGCCTCCCAGGTGTCGGTCCAGCACCAGAAGAATCACTCCCACAGCAGGACCTCTCCCCTCCTCTCCTCTCCTCTCCTCTCCTCTCCTCTCCTCTCCTCTCCTCTCCTCTCCTCTCCTCTCCTCTCCTCTCCTCTCCTTTCTTCTTCTTCCTCCTCCCTTTCTTCTTCCTCTTCTTCTTCTTCTTCTTCCTCCTCCTCTTCTTCTTCTTCTTCTTCTTCTCCTTCTCCTCCTCCTCCTCCTCCTCCTCCTCCTCCTCCTCCTTCTTCTTTTCACTATCTCTCTCTCTCTCTGGAGCTACCCTCTGACTTGCCCTCCATTGCCTCAGGTGTCTGTTCAAATGCCACTTGTCTTCAAAGCTCTCCTTGTCCGTGTCTTGCTCCGATTCAACTTATTTTCTATAGCACCTGTCATCTTCTGGCAAATGACACATTTGTTTACCTGTTGTAAACAAAAGTGAGGGCACTGCCCGCCCTCACCAGAGTGTAAGTTCCTCGAGGGCAGGGACTCTGCTGCACTCACAGATGTGTCCACAGTGCCTGGAATAGTACCCACCAGACACTAAGCACTTGGGGATATGTGTCAGATCCATACACTGAGAACGATGATTTGTCACAGTGAGAGAACAAAGGGAAAACATGGAGTTATCAGCTGGCAAACAGTGCTCTGCTCTGCCATATGTGCAGCCCAGGTTCGATACCAGTTCTAAAAAGACATCTGATTTCCAGCATGTGTATCTGGTACAAACACTGGCAAATAAAAATCAAACATCCCTTAACATGAATAGCTGTCCTTTCAATTTCGACAGAACCTCACATCTCCACTATAGAGCCTCTACTTCCCCCAGTCCTGGAACCCTTGGATAAGGCCCACTTTCCGGTATGCCTCTCCCAATCCATATCAAATAATATTGCATCTGCCGATCACAACCTAACCAACACAACGATTGCCACCTCAACATGCTTCACCTCAGACTGTGTCCAGAGACTTCACGTGTGGAATGACAACCCTTCAACTTCATTACTCGGGTGAGACCTTTCCTTTCATAGTATACTCTAATTTCATCTCAGGTGGTTCACTTTCTAACAAAGTCCCCAAACCTAGATATACACCAGTTTCTGTGAAAGAGAGCATATGTTCACACATATCCGTAAACTACTGCAAAATATATGCCTGAAAGCAGAAGTGCACTAGAGTTTGCAGTGAGTACCCCCCTAACATTTCCCCTCTACTATTCCAAGCTTTGGGTCCATGATTGCTCAACAATTTGTTTGGCTTCGTATGTTAACTCTCTTTTCAGTCACCAGGTTCCAGATGTCATCAGGATGCCGGCCAGGCTTCCCTGGACTGAAGACCCCACCAATGTGTCCTGGAGCTCAGCTTCCCCAGAGACCCACCCTACTAGGGAAAGAGAGAGGCAGACTGGGAGTATGGACCGACCAGTTAACGCCCATGTTCAGCGGGGAAGCAATTACAGAAGCCAGACCTTCTACCTTCTGCAACCCACAATGACCCTGGGTCCATGCTCCCAGAGGGCTAGAGAATGGGAAAGCTATCAGGGGAGGGGGTGGGAAATGGAGATTGGGTGGTGGGAATTGTGTGGAGTTGTACCCCTCCTACCCTATGGTTTTGTTAATTAATCCTTTCTTAAATAAAAAATTTTTAAAAATTTAAAAAAGGGAGGGAAGAGAGCACATTATGATGACTATGAAGGAATTACACTTCAATGCCAACTCCAGAATAGACAGATCAAGGGAACAGAATTTTTTTGCCTCCAGGGTTATTGCTGGGCTCGGTGCCTGCACCATGAATCCACTGCTGCTGGAGGCCATTTTTCCCCCTTTTGTTGCCCTTGTTGTGGTTATTATTGTTGTTGTTGATGTCATTCATTGTTGGATAGGACAGAGAGAAATGGAGAGAGGAGGGGAAGACAGAGAGGGGGACAGAAAGACAGACATGTACAGACCTGCTTCACTGCCTGTGAAGCGATTCCCCTGCAGGTGGGGAGCCGGGGGCTCCAACCGGGATTCCAAAGCTGGTCCTTGAGCTTTGCGCCATGTACGCTTATCCCACTGCACTACCGCCCAACCCCCGAAGGGAACATAATTTTTAAAAAGCAGTATCATATGGTGACCACCTGCTACTTGTGATAAGTGAGCATTTGAAATAGAAAATGACACAGTTGAAGTGACAATATTTGGGATATCCTGCAATGAAATAAAACATATTATTAAAATTAAGTTTCTCTCCTTTTCACTTTTTAAAATGTTGCTACCCAAAAGTTTAGAATTACATATGTGGCTTACATTATATTTTTGTTATACAGAACTAGTCTACAGTATAGATAAAACGCACCGTATCTAAAGAGAGAATTTTACATACATCTTTTTACTGAGTCAAAAAAAAAAAAAAAAGACATCATTAAATGCTGAAAGAATTACCTAATGGCCATGAGGGGCAGGGGAAAGAAGGTTTTTTATCTCTAAGTCATATGCTGGAATTCCATATAAACTGAGATGAGAAAGTGATAAAAATGCTAGAATAAAATGGAGATGAATATTTACAAAAAACCCTTGGGACTGTAAGAGCTTGCTGAATGAAACCTTTGGAGCCATACTGCTAGAGCAGGAAATGTTGAGGGCCAGGAGGGGCCTGGAGGGTGCAGCCCAGGAATAGGATTGGTGACATGTATGGCTTGGAAAGGTGGAGGCTGGGCTTGGGTGTTATAAACTAGACCAGGGGACATGTTCGCTCTCTGTCTGGCCAGATCAACATGTGAGTAGTAGCTCTCAGGGGCTCTCTCTCTCTCTCTCTCTCTGTCTTTCTCTCTCTACCTACATGGGCCTCCCATCAAGATGTGAGTTGGAGGCTCCTCTTTCTCTCTCTCTGCCTAGGTCACCATGTGAGTAAGCTGCTTTTCGGTCCCTCTCCCTCTCCCTCTCCCTCTCCCTCTCCCTCTCCCTCTCCCTCTCCCTCTCCCTCTCCCTCTCCTCTCCCTCTCCCTCTCCCTCTCCCTCTCCCTCTCCCTCTCCCTCTCCCTCTCCCTCTCCCTCTCCCTCTCCTCTCCCTCTCCCTCTACCTCTCTGCCACTGGGCTCTAAGTCCTAGGTGAGCACTCTATCAACATGTGAGTAAGAGAGCTCTGGAGACTTCTCCCTCTCTCTCTGTCTTTCTCTTTCTCTCTGCCTAATATGTGAATATTCTCAATTTTCCCTGAAAAAAAAAGTAGAAAAAGTTGCTGACAAATTTGACTAGGTAAAATATTAAAATTTTCAAATTACAAAATCGAATATCTCATAAAATAGGAGATAGATGCAAGGATGTGACAAAAGATAGATTCCGTCTCTTTATAAAGAATTTTTGTCAGCCAGTAAGAAAAAGAACACTCCAATATGAAAATGTGCCAATAACATAAACAGCCAATTTACAAAAGGAAACAGAAATGTTAAGAAATTCAATCTTAGTAGTAATCAAAGAAATGCAAATTAATATAGCAATTGCCAAGGATGAAAAAAAATGTACAGAGCTGGCAATGAGTGTTGCCATATACTGTTACAAAGCTCTAAGTTGGCACGATCTTTCTAGAGGACAATTTGGCAACTGGCACAAAGGTTCAAAAATGTGCAGGCACTATTTCTAGAAATCTTTCCCCCCACCAGAGTACTGTTCAGTTCTGGCTTATTATGAAGGTGCTGGGGATTGAACCTGGGACCTCTGGGACCTCAAGCCTGAAAGTCTATCATGCTACTGATGATGCTATTTCTGAGGCCATCTATTTTATTTTATTTTATTATCCTTATTAATTTATTGGATAGAGGCAGCCAGAAATCCAGAGGGATGGGGAGATAGAGAAGGAGAAAGACAGAGAGACACCTGCAGACCTGTTTCACCACTCATAAAGTTTTCCCCTGCAGGTGGGAGCTGGGGGGTTCGAATCCTGGTCCTTGTGCATTGTAACACATGTGTTCAACCAAGTGCACCACCACCCAGCCCCAAAATGCCGGACACTTCCATGGACATCTATTTATAGGAATTTATTCTTGGAAAATATTCAGAAAGGTCCACATAAAAAATTTTTTTAAAATGTGAGTATTGCATTGTTGCTTCTAATCAGTAAACAATGGCACCTATTTCTATATTTACCTATGGCAAATTTCTTGACATATCCATGGAGTAGAATTTCCCCAGTGGTGACTGGAAACGGCACCACAGAGAAAATCCATCTACCTGCATTCCCACAAGTTCCTTGAAATGGCAAAGTTTTTTTTTTTTTTTTCTTTTTTTTTCTTTTTTTCCTCCAGGGTTATTGCTGGGCTCGGTGCTTGCACCATGAATCCACCGCTCCTGGAGGCCATTTTTCCTCTTTTGTTGCCCTAGTTGTTGCAGCCTCGTTGCGGTTATTATTGCCATTGTTGACGTTGCTTTTGTTGTTGGATAGGACAGAGAGAAATGGAGAGAGGAGGGGAAGACAGAGAGAGAGGGGAGAGAAAGATAGACACCTGCAGACCTGCTTCACTGCCCGTGAAGCGACTTCCCTGCAGGTGGGGAGCCGGGGGCTCGAACCGGGATCCTTACGCTGGTCCCTGCGCTTTGTGCCATGTGTGCTTAACCCACTGTGCCACCGCCCGACTCCCGGCAAAGGTTTTTTAAGAACAGTTCTGTAAAACAAGTAAGAAGGTCATCAATGTCCTAAACATCAACTGCACACCTAATAGGATATAGGAAGGAAGGAAGCAACTTATGAGATGAATACAACTGGAAGAAACATCTTGAAATACGCCCAAGACAGGTGCAGCAAAAGTCAGGACAGTTTATGGGGTCGTGAGGCCCAGTGTCAACAGTAGCAGAGTATTTGTGGACTTGGGGAATGCCACCAGCTAAGCAAAAGGAGCCATTTCTACTGTATGACCAAACCTCTGCTTACACTTATAGGCACTGAAAAATCTGTCAAGACTATGCCTATGTTGTGGAGAAAAGGGAACATTGTTTCTCTGATGGTGGGACTGCAAACTGGTGCAGCCCCTTTGGAAGACTGTATGAGAGTCCTTAAGCAAATAAAAATGGAAGTACCTGTGATCCAGCAAGACCACCCTTGGACTTTTATCCAGTGGACACTCAAGCAGTAATTAGAAGGGACATAGGCACCCCTGTGTTCACAGTTGTGTTATTCACAATGGACAATGAGTGGAAGCAGTCTAAATGCCCATTAACAGATGACTGGCTCAAGAAACTATGGGATACAGGGGCCCAGTGGTGGCATATTCAGCTGAGAGCATGTGAAGCAAGTACTGCACATGTCTCTTGCCGGGCTAACTCCACCGGAGATAGAGACGAGGAACTCGTGGCGGCATGGCAATACAATTCTTTATTGATGTGGACACCCCAGAGTCAGATGTGAGCACAGCAGGTTTAGGCCACATGGAGCTAGCAAAATGGCCACCTCCCGCTATGCATGCCAACCCTTCTCCAGGTCGGGACACGGAAGAGAAAGAGAGCGAAACCAGGAACAGCAGCAGGCTTTATAGGGTAAAAACGCAAGTGGCAAGTTGGGAATGGGACTGGCTAGGAAAGGGGGTGGAGAAAATAAGGCACACTGGGAAGGTAGAAGGCTGGCGGGATTAATGTACCCTACAGGCATGGGTGGGGATCTTTCAGGCAAAACAATGATTATGTAAGTAGGCCATAGTATCCGCAATGCAGGGGAGTTGGCGTAATTCCCAACAGTCTCTCTCTTTCCTTACCTACCAATCTTCCAACTTGATTTCTACCCAAGAAATAAATAAATAAAATATTTTTAAAAGTTATAGTACTGTCGACTATAAATCATTAACCCCCCAACAAAAAAATTAAAAAAGAAGTTATGGGATATATATTCCATGGAGTATTACTCTGCGATCAGAAAGGTATGTGTCCTTTGGGACAAAATGCATGGAACTGGAGGTGATTATGTTTAGCGAAATAAGTAGAGAGATGAAAGACAACTACCAGATGGTTTCACTCCTATGTGGAATCTAGAGATTCGATTTACATGAACTTGCCAAATAATGATAATAATAACAAAGGTAAAAAGGGCTTGAAACTTTTCATGCAAGAAAGTAACTACCATCTTTTTTTTTTTTTTTTCTTCTCCTTTGGAGTACTGTAGTAAGCTTCTGGCTGGCTTCCCAGACTCTGGTCTGCTTGATCTAATCTGTCCTCAAGGTTGTTTTCATCTCTCCCTCCCTACTTCCAAAACTTCTGCGCTTCCTACTGCTGACAGGTAAAGTCCAAATGTAGCCGTAGACAGAGCCCTGCCGCTCTCTCTTTCTTCCCGGACCAATCTCCCATGTCTCACCCCACACCCAGAGCTATCCAGCCCCAACAGACAATGCATCATTTCCTGAAGGTTCTGCATGCTGCTTCCCCACTCCACTCTTTTGCTCATGTGGCCCTGGCACTACCCAAGCCAGCAGATGGGCCTTGGGGGAAAAATCACAGCCACATGGTACCAGAATAGCTCTGGGCACCTACACACCACAAGATGCACTGCTTGGCTGACACAAAGTATCCTAGGAGACTTTGAGAAAAGCAGGTGTGATGGGACAGGACTGGGCTCTGAGATCCAGAATCTGGGAAAATCAAATCAGATGCAAAATCCTATGGCGCCAGACCTTGGGGATTACAAAGAGGACAGACACCTCCTTGCTGCTAGGGTGGGCTGGGATGAGGATGAGGGTCCTGGCCTCAGCCTCCTTCTGCCTACAGAGGCAGACACAGCCTTGTCCTATCCAACAACAATAACATCAATAACCACAACGTTAAACAACAAGGGCAACAAAATGGAAAATAAATAAATATAATAAAATTTCTTTAAATTAAAAAAAATAATGAAAATAAATAGCAGAAGCTAATGTGTATGGTGGGAGGGTATAGGGCTTTAGCGCCTGCTGTGGTGTGGAGGGACCCTGGGCCTCAGGTCTTCCTGTATGAAGCAGAAGCAGGAGAGCAGTGGGTTCTCTCTGAAAATCAGAGACTCTGAGCCAGGGTGAGGGTGGGGGTCCGGCTTGGAGAGCTGCCTCTTGCTCAGAAATCCAGCCTGTGCTCCAGATGACACACCAACCCATCATGGCAGGGCCCTGGTGCTCACAGGGTGCTTGTCACTCTGCTGGGGAGGGCAGAGAGCCTGTGGAGGACAGCCCTCTCTCCGGGGCTCTCACAGGAAGGAACAAGCAGTACTTGAACCCCAGAGGTGGCCTCATGGAGACTCAGCCTCAAAATGCGTAAGAGTCAAAAAAAGGGTTTTTTTAAATAGAGTTCATTCTTTTATGCTTGCTTCCTTTGTTTTTAATAATATATTTATTGTACCTGACAGAGAGAAATGGAGAGGGAGGCAGAGTCAGAGAGGGAGAGAAGATAGAGAAACACACGCAGCACTGCTTCACTGCTTGTGACGATTTCCCTCTGCAGGTGTGGTCCAGGGGCCTGAACCTGGTTCCCTGTGCATGGTAATACATACACTTAACCAGGTGCAGTGAAGGAGGTCTGAAATGAGCTATCTTTCTTTCCCTCTCTCTACCTCCCTATCCTCTCTCAATTTCTCTATGTCTTACCTAATAAAAATTTAAAGGAAAAAATGGCCACCAGGATCAGTGGATTCAGTGTACAGGCACTGAGCCCCAACACTAACCCTGGTGGTAATTTAAAAAATAAATAAGGGAAGGAAGGAAGGAAGGAAGGAGGAAAAACAAAGTCAGAAAGTAGTGCTCTGAGAACCAGGCCTCAGGGCTAGAAGGAGGCCCCAGGAAGTGTCTATGATGAAGGTTGTGGGGTCAGTCAAGATGACCAGTCCCCTATACCCAGCACCCCCAGACACTCCAGACGGCCTTCTGTGACCTCAACTCCCATTTGTCCCAGGATCTACAAGGCCTGTGTGCAGGTATTTATCTAACACTACTACCCGGGAGCAGAGGGAAGCACTCACACATGCCTGCTTGAGGCCCGCTGGTACCATAGCCTTCCAGCCAGGTCTCTGCTAACTCCAAGCAAATCCAGGAAAGGTCCTCTCAAGAGCTGGGAGAGGGCCGTGGAAATAGCTCACTTGGTTGGTGCACTCTCTGCCACATAGGAGAATCCAGGTTTGAGTCTGGCCCCCACTGCGTTGAAGGAAGTTTCAGTGCTGTGGTCTCTGTCTCTCTCTCTCTCTCTCTGCTTGTATCTAAAAGGTAAAAAATAATAATAATAATAGGGAGTCGGGCAGTGGCACAGCAGGTTAACCAGGTGCGTCACCACCTGATGCCCTAAAAAAATTATTTTTAAACTGCTCAGCTCTGGCTTATAGTATGTGCTGGTATCGAACCCAGGGCCTCAGAGCTCAGGCATGAAAGTCTTACATAGCCACTAAGCTGTCTCCCCAGCCCTGAAAGGTCTCTTTTGGACATCTGCACTGGACCAAGGGCTTCAAGGAGGAACCATCACCAGCACTACCCTCCACCGCTTCCCCAAGCCACCTGTTAAGGGAACAGAATGGTAGCAGAGAGCTCCCCCAACGTCGGTGCCTCATGCATCCCCTTAGAGGCAATTCCACTTCATCAGGATGCACTTGTGTCTCCAGGGTTATTGCTGGGGCTCAGCATCTGCACCGTGAATCCACTGCTCCTGGAGGCCATTTTTCCCCCCTTTGTTGCCCTTGTTGTTGTAGCCTTGTTGTGGTTATTATTGTTGTTGTTGATGTCATTCGTTGTTGGATAGGACAGAGAGAAATGGAGAGAGGAGGGGAAGACAGAGAGGGGGAGAGAAAGACAGACAGACACCTGCAGACCTGCTTCACCACCTGTGAAGCGACTCCCCTACAGGTGGGGATCCGGGGGCTCTAACTGGGATCCTTAAGCGGGTCCCTGCGCTTTATGCCACATGTGCTTAACCTGCTGTGTTACCTCCCGATCCCCACTTGTGCACTTCCTAAGGATGTTCCTATATCTGGCCTTTTTTTTTTTTTTTTTTTTGCCTCCAGGGTTATTGCTGGGGCTCAGTGCTTGCACTATGAATCCACTGCTCCTGGAGGCCATTTTTTCCATCAACGCCCATGTTCAGCGGGGAAGCAATTACAGAAGCCAGACCTTCCACCTTCTGCATCCCATTATATCCCTTGGTCCATGCTTGCAGAGGGGATGAGATATGGAGTTCTGGTGGTGGGAATTGTATGGAGTTGTACCCCTCTTATCCTATGGTTTTTGTCATTGTTTCTATTTTATAAATTAAAATTATTTAAAAAAAATCTTCTTTCTATTTTATTTGACAGGATGGAGAGAAATTGAGAGAGGAGGGACAGCAGAGAGGGAGAGGGAAAGCTAAATACCTGCGGACACCACCCGTGAAGCGTCCCACCTGCAGATGGGAGAGTGGGAGCTCCAACCGGGATCCTTGCGCATGCGCATGGTGTTAAGTGTGTTTAACCAAGTGCACCACTGCCCGGTGCCCCCCGTCAGACTTTTTAGATGAGGGCTATGTGATAACTGATGACATCCATACAGTACTGTTTTGTTGGGCTAGCGATCTTTTCTTTTCCTGATTCACATAAGCAAATATACAACCCCAAACCCATCCTAGGGGTTAGGCAGTTGGTGTACCTAGTAGAGTACACATGTTACAGAGCTTGCTGACCTGAATTCAAGCCTCTCGTCCTCACCTGCAGGGGGAAGCTTCACAAGCAGGGCTGTAGGTCTCTCTCTCTCTCTGTGTCTTTCTCTTTCCATCTCCCTTTCTCTTGTAATATCTCTCATCTCTTTCCAATAAAAAAGATTTTTTTACAACCGTCCTATAGGGACTCTCTCTAGGGAATACACACACACCACACCACACCACACCACACCACACCACACCACACCACACCACACCACACCACACCACAGAAGTTGCTGCAAATTGCTGCCTTGCTGTGGGTGAGCCATCACAGAGCTGACCCTGCTGGTGGGCCCACCCGGAGCTGGAGCTAAGAGCACGGAGGAGGAGGAAGCGCTTGCTTGCTTAGCAGCAGAACTAACCTCAACCTCCTAGAGGCATCAGCAGACTCTTCAGCTACAAGCTGGGGCATGGGATGGGGCACTGGGTCATGAGAATTCAGATCCCATCTGTCAGGAGCGCCCTCCCGTTCCTGCTGATGGAAGACCTGCAGACATGTGGGCAGCCCAGGTCATTGCACAGTCTGGAGGGCAGCCAAGGACTTAGACAGGGGCGGGGGGTAGAGGGGCTCTTCACAGATCAAGGGGATCCAGGAGTGCTGAGGGCTGGCTGTATGCCTCCATGTCTCCACAGCAGGAACTTTCAAATACCAACTTGCTAGGCTCCCCACCCAAGAGTAGATGGTTCCAGGGGTGGGGCCACGCCTTTGCTGTTCTAGCAAGTTCCCAAGTGGGGCTGATGAGGCAAAAAGACAACCACTGCCCTGGAGGCTGGCATTACTCAGTCCACCAAAGAGAGGATCCTAAACTTCCAGAGACTCAGAATGATGGTCCTCCTTCGACAACAGAGCCCAAACAAAACAAAAACAAATGCAGACACATCACCATGAGCCAGACCTCAGCTCTGCTCTGGTCTCTCTACCTCTCTGTATCTCTCTCACTAAAAGAAATAAATCTTGGTTGGGGGGAGTGGGTGAGGGGATAGCACAACGGTTCTGCAAAGAGATTCTCATGCCTGAGGCTCCAAAGTCTCAGGTTCGATCCCACACCCATACCACCATAAGCCAGAGCTGAGTAGTGCTCTGGTTGAAGTAAATAAATAAATAATCAAATAAATCTTTAAAAAAAGCTCGGATGCAAACTACAATGTACACCCTCCAGCAACGCCTCCCAGGCAGCTGGTATAGGTTCAAGAGCCCCAGGGGAGAGGCATGGTGATGGCACACCTGACCTAGAGTAGGGAAGAAGACTGAGCCAAGTGTGGGGTATGGCTGGATGGACAGAGAGAGAGAGTGACAGGAGGTGAGAGGCACAGTGAAGGCGGCCTCAGAGGACCATGGCCGTTCTCTCCAGCTGGGCCAGGCAAGGAGCAGCAGAGGCAGGGTCCTGGCCTTCTAAAGGGAGAGGCTCCAGCATGAGATCAGATGCAAAGTGAGGCCTCCGGTCAGTCCTCCACTGCAGGATCCCTGGACCCCTTCAATAATAACAAGCAGTGACTGGCAGAGGAGGCCAGCAGAGCGCCCGTTGCTGGGGCAGATGGCGGCTTGGCAAGCAGGGGGAGGCTTCAAAGAGCCATGGAGGGCTGAAAGGGCAGGTGCTTCCAGCAGGGAAAGCTCTGCAGATGGTGACTTTTGGTCTTGGGCAGATCAAGGACCCCGGTGGGTCCCGCCACTTGAGGGAGGCCACTGGTGTAGAAAGGTCAGCCCAGAAGCCTTGAGATTACTGAGGCTCAACACCCAGGCAGAGGGTCCCTGAGCCAGCTGGGGGTGGGGGGCGGTGGGGAGCCATGACAGCAGGCATGGAACCCAGTCACACAGACAGGCTGCAGAAGAGGGGAGTCCTGAACTACAGAAACAGACTCCAGATGGCAGTGAAAACAGCAGCTCTCCTTGCTAGGTGCCTCCGTGAGCCAGAAACTTCTCTAAGCATTTTAACTTTCTCCCCCTCCCCCTCTCTCCACCTCCGTTCTTTTGCCAGGCCCATGCTTCACTCAACATGCTATTTCAACACTCTGGGCCGCTTTTCCACTGAGAGAACAGGAGAGACAAGAGAGGCAGGGTCACTACATGCCTTTCAGTGCTATGGTGTCGCTCATATGGTGCCGGGGTCCAAGCGGCCTGCTCAGGGCAAAGCCTCCCACCCTACCTGGTTATTCATCTCTCCGGCCCTAGAACGTCTATGTTTCTAAACATATTTTAAAATAAAACCATTTGGGGGGGGGGTTAATGGTTTACTGTGCAGTTATTGACTCATCTCACGGTAGGTGTCTGCAACACAGGCTCACGCCAGTTAACCACACCACCCGCACAGGAGGTCAATCATTATCATCTCAGATTTCAAGGAGTAAAAAGCTTAAGGCACTGATCAGTTTGTTCTCAGGGCCAGACACCCCGCCCCCCAAGGAGTGGCAAGGTGATGGTCAATGATCACCCCAAAGCCTCATCAAGAATTCTCTTGAGCTGTGAGAGATCCTACAGGTGAACGGGCCCAACCCCCTTTAGAGAAGGGGAAACCAGGGGGCTGGGCGGTGAAGCACCGAGTTAAGAGCACATAGTACTAAGGAATAAAAGGAAGGAAGGAAGGAAAAGAAAGGGAAAGGAAAAGGAAAAGAAACAAACAAACAAATAGAAGGGGAAATCGAGGCCTAGTGATTTAACCAAGAGGACTTAGCTGGTTAGTTGTACCCTGTGATTGGCAGCAATAGAACACCTTGGCTGAGGCGGCTCAGGAGACCACAGGACACGCCCCTGGGGGAGAAGCACGCCCACTGCTGTCTTCTGGTTCCCTCAAACACTCCTGCTCACTGCCTTCCCCTCACTCAAGCCCCACTCTGTCCTCTGTCCACCTGAAGCGCCCATGGCTATGCCCACTCAGCACGCTGGCCTCTTTTTTCACTTTCCTTTCCAGCTGGTGGGGCCTAAGTGCCAGGGCAAGGCCTCCTCCAGCCGGTTCCAGGGTCATCATGTTGAGGTCAGAAATGACAGGAAGTACCTAGGGGGAACAGAGACACTGCTGCACCACGCCAGGACACATGTTCCCATGCACACCTATGAGCCTGAGGGAAGGAAATTACCACCCAGGAGAGGGGAGTGGTCACAGGTGTGGGCATGGCTTAGAAAGGAGCTTGAATGTTAATAAGCTAGACTTGGATGTTAATAAGCTAGGCTTGGATGTTAATAAGCTAGGCCTGCAGGAGTGGCGCTCTCCTCCCTCTCCCTCTCCCTCTCCCTCTCCCTCTCCCTCTCCCTCTCCCTCTCCCTCTCCTTCTCCCTCTCTCTGCCTGGGTGACATGTGAGGAAAGGGATTCCCCTCCCCCCTCGGTTTAACATATAAATGTTCTCAATTTTCCTGAATAAAGTTTAAAATTCCTGAAAATCATGCTGTCTCCTCACTTCTTTGTTGGGATTATGTGAAACAAATCTTTAAACATGGGGAACAACATTACCTGTAATTACCCCCAAACAACCAGACCCACGGAGGGCAGTCAAGCTGCCTTGCCGAAGGGCTCCCACTTATTCTTCTAGCGTTTGCCCTTCTTCCGTAGCCAGTTAACAGCGTCAGGTTGAGCCTGGTATAAAGTTTCGAGAGGGCATTGTCGCCGCCTCGAATTCATGGCTCTGAGCCAAATGCCGAGACCACCGAGCCAACAGTGGCCATTCCTGGAAATCATCTGGAAAGCATGAGGAGGCCTGAGCACCCCAGGAAAGATGGGAAGATGCGGAGGGGTGTTCTAAACCCGCTTGGTGAGGGCTGGGCGCTGGTGCACCTGGTTGAGTACACAAGGACCCAGGTTCCCAACTGCAGAGGGGAAGCTTCACAAGTGATGAAAAATAGTCTTGCAGGTCTTGTTTGTTTGTTTGTTTGTTTTCTTTCCCTCCCCCATCCATCCTTCTTCCCTCTCAATTTCTCTCTGTCTTTATCTTAAATAAATAAATATTTTAAAAATAAAACTGATTTTGTGGTAATGACGGTGACACCACTGTATAAATTACCTAAAAATACTTAAAACTATTCCTTTAGCAAAGAATGAGTGGTGTGAAGACACTAGGATAAACTGCATCCCAATAAACTTGTTGACTATAGGGAGAAAAGGGCAAAATGATGGGGATCGGGCGGTGGCGCAGCGGGTTGAGCGCACGTGACGCAAAGCGCAAGGACCTGCGTAAGGATCCCGGTTTGAGCCCCTGGCTCCCCACCTGCAGGGGAGTCGCTTCACAGGCGGTGAGGCAGGTCTGCAGGTGTCTGTCTTTCTCTCCCCCTCTGTCTTCCCCTCCTTTCTCCATCTCTCTCTGTCCTATCCAACAAAGACGACATCAATAACAGTGATAATAATAACTACAACAACGATAAAACAACCAGGGAAACAGAAGGAAAAAAAATGGCCCCCAGGAGCCATGGATTCGTGGTGCAGGCAATGAGCCCCAGCACTCACCCTGGAGGCAAAAAAAAAAAAAAAGAAAGAAAGAAAGAAAGAAAAGGGCAAAAGGAAAATAATCTCAATTTAGGGACTTAAATTGTTTTATTATTTAAAAAGTGTCTCCTTGTGGAGAGCAGTCTGGAGAACTCTCAGAAGGCTAGAAATGGACCTACCCTATGATCCTCCAATTTCTCTCCTGGTGACATATCCTAAGGAACCCAACACACCCATCCAAAAAGATCTGTGTACACCTGTGTTCACAGCAGCACAATTTGTCATATCCAAAACCTGGGAGCAATCCAGATGTCCAACAACAGATGAGTGGTTGAGCAAGTTGTGGTCTATATACACAGTGGAATCCTACTCAGCTGTTCAAAATGGTGACTTTACCTTCTTCACCTCATCTTGGATGGAGCCTGAAGGAATCATGTGAAGTGAGATCAGCTAGAAAGAGGATGAATAAGGGATGATCTCATTCATAGAAATTGAAGAATAAGAACAGGAGGGAAGACACAAAGCAGAACTTGGGCTGGGTTTGGTGTGTTGCATCAAAGTAAAAGACTGCGGTGGCCGGGGGTGGGGGGTGGGGAGTGTTCAAGTCCTGGAACATGATGGCAGAAGAGGAGCTGGGTGGGGTTTAGAGTGTTATGTGGAAAACTGATAAATGTTACACAGGTACCAACTACTGTATTTTATTTTCGACTGTAAGCCACTAATCCCCCAATAAAGAAAAGTGTCCCCCCCCCCCCGGTGACTTTAACAGACTCTAACTCTGTCATAATCAGGAAGCCCAGGCCAGAGGTGATGCCCTTCCCTCAATGACCTCCCACAGCAGAGTCCAGTCTGTTCCTCAGAGACCTTGCATAGGAAGGCCACCTGAGTATTGTTTTGATTCTAAGCCTGACATTGAACTTAGGATCTTGGGCATAGACAATGCCACTGGGTTACTTCTGGGCTCAACTTTTGTCTATTCCTAGAATGAGAGAGAAAGAGACACTGAGAGAGGTAGAGATAAAGACAAGGAAAGAGATATAGGAAGAGAGATAGAGAGAGGACAAAGCACTGTTCCAGCATCCATGAAGAGCTCTGTGCTGTTCCCAGGGGTGCTAGGGGTCTGACCCAGGGCCTCGCCTCACACATGTGAAGCAGGTGTTCTGCTGCTGAACCATCTCCCAGGCCACGCATGTGCCTGTGCCTGTGTGTTGTGTAAGGGAAAGAGGGAGGGAGAGAGAGAGAGAGAGAGAGAGAGAGAGAGAGAGAGGTCAGAGCACCACACCACCATTTTTTATGATGTACTAACATGGTCTCCTCGTTACTGCTTTATGTGGTGCTAGAGACTGAACCTGAGGCATGTGTCCCACTGTTGAAGCATAACCCTGACCATACACCACTGTCTCTTTTTAAAATAGTTCATTTTAATGAGACAGAGAGAAAGTGTGTGTGTGCGCGCGTGCACAGGAAGCGTGGGGAGAGAGGGAAGGAGGGAGGGGGAGATGGGGAGAGAGAGAGAGAGAGAGAGAGAGAGAGAAGTGTCAAAGCAGCTCTCAACTAGTTTGTTAGGAATTGAACATGAGACCTCAGAGCCTCAGGCATGAGAGTCTTTCTCAGAACCACTATGCTGTCTCCCCAGCCCCACCACTGTTCCTGAAGTAAGCAGATATGCCTTCCTAGAGCTCTTCCCAGGACTCAGTGGGGTAGGTGGACACTTCCTGGGAAGAGAGCTTTTTCTTTTTATTAATTTGTTTGTTTATTTTTGTTTTGATTTTTCCTCCAGGGTTCTCGCTGGGGCTCGGAGCCTATCCTACAAATCCACTGCTCCTGGTGGCCATTTTTTCCATTTTATAGGATAGGACAGAGAGAAACTGGGGGGGGAGGGCAGAGAAGAAGAGAGAAAGATAGACACCTGCAGACCTGCTTCACTGCTTGTGAAGCGTCTCCCCTGCAGGTGGGGAACCAGGGGCTCAAACCCAGATTACAATGCGGGTACTTGTGCTTAGTACTATGTGAGCTTACTGGGTGCGCCACAGCCCAGTCCCCTCTTACCTTTTTCCCCTCAACTAACCCTCTCCTCTCCCAGTACCTGTGAAATAGGAACACTTTCCCCATCTTACACCAACACATGAAGAGCACTGCCCGGGGTCACGCCACTGCTGCTATCCACGCTAGCTCACAAGCCACTTGGTACCAAGTCCTCCCTTCTCTGTCATCTCTCCTCTGTCTTTGACCCTGAGAGTTGCAGGACTGACAGTTCGCTGTTTGCCATCACCTTCACCGGCATTCTCCACAAGCCTTTATCCCAGAAGCAGTACTAGATACCCTACTCAACAAGATGAAGTGACTTGGCTGTGGCCACACAGCCATTATGTGCCAAAGCTGGGCCTGGACATCGGGCTATGTGACTCCAAGCCCCACAGCCAGGGGAACTCACGGGGCAGCCAAGTCTCAGAGTACGAGGTCCTTAGCCCAGGCCCACGCTAGCAAACTCTGTGGGACCACGGTTTTCCACCTAGTCCTTCCCAACTTCAGGACTGCTTTTGCTTGACTTCCCTTCCAGTGCACTAGCCCGGAACAGAAGAGCTTGTCTTTGCCGACCGGCCGGCTTCATAAAAGAAATCCAGTGTCCTCAGCACTCAGGAAAAGCTGTTAGCCCCTGGCCAGCTGCCAGGGTCTATACTCCAGCAACACAAGCCAGATCTCAGGAGAGAAGCCAAAGCCCCTGGGCACAGAGACCTACACCGAGAGAGAGAGGGTCCTTGCCAGCAATGCCACCAAAAAGCATCCCACTGCCAGGCAAGGAGTTCCCTACTGAGACGCTCTTAGGCCTCACTCAGCCCTAAATGGACAGGGAAGGCCCTAGAAATGTGGTGTCAAGCCCTCTTGGGAGAACAGCTGGTCTGAGAAAGATGAGGGTCAGGCACTCAGCCTTAAGCCCATGATGCCCTCAGCCAGAAATTCCCTGATCTCTGCAGGAATCAATGTCCTTATCTGTAAAAATTGGGAGCCATGGTCCCTCCCATGAGGTAGCTGCCTAACACTGTCTGAGAATCCAGAAAGTTAAATTTTCCTCTTTAGACAAAGGGTTCTGGACTTCAAGCCTCCAAGGTCACATCCAGTTCTGATGCAACAGGAGTCAGGACACCAGATTCCATCCTGACTTCCCTGGGTGCAATCTCATAATCTCTCAGATTCATGGAACCTCTGTGTTAGAAGCAGTAGTTTTAAAGAATGTTAGAAGTAGTTTTAAAAGTTCTCTTTCATGCAGTTATTTGTTAAGTGCTTTTAGTATAAGTTGTTTGTGGTGTGAGGTAGAAAATTCCTTGCCCTTTCCCCCTTGAAAAACAGGACCTAATCAGTAGAGGCCGTCGGTTGCTTTGCAGGTTGCTTGAAGGACCCTGCATAGGGCAAGCCGTATCAGGGCCTTTGCACAGGGTTTGAGGAATGCTGCTTTCCCAGATGGGTGCAGCAGAAGGCCAGATGGTGACAGCAGATGGCGGGAGGATGTGGTGACCCTACCTGACTAGATTCTATTGGTTGTGTGACTTTGCAATGTTTGAAACTAGCCCGCGCTTTGCTTTGAATGGATCATGCTTTCGTTAAGCTTGAAATGATTGGGTTTTTGTGTTCTCTATAGCCTGTTATTGGATGTAGGTTGATAAGGTGATGTGTTCCCCCTCCCTGAATGTATTCAGAAATCCTATAAATTGTATGGTTTGAGCCCTGTTCGGGGTCGAGCTTGGTGGACTGCCACCAGTCACCATCTCGGCCCGGATTCGAATTCGTGAATAAACATCTTTGCTTCCTTGCAGTGGATGGTGGTTAATTCTCGCTCTGTAACACTCTGAGCTCTGTCTCTTCCCCTGAGTGAGCTCCTTTCCCTTTTTAAACCAGGAGGAGGAGTGAGCTGGGGAGAGAGCATAACTGTTATGCAAAGAACGTTCACACCTGAGGCTCTGAGGTCCCAGGTTCAGTCCTCTGAATGCCACCATAAGCCAGAGCTGAACAGTGCTCTGGTGGGTCTGTCTAATCTATTTATCTCTGTCTCATTAAAATAAATTAATAATTATTTTTCTTTCAAGAGGAGGAAGAGGTAGGAATGTGTGTTTATGGTGCTGGTGGTAGGGAATGTCTCTAAGAGCCTCTTGTGTTCTGATAGCCAAAGACAATTGGAACAAAAAATAAATAAATAACCACAGAACCCTCCAAATTCTGCAGAGGGGCTGCCCCTCCCCACAGTCCATTGCAGACTTGTTTCTTAGGCACTTTACCTTGGTTGCTGCCCCACAAAGGGCAGCCTTCCAGCAAAAACCTCTCCAGTGCTTGGCAAATTGTGTCTAATGAGTCAGTCCCCCTGGAGGTCAAGTTCCCTTTGTGCCTCTCCCCAGGGACACAGGAAAGAAAGCAGCAGGGTGGATGAGGACCTGTCTCCCCTGGGGAAAGTGTACCCTGTTTAGATAACCACAGATGGTGGGGTCAAATGCTTCCTTCAGCTTTTCAAGCATCTCAAAAAACACCCCTCTCAGTGCCTGAACTTTACAGTCCACAAAGCTATTTCAAATAAACTACTCATTTGCTTTTGAAAGCAAAGAGCCCTGCAGGGAAGGCTTCCCACCTTGCAAGGGAGGAAACCTTAGCTCAGAGAAGTAAAGTGATTGCAGAAGGTCACAAAGCTAAAGCAATGGAGTGAGTTTTCCTCCCCGTGGGAGACACAGGGCAGACTCAGGAAGGTGAGCACAGAGACAAGGTGGGAGCCAGGCCTGAGTCCTCCTGGGGCCTTCCTCCTTGCCACCCTCTTTGGCCGAAGGGTGCAAGTCACCCGGACTCCACCTGCTAGGGCCACAAAGACACCTGTTCACACCTGCCCCACTCATCCTCTCCCACAAGTTCAAAGCTCCCTTCTCCTGTGCTGCTAAGCACACCTGCAATGTTTTGTCTTGTTGGGCAACTCCAAGTATCAAAAGTGCATGGGGTGGGGGTGGGGGTGACGGAGGGGGAGGGGGAGAAAGTAGGAACCATACATGAACCCGAAAAAAGACAAGGAGGGTGACCCTTATTAAACTTGTGCTAGGGGACGGGCGGGGGCACACGCAGTTAAGTGCACAGAGTGCTAAGTGCAGGACCCATGCAAGCCCTAGCCCCCTCTGCCCCTCACCTGCAGGGGGACCCTTCACAAGCAGTGAAGTAGATCTGAAGGGGTCTCTCTCTCTCCCCCTCTCTCTCTCGCCTCCAGGGTTATTGCTGGGGCTTGGTGCCAGCGCTATGAATCCATTTTTTCCCCATTTTATTGGATAAGGCAGAGAGAAATTGAGAGAGGAGAGGGAGATAGGGAGAGAGAGAGAGAGAGAAAGATAGAGAGAGAGTCACCTGCAGACCTGCTTCACCACTTGTGAAGTGACCCCCTGCAGGTGGGAAACCAGGGGTTCAAACCCAGGTCCTTGTCCTTTGTGCTGTGTGGGCTTCACCCAGTGTGCCACTGCTCAGCCCGCTCCCTCCCTCTCTGTCGCCCCCTCTTCTATCATTTTCCCTCTGTCCTATCCAATAAAGTGGAAAGAATGGCTGCCAGGAGCAGTGGATTCATAGTGCCAGCACTGAGTCCCAGCAATCACCCTGGAGGGGAAAAATATATATGTGCTCACACCCACTGTCAGTAAGAATATGTAAACATGACAAGGAGGTCGATGCCATTAGTGGGATTAGAAGTTGAGACAGTCTTTCTGGAGGCCAGTTTGTGTCAATAGCCTAAGTGACTCGGTGATTCCAGTTTCCAAAATGTATCACAGTGTAGGGAGGTGTTGATTGTGCTATCAAAAAGGTGCACAGGAGTTCTGTTCAGTAATTAGCCGTCTATCCATCTCACAGAACACATGGCCCATTAGAAGAAGAATGAGTCAAACCAGAGCTCCGAGCTCTGCTGTAAAATGAAAAGAGCAGAATATAGAGGATGAAGTCATTTGGGTCCCGGCAAGTGCATTGCAAGTTCTGAGCTGATGAACAGCAAATTGAAAGACGGGACTCACTTGGCAGAGAAAATGGAATTTAGAGGGATGGGTAAAACAGTGCTTTCACTTGTGATATATTTTTCTTTTTCTAATTCCAAAACTAAAACACCATGTAGGGTGTATGTCTGCAAGCCATTAAAAGACAAAAAGGGCAGGCGGTGGGTAGATAGCATAATGGCTATGCAAAGAGACTCTCATGCCTGAGGTTCCAAAGTCCCAGGTTCAAGACCACCCCGCCGCCCCGCCCCACCATAAGTCAGATCTGAACAGTGCTCTGGTAAAAAAAAAAAAAAAAAAAAAAAAAGACAAGTAGGGCCAGGTGGCGGTCCACGCATCAAGTCCTCTAGTTACAATGTGTGAAGACCTGATTTCAAGCCCCCGTTCCCCCTGCCTGCAGGTGGAGAAGCTGGAGGAGAGTGGAGCAGTGGTGCTATGGGTGTCTCTCTTCCTCTCTGTCCCTATGTATCTGATGTTGGAAAAAGTCATGACTTGCCATTTCTGTGTTCTATGTAAAAAGGTGCCATGACTTTTCCGACAACCCAATAGCTCTCTCTCTCTGCCTCTCAACTTAAATCAAAGGAAAAGGTTTAAAACAAAACAGCCAGGAGCAGTGGAGTTGTCCTGCAAGCACAGAGTCAAGATGGCAACTTGGAGACAACACCTAGTGTGAGTTCCAAAAAGAAAAGAAGCAGCTTTCAACCTGGGATTCTCAGGAGAGGCCACCAGGTTCCAGATGCTACCATGATGCCAACCAGACTTCCCTGGACAGACAACCTCACCAATGTGTCCTGGAGCCCCACTCCCCCCAGAGCCCTGTCCCACTAGGGAAAGAGAGAGACAGGCTGGGAGTATGGATCAACCAGTCAATGCCCATGTTCAGCAGGGAAGCAATTACAGAAGACAGACCTTCCACCTTCTGCATCCCACAATGACCCTGGGTCCATACTCCCAGAGGGATAAAGAATAGGAAAGCTGTCAGGGGAGGGGATGGGATATGGAGTTCTGGGGGTGGGAGCTGTGTGGAGTTATACCCTTCTTATCCTTTGGTTTTTGTCAATGTTTCCTTTTTATAAAAATCAATCAACCAATCAAAAATCCCTGATCTACAACGATATAGGAGTCTTTGTTTCAAGTTGGCTCCTTCCCAGAAGTCTCTGAGCAGGTGAAACGGTCTTGGGGGCATGGAATGATTTTAGAGGTTACCTAAGCCTTTGAAACAATTGAGCAAGACTGCAGGGACAGCGAGGGTCCAGGGAAGATGAGGTTCACTTCTCAGCCCTGACAGCAATTTTCAACTGTCCCCTCACTTTACAAAGTGCTCGAGTCAAAGGCAAAACAGCCTTGATCCCACTGAGAAAAAAAGTCTGGCCAGCAGTCCTGTGCAAGAGCCCCTCCTCACCAAACCACACTGCCCCTTGGCAACAGCCCAGAGCCGCCTCAGGGAGGTGCCTGCCTACCTCGGAGAACCTCTGCACGTCTTGCGTCAGAGTGCCCACTCGCTTCCACTGGTAGTGCTTCAGCAGTTTCAGGATGGCCGGGTTCACTGCGTTATCGGAGGGGACAGTCCGGAAGAAATAAGGGTATTTCTTCTTATCAGCAAGGACAGGTGTGGTCGCGGCAAAGGAAAGCTGGAAAACATGAGAGAGAAAATGCTCTTACTGGGAGGGCCAGCCAGCTGTGAGCCCGGGACTTTTCTGCTCAAAAGAGCAGACCTGAGTTCCGTCTTGTGACATAAGCGCACAGGACAAGACACTTTTGAAGTCTTGTAATTGTCAAATGAATACATTAACATATTGGTGGAGAAGAGGATGTTTTTATTTAAATGCGAAATGGGAGGAAAAAGAAAAACACAAACTGCTGTTTTACTTCTCCCAGAAGAACAAACATGAATGTGAATGTGTGTTTCAGTCTAGACCTCGAAATCGTTCTACACCGCACAGCTGACCTGTCTCCCCTCACCCCATACACACACACACAGGCTTAACATTATCCCAGAAGCACCTAAACATCCTGTTAAAACTCCAGGCCAGAAAGATGACTCACTAGACAGGATCCATGCCTTGTCCTACACGTGGTCCTTACTGGAGTCCAGGCACAACATGGGGGGGGGGGGTCTACTGCTATGATGTCACTTCCTCTCTAACTCTATCTGAATGAAAAATGAAATGGTATGGGGGGCGGGGGGGAGAAACCATACCTGTGTAAGACCTGTTTGAAGGAAAGAAGGGAGAAAGGAAGGAAGGAGAGATAAAGAGAGAAAGAAAGAAAGAAAGAAAGAAAGAAAGAAAGAAAGAAAGAAAGAGAGGGAGAAAGAAAGAAAAAAATAGAGGAAGGAGGGAGGGAACAAAGGAAGGAAGATTTTGCAAATAACTTAATATTGAGTTGTTAGGAAAGTCATGGCATCTTTTTCTTTCTGTTTTTATTTTTATTGGATAGGACAGAGAGAAATTAAGAGGGGAGTGGGAAATAGGAAAAGAGAGAGACCTACAGACCTGCTTCATGAGAGGCTTTTCTGTGTAAACATGGAGCATGACTTTCCGGACCACTCTCTAGTTACACAATATACCACCACATGAGTGTAGCATAACTTAATTCAAATTTTTAATTTAACTTGGGTTGCTTCTAATTTGTCATCACTGTAGCTACCACATAGCTTCATTCACATGTGGAATTCAGAGAATTGAACCACATGAACTTGTAGAAAGAGGAGGAGGAGGGAGAGGAGGAGGAAGAAGAAGACAATAATAACAACAACCAGGAGAAGTTACCAAACTTTCTAAGACCTTGAGAGACAATGGTGGTTATGCTTAGGGGCAGGTGGGTGAAGAACTCAGGTGGTGGGTGTGGTGTGGGACTATGGCCCTTTTGTTTTATAATCTTGTAAACCACTGTTTATTAAGTCACTAATAAAGGACCAGTCAAATAGCTCACCTGGATAATGAACTGTTTTGTCATGTGCGTCATCCAGGTTTAAGCCTGGCACCTACCACCCTGAAAGAAGTTTTGGTGCTGTGGTTTCTTTCAATCTCTCTCACTCTGCCTTCTCTAGCTCTATCAAAAATAATACTGAAGGGGGCCAGGTGGTAGCGCAGCGGGTTCAGTGCCCATGGTGCCAAATGCAAGGACTGGCACAAGGATCTTGGTTCGAGCCCCCGGCTCCCCACCTGCAGGAGGGTCGCTTCACAAGCAGTAAAGCAGGTCTGCAGGTGTCTGTCTTTCTCTCCTCCTCTCTGTCTTCCCCTCCTCTCTCCATTTCTCTCTGTCCTATCTAACAACAACAACGGCAACAAAATGGGAGAAGATGGCCTCCAGGAGCAGTGGATTTGTAGTGCAGGCACGGAGCCCCAGCGATAACCCTGGAGACAAAAAAAAAAGAAAAGAAAAGAAAAAAAACTAACTCACTAATAAAAAATTAAATAGGTAAGTTATTTGTAATCATTGTCAAATTATTCTACTAGCACCTTTACACATCCCCCCCAAACACACACACACACAGACACTTCAGACTCTAGGCTAGTCTGTAATATATAAGTAGAGATATGAGCTCTAAGACATCTGATATTAATGCCCCCCAAAGGGATGGTATACCCACTAGCAGAATATAATCAGAGGACTGATTCCACCTTATTCTTGCCAATAGAGGGAAAGAGTATTTTTTTTTTTTTTTACTCTACTGACTTTTATGGCAGCTTATGCCTAAGCCTGAACCATACAGCATTCACTGGCTGTGCACACTGTGGGTATTCACCAGCGACGTGTCCTCTTTGGGGCATCTTCCTTCATATTCTTTATTTTACAAAGAATAAAGTTTCATTCTTCTCTTATCAAGCCTGAATTTCAGACATGCAATATTCAAACACGGGCTGCCAGGACCCAAGTTTGTTTGTTTTTATATGTTGCCCATGTTATTTTACACTCAGTAGTCAAACCTGTCCTTCTTCTCCTTTATTATTTCTTCCTTTTCCTTCAAGTACTAGTCAGTTGCGAAGTTGGGTTGCAAAGACCGGGCCTGCATGGCTGAGCTCCAATGCCACTCCCTCCTAAGCTGCCCTCTGCCTCCTCCTCTGAGGGCTGCTATCACAGTGTTTGATATTCCAGGGTGAAGCTGGGAAAAATGAGATCTTGGAACTCTGCTTTGCATTTATCTTCCCAGGCTGAGTATCTCTTCCAATGTTTAAGAGCAATTTTTTCGGTTTCTTTCTGGAAACTGTTCACACCCTTCCCCTGCTTTCCAATTCGACTCGCTCAGTCTTGTTCTGGTTACTTTGAAGAGGTAACATATTAAGGCAATTAGCCTTTATTGATATCAAGTTGAGGACCCACCCCTCCCCAATTTGTACTTTTCCTTTCAATTTTATTTTTGAAATGTTTTACTTATTATTTATTGGATAGAGACAGAGAGAAATTGAGAGGGTAGTTGAAGGGAGAGAGGAAGAAAGAAAAAAAGACATCTGCGGCCCTGCTTCATTGATTAGGGATCCCCTACCCCACAGGAGGAGATTAGGGACCTGAACCCAGGTCCAGGTTTCTTGTGGTCTCCATCTATCCATCCATTCATTTATCTATCTACCCATCTATCTGTCTGTCTGTTTATCCATCCATGCATCTATCCATTTATCTGTCTATCTATATCTACTTTTTTTGGGGGGGAGGAGTTTGCACCATTCTGGGCCATTTTTTCCTGATATAAGAGAGAGAGGCAGAAACAGAGAGAAAGAATGAGAGAGGGAAAAACACTACAGCACAGAACTTTTCCAGTGGGTGGGGGCTGGGCTTGAACCTGGGTTGCATGCATGGCACGGCAAGCAGGCACCTTCTCAGATGAGCTGTCTTGATAGCCTGGTATAGTTTGTCTGTCTTTTTAACATGGTTGGGTTTATAAATGTTCCTCTTTCTTGTCTTCCCACTTTGGAGCATCAGATTTAAAAAGACCTTTCCCGCTCTGTGGGTATGAGACAATTCCTCTTTGGTTTCCTCTGGTCTTTCATCTCTCCCTCCCTATCTTTCTCCATCCCTTTCTCCCTTTGTCCTCTCTTGCTTTTTTTCTTTTCATCCTTCTTTATTTCTTTTTGGTTCTTTCTCCCTTTCTCTCTCTTTTTTCTTTCTTTCTTTTTCTTTCTCCCATTTTCTCTCACTTTCAGATAAGTTTCTGATCCAGAGAAGGTAAGGCTGAAATAAGCTCAGTCTTTGCTGCCACCAGCTTTCTCCCTGAACCCTGGTTCATCCCAGCAGCAGCTCCAAACCGAATCCATCCCAGAGGCCAAGCTCAGCATCCGGAGACAGACATCCTCCAAATCAGGGAGCAACTACTCTGGACCCGGATAGTACACATGCTATCACCCCCCCCCCAAATGCTTATCTAACACAACACAGGCCCAGGCCCCAGAGAAAATGCTCTGCTGCCTCTCTCAGCACCTAAGTGAGTACCCCCCTGTGACAAGACTTCAGGAGAGCAACCCTGTGGAGACCTGCCTCTTTCTATGATTATTATTTTTTACTAGTGATTTAAAATAGATTTACAAAATTACAAGATAACAGGGGTACAACTCCCTATCATTCCCACCACCAGAGCTCTGAATCCCCAATCCCTCCATTGGAAGCTACAGCAGTTCTTGGTTGCAGATATGGATTAACTGGTATTTCTACAACTATCTGTCCGCATTTGTATATATTTCCCCATTTTTCTCCCTATGGTCCCATCTTCTCTTCCTTTCCAAGTCACACATACACCTATTACTACTTCCTTTGTTCCTCTTCTCTCTCTGAGTCCTGATGAAGTTGGGAGTTTGGGGTCCTCTCTCTAGTCATCTTCACCCTATCATTTCTCCCCCTCTGGAAGTATAGATCAAAATTATTTCAGGGGTGCAGAAGGTGGAAATTCTGGCTTCTGTAATTGCTTCTTCATTGGATGGACATTGGTGGGTAGATCCATACCCCCAGCCTGTTTTTCTCTTTCCCAAGTGGGGGTAGGGCTCTGGAGAAGTGAGACATCGGGACAGGTGAGACTTTGGGATACAATCCTGAGGAAGTCAGGATGGTATCATAGCACCTGCAACTTGGAGGCTGAAAGGTGGTAAGATATAAAGCGGGAAAAATTGTTTAATAAACAGGAACCCAAAGGTAGGAATAGAACAGATGAAATTAGGGGTCTTTGTGTGGGCAGATAGGAAGTCTATTTTTGGTATGTTCCAAGGAGCCATGACTTTAGTAATTTTTGCCTGAACCTGGCAGCTAACATGCAGGTTGACTAAAAGTATTGTCTGGGAAGATGGTGACAGAGTTGAGAATAGGGCTAGAAAGCTAGATTAGGGCAGAGAGTAGCTCCCAAATATGAGGAAAATATAAAATACCATTGACTGTTTACCCCATCAATCTGACCTAGGATTCACATCTTTACACATTTAGCACAGAGGCCTTTGTAACCTCCAAGTCTGTCAGTCTGAGCTCGCAGTCTGTGGTCACAGCTGGGAATGCTCTGGGCTGCACTCATTTCAGGACCCGTCTTCCTGGAGTGGCAGAGTAGCGTGACCCAGCCTCCCTTCAGAAAGTGGGGCCGTCCCTGCCATTGCTGCTCTACAGTGAGGGCCAGGTCCTGAGAAGGCCCACGGGAGGGCTTTGGATGGTGTTCCTGATGGAAGTGACCAGTGATGGTGGAGAGAAGGATCTACTAGAGGTCTAGGCCTATCATATTTGTGTGGGAATCCAAGGATTCCCTGGCGAGGACCCCAGGTGATGAAAGTGATGTGATAATGACAAAAAGGCCATTATTACGTGAGCCAGTCTCTTGCCCTTATCCATCTTTTGTAGTCCTCCATTTATCTAATGACCTTAGACTTTCTCCCTATTGCTAAAGCATTGAGTTGCCCAGCAGTGGAGAGCTGCCATTGAGAGCAGTGAGTTCCCCGTATCTGGGGGTGTACAGATGAGCCCTGGAACATCACCCAGTGAGAACACAGAGGACCTTCAACGCACCAGCACACACAGAAAACAGCACAGAACAGCTGTGTGGGAGTGTGCGGCCGTGCAGACACAGACATTCTCGCCGGAAAGAGGGCCCCCACCTTCTTCCATCCAATCACAAAAGACGGTCCTAGAAACTGAACAAAATCAATGCTTCTGCCTCCAGGGATATAGGGTCCCACGGCAAAAGAAGGGAAACTCCCTCTCGTTCCCTCAAGCCTAGTATCCGTGATTCTCCTCTTGAGATGAAATCGACACTTTAGGCCTTCCACAGCCACCACTAAGAAAGAGTCATTCGGAAAACTCAGGAAGTAACTATCTCAGGACCTGAGATGGTATCTGTGCCTTCACTTGCCCCCAAGTGCTTACCTGACACAATTTGGAAAATATTGGTTTTCTGATGTGATTTCTGAATTGCACTCCAGTTAATACTTTGCCATTATTGTCCCATTAGTTCCAGGTCCACAATTAATTGTTGCTTGAACAATCTCATATGTTTGCCTGCAGGTAATTACCGTGGTTACTGTTCAGTGAGTGAATGGCCCATTGTGTTTACAATGGGTTTGGACTACAATAGATGCCTCAGGTTTAGATCTTGTTGGGTGCGAAATATTAACGGGCTCTGGCATTTCCCGCACCATTTGAGATGATGCACACTCTGATTAGATAGCTCTGCATCCCTGTTCTTCTGGGCCCAGCTTTCTAAAAGTCCCTTCCACAGGCAAAGACTGCAGGTGCCTGGTAGCACTGAATTTCAAAGCCAGAGGGCCCTGAGGAATATGATCTAACTTGGAACCCTTTACCCTGATGACACATTAAATCAAACAGGAAGATTTAAAAATATATTTTCTTGGGAGTCAGGTGGTAGCGCAGCAGGTTAAGCGCAGGTGGCGCAAAGCACAAGGACCGGTGTAAAGATCCCAGTTCGAGCCCCCAGCTCCCCACCTGCAGGGGAGTTGCTTCACAGGCGGTGAAGCAGGTCTGCAGGTGTGTTATCTTTCTCTCCCCCTCTCTGTCTTCCCCTCCTCTCTCCATTTCTCTCTGTCCTATCCAACAACAATGACAACAATAATAACTACAGCAATAAAACAACAAGGGCAACAAAAGGGAATAAATAAATATTTTTTTAAATATATATATATATATATATATTTTCTTAATATGTTTTAACCAGGCAGTGGTACACCTGGTAGAGTGCACACCTTACCACACATAAGGACTTGGGTTAAGATCCCTGCTCCCCACCTGCAGAGGGCAAGCTTCACAGGCAGTGAAGCAGGGCTGTAGTTCTCTCTCTCTCTCTCTCTCTCTCTCTCTCTCTCTCCCCTCCATTCCTTTCAACTGCTCTCTGTCCTATCAAACAAAATAAAGCACAAACAAACAGAGAAATGGCCACTGGGAACAGTGGATTTGTTATGCAGGCATTGATTCCTAGCCATAACTATGGTGGCAATAAAAACTTATAAATAAAAATCTTAAGAGGTAGAAGCAAGACACAACTCCAGGTCTAAAGGACTCTAATAATGCCAGGGCTCTTTCTCCCCTTGATGGCTGCTCTCCCCCCACCCAACACACACACACACACACACACACACACACACACACACACACACACACACACACACAGTCCCAGTAGCAGCAATACAGACTTGCCTAACATTAGGGCCTTAACTCAAAGAGCCAAACTTTCTGGGCTTCTTGCCTTATTTCACACAACCAAGTTCATTTCTAAACAGACTATGATTGAGGCTTTGAGTTCATCTTTAATCAAGGATTTATTTCAGAGAGGATTTCTAAATGTATTCTATAGATTTGCTATCATTTCTAGTTTTATGGCATTGTTTTTGGGCACTTAGCCTGTACAGTGTCTGTTTGGAGAATTTATTGAGATTTTTCTTTGTGGGCTATTATACTATCAATTTTTGCAACAGTTTCACGGTGCCTGAAAAAGTGGCTGTAGTTTTCAGTTGTAAGATATAAAATTCTTTGCCAGACTTCTTAGGCATAAGAGAGACTATTCTGCTGTAGATTATTATGTTTTGTATTTCTGTTCAGTTGATCTATTACAGACTGAACAGCTAGTCAAATTTTCTCCATCGTCTCTGACAATTTCCCCTGCAAATTTCAACAGCTTTTTCTTTCTGTGCTTTGACTTTATGTTCTCTTCAGTATAAATGCACATTACAATTATATTCTCATTTTCAGCAATACCTGCCCTTGTCTGATGCAAATAGCGGAACTGAGCATTAAAGTATTTATCAAGGTAAAATAAACTCCTGCATCATTTTACTGCCCTTTATTTTATATTATACACTGACTACTATTCAGTTTTTTTATTTTTCCTCTCTGTAATATTATGCATGCACAATTCCACCTCCACTATACTGACTTTATCTTATTTTTATTTCAGCTAGGGAAAAGAGAAAAGAGGGATTAAGAGACAGAGACTGAAAGAGTAAGGGATGGCCTAATACTCTCCATCATCCACTCAGCTTCCCTTGATGGTGTAGTATTCTTATGTGGTCCCAGGGCTTGAACCCAGGGACCCATGCCCAGACAGGTGTATGTTTTATAGGGCTAGTTCTCTACCAGGCCTTGATATTATTTACTTTTTATGTGGTGCCAGTGAATGAACCAATAGTCTCCTGAGTGTACTGTCCCACTGAGTTGCCTTCCTTACCAGAAGATTTTTCTTTTTATTTTATTAATGACTTAATAACGATTTACAAAACTATTAATATGAGGGGGGCTGGGTGTGGGCGCACCTAAATGAGCACACATATTGCAGTGTTCAAGGACCTGGGTTCAAGCCCCTGATCCCCACCTGCGGGGGGGAAGTATTGTGAGTGGTGAAGCAGGGCTGCAGATGTCTTTCTGTCTCTCTCTCTCCCTATCCCCCGTTTTCCTCTCAACTTCTGGCTGTCTCTATCCAATAAATAAATAAAGATAATAAAAAATTATAAGATGACAGGGGAATAATTCTGTCCCATTCCCACCACCAGAGCTCTGTATCCCCATTCCCTCCACTGGAAGCTATGGTAGTTCTCCCAAGATTGCAGATATGGGTTGACTGTTGTTTCTATAACTGTCTATATTTACATATAATTGCCTGACCAATTTTTTTATTCCATATTCATAGAGTAAAAGGGGGTGGTCCACTTGGCTGAGAACCCAGGTTTAAGGCCCCAATTCCCACCTGCAGGGGGAAATCTTCACAGGCGGTGAAGTAGGGCTGCAGACGTCTCTCTGTCTCTCTTCCTCTATATCTTCATCTTCCTCTCGTTTTCTGGCCATCTCTATCAAATAAATAAAAAATTAAAGGGAGAGGGAGATACTGCTCCATCCATTGAGTTTCTTTGATACTGTTCATGGTGCTCCTCAATCTTGTTTCTTGTCAGAATCTGCTGGAATATCTTGCAATATTCTGAATGGTAAGGAGATGTAAACTTGCTGGGAGTGATCCTCTGTTAACTTGACACATAGTAGAACTGAGCTGTATGTAAACTTCTTGGATTACTATGTTTCTCTCTTGAAATTGCAGTGATGCAGAGGAGGAATCTGCGTCTAGTTTAATTGTTGTTTGTTTGTAGGTATCTGGTTTCACTGCCTGGATCCCTGAAGAACGTTCTTTATTCTTAGAATTCAAAAATATTTCAAATAAAATGGGGTGTGTTTTATCTTAATAAATCTGTTAGTGCTCACTCAGTCAGTGATTAATGAAGTGCTTGATTTTTCTGGGGACAGGGAGTCCTTTTATCAATATATTCAAGACTATCAACCCAGAAGATATACCTGCAGGTTGATAAGTGGAAAATAGGTACACCTGCAGCTATAGATACTTATTCAGAAATGTACTATTTTCGCAGATATATAATATATAATATATAATATATAATGTATAATGTATAGTGTATAGTGTATAGTGTATAGTGTATAGTGTATAGTATATAGTATATAGTATATAGTATATCATATCATATATCATATATCATATATCATATATCATATATCATATATCATATCACATATCACATATATTGGAGTGAAAACATTTTTATTACATTTATATTTTGTGTCTATATTATTCCTGTCTCTCCCTTGGAAAACCTAATATCATCCTTTTTTGTTTGTTTGTTTCCAAATTAACATATGTAGTTTTCTTCCAAGATTTCATCTCTTAGTTCTTTTCTTCTGCACTTTGGAAGAGCATCTTGCTTTAGTCTATTTCTTTCATTACAGGGTATATGCCTATTCCATTTCCCTGGTGTTCTTTTTGTAAAATGGCTGTATCATTCATTTATGCATAGCACCAGGCACAAGTGTTCTCATTTCTTCACATCCTAACCAACATTTGGAATGTCTGATTGCTGCTAGTCTTCCAGGGATAGTGTCACTTCCTTACTATTGGTCTCTTCAGTCCTTAGTCTATAATGTGGTGGGGAGTTGTGTATAAGTGGACTAGTCATTCATCTGCTTCTCAACAGTCTAAGATCTTAACTGCAGAGCATCTAGTGAGCATATTGTGTTATTGAGAATTGGTTTACCGGGAATTCTTTATGATGGTATTCTCTTTAACCTTATCTTCGGACTGTGGGTGATTTTATGGAGAACACAACTTTTTTTCATATATAACTAAGGATGTCAAAAGTTTTCATCCTTAACCTGAATGTTTGTTTGTTTTTACCAGAGCACTGCTCGGCTCTGGGTTATGGTGTTACAGTGTGTGTGTGGCGGGGGGGGGGGGGGGTGATGTAATACATAATTTTTGAAGGACTTCTCTACTTTTTCTAGGTGCTGTGTGCTTTTAATTTTTTTTCTTTATTTGACAGAGCAGAGAGTAATTGAGAGGGGAGTGGAAGATACAGAGGGAGAAAGTCACAAGCTGCACTTGCTTTACCATTTGTTAACCTTCCCCCCTGCAGGTGGGGAGCAGAGTCTTAAACCCAAGTCCTTGCACCTGGTAACATGTATGATTTACTGGGCATACCACAGCCCAGGCCCTGCTGTGTGCTTTTGATGACATCTGTGGTACTTTCTCAAGGGTTAAACGCTGAATGTGCTCACTGGACTCTCAAAAAGCAAGGCAAGGGGGCAGGTGGCGCCACACCTGGTTAAATGCAAAATCCTAGGTCCCAGCCCCTACACCCCACCTGCAAAGGGACACTTTACGAGCAGTGAAGTGCTCCCTCCTCTCTCAGTTTCTCTCTGTTCTATAAAATAAAACAGGAAAAGAAAGAAGGAAAAAAAAGGAAGAAAGAGAGAAAGAAAGAGGTGGTGGTGAAAGAAAGAGAGCGGCAGATTCGTAGTGCAGGCACCGAGCCCCAGAGTTAACCCAGGTGGCAACCCTAAATAAATAAATAAATAAATAAATAAATAAATAAATAAATACAAAGCACATCTTTTCTGATGTGGCTCACCATAAAACCACAAAGTGTAGATTGCCTTCAACTTTGTTTTCTATGTAACAATGATGGAGTTTATTTTTATCAGAAAACTGGGGGACAAGAATTTAGGTATAGCCTTTGGTTCCTCCAGCTGGTCCTCATCTTCTGCTATTTCAAATTCATCTTTGCTCTCAGTCTGTTTTTCTGAGACTCTATATCAGTATAGTATATAAAAAATTCTCACCACATATTGCTGTCAGGGTTTGTCTCCGCCCCCCCACCCCTGCCCCACTGTTTTCTTCTCCTTAAAGAAAGGAAGCTCTTGTTTCCCTGGTATAATGCTCTTGTTTCCCTGGGTATAATGCTCTTGTTTCCCTGGGTATAATGCTCTTGTTTCCCTGGGTATAATGCTCTTGTTTCCCTGGGTATAATGCTCTTGTTTCCCTGGGTATAATGCTCTTCTTTTAAAGCTTTGTTTGAAACCAGGAGTCAGGTGGTGGTGCACCTGGTTGAGCATGTTCCCATAAGCAAAGGCCTGGTTCAAGCTCCTGGTCCCCACCAGCAGGGGGAAGCTTCACAAATAGTGGAGCAGTGCTGCAGGTGTCTCTCCTCTCTATCTCCCACTCCCTTCTCAATTTCTCTATTTATCATTAAAAAAAGAAGAAGAAAAGAAAGTAAAAAAAGAACATCTTAGTTGGTCGCCAGAAAGATCAACAACTATGAGAGTTGCTAAGAGTAGCTATGCAGTGTTCTGACTGGCAGAAGGCTCTACCCATCTACTCTGTGTCTGAAGGAAGGACAAACAGGCTCAAAGGGATAGGCTAGGGAGGCATGTTCCAGGTCCATAACACAGAAGAAGAGACAGAACAACTAGGCTCCTTCGCCACAAGGTACTTGCGGCAAAGAAGATAATAGACTATGAGGAACTAGACTCCTCAATAAAAGAAAAGAGAAGAGAAGAGAGAAAACTATGATAAAAGACGAGAGATGTGGAATCACAACTGATGGTACAGAGTTCGTTTGGGGCATATTATGAACTTCTCTGTGCAAAGAAATTGGACAGCCTGGACGAAATGGAAGCATTCTTAGAACCAACCACCTGCCAAGCTTGACCAAGAGAAAATAGTCTGAGTAGGCCAAGTGCTAAAATTGAAGCAGTAATCAAAAGCCTTCCTAAGAAGAAAGGTCCACTTAACTCTGACACCATCTTCCCAGACAATACTTTTAATCCACCTGCATGTTAGCTATCAGGCTCAGGCAAAAATTACTAAAGTCATAGGCCCCTAGGAACATACCAAAAATAGACTTCCTAGCTTCTTCCCATATGAAGACCCCTAATTTCATCTGCTCTATTCCTACCTTTGGTTTCCTGTTAATTAAACAATTTCCCCTACTTTTTATCTTACTGCCTTCAGCCACCAAGTTGCAGGTGCTACTATGATGCCATCCTAGCTCCCAGGGAAGACAACCTAACCAGTGTGTCCCAAAGCCTCACCTCTCCAGAGCCCTGCCCCACTAGGGAAAGATACATACAGGCTGGGGGTATGGATCGACTGCCAATGTCCATGTCCAGGGAGAGAAGCAATTACAGAGGCCAGAAGTTCCACCTTCTGCACCACATGAAGAATGTTGGACCTTACTCCCAGAAGGATAAAGAATAAGGAAGCTTCTAATGGAGGGGATGGCACATGGGACTCTGGTGGTGGGAACTGTGTGTAACTGTACCCCTGTTATCTTCCAGTCTTGTTCATCATTATTAAACCACTAATAAAATTTTTCAAAAAAGAATAAAAAACCAGGTCCAGATTACTTTGCTAATGAATTATATTAGATTTTCAAAGAACTAATACCTGCTCTTCTTAGACTTCCTCCAAAAAAATCCCAAACCTATTCTATGAGGTTAGTATCACTATGATCCCCAAAGAAGGGATAGGATTATACCAAAAAAGAAAACCAGGGACCTATATCTCTGATGAATATAGATAGATACAAAGATCCTTAAAAAAAACAACAAAAAACATCTTGGCAAATTGAATCCAACAGCATTTTAAGAGAGTAATTCAGGGTTTCAAGCAGTGGCCCACCAGTTAAGTGTATATATCACAATGCTCAAAGACCCAGGTTCGAGCCCATCTCTCCACCTGCAAGAGGGATGCTTCCATATCATGAAGCAGGTTTGCAAGTATCTATTTCTCTCTCTCATCCTCCTTCCCCAAAATTCTCTCTGTCCTGTCAAATAAAATAGGAAGAAGAAGAAGAAGGAGGAGGAGGAGGGGGGGGGGGAGGAGGAGAAGAAGAGAGGAAGAAGAAGGAGGAGGAGGAGGAGGAGGAGGAGGACGGAGGAGAAGAAGAAGGAGAAAAGAAATAAATGGCCACCAGGAGCAGTGGATTCACAGTGCAGGCACTGAGCCTTAGTGATTACATAGGGGGAAAAAAAGATGGTTATGCAAATACAGTCTCACGCCGGAGACTCCGAAAACTCAGGTTCAATCCTCTGCACTGCCATAAACTATGAGCTGAGCAGTGCTCTGGTAGAGAGAAAGGCATGCAGAAGGAAAGGAGGGGAGGGAGGGAGAGAGGAAGGGAGAGAGGGAGAGGAGAGGAAAAGAAACCATGGTTGTATCAGTTTGATGCTAAAAACGCAATATGCAAAGGTCCAATACCCATGTATTGATACCGACCCTTAAGAAATTAGGGACTGGACTGAGTGGCAGTATATTGCACCAAAGAAGAGTGAGCATCAGGGTGGGTCCTTGTCCATGATGATGCGAAAGGACCAAGTGGAGGGGAGACTATTCTGCAGATCCCTCTCATGGGGGGGGGATAAAAGGTTGTGCCTGTGTGTCTACAACTGTACCGTGAACACATTAACCCCCCTCAGAAAGCAATGAAAAAGAAATTGGGGATCCAGGAAAGGTCCTCAGTATGATAAAGGCCATATATTTGACAAATACTCAGCTAACATCAGAATCAAGGGGGTGGGGTGGGCACTGGACTCTTTCCTCCTAAAATCTGGGACTAGACAAGGATAGCCTCTCAGGCCTTCTTGTCAGCACTGTCCTAGAAGTTCTTGCAATACAGTCAGATAGGAGAGGGCCATCAAAGGAATCCAGATGGAAAAAGAAGAAGCTAAACTCTCACTGTTGACAGCACAATATTATATCTACAGAAGTCGAATGTCTCCACCATGTGACGGCTAGAACCATCAGTAAGTTCAGTCAAGTAGCAGGATATGAAAATCAATATGCATAGATCTGTGGTATCCCTGTGCACAGATGATGGGCCCAGGGAAAAGGGAATGAAGGAAGTGATTCCATTTACTACTGAACTCAAAAGATAAAGTCTCTGGGAGTGACTATAGCTCAGGAGGTGGAATGTGTACAATGAAAACGACAGGACGTTGCTGAAAGAGAGGGTGACATACGAAAAGTGGAGGCTCAGCCTTTGTTCTTGGATTTGAAGAATGAACATTATAGAAATCATCATCCAACACGAACTCAAAATGTATCAAAGGCCTCGGTCCTATACCTTAAACAATAAAATGCATAGAAGAAAACTGAATGATTGTCCATAGGCAATTCATCCTTTATCTGGTTTGGGGGCATGTGAGTTTTAAATTCTCTGCAGAAATAAACCTTTTATTTATTATTTTTTTCAGGTGGCAAGAAGCCAGAGTAGCCCTCGTTGTTGAATGCAGGCCCAGTGTGAGTGGCTGAGTGGTAGGCTGGAGGGGTGACTGAGACTTGCTCCTTTCTTCCTTCAGTCTCATCTTTTTCCATGGGTTTGCTGACTGTTTCTGTAATTAAATGAGGGAGGTGTTTGTCATCTAAGGTGCCTTTCAGCCAAGCTGAATGGGACACAACTTTCTCAGGAAACTTCTGACAAAACCCCGTTTGTGGCCAGCGCCAGGATGTATACAAAGGCACCGGGCTGTGTGTGTTGGGAACTTGGGTCCACTTCAGGTCTGTGCCAGGTCACTGCCGTTGCCCAAGTCCTGGCGAAGAACTGTTCGGACACAAAGTGCTTCGGACACTGAAGCCAGTGAGACTAACGTGATGAGGAGCAGCTGCAAAGAATCCCAGAGGTTCTCCAGGGAAAACCAGTGCCCTCTGCTCCAGTGAGTGCCTGAAGTCTCTCTCCCCTGGAGCACCAGCAGGGCTGACCTGCCTGCATGAGCTCTGGGGTGTGACACTGCTTTCAGAGAGAGTCTGGGCTAGAACCACTTGGGAACAAGCATCTCTCCTTTCTGTTGCTGAGTCTGACTTTTTTTCATATTCAAATCACTTTACTGGGAGACAGGGGAGTAGTGATTCCCAGCACAGTCACAGTCCTTGCCATATGAGTACAGTGTCTGCTCTCCCGGTGAAGGGTATCTGCACACTACTATAACCCAAAACTGACATCCTCCTCCACCCCCATGTGGACACCCCCACGTCCTATCACCGGCCCCCCCATTTCTGCCTCCCTCCCTTTATAGTCCTTGGCTCTCATCAGCCACAGCTAGTCTAAGTATGGCCCTGCCCCAATTTGGAGACAGCGCAGATGTCCAATGACAGACTAGTAACCAAGGCGATGGTGTAGATACACAATGGAAAACTTACTCAGCTGTAAGAAATGATCAGATCGCAGGAAAGGGCGGTGGCGCACCCAGTTAAGCGCACATAATACTAAGGGTAAGGACCCACGCAAGTATGCGGGCTAGAGACCCCACGCCCCACCTGCAGAGGAGATGCTTCACAAGCGGTGAAGCAGAGTTGCGGTTCTCTCTCTCTCTCTCTCCTCCTTCCCTCCCTCCCCTCTCAATTTCTCCCTGTCTTGTACAATAAAATGGAAAAAGTGGCCACCAGGGGCAGTGGACTTGTAGTGCTGGCACCAAGCCCCGGAGATAACCTTGGGGGGGGGGGGGGAGAGAAAGAAAAGAAAAAAGGAGAAAGGAAATGATGAGATTTTCTCTTCTTGTACGGTCTGAATGGAGCTTGCAGGACCGAGGTAAAGTGAGCGAAGGCAGAAGGAGAGGGCGAGGGGTACCTGTCACTCAGTCAAGGTGTACCTCAGCACAGTGTCCCCTCCTACTTCCATGGCCAGATAGATGCTCATGGCAAAGGCACAATGCATGACGGGAAAGACAGTACTGTCTTTGTTTTCTTGTAGAGAAACTGGGTTTCTAGGAGGTGCAGACACACGCCCGGGATCTTGTCGTTAGCAAAAGGCAAAGCTGGCATCAGGACTCAGATGCTTTGATTCCTTGAACTTACTTACTGCCTCACGATCACAGTGGGACATGCACTGTAAGAAAAGCTTGCATTGGAACTCTCCTTGAATGGCAAAACACGGAGCAGGCACTGGCTGGTCAGTATTTTTCTGATGAGGAGAGTGATGCTCAGAGAGGTTAAGTCACCTGAAGTTCAGCCACCGCACAGCAAACAAGCACAGCAGGGAGGCAGGTGGACTCCATGAGCACTCACTCAGACCGCAGGTGGCTAGGCTAGGTGTCTTCTCTACCATTAAAGGCCCCCCCCCCCCACACACACACACACACCACCACCAACAACAACTTACTTAGGTTCACTTTGAGTTTTACAAAAATCTATGACCTAGGCAGAATAGATTTCATGGCCCTCACTTCATCAGATGAGGACACTATGAGGTTACAGGATGTGGGACCTTGCGTAAGCCGAGGTTGAGCATGGCGTGGGCCATCCAGGGGGACCCCTGGATGCCTGGGAGGTAAAGGCTTTCTGTCAAGTCTCCCCTGGCGCTTTTTGCCTCTGTGGGTTGAGCAAGAGGGAACCTGCCGAAAGGGTCCCAGCCCCCCTATGAGTCTCCTTCGTGCAGGGGTCCACATCCCCTCTGTGCTAGCTGGGGGCAGGGGGGTTCGCTTCCTCATTCTCCAAACTAGCTGGACCACTTGCCCAATGGTTACTGGGAAGACCCTCACCATTTCTCTATCCCCTTCTGTCTTGATCATATAAAGGACCCCTTAACATTCCTGACCATATAAAGCTAGGCCATAGCTATCCTGTTCTTTTCCCTACCCTAAACTATAAAAACTCTTGCTTGCCATACAATAAATGCACTATTCATAGGCAAATATTGTCCTGGGGTGGTCCTTGGCTTTGTCTCTTGCAGCAATCCGCAGGGAAAGACCCCCCAGCCTACTCACCCCTGCTGCCCTTGGTCCGGCCCCTTCAGCCCCCTCCTCTGGTGCACAACAGAGTGGGTCAGCTGACTTAGTCAGACTAAGAAGTGGGGTCCCAGTCAGGACCCCCGACGACAGGACTTGATTAAAGTCATGTGTTAGAAGGTGCGAAATTATGGTTTGGACCTAGGACGCTCATCTTTGGGGTTCTCTCCTTACTACACAAGGCTGCTTTTCTTAGAGAGGCACCTGGGAATGAGGTGAGAACACCACTGGGGACATTTGAGAAAAGGTTGAAGAAAAAAATCAGATCTGCTTTAAAAAAATCATAATGGTAACTTCATGGCAAATTATACTTCTGATAGGAGAAGATAATCCACTTTGATAATACAAAACAAAACTCATATGTATATTTGATTTTTTACTGAAGAAGAAATTCTTCACATTTTTCTTTTTAAATTTTTATTATGCAATATAGGGAAATATGTAAGTGCATGAAATATGCATGCTCCTTAAGGATTAATAACAAAACCAATATCCAACTGCCCATCATCCTGTTGAAGAAATAGATTTTATTTATTTGCAAATAGTTTATTGTAAAGTAATTTAATGTATTGCTTCTTGAGTTTTTTTTTTTTTTTTTTTTTACTTTGTGGTATTCTTTGATATTTATTTCCTCCTTCACTCTCCTTTCAGCTTTTATATCATTACTTTATATAAAGATGACTGGAAAACAAGTATCTCTTCAAATAGTCTACTTAAGAACTAAATAGAGAACCAGCCCAACCAAAGCAGAGGGGGCTGGGAGACAGCTCACCAAGTAGGACCGGCCCAGGCTCACACCCCGGCACCACATGGGAGCATCACAGCACGAGGGACTCCTGTCAGAGCACTGACTTGTGTGCCTGAGGTCCCAGAGGCTCCAGGTTCAATCCCCAGCACCACTTTATGACAGAACTGAGTGATGTGATGCTCTGGCCTCTGCCTTTCTCTTTCTTCATCCCTTTCCCATCTTCCTTCCATTCATTCTCATTCTCATTCTCATTCTCCTAATAAATAAAGAACAACATCCTTAAGACCCTTAAAAAGAATTTGGAGTTTCAGCTTGGACTGGTTGGGCCTGACTGTAGTACTCACAGCACAACTTTGGGAAGATTGCATCACTTTTTAAAAAAAAAAATTTTTTTTTAGTTATCTTTATTTATTGGATAGAGACATCCAGAAATCAAAAGGGAAGAGGGAGAGAGAGAGAGACAGAGAGATACCTGCAGACCAGCGTCACCACTCGCAAAGCTTTCCCCCTGCAGGGGGTGACAGGGACTCAAACCTCGGTCCTTGTGCATTGTAACATGTGTGCTCAACCAAGCGCACCATCACCTGGCCCCCTGAGAAAGAACTAGACATCACTCTGGTACAGATGCTGCCAGGGATTGAACTCAGGACCTCATGCTTGAGAGTCCAGCATCTTATCCCCTGCACCACCTCCCTGACCTACATCACCTTTTGATATCTGTTCCTTTATCTAAAAATTGGGTCAATACAGCTAGTGGGAGTAACATGACTTCTAGGCTTAGAAGCTATGAGTACTAGACTATATTTTCTACAGTTATTAAGTGGCATGGGATTAGAAATTCCCAAGGCCAGGTGGAGGCACACCTAGTTAAGTGCACACATTACAGTGCACAATGACCTGGATTCAAGCCCTCGGTCCCCAACTGAAAGGGGAAAGCTTCACAGGTGGTGAGGCAGGACTGTAGATGTCTCTCGTCTCATTTTCTCTATCTCCCTCTCCCCTCTCAATTTATCTGTCTTTATCCAATAGTAAATAAATCAAAGGTAAGAAGGAAAGAAAGAAAATAATAATATAGAAATTCCCTTCAAGAGTACCTTGACTCTAAGAAAGGCAGAATAGAGGGAGTCGGCGGTAGCATGGAGGGTTAAGCCCACATGGCGCTAAGCGCAAGGACCGGCATAAGGATCCTGGTTCCAGCCCCAGGCTCCCCACCTGCAGGGGGGGGGGGTTTGCTTCACGAATGGTGAAGCAGGTCTGCAGTTGTCTATCTTTCTCTCTCCCTTTCTGTCTTATCCTCCTCTCTCCATTTCTCTCTGTCCTATTCAACAATAACAACAACAATAATAAAACAAAAGCAACTAAAGGGAATAAATAAGTAAATAAATATAAAAAAAAAAAAAAAGAAAAGAAAGTTAGAGTGGAGGGACTGGCTAGAAAACCTAATGGCTGTGAAAAATGACTTTCAAGCCTGAGGCACTAAACATCCCAGGTGCACTTCTCAGCCCCACCATGATCCAGAAACGAGCAGCATTCTGATAAAGAAAAGAAAAAAAAAAAAGGCAGAGTGGAGAAAGCATTTTATAGATGAGGGGCCTGACAAACAAACAGACTTTCTAACTGTGATATGGTTGCCACCAATAGAAATAGGGTTCTAAACTGAACCTTGGACATTCTGATCTAGTGATGAAAAAATGGCCTATTGGGGCCAGGTAGTGGCACATCTGGCTGAGTGCATATATTACAATGTGCATGGACCCAGGTTTGAGCCCCCAGTCCCCACCAGCAGGGAGAAAGCTTTGTGAGTGGTGAAGCAGGGCTGCAGGTGTCTCTCTGTCTCTCTCTCTCTCTCTCTCCCTCTAGCTCCCCATCCCCTCTTGATTTCTGGCTGTCTCTATCCAAAAAATAAAGATAATTTTTTAAAGTTTTTTTAAATGGCTTGTTAACTTACGAATGAATACTGACTCGATTGCTTATTCAATTGTGTATGATTAGCATGTATGTCTTTAATTTTCTCTTAGGCTTCTGGTGAAAGGTTCTGCTTTCCTCTCACAGCTGGGCAGGTGACAAATGCAGGAAATTAACAAATGACATCAGAAGCCTCTTTGGTTTCCTCAGCTCCTTTGCACTCTGCTTTCGGCTGATATCTTTAGGGGTAAGAAGTGTTCTCCTGTGATCACAGCTGTGAAGCCAACTGCCTTTTAATTACCACACTGCAAAAATCATGTCTCCTCATGTCAATTTAGCAGTTCAAATTAGTCGATAGGCTGGAATCCACATCTATGCAAGTGGGGGGAAGGTGGGCTGGGGCCTAGCCCAATGCTTGCAGTGGAAGAAGATGCAGTGTTTGTTTCTGTTGCTAGAACCCTCCCAACTCTTTAGCATCAGCTTCTATTCATCTGTCTGAGCCTGCCCAGTCACCTCCTCCAGGGAGCCTCCGTTGCTATCCTTCACTTCTTCCAGCACTGTTTCTCCTCCTTCCTGTGGGAAAGCCAGATCTCAAGCATGCAGTGTTCTAAAAAAAAAAAAAGGATATATATATATTTGGGACAGAGGAAATTGAGAGGGAAGGGGCAACAGAGAGGAAGAGAGACAGACACTAGCAGCACTGTTTCACCACTTATGAAGCTTTCCCCCTGCAAGTGGAGGTGAGGGTTGGGGCTTGAACCCAGGTCCTTACGCACAGTAGAGTGCGCTCAGCTGGGTGTGCCACTGCCCCAGCTCTAAGAAGGAGCCATCTCGAGCCCCGTCTACCCTCCTGACCCGACACACCCCACGGCCAAGGAAGGGAGCCTAGGGGCTTTAGACTCTAGACATTTGAGCTCTGCTTTATATTCAGCCCTTGGAACGCCAAGTATGTTGAATCAAGAGACAACAAAGTGAAGCTTTCAAGGACTTGGAGCTTCCTTCAGTGGGGCTGCAGTGCTCATCTGGACTGGGGACATGTGGCTCAGAGACCCAGCGCTTCCATGGACTAGCGGGGCTCCCCCCGCCTTTGAGGAGGACCACGCTTCTCCAGCTAAGAAATGAAGCCACTAAGTAGTCTTATCTTGTCAACGTCTCAGGGCTCTGCTTTTGTTTGTGTGTTTATTAGTTTGTTTTAGATACTGGTATTATTGCATCAAGGCAAAGGACTGTGGGAAAAGAGTCAGAGAGTGGGGCACAAGGAATGCTGGGTCCTGGTGCATGATAAAATGATACACTTATCTCAATGACTGGCCTGTAAAGCATTAACCCCTCAACAAAAGATAGTGACAGGAAAAGCAGAGAAAGAGATAGATAGATAGATAGATAGGTAGATAGATAGATAGATAGATAGATAGATAGATAGATAGATAGATAGATAGATAGGGACTTTTCCCTCTCACCGGTCTATAGAGTCTCCTTGACTGTCTCCTTTGCCCCACCAAAGCAGGCCCCACCACTCGCCATAGTAATTGCATCCTTACTTCCCTCAAGAAGTCTGTCGCATGAGAAGCACTTAAGCTGTCACGTAAGAAGCACTTAAGTATTTGTTGAACAAATGAATGCAGGAATGAATGCAAAGGGAACAGACTTACTGTGGGGAAACTAGGATCAATGCAGGTCTGCTTCAGGGAAGCTAACAGGAATCAATGTGAAGGATGCATTCTTAATGAGACTCTAAAAAACTAGCCAAGGGGGCCCGGGAGGTGGTGCACCTGGTTGAGCTCATGTTACCATGCGCTAGGACCCAATATCAAGCCCCCTTACTCCCCACCTGCAGGGGAGAATAGTTTCACAAGTGGTGAAGCAGTGCTGCAGGTGTCTATCTTTCCTTCTCCCTTTCTATCTCCCCCTCCCCTCTCAGTTTCTCTTTGTCCTATCAGATAGAACAGAAAAACTAAAAAGAAAAGAAAAGAAATAAAAAAAATAAAGAGTGGTGAATTCCTTTTGTTGTCTTTTTTATTGTTGTTGTGGTTATTATTGTTGTTATTGATGTCGTTGTTGTTGGATAGGACAGAGAGAAATGGAGAGAGGAGGGGGAGACAGAAAGGGGGAGACAAAGACAGATGTTGTTTTCGCCAGGCTGGCTTCACGGGCGGGTAACAGACGACCAGGGACTCATGGTTGAGCTGTAGGCAGTATCTCTTTATTCATGCAGGATGCAGCACAATCTAAGACGAGCTAAGCTAAACTCAAAGTACAGTACCCTAAAACTCACAATGCTGTCTTTATATATACTTGCCAAGTAGGGTGGAAACAGGATGTGACATAGAGAGGGTGGAGAGAAAAGTGACTGGTGAAAATCAGAGTGTGACAAGGAGGGGGCAGAGCAGGCGAGAATCCTATCACTGAACCACCAATGCCCTGGAGGGAGGGTGGAACTTGTTAACAGTGGTTATGTAAATAGAATGAAGTGGTTATGTAAATAGAATAGTGTTAAGCAGGGGGGATTTAAACCAAATGAAACAGAAGGAGTTTCATGCATACCAATAGACAGATACCTGCAGACCTGCTTCACCGCTTGTGAAGTGACTCCCCTGCAGGTGGGGAGCCGGGGCTCGAACTGGGATCCTTACACGGTCCTTGCACTTAGTGCCATGTACACTTAACCTGCTGTGCTACCGCCCAACTCCCGAGTGGTGGATTCCTATGTTGGCACTGAGTCCTAGTACTAACCTTGGTGGCAAAAAAAAAACCAAGCATTTCAAAATCTGCACTCAGCAGATCAGTACTCAGCTCCCCATTAATGAAGGTATTCTAGAAGCTGCTCAGAGATCATCTCCCAGGGTCGTGGGGAGGGATTCCCAAACCAGAAGGGAGTCTGCATTAGTCAGCGTCAGACCCTGTGTCTACCTGAGGTGACACACCCAGATGTCTGATGTGAGTCCCAGATTAATATTTGATGTCTTAATGTTTTCTTCTTATTTTCTTTTATACTGCTTTCCTAGTGCAGGATACCAGAATTCCCATTCATGGCACTTAAATGATAGGGTGAGCCCCTTAAAAGGCAAATAACTAAATGAGTTAGTTACACAAATGGAGACTGTGATTTGCAAAGGGTGAGGTCTGGGAAGCATGCACCTGCAGGCTCATTAGGGAGCATCACAAGAGAGATGGTTCTCAGAAATAAGAATCTCTTACTCAGATCTCTACACTACTTCCCATTCAGCCAAGTCATAATGTGAATCTAAACACTACAGAATGAATTCAGCTCTTGTCAGTTGGGGCACTGGAGAATAGGCATTATCTGAAGTGCCCCACAGAGTGTGGATCTCTCAAATTGAAGGAATTAATTCTGTAGACAAAAGAGAGGGATAACAATATAAGCAGAAAAGTTCAAGGGTTGGGTGGTGGTGCACCTGGCTGAGCACACATGTTACAATGCACAAGGACCCAGGTTCAAGCCCCCCCTGCTCCCCATCTGCAGGGTGGAAAGCTTTGTGAGTGGTGAAGCAGTGTTGCAAGTGTCTCTCTGTCTCTCTCCCTCTCTTTTTTATTTTTGTATTTACTCATTTTCCTTTCTATTGCCCCTTTTTATTTTTTAAGAATTTATTTATTTATGAGGAAGATAGGAGGAGAGGAAGAACCAGACATCACTCTGGTACATGTGTTCCCAGGGATTGAACTTGGGACTTCACGCTTGAGAATCCAATGCTTTATCCACTGTGCCACCTCCTGGGCCACCCCTTTTTGTTGTTGTTGTAGTTATTGTTGTTGTTGTTATTGATGTTGTCGTTTTTTGGATAGGACGGAGAGAAATGGAGAGAGGAGGGGGAGAGAAAGACACCAGCAGACCTGCTTCACTGTCTGCAGGTGAGGAGCCGGGCCTCGAACTGGGATCCTTACACTGGTCCTTGTGCTTGGCACCATGTGCATTTAACCAACTGTGCTACCACCCAACTCTCTCTCTCTCTCTTTCCCTTCCCTCTTGATTTCTGGCTATCTCTGTCCTTAAATAAAGATAACATGAAAAGTTCTAAGTAAGAAATGTGCCCTGTTAAGCAAGACTGTTGTCACAGCTATATTAAAATTTATCCCTCCCTTTGTGAAATTCAGACTGAACCCAGCCTCCTGTATTCTTTTTGTTTTCTCATTTTGTTGCCTTTGTTGTTGTTGTTATTGTTGCCATTGCTGTTGTTGGATAGGACAGAGAGACATCCAAAAGAGGAGGAAGACAGAGAAGGGGAGAGAAAGACACCTGCAGACCTGCTTCACTGCTTGTGAAGCAATCCCCCTGCAGTTGGGGAGCCGGGGGCTTGAACCTGGATCCTTAAGCGCGTCCTTGAGCTTTGCGCCATGTGCACTTAACCTGCTGAGCTACCGCCCGGCCCCCAAGCCTCCTGTATTCTAAGGGATAGGACGAAGCAGCCATCCAAGGCAGAGATGGCAGACATGCTTGGGCCTGTGTGACATCACCAAAGGGCTGACAGTGGCTGCTGAGAGAAGTGGATTGTTGGTCAAGAGCATGCGGTGATCAATTAGTTCTGTCTCCAATTAGCACAGGAGGGGGAGTCGTGGCATCAGTGGCATTCGTTTATCTGCCACCCAGGGCTCTTGCAACTGCTCATTTTACACACTGAGGAGCAGGGGGAGACAAGGGGCTTGCTCAGGCTTGCAGCCCAACTCCACAGCTGGGCTGGGTTAAACTCATGCAGATCTGTGCCGCCCTCTCAGAAACAGCAGAATACTACCAAGGCCGCCATTAGGCCATTTCAGATTACCCTGGGCAAACACGACCACCCACATCATCCCAGAAAGCACACAGCCAGTCAGTCCCTCTGCCTGACCGGATGTATCATCACGACCACGTTTTAATATCCCAGAACACGCCAGGTAGGAAACACAATTCACGTCCACTAAAAAGAATTCTGGTGAAGGACTTCTCTGTCATTTTGACCCAAAGCCCTGGGACCTAAACCCCAGCGTTCTTTATAAAACATCCCGGGGCCTCTCAGTAGCACCCACCACTGTATATTTGATTCTTGGTGGGAGCTAAAGACAAGCATGCTTTCTTATAAAGCAGACATTTCACAGGCTTCTTCTTCTTCTTCTTCTTTTTTTTTTTTTTACAGCACTTGGATAGACTTGCACTGAATTTCAGTTTGTTTCTTTATCGGTCTAATGGTACCTTCCTCTCTGGGCCAAGTTCCTTATTGTTAAGAGGAGGAAAACTGCACTCAGGGGCTTTTTATTTCCATTCTAAAATTTCATGAGTTCATAATCCTATTTTTAATTTAGAAACCAGGGAGAAGAATCTTCTCTTTAGACGAGAAAATAAAAATTGCCAGACGAGAGACAACATCACCAGAAGAGGGTTTTTGTTTTTTTTTTTAAAGCCAGGCTCTTTCACAAAGAGAATTATTTGGTCTAATTGTTTTACATTTCCATTTAGACATTAGTCTTTTACTTTCTGCTTTTCTTAATCAAGTTCATTCATTAGTCTTCTCATTCATTCAACAGAGATGTATTTTCTAAAGAAAAGATAGCTGTATCTTCCCAATTCTAGGAATCTATCCCTAGACTGACACTGGCACAGACGTGACAAGTGGCCACGGTTATTACAACACACTGGAAACAACCCAGATTTCCATCAGCAGGGGCCGTATGTATAAACATTGGTACATTTGCACAAATGTCTTTATACAGTGATCAATAGTGAGCTCTGGGAAAATTAAATTTAAAAAGCAAGGTGCAGGGGCTTGGTGGTGGAACAGCTGGTTGAGCACACATGTTACAACACACAAGGATCCAGGTTCTAGCCCCAGTCCCCACCTGCAGGGGGAATGCTATGCACGTGGTGAAGCAGTGATGCGTTGTCTCTCTGTCTCTCTCCCTCTCTATCTCCCCCTTCTCTCTTGATTTCTGGTTGCCTCCAAACAATAAATAAAGATAAAAGGTAAAAAATATATATATTTCTTAAAAGGCAAAATGGCATCTATAGTATGTTCCTTTGCACTGTAAGAAGGGATTAAAAAATAAACACACACACTACATGTGCATATTTACAGTAAGAAACACTGAAAGGGTAAGTCAAAACTAACGGCAGGGATTGATGTGGGTTATAAGGAACAGAAAAGAGGGGTGCTGGCTTGTGTCCAAGAATTCTCTATTTATTGTACAGTTTTGACTCAAGAATCATTCAAAACCTGTATGCATTTTAAAATAAATCAATGAGGGAAAAATTCAGTCCCTAAAAATTGAAAATAAACTGAAAGAGTACATCGAGTCGGTAATGAGAGAGAGAGACAGAGAGAGAGAGAGAGAGAGAGAGAGAGATCTATAATAGGACTTCTAGATACATCTTTACTGTCCACCAAAGGAAGGGTATAGCCCCTGGCCCCACAACCCACACTGTCATGGTTAAATATTATGAGAATGTTCAGAACTACAAAAAAAGGAACAAGTACAACAAGCATCATTTATCCATCACCATTCACTATACTCTGGATACTTCCTTCTCTGTAAGTCCAGCTGTACTTACAGACGTGTATACACACACACACACACACACACACACACACACACAGACACACACACACGATTTTTTTTGTCTCTGAAGCATTTATAATTAATTTAGAGATATTTTGCCCCTGTACTCCTAAACAGTTGCAGATGCACTGCCTCCAAGCGGCATTCTCCTGGGTCATTACAGTGTCATTACTACCGTTAGGAAAACAAAGAGTAATTTAGCCTCTCTAATGTACAGCCCACATTCAGATCACTTCCATTTCCCAGCAATGCCCTTTACATTTTAAAGTGCCGAGTCCAACCACCACGCAGGCCTTGCATTTGACTGCTGCATCTTACTGGCTCTCTGTGCTGCTGTTTTTGCCTTCTACCATGATGACTTCTCTCAAGAATCCAGGGCAGGTGACTTGTAGATGGGACCTATCTATGTCTGCTTGTCTCCTTGGGGTCAGATTAAATTTCTTGACATTTTTGTTTAAAACACAAGAGTTACACCTTTATGCTCCATCCTTAGGAAAGAAAGCCGAGAAGCAGTAAATCCAAGGGGCGATGACGCTCACGTCACGCAAAGCTTTGCTTTCCCGCTCAGAAAGCACTGGGGAACCTCAGAGAGAGGGCTGATCCCAAGGCGAGGCCAGCTAAGATATTTAGCGCCCAACCTCACAGAGTGGTGAAGAAAGGAGGAGAGAGAGAAATGGGGACAGGAGGGTGGAAATAAAAGATGTTAAAAAGGGGAAATTTCTGTAGGGAAGAATGCCAGCTGACTGCCAAAGGAAGAACAGAATTAAAGAATTATCATTTTATAATCTCAGTCTAATAGCAACTCAGGCAAGGACCATCAGTGGACGGACACCAGAACATTGTTCAAGAAGAGATAAACCGCCTGCGAGGGAGGAAATAAAAGAATTTTTAAGTGTGATTTATTTTGTTTTATAAACTTTTTAATTACCTTTCTTTACTTATTGGATAGAGGCTGCCGGAAGAGGGAAGGGGGAGACAGAGAGGGAGAGAGAGACCTACAGCCATTCATGAAGCTTTCGCCCGGCAGGAGGAGACCAGGGGTTCGAACCCGGGTCCTTGCACATTGAAACGTGTGTGCTCAAACAGGTGCGCCACCACCCGGCCCCTAAAAGAACTGTCTAGATGAAAATTCTACGACAACAGGGCTGGGGAGACGACATAATAGTTATGCCAAAGATTTTCTTTTTTATAATATTTATTTGTTTATTATTGAATAGAGTCAGTCAGAGATTGAGAGGAGAGGGGGAGACAGAAAGAGAGACACACCCGCAGCACTGCTAAACATCTCACAAAGCTTGCCCCCTGCAGGTGGGGACCAGGGGCTTGACCCCAGCTCCTTGCGCATTGTAATGTGTGCGCTTAGCCGCGTGCGCCACCACTTGGAGCCTGTAAAAGATTTTCATGCCCGAGACTTTGAGGCACCAGGTTCAGTCCTCAGTACTACCACAAGCTAAAGCTGAGCCATGCTCTGGTCTCACTCTGTTTCTCTCACTCTCTCTACCTCTCTCCCTCTACCTCCCTCTCTCACTAAAATAAACGGATTTTTAAAGTAAATTACAGCAGCAAATAAATCACATGCTGCCTGGTTAGATCTTTGTTCCCCTCCACTTAGCTCCAAAAAATGAGAAAAAGGACAATTCAGGGACAATCAGAAAAATCTATATCTGGATCCTATAGTGGGTAATATTTTATCACCTTTGAGTTTTTAGATGTTGTTAATCGTGTTACAGCACTATAAGAGAATATAACTGCTCTCACGTGAGTCACACTGACATGCTCAGGAGTGAAGTGTCATTATATCTGAAAACCACTGTGGAGTGCGTTTAAAGCATTAGTCTGTGTGGTGGTGGAGTGGGCAGCTCCAGAGGACGGTGTATTTGGCTGTGCATCTGGGAGAAGGCATCATACTTCCTGTGAACTCTTTCTGCAACTTGAAATTTTTAAAAAATGGGAGAAAATCTCAAGGTAAGTTAGAAACATAAGTAGAGCAGCCAATAAACTGTCTGCATTAAAAGTGCTGTCTGTCAGGAGTCGGGCGGTATAGTGCAGCGGGTTAAGCGTACGTGGCGTGAAGCACAAGGACCAGCGTAAGGATCCTGGTTCCAGCCCCCGGATCCCCACCTGCAGGGGATTCGCTTCACAGACAGTGAAGCAGGTCAGCAGGTGTCTGTCTTTCTCTCCCTAACGACGACATCAGTAACAGCAACAATAATAACTATAACAACAATAAAAACAACAAGGGCAACAAAAGTGAAAATAAAGAAAGAAAGAAAAGAAAACCTTTTTTAAAAAGTGCTGTCTGTCAATGAGTATAGCCTAGAACGTTCCTAGCTATGACCACAGATGTGAGCTCAGACCTACAGGGATGCAGAGGCTACACAGGCTCCTGTACTAAACATCGACCCCAAATCAAGTCGAAGGAGTTTACAGTTAATGGTATTTATATACTTTTCCCAGATTTGGGAGCTACTCTCTTCCCTGATTCAGTGTTCTAGTCCTATTTCCAACCCTGAGACCATCTCCCCAGGTAATACCTTTGGCCCACCTGCATGTTAGCTGTCAGGCTCAGGCAAAAATCAATGAAGTCATAGGCCCCTTGGAATAGACCTAAATAGACCTACTAGCGTTTTTCCAGAATGGAAACCTCAAAATCTCATCTGCTATATTCTAGCCTCTAGGTTCCAGATTATTAAACAATTTGTTCTTCTTTATATCTTATTGCTTTTTCAGACACCAAGTTGCAAATGCTACCATGACACCAGCCTGACTGGCTCGGGCAGATGTCCTTACCAATGTACCCTGGAACCTCATCTCTCCAGAGTCCTGCCCCCACTAAGGAAACATAGAAACAGGCTGGGAGTATGGATTGGCCTGCCAACACCCATGTTCACTGGAGAAGCAATTACAGAAGCCAGACCTTCCATCTTCTGCACCCCATAATGATCCTGGGTCCATACTCACAGAGATATAAAGAATAGGAAAGCTTCCAGTGGAGGGGGTGGGATATGGAGCTCCAGTGGTGGGAAATGTGTGGAATTTTACACCTCTCTTATCCTATGGTTTTGTTGATATTTTCTATTTTCATTTTATAGATAAATAAATCAGTAATCCCTGTAATGGATTAAAATATGATCCTTTCAGTATATGTTTAAAGACCTATGGGGGTTGGGTGGTGGCATACCATGTGCAAGGACCTGGGTTCAAGCCCCTGGTCCTCATCTGCAGGGAGGCAGCTTCACTAGTGGTGAAGCAAGGCTGCAGGTGTCTCTCTGTCTCTCTCCCTCTCTATCTCACCCTCTCCTATCAATTTCTCTCTGCCCTATCAAGTAAAAGGAAAACAAGAAATGGTCACTAGGAGTAGTGGATTACTCATGTAGGCACCAGCAATAACTCTGGGGGCAAGAAAAAAAAATCAACAAAGATCCATGAATTCAAAATGCTGTTTAGATCAATACAAGTGATTGGGAGGGGATCCCCAAGCAAAAGAAAATCAAAGATTCCTGGAAATTCTCCTGGATGCAAGGTCACATGCCGGACTCTGGAGGTCTTAGCTGACGCTGTCCCAATAGCTAACAGTCGTCAGGCAGGCTTGAAATTGAGTCTGGACGTGAGTGTGCAGTGAAGCTGCTAGACAGAGAGACAGGTGACGTAGACGTGTCTGTTGGAGGCAGTGAGCCTACTGGCAAGGCTTCCCAGAGCAGTGCTATTTAAACTGTGAGTTGAGTAAAGATCCCTTTTGCTGGTGTGGACGGGTAGATTGGATCAGAGCTGCTTTTCCATGACGAGGGCTTACGGACCTATTACTCAGGTGATGGACCCCGAGTTTCAGAAGACAGCCAGGATGAGGGGAAGTCATCTCAAGGCTGAGAGGTGGAGCACCCGATTAAGCACACACGCTACAGACATGTGGACGTGGGTTCCAGCCCAGAGTCCCCACCTGCAGGAGGGTGTGGGGAGGAAGCTTCACAGGTGGTGAAGCAGGACTGCAGGTGTCTCTCTCTTTCTCTCTCCCTCCCTATCTACCCTTTTCCTCATAATTTCTCTGTCTCTGTCCAAAGTAAGTAAACAATATATTTCTAATAGCTTAAAAGAGAGAGGGGGGAAACTCATCCCCCAGGACATGCAAAGCCAACATGCCACCTGCAAGGTGACCAGGACAGAGTGATGTCACAGCTTGCATGGGGATTGGGGAAGGCTGAGAAAGATCATACTTAGACTGGCATTTGGACATAAATAGTCACCTAACCGAGGATTGTTTTTCTCAAGTTGAGCACTGCCCTACATCAGGGAAATAATAAATTATTTAATCTTCTTAGTAAACAGATTCAGAGCATAAGCCTTCTGTATAATTCAAAACTAAAATAGGCTATGGTCTACTAAAAAAAAATTACTCATTCATTATATAAAAAAATATCATCCAGAGTAGGACTATAAGTACTAAAGGCTTGAAATATTCAGCATAGCTATTGATTCTCACCAACAATCAGTCCACCTACTTTTTTCTGAGTTCTAAGGGACCATGTATTTCTTATACATGACAGCTTTCCAGGGGTGCTTGTGGCTCACTGTGCTGACTGCTGGGGTGCCATGCCTGCCACACCTGTCTATTCACCCTGATACTGAAGCTGAACCAGTAAGTGGCTCTTCTGCATGTTTCAACCCAGTTTTCCCAGCACCACTTACTGAAGAGAGCGTCCTTTCTCCATTTACTACTTTGGGCTTCCTTATCAAAGATTAGTTGTCCATAGGTATGGGGGTTTAGTTCTTCCTAGCCCTTTTTCTAGCCATGCCATCATCTCCCCAGACAATAACCTGGGTCCATTTGCATATCAGATGTCAGGCTCAGGGAAAAACTAATAAAGCCATGAGCCCTTTGGAATATACCTAAAATAGACCTACTAGCTATTTCCAAAATGGACACCACAAATCTTCATCTGCAATATTCCAGCCTTTAGGTTCATGATTAATCAATCATTTTTATGGTTTTATATGTTAACTCTTTTTCAGCCACCAGGTTCCAGGTGCTATCATGATGCCAACCGGACTTCTCTGTGCAGATGACCCCACCAATGTGTCCTGGAGCCCCGCTTCCCCAGAGCCCCACACCACTAGGGAAAGAGAGAGACAGGCTGGGAGTATGGATCGACCTGCCAACGCCCATGTTCAGCAGGGAAGCAATTACGGAAGCCAGACCTTCCACCTTCTGCATCCCACAATGACCCTGGGTCCATACTCCCAGAGGGATAAAGAACAGGAAAGCTATCAGGGGAGGGGATGGGATACGGAGTTCTGGTGGTGGAAACTGTGCTCCTCTTATACTATGGTTTTGTCAGTGTTTCCATTTTATAAATAAATTCAAAATAAAAAGTTCATATTCAGATTCTTTTCCCATTATTTGGGAGCTCTCACTCTCTCCCCTGATTCAGATTTCTAGTCCTTTTTTCCAACTATGACACCATCTCTCCAGACAATAATTTAGGTCACCTGCATATTAGATGTCAGGCTCAGGCAAAAACTAGTAAAGTCATGGGGCTCCTGGAATATACCTAAAATAGACCTACTAGCTTTTTCCAAAACGAATACCCCAAATCTTCATCTGCAATATTCCAACCTTGAGGTTCATGATTAGTAAACAATTTTCTCTGCTTTATATCTTAACTCTTTTTCAGCCAGGTTCCAGATGCTACCATGATGCCAACCTCACTTCCTTGGGCAGATGACCCCACTAACGTGTCCTGGAGCCCCACCTCTCCAGACCCCTGCCCACTAGGGAAAGAGAGAGGCAGGCTGGGAGTATGGATCGACCTGCCAACACCCATGTTCAGCGGGGAAACAGTTACAGAAGCCAGACCTTCCACCTTCTGCAACCCGTAACGACCCTGGGTCCATACTCCCAGAGGGATAAAGAACAGGAAAGCTATCAGGGGAGGGGATGGGTTACAGAGTTCTGGTGGTGGGAACTGTGTGGAATTGTACCCCTCTTATCCTATGATCTTGTCAATATTTCCATTCTATATATAAAAATTTAATGAAAAATTACATTCAGATGACTATGGGGTGATCTCACTCATGGACAGAAGTGGAGAAATAAGAACAGAAAAGGAGAATACAAAGTAGAACTTGGATTGGGTTTGGTGATTGCACCAAAGGACTCTGGGAAAGGGCAGGCGGAGGTCTTTCAGGTCCTGGTCCACAATGGCAGAGGAGAACCTAGCCTGCTAGGGATGAGAGTGTTCTGTAGAAAACTGAGGAATTTTACACATGTATCAACAATTGTACTTACTGTAAACCATTAACCCCCCCATTAAAATGCAAAATAAAAGTCACATTCAGGGGGCCAGGGGCAGTGCACCAGGCAAAGCATACACATTACCATGGTGAGGAAAGGGGTTCAAGCCCCAGGTACCCCCTAACAGCAGGGGAAGCTTCATGAGTGATGGAGCAGTTATCTAGTTCATTCTCTCTCTCCCTCTCCCTCCCTCCCTCCTTCCCTCTCTCTCCGTCTCCCTCTATCAAATAAAATGGTCACCAGGAATAGCAGAACTATGCAGGAATCAAGCCACAGCAAATCCCAGGTGACAAAAAAAAAAAGTTAATTCAGAGTCAGTAGGTCTGAGGCAGGGTAGGAGTTTGCTTTGTTGTTGTTGAAATTTTTAAGAGTAGTTTGCAAAACTCTAAGATTTATGGGGTACAGTTTCACACCTATACATGGTACGTGTAAGTCGCCATCTTTTCACCACTGGACTAGGCCCCCACCCTTTATAAAGCCTAAGACACAACAACTTGGTTTCTATTTTGCTTTTTTTTTTTTTTATTGCAAATTGCTTTGTTTTTGCTCTCTCATCCCACAGATGAGTGCAGCTGTCTGGTCCCTGTCTTTCACTTCTTACTTCACTAAACATAACCCACACCATCCTATCCATTGGTTCCCCAAGGACAGGACAGGTACCATCTATTTAATTCCAGTACAGTACGCGCCACTGAATACGTGGGAGTCCGTAAGGCTAACTTGCCCTCTGTGCTGTTGCTGCTCCAGGGACCACACCAGCATCTCTACAAAATCTCGAGATCCCTGTCCCTCATCCTGGGAGCCCTACCTGTCCCTGCCCTACAGGTCTGTTCTCGGTGGTCAGCATGTCCCCGCTCGACCACCTCCCACCCCAATTCACTATTCCTACCCCTCCCAGCAACCCCGTGTGTCTCACCTTACACCCATGCTTCCAGCAACCCCGTGTGTCTCACCTTACACCCATGCTTCCAGAGGGACCTGCACCTCCTCCCATCCCCTTTCCAGTTCTTTCCAGACTTTTATTCCAGACTCAACTGGGTGTGTAACCCATGGTTGTGCACCTGGCTCCCTAGCGGTATCAGTGATTTATTTATTCAGGATAAATGCTTCACACCCCATATAATTGCAGAAAGGGGCTGAAGTGGCTGGTGGAGAAAGACGCCTCGATAGTAAGGCCATGGCAGTTCCGCGCTGGAAACCGGTGCCGCTTCAGATGCTGTGGTTCTGAACGAAAGGGGAGGGTAGGAGCCCTGCATTGAATCTGCTGCCAGACAGACAGGGCAGGTATGAGCTGGGTGCTTGGCAGGAAGAGACTGGGCCCTGCCATGAATTCCATGGCCTCAGTCTCCTTCTCTGCTTCCGCTCCAGCAAAACTGAATGGGGGGGGAGGGTGTGGTAGTGGGGGGAACTGTGTGTATCTCTGGCAGCTGCTTTGGGCTTCCATCTCCGCTGCAAATTCCTTGTTTCCATTTGACTCCTCAGAATCACCTCCCTGGCTTGTGGCAGTTCATTTCACTCGCACAGTCCTGAGCACACAAATCTTCAACAAGTTCCTTGCCCGGCACGTGGCTGCGTGTCAGATGGTAGCGACACCATCAATGGTGATGTGAACGTCAGTGTGTGAGGCTCATGGTCTGAAAAGTACTCCTCACCTGTCCCATCTTCCCATCTTGCGGAGGAATCCAGGGAGACGCCCCAAGGCTGCCTGCTGGCCTAAGTACAGACTGCCAGTGAAAAACACAGTAGGGACAATCACCAGGCCTCTGATCTGACCACTGCACCGCATAGCCTGACTGTCAGTCCATTTTTACTGGGGTGGCAGCAATGGGCAATGGGGTCTGCATTGATCTGGGATATGATATTTGTGGAGTGACTACATAAGCACGAATCCAGAGTGAGTGAGGGAGGGAGGGAGGGAGGGAAGATAGAGCACCCCCCTTCCCACTTAATAACTGTGGGTACTTCCAGGACATTCACAATCTCCTGAGCTTGACATATATCCCAGCCCCTCCATAATGCAGGCTCTTAGTAGCATTTCTCCTCCTCCCCCTACCTACTCTCTCTCTCTCTCAATCTCTATTTTTAAATGAACCCAGAAAGTGGAAGCATCTCATAGATTATTCATGTGCTAAAAGGTCCCTCCAGAGACCGGCACCAAGACAGGGCTCCAGCCCGCCCTGGATTACTGGCCTCCCTCCTCTTTCTTAGAGAGCAGTGGCCCGGCAAGTTCCAACTGCGCCCCATCCTCATCATGGCGCCTCTCCAGAACGGTTTGCAATCGAGTCCGCACTCAGCACCCGCTCCTGCTCCTGGGGCAAGGGCGTGGCAGCCACAGCAGCGGAGGTGGTGGCAGAATTCCAGTCTCAGTGGAAGGACAGATGCTGGGTGTTCACCCCGCTCGAGGCCTTAGCCTCAGGGTCTGCAGAGGCAGCAGTAGAAGCTCAGTTGTCCATGCATCTCAAGGAGCAATTTTGTTTTTTAAATCACAACTATAATCAGAGGTCTAGGCGCAGGAGCAGATAGCATAGTGGTTATGCAAAGAGACTGTCATGACTGAGGCTCCAAAGTCCCAGGTTCAATCCCCCACACCACCATAAGCCAGAGCTGAGCGGTGCTTTGGTGTTTCTCTGTGTCTTTCTCTCTGGGCATCTCTCTCAAAAATAAATAAAATACTAAAAAAAGGGGGGAGCAGGGGTAGATAGCAGAATCGTTATGCAAACAGACTCTCATGTCTGAGGCTCCAAAGTCCCAGGTTCAATCCCCCGCACCACCATAAGCCAGAGCTGAGCAGTGCTCTGGTTAAAAAAAAAAAAAGAGTGTATTTTTGTGGTCCGGAAGGTGGCGCAGTGGATAAAGCGCTTGACTCTCAAGCGTGAGGTCCTGAGTTCAAGCCCCGGCAGCACATGTACCACAGTGATATCTGGTTCTTTCTCTCTCTCCTCCTATCTTTCTCATCAATCAATAAATAAAATCTAAAAAAAAAAAAGAACATGAAAATAAAAAAAAAAAATACAATCAGAGGTCTGCTCTCCACAGAGGGGTCCTCACCACTGAAACAGCAGCTGTGGTTGCACGGCCTGTAAAAGGACTTTCACTTCACAGGCCAGGCAGTGGTGCACGCAGCTGAGTGTACACATTCCAGTATGAAAGGACCTAGGTTCAAGCTCCAGGTCCCCACCCACTGGTGGATGGATATCTCTCCCCCACACACACATATATCTTCCCTTCCATCTCAATTTCTTTCTGTTCTATCGAATAAAAGCGGGGGTGTGTGTGTGGCTGTTAGGAGTGATGGATTCTTGGTGCAGGCACTAAGCCCCAACAATAACCCCAGCAATCAATCAATCAATCATTTTTTTTCAAAAAGTGATTTCACAGGCTGGGGATATGGGTTGACCTGCCAATATCCAAGTCCAATTACAGAAGCCAGAACTCCCATCTTCTGCACCCTAAAAACTATCTAGATCCACACTCCCAGAGTGGGGGAAGTGGTAGGAGGAAGAGGATAAGAGGGCACTGAACTCCGGCTTCATCAGGACCTGGAGAGCAAGGAGGAAAAAGAGAGGGACATGCGGATGTGGTCATAGGATCAGGAGTGGCTTAGAGGGGGAGAGAGGACGGGACCTGGAAGGAAAAGGGGGCAACTGTGTATGAACATAGATGGGTAGTTGTAGAGATGGTAGCTCACCCATGTCTGCAGCCTTGGAGAACCAAGGAGGTTTGCAATGGAGGGATGGGGATTCAGAAGTCTGGTGGTGGGAACAGTGTGGAATTATACTCCTATTGACAGGTAATTTATGAAATCACTAATAAAATGAATTTAAAAAGTAAGTGCTCTCACTTCAAAATGGGAACACCCCCTTGTTGAGTCTCAAACTTGCCATGAGCTAGCAAAGGCTGGTTCGCTAACCCCATCTCACATGAGAGGCTAGGAGAGGTCAGGTAAACCTACATTACAGAACACAAGGGACGGGCCGAAGAAACAAGTCAGAGGAGCCTGGGGAAGGCCACATCCACTTTGGGCCTTGGCTTCCCCATCTGTGTACTGGGAAGGCTGGAGCCATGACAGCAAAGGGCCACCACCACCCCCCCAAGCTGCCCTTTCTTGACCCCTGCCTCCAATTCCACAGCCCTCGGCCAAGTGAAAGGCAACCTGCTGATCCCAGAGGCAGCCTACAGTTTTAATAAAACAATAAAATCCTTCGGGGGTGGGGGGGTGGCGGGCAGTGACACACTCAATCAAGTACGCATGTAACCAAGCACGAGGGCCAGTAATCAAGTCCCCAGCCCCCACTTGCAGGGGGAAGCTTTACAGGTGGTGAGGAAGTACTACAGGTCCCTCTCTCCTCTCGATTTTTCTGTCCTATGAAGTAAAGGAAAACAAAAGAAGAAAAATGTTTTTTCTTGTTTGTTTGTTTTTAATATTTATTTATTTATTCCCTTTTGTTGTCCTTGTTTTTTTCCCCTTGTTTTATTGTTGTAGTTATTATTGTTGTTGTTGTACAGGACAGAGAGAAATGGAGAGAGGAGGGGAAGACAGAGAGGGGGGAGAGAAAGACAGACACCTGCAGACCTTCTTCACCGCCTGTGAAGCGACTCCCCTGCAGGTGGGTAGCTGGGTGCTCAAACTGGGATCCTTATGCCAGTCCTTGAGCTTTGTGCCACCTGCGCTACCGCCCAACTCCCTTGTCTTTTTTTTTTTTTTAAGAGAAAGATAACAATCAAGCCAGTAGGAGACAACAGTCTTGGCTCCTAGGAAACACACAGCACCAACAACTCTTCCCCTAACTATGCAGGAGGGTTTCACTGATTATTTTGTCTGTTGGTTGGTTTTCATTTTGCCTCCAGGATTATCGCTGGGGCTACAAGCCCACTGCTCCTAGTGGCTATTTTATCCATTTTACTGGATAAGACAGAGAGAAATTGAGAAAGGAGGGAGAGGTAGAGAGGGAAAGAAAGACACCTGCAGACTTGCTTGTGAGGTGTCCCCTCTGCAGGTAGGGAGCTGGGGGGGGGGCAGGCTCAAACTGGGATCCTTGCACGGGTCCCTTGGTACTATGTGAGCTTAACCAAGTGCACCACCATCCAGGTCCTTGTTATTTTTTAATGTCAGAAACAAGCAGGACTTAGATTTCTTTCCAGAGATCAAGTCCTAGACGTGCTGAGAGGTGGTCGTCGATATTCTGCACATGCAGAGTCACCCTCTCCTGGCTACAGGGCCTCCTGGCCTCCACAGTCCGGCAGCTGCTTCTGCAGGAAGCCAGCATCTCCACACAACCTTCAATGGGCCTTCCTCCAGAAGGTCCTCAAGGAGGCACTCAGGCAGGCCAGGACGGGAGGCAGGGCAGCCACCTAGGGGAGACTGGGATGGTGCCAGGGAAAGGCATCTGCAATTTAAGAGTCTGCTGCAGCTGCCTTTTAAAGGACAGGCTCAGTGGGATCCAGATCTTGACAAAATAGTGTTTGCGTTTTCTGGCGAGCGGGCCCTTTATCCCTTCAGGAATCTGACTTTATTTTCATCAGCTGGACTATTTCTGTCTGCAAGCTGAGGCAGCTCTCATCTCACACCCAGGAAGGAATGTGTTTGGTCCTGGCCCCTGAGGACCCATCTTCCTCTCCAAGGTCTCCGCCACCTCCCTAGGCTCGGTTTCCCTTTGCTCCATGCTACCCGCCATCATGGCTCTGTCCCCACGAGATGTCAATGCCCCTGCTTCTTTCTCAGGGGATGTGGGTGCTCAAAAGGACAGATGAGGCAGGGAGGAGGTGTGGCAGAAATAAAGAAGAAAGAAAAGAAGAAAGAAAGAAAGGTGACACAGAATCTAGTGGGGGTTGCACTGTTATATGGAAAACTGGGAAATGGTATGCAGGTACAAGCTATTCTATTTACTGTTGAATGTAAAACATTAATTCCCCAATAAAGAAGTTTAAAAAAGAGAGAAGACAATACAAAGTTAAAGAAAGGAGAAAGAAAGAAAGGAAGAGAGAGAGACAGAGAGAGAGAGAGAGAGACAAAGAAAAAGGAGGAAAGGAAGGAAGGAAGGAAGGGAGGAAAGGAGGGAGGGAGGGAGGGAGGGAGGGAGGGAGGGAGGGAGGGAGGGAAGTGCTAGGTAGGGTCAGAAGTAAGCTACCTTCACCTCTCTGAAGAAAGAATTCTGAGGGAGTCCAAAAGGGCACTGGGTCTAGCTACAAGGGCACTGGGCCCATCGATGGAGGATGTGGATTCAGCCTGGGGCCAGGAGGCAGTGCACCCAGTGAAGTGCACCTGCTATGAAGCGCAAGGCCAGTGTAAGAATCCTGGTCCCCCATTCTGTGACAGGTGTCTTGGTTTGGGTAGTGGATTCTTTTGCTGTGCAGAAGCTTTTTAACATGCCATACTGTTGTATGCTTTACATTGGGTTGTTCTAGTTCTCCCCCACCAAGAAAATTGGATCAGTCCTGCTAGTTTCACGGGCCTGCTTGGCCCCGCCCCTAGGAACCCCGAGAGAGTTCCAGAGTTCCAGAGTTGGAGAGTTGCAGAGTTCGAGAGTGCTTGGCGCTGCCACGGGGAAAGAGGCAGCAGAGTTCTGTTTGGTGATTAGTTTGTCTTAGTTTATAAATTGTTGTTCCTGAATAAAGAAATACAGCTTCCCTGCCCAGCCGTACGTCTCTGGTCGTCTCTGTTACCCGCCCGTGAAGCTAGCCCGGCCAGCTGGAGCCTCCGAATTTTAACAACACCATACATCAGACAAGAGGTTAATAACCAGCATATATAGCTTGCCAAACTTAACAACAAGAAAATAAATAACCCCATCCAAAAATGGGGGGAGAACATGGACAGAATATTCACCACAGAAGAGATACCAAAAGTCAATAAACACATGAAAAAATGCTTCAAGTCTTTGACTGTCAGAGAAATTCAAATAAAGACAACAATGAGATACTACTTCACTCCTGTGAGAATGTCACACATCAGAAAAGGTAACAGCAGCAAATGATGGAGAGGTTGTGGGGTCAGAGGAACCCTCCTGCACCGCTGGTGGGAATGTCAATTGGTCCAACCTCTGTGGAGAACAGTCTGGAGAACTCTCAGAAGGCTAGAAATGGACCTACCCTATGATCCTGCAATTCCTCTCCTGGGGATATATCCTAAGGAACCCAACACACGCATCCAAAAAGATCTGTGTACACATATGTTCTTAGCAGCACAATTTGTAATAGCCAAAACCTGGAAGCAACCCAGGTGTCCAACAACAAATGAGTGGTTGAGAAAGTTGTGGTCTATATACACAATGGAATACTACTCAGCTATAAAAAATGGTGACTTCACCATTTTCAGTCAATCTTGGATGGACCTTGAAAAATTCACGTTAAGTGAAATAAGTTAGAAACAGAAGGATGAATATGGGATTATGTCACTCTCTGGTAGAAGCTGAAAAACAAGATCTGAAGAGAAAACACAAGTAGAACCTGGACTGGAATTGGCGTATTGCACCAAAGTAAAAGACTCTGGGGTGAGTTGGGCGGGTGGGAGAATACAGGTCCAAGAAGGATGACAGAGGACCTGGTGGGGGTTGTATTGTTATATGGGAAACTGGGAAATGTTATGCATGTACAAACTATTGTATTTACTGTTGAATGTAAAACATTAATTCCCCAATAAAGAAATTAAAAAAAAAATCCTGGTCTAAGCCGCCGGTCCCCACTTGCAGGGGTATGCTTCATGAGTGGTGAAGTAGGACTGCAGGTCTCTCTCTCTCTCTCTCTCTCTACCTCCCTCCCTCCCTCTCCCTTCCTCCTGCTCTCCCCTCTTGATTTCTGTCTTATCAAAAAACATGGCCACCAGGAGCAGTGGACTTGTATGATTCGAGGTGCCAGCACCAAGCCCCAGCGATAACCCTGGAGGCAAAAGAAAGAAAGAAAGAAAGAAAGAGAGAGAGAGAGAGAGAGAAAGGAAGGAAGGAAGAAAGAAAGAAAGAAAGAAAGAAAGAGAGAAAGAAAGAAAGAAAGAAAGAAAGGAAAAGAAAGAAGAGAAAAGAAAAGAAAAGAAAAGAAAGGGAAAAACCCACATGTATGTTGAGGCCAAGGCAGAGGCTATTCGAGTCTCCCTTTGCTACCCTTGACCAGGGGGCTGCAGCTGGAGAGCCTTGTGGTCCTTCCAGGGTTGGCAGGCACTGAGGGTCTGTTCTCAGCATTCAGGACCAGCCTGAGGCTGGGAGACAGCATCCAGCTTTAGGTTGGCAAACACCCCAAGTGCTGTCCAGCTTCTCAGCCAGGCCTACACCAGTGCCCGGCCACAGGCGGCATCAGGTCTGGGTGGGAACTGGCTCTGGGGTAGCAAACCCCAAGGGAGGGAGGGACGGAGCATCAGTCTGCACCCAGCAGGGCAAGCACTGCTCTGGCTCTGGCTCTGTGGGGTGGAGAGACCAGGGCTGGCAGGACAGAGGCGGGAGGCATGCAGGGGCGGGTGGCGAGTGGGAGAAGGGTGAGGCATGGGACTCCTGCTGCAATATGCAAACTGTGGGCCTGGGCCTGGCAGATGGGGAGGCTGGCCCTGGTGGTCTGCACGCTATCTCCTCCGTGTCTTCTGAGTCCACCAGGGCTGTTTTCACTGAGGCTCTGTGAGCCACTATTACTTGTGAGACTCCTAGCCTTTGGGAGGACAAAGAACTTTTTTTTTTAAATTTTTGTTTATAAAAAGGAAACACTGACAAAAACCATAGGAAAAGAGGGCTACAATTCCACATAATTCCCACCACCAGAACTCCTTATCCCATCCCCTCCCCTGATGGCTTTCCTATTCTTTATCCCTCTGGGAGCATGGACCCAGGATCATTGTGGGATGCAGAAGGTGGAAGGTCTGGCTTCTGTAATTGCTTCCCTGCTGAACATGGGCGTTGGCAGGTGGATCCATCCTCCCAGCCTGCCTCTCTCTCTCTCCCTAGTGGGGGCTGGATAGTACAGACAAAGAGCTTTTGATCTCCTGTCCCGTCAAGTTTCCAGGAACTTGACCAACTTTCCAGCTGCAAAAAGTCTCCTGAGGTGCTGGCAAAACTCACTCAGCTGGAGGGTTGCAGCTTTACTATATGCATGTCCACGGCCAAGCCCGGCCTCACTGCACTGGGGGAGCTCTGGTGCTGTGATGGGTTCCCCCCCCACTCCTCTCTCTCTCTCTCTCTCTCTCTCTATTTGTATTGGGAAAAAGTCTGCCCAGAGGGAAATTGAGAGAGTGGTGCACCGCGCACCCAGTTAAGTACACATAGTACTAAGCATAAGGACCTGTGCGTTCAAGCCCCCACTCTCCACTTGCACTTCACGAGTGGTGAAGCAGGTGTCTCTTTCTCACTCTCGATCTCTCTATCTCCCCTTCCTCTCTCAATTTCTCTCTGTCTGATCCAATAAAAAATAGAAGAAATGGCCTCCAGGAGCAGTAGATTTATAGTGCTAGCACCAAGCCCCAGAGATAACTCTAGAGGCAAACAAACAAACTTGTAAAAAAAAAAAACAGAGATAAATTGGGAAAAAACATATAAATCAATTTTTTAAAAGTCTGCCCAGAGTGGTGAGAAGAAAAGAAAAACTGGCAGCAGTGAGGGGCACATGAGAATGTGGAGAGTGGACTCTGAGCGATGACCTGCTCAGGGTGCAACCTGGGAGCTTGCATTATTAACACACGCACCTTCCCAGCTCCCCATATGTGGCTCTTATAATAAAGCCTGAGAGCCAGCACCCTCTTCTATGCCCACTCCGTGTGGGCTCTCCCCCACGGCACACGAGGATAGGGCTGTACCACTTGGGGAGCTTCGGGCAGCAGCTGGGTGTTCCCGCAGGACGTCAGGCAGCCCTCAGCACCTACTGCAGGCATCACGGAGAACCAGCCAGGTCTCTCCAGGGACCCTGCAACTGCAAGCCAAGACTCCTCCACCCTCCTCACTGGACTGCATGCTCTACGGTCTGGCTGCGCTCAGTCCCTAACCTTTCCCAGACCTGCTCCCCACCCTGGACACCCTGGACACCGCAGAGGGTCAGAGTCTGCACCTGGAAGCCCGGGCTCCCACAGAAAGTTGGAGGAGCCCCAGTGGCCGAGTGACTCACATCACGACTTATATAATATTAGCCTTTCTGCATAGCAACCATGGATCAAGAAGCCCAGCAAAAGGCAAAAGTTAAAATTAACTGATTTCAGCACCAGGGTAAATTTTCACCCCTCTGTTGCATGAATCTCTATTTTTGTAGCAGGAGGAAACAGAAACAATGATTGCACATTCTGGGCCATCTCTGTCCAGCAAGCATTGTCCCCCCAAAGGGCAGTCGGAGCTGCTTTTCCAATTACACAAATTACATGCATTCTCCTATTGGTGCTATTGTTTCTCAGATTCAGTCTTGAATAAGTTAAGGCGTTCGTCAAATTCCCCGGGTGACTACAGACCCACTCATCCTCTCAGTTTCTGCAACTGGGGTGTGGCCCCAAACAAGCAGGGCTGTGTCCCCCAGGGGTGGGGCAGGGCAGCAACCAGATTTTAGGGCTATTATTATTATTATTATTATTATTATTTAAACCAGAGTATAGGTCAGCTCTGGCTTATGGTGGTGCAGGGAGTTGAACCTGGGACATTGAATCCTTAGGCATGAGTCTCTTTCGCATAACCATTTTGCTATCTGTCCCAGGGAAGATCTTTCTTCTACCTCACTGCCCCCGCCCCCCGGCAGGCCCTACTCCTCTGGTTTCCTGATGCGTGGGGTCTCGCATAAGCTGAGGTCCAGCATGGCGCTGGCCATCCAGGGGAGACCCCTGGATGCCTGGATGCCTGGTAGGTAAAAACTTTCTGTCAGTCTCCCCAGGGGCTTTTCGCCTTTGTGGGTTGAGCAAAAGGAAACCTGCCGAAAGGGTCGCAGCCCCCCTATGAGTCTCCTTCTCATGCAGGGGCCCACAGCCCCTTGGTCCTAGCTGGGGTTTTTCGCTTCCTCATTCTCCAAACTAGCTGGACCACTCACCCAACAGTCACTGACCCCCATCATCTCTCTATCATGACCTTAACATTCCTGACTATATACGGCTAGGTCTTCCCCTACCCCAACCTATAAAAACTCTTGCCTGCCATGCAATAAATGCGCTATTCATAGGCAACTAGCGTCCTGGGGTGAGCCCTGGCTTCCTCTCTTGCCGCATCTGCAGGGAAAGAATCCCAGCTCTACTCATCCCTGCTGACCTGGATGTGACTTTTTCAGCCCCCTCCTCTGGTGTGCAACAGAGTGGTTTAGCTGACTCAGTTGGGTAGAGAAGCAAAGTCAGGACCCCGAAGAAACTGATATTCTGCTCTCCCAACTGCAGGCCCTCTTCACACCCCAGCCCCTCAGTCCATGTTCCCCATCTGTGCGCAGCGAGAGCCCTGGATCTATTCCTGCGGCTGGCAGGAGACAGAGATGGGGTGTGTGTGCTCAGAACCAGCGCCGCAGACTGGCCAAATGCTGGTGGTCTTGAAAACTGGGCTCAAGAGGTCTGAGCACAGGTAGTCACTACATGATTTCTAACACATGAGGCCCCTACTACACTGAAGGAAGCTTGGTGTTGTGGCCTCTTTCATGTTCTCTCTCTACCTCTCTGTCTGTATTTAAACAAACAAAGCCAAGTTGGTGGTGTGAGGGCTTCCCTTCAGAGCGCTAATATGGAGGCTGAACCAGGAGAGATGAGAGGGACAGACAGGAAGTGAGGGCAGCAACTACACAGCCATCCAGAGAAGTCTGGAGAGGCCCTGATCCAGGCAACTGAGAAACCATTTTAGACAAGGAATCATTCCTATATAGGACCGGTGGTCAGTTAAAGATGGTCTCCCCAGCGGTGGCCCAGACCTTACCTGCACCAGATTCCAGCCTTGGAGAGACTCTGCAATGATGGATGTAACCGATGGACAGACACCTCCAAACACCATCAGGTGGTTGGGTCCATATTTTATTGCATCGTAGAAGGCTTTCAGTCCTTTTGCGTTATCACACTGGGGAGCAACACACAGAAAGAAAAATCCAAATTAGAAACAGCTTTTCCCAGGGATTAGAGCCCAATGGTGGATTCACACAAACAAATCTTCCTCATGGGAAACCCTCTGAGTTTCAGCTACCCTGTGGGAAACGAGGCCTCTCTAAACCACTCCTGAGCCCAGCAAGTGAGCTGGATCACGTGTGGTCCTGGCAGTGCCATCCATCTTGGTTCTCTGCCCACTAAGGACTCCCCCAAATATAGGGTCTCTGGTTCCTCAGCTATTTTTCTTCAGAGCACAATGGGGAAAGGGCTCCCAAAATACTTCACTCCAGAGACACTCCCACTCCTTTAGAAAAATGGTCATTTTTACACGTTTAAAGATTTATTAACGACAGAGAGAGAGAAAGGAAGAGGGAGAGGGGGAGGGAGGGGAGGGGGGAGGGGGAGGGGAGGGGGAAAGGAGGGGGAGGGGAGAGGGAGGGGAGGGGGAGGGGAGGGAGAGGAAGGGGAGGGGAGGGGGAGGGGAGGGGTGGGGAGGGGGAGGGGAGGAGTAGGGGAGGGGAGGGGTAAGGGAGGGGAGGGGAGGGGAGGGGGAGGGGGAGAGGGAGAGGCCATCAGAATATCTGGCGTATGTAAAGCCAGGGACTGAACTCAGGGACTGAACCACATGCTTACAGGGCTGGCACTCTGTCCACTATGCTATCTTCCAGGCTACAGTCTTTTCTATTTTAAAAGAAGATGAATCTACACCCAGTGGGGATGGGTATTATTAAAATCTAATAATAAAAAAAGAAGTGTTGGAGCAATTGAAGCCATTGTGTATTGTTGGAGATGTAAACGGGAACTGCCACTATTGAAAAGAGTACAAGGATTCCTCAAAAAAGCTAAACAGAATCAGCATCTGACCCAGAAATCCCACATCTGGGTGTGTACCCAAAAGCACGCAGAGAACACAGGAAATCAAAGAAATGTCTGCACACCCATATTCACAGCAGCATTATTCACAACAGGCCCACGGCGGAAACGACCCAAATATCCATCAACCCATGAAAGGATAAACAAGCTGTGGTCTATACAGAGAGTGAAATGTGATTCGGTCTTCAGAAGGAAGGGAACTCTGAGTATGTTCAAACAGGAATGAAATGGTAGGACACTGTGCTGAGTAAAATAAGCAGACACACAAAGGGGTGAATACTGTATGATCACCCTTACATGTGGTCAGGGTTACGCTGATAGGCACAGAAATAGATTGGAGGACCAGTCTGAGAAGTCAACCTCTCAACTCTCCAGATCTGGTGAGACCTTTCCTAACACGTGGGACTACCTACATCCAAGTTAGACGGCACATCATTTAACTAAGTAACAGACACCAGATTAGGCTAGGGGTCAGGGTACTGGATACAGGGTACACGTATCCATAAACAAGGGGCGATCATACAACTCAAAGTCAAAGTGCTTCATAATGGTTGATGTGCCTAATGAAGGCATCATAAATTCTGTGACTGATTGGACTTAGGCCAAATTAGCAGGACAGCTTAGCAGAAAGGCCCAACGAAGACAGATCCCCAAAAACCTAACTCTGGTTGGGCTCAACAAATAATACTCAACGCCTAAACAACTGAGAGAAAATCTAAGATAGTCAGATAAAGAAAGGACGACACAAGTTGGATAAGGGCCAAGAGACTGGCCCACTTAATAATGGCCTGTTTGGTCAGTATCACACCACCTGATCATCTGGGGCCCTAGTTAGGAAATCCTTGGATTCCCATACACATAGGACGGGCCTTGACCTCTAAAGGGTCCCTCTCTCCACTAACCGCTGGTCACTTCCATAAGGAACAGCATCTTGTGGGCCCTCTCAGGATCTTGGCTCTACCACAAAGCAATGATATTAAGGATAATCCCAGTCTCTGAAGGGGTGCCACTTGAAAAAAACTGGTCCTGAAATGAGCGCAACCTGCAATGTTCCTCAGATGTGACCATGCGTTATAAGCTCAGACCAATAGGGACTTAGAGGTCACACAGGCTCTGGCACTAAATGTAAATATGCATTTACATACGGGCCCTGGAGCAGGTGGAGGTAAACAGTTAATTTTAACCACATTTATTTTTATATATAAGAATGGGAGCTACTCCCTGCCTTAATCCAACTTTCTAGCCCACTTCTCCACTCTGATAGCATTCTCTCAGACAATATTCCCGTCCAACCTCAGGCTAGCTACCAAACTCAAGCAAAGCTACTATAGCTGTGTGCCCCCAGGAACATGCCTAAAATGGTTCTCCTAGCTTTCTTCTGCCCTAAAATCCCTAATCTCATCTGCTCTGACCCTACTTTCTGATTCCTGTTCATTAACCATCTTGTCTCAACTTGGGTCATGCCACCTTCCAGACACCAGGCTGCAGATGCTACCATGACTCCACCCTGACTTCTCTGGGCAGATGACCTCACCAGTGTGTCCTGGACCCTCACCTCTCCAGAGCTCTGGTCCACCAGGGAAAGATATAAACAGGCTGGGGGTATGGATCGACCTGTCAATGCCCACACTCAGCAGAGAAGCAGCTACAGAAGCCAGAACTCCTACCTTCTGCTCCCCATAGACAACCTTGATCCATACTCCCAGCGGGGAGAAGTGATAGGATGAAGATAAGAGGACTCTGCACTCCAGCTCCATCAGCACCCAGAGACAGAGAAGGAAAAGGAGAGGGACATATGGAGGAAGTTATGATGTCATGAGTGGCTTAGAGGGAAAGAGGGGATTGAATCAGAAAAAGAAGGGGCAACTATGTATAAATGTAGACAGATAGTTGTAGAGAACATGGATGGCCTATGTCTACAACTTTAGGGGAACTGTGGTGGTGGGAATGGTGTGGATTCAAACCCCTGTTGACATGTAATTGTGTAATATAAAAATATAAAAAAGAAAGAAAGAGAGAGAGAGAGAAAGAAAGAAAGAAAGAAAGAAAGAAAGAAAGGAAGAAAGAAAAGGGAGTTGGGTGGTAGTACAGCAGGTTAAGTGCAGGTGGCGCCAAGCGCAAAGACCAGCACAAAAATCCTGGTTCGAGCCCCCGGCTCCCCACCTGCAGGGGAGTTGCTTCACAGGTGGTGAAGCAGGTCTGCAGGTGTCTGTCTTTCTCTCCCCCTCTCTGTCTTCCCCTCCTCTCTCCATTTCTCTCTGTCCTATCCGACAATGATGGCATCAGTAACAACAACAATGAAACAACAAGGGCAACAAAAAGGGAATAAATAAATATTTTTTTAAAAAAAGAAAGAAAGAAGTTGGAGGTTACAAGAAGCTGGAGATGGGGAGAGAGTTGGGGAGCTATTGTGTCAGAGTTGCAGTCTGGGATGATGTTTGTTTGTTTGTTTCTTTGTTTTACCAGAGCACTACTCAGCTCTGGCATATTATGGTAGTGCTGAGGCTTGAACCTGGAATCTTGAAGCCTCAAGCATGAGAATCTTTTGCATAACGATTATGCTACCTTCCCCATCCCTGAAGAAAGCTTTTAGATCTAGACTGTGATGACGGTCACACAACTATGAGGATGAACTTAATGTCAGCTCCATGAGTGGTGAAGCTGGTGTGTAGGGGTGTCTCATTTTCTTTCCCTATTTCTCGCTCTCCTCTCAATTTCTATCAGTCTTATCAAATAAAAAGGAGGAAGGGGAGGAGGAGGAAGGAAAAAAAAAAAGAAGAAGAAAGCAACCATCAGGAGCAGTGGATGCATGGTGCAGGCATTGAGTCTCAACATAGCCGTGGTGGCAACAGCAAAGAAACAGGAAGAAAACAAAACACGGAAGCAGCAAACTTCGTTTCCAAGCTCGTGGGAACTACGGTGGTTGTCTTTGGGAGATGGGAGGATGGGGACACAGAACTTGGGTGGTGGATGCGCAGTGGAACTATCTATGCTGTAACCTTATAATCTAGCAATCCACTACTAATCACAAGTAAACAACTGGGGGTGGGCAGGGGAAGAGACAGAGTAAGCAAGACCTGAACATCACTCTGGCTTATGGAGCACCAAGGATCAATCCGGGAACCTCAGGCATGCAAGCCCGCTGCTTTATCACTGGAGCGATTTCTCAAACCTTACATACGTTTCATCAGAATATTTAGGAGGAGGACCAGAAGTGAGTCCGAACATATAGAGCCACCTAATATATATATATATATATATGGAAAAGGGGCCATAACAATTCTGTGGGGTAAAGAAGATCTCTTCAACACATGGTGCTAATGCCATACACCAATGTCAAATCAAAATGGATAAAGATCTGCATAGTAGACCAGAACTTCTCAAGTGTTTAGATGAAATCATTAGTAAACACTGTAGGTTCTTCACAGCAAAGATGTATTTGGAGACTCCATCCCCGGGGTATGTGAAGTGGACACCTAACAGGAGATGAGGAGAAGAGGAGTCTAAGAGAAGTCTTCATTCAGCAAACACTGCCAAGCTGGTCTGTTCTCAGCCCAGGGCTGGATGCTAAAGAATCGCAAAAACTGGACACGGTCCCAGCCAAGTACTAGAAAGGAAAACCGGCCACAAAACAGGCCACTGGAATCAATGCACCAAGGAAACAAAGGGGCGAGTGTCATCTGCTTGGTCTCCACCTCCCACTGCTGCCTGCCCCTGTCATCTCTCCCCAGAACAGAGGCCTGGGCTGTGGCTCCTTCGCCTCTCACACCAAGCACAGCAGTGTAAGGCACCTTGTAGAACAACCGTAAGTTCTTCTCGTTCCCTTGCTCTCTGTGCTCTTAACGCTCAGACTTCTGTCAGACTATACATCCCAAAGGTTCAAAGCATCATTCTCAGGAAAAACCACGGTGGGCATGCATCATTGGCAAATGTAATCCTGAACAAGAGAGTCTGCAAAATGACAGCATGAGTTTCAAGGGAAGTGGAAAAAATAAGGGTTTTGAGGGGGGAGGCAGAGAGGAGAACTAAGGTAAGATTGCTAAATTAGATACAAAGTTGCCTAATGACCTACAGGCAATAAAACTTTATAACCTTTGGGACAGAAGAGAAAAATCACTGGAAATAAGCCGATTAGTAAGGTTTTGAGAATTGTAAAATGTCTGGGATTTAAATTCCTCCAAGCAGAGAGGAAGGACTGTTCAGAAAAGCTTTAAGTGTTAAGCCAAAAAGGATTTCCTTAAGGTAAATATTTAAAAGCCTGGGAGCTGGTGCAGCACTTGGCTCTCAAGCACGAGGTCCTGAGTTCCATCTCTGGCACTGAAAGTGCCAGGGTGATGCTCTGGCTCTTCCTCCCTCACCCCTAATAAACAAAGCATTAAAAAAAGTCCTTCCTTCCTCCCTCCCTCCCTCCCTCCCTTCCTTCCTTCCTTCCTTCCTTCCTTCCTTCCTTCCTTCCTTCCTTCCTTCCTTCCATCCTTCCTCTCTTCCTCTGTTTATTTCTTTCGATAGAGACAGAGGCAAAGAGAGTGTGAAAGAGACCACAGCACTGCAGCTTCCTTCAATGTGAAGGGGGCCAAGCTCAAACCTGGGTCGTGCACATGGCAAAGCAACACACTATCCAAGTGAAGTATTTTGCTAGCCCCAAATAAATAATTTTCTAAGAACCCTATCCTTCTTATCCTAATGGATGCATAAGGCCTTACTACTCTGGTCCTTCACAAAGTGAATCTCACCAGCCTACTTTTATTTCTTTTTAAAATTATTTTATTAATGATTTAATATTGATTTACAAAATTACCAGATAACAGGGGTACAAGTCTGCATTGTCCCCACCACCAGAGCTCTGTGTCCCCTTTTCCCCCATTGGAAGCTACAACAGTTCTCCCAAGGTCACAGATAAGGATTGACTATTATTTCTACAACTATCTGTCTATATTAGTATTTATTTGTCCTTTTTTTTTCCCTGCCTGCGGTGCCATCTTCTCTTCCTTTCTAAGTCACACATACAACTATTAATAAATCCAAATGTCCCTCTCTTTTTCCTCTTCTCTCTGGGTGCTGATGGAACTGGAGTTCAGAGTCCTCTGGTCATCTACCTGGGAATATGGATTAAAATTATTTTGGGGTACAGATGATGGGAGTTCTGGCTTCTGTAATTGCTTCTCCGCTGCTAATGGATGTTGGCAGGTGGATCCACAGCCCCAGGCTGTTTCTGTCTTTCCCTAGTGGGATAGGGTTCTGGAGAGGTGAGGTTCCAGAACACATTGGTGAGATTATCTGCCCAAGGAAGTCAGGATGCTATCATGAGAGCATCTGCAACTTGGTCGCCAGTGTCCTTTACTTCTGTGAATTCAAGACAGGGTCCTTCCTGCCTCTGGGCCTTTGCATTTGCTGTTTTTCTTTACCAGAGTTTGCTCAGTTCTCAGCATGGTTCCCTCTTACCATTCAGGTCTCAACATGTCTGTTTCCTTCTGTACTAGTTAAGGAAGTCACTGTAACCTACCCAAGAGGGCCCCCACCGTGAGTCAGTCTCTAATCCACAAGCCTATTTATTGCCCCGAATAGCTCCTGAAACCACTGTGTCTGTTGCAGCTTTGGACGCCTCCTAATCTTTCAGCTAGAATGTAAGCCCCATGCAGGTAAGGATTTTTTCCCCCTTTCATTTCATCAGACAGAGACACTGAGAGGGAAGGAAGTGATACAGAGGAAGTTTGACTAGCAGCAATAGCAATTCCCTTTTTATATTTAATTTCAGGGGTCCAGGAGATAGTTTGGTGACTAAGCTGTGTCTTATATGCAGGAAATTCTGCATATAAGGAGCCCCAGGACCATGATGAGGGAGCGACTCTGTGGCTGAGTGGTTCTTTGATTTCTCTCTTTCTTTCATAAAAACAAAATAATGGAGTCCAGGCAGTGGCACACCCAGTTATGTGCACATAACACCATGAGAAAGAACTCAAGTTCAAGCCCCCAGTCCCTACCTGAAGGAGGAAAGGCTTTGTGAGCAGTGAAGCAGTGCTGCAGACATGTCTCTCACTCTTCCTCTCCCTGTTCCTCTCCCTCTCTCCCCCTTTCAATTACTCTGTCCTAGCAAATTAAGAAATAATAAATAAAAGACAATAAATTCCTCTAGGTAGGAGCCTCAGCAACAGAGCACACACCTTGTCATGCGAGGTCTGGGCTTCACTGCTCGCATCACATCAAATCAACACATGAATTTCATTTTAAAACTCACTTCATGAGTGGTGGAGCAGGGCTTCTGGTATCTCTCTCTATTTCCCTCTTCCATCTCTATTTCACTCTGTCTCTATCCAAAATAAATAAGATAAAATAATAAGTAAATATAAATAACATTCTATCTAAAAAAGGAAGAAGAGAGAAGCAAGATGAAGATGATTGAAAACAACTTTTCACCCTCAGTGGGGCACAGGCCTATATATTACATAACAGGATTTACCGAGTCATTTCCCATTTTAATATATGCCTGTAACAGTTTCAGCTTGTTTTCTGATCTGGACCTAATGACAATGTTAATACAGTACCACAAGATTTACAGGCAACATTGCATTAAAATAGTATCAGCTACGAGGAACCTGTCAGTACTCGTTTGCTCAGCAAACATTTCCCCAGTGCCTAGTCTGTGCAAGATTCTGTATAATCACGATGTTCTGGCTTCTCAACAAAGCAGCTTCTGAGTCTGTCAACTCAAGAGAAGAAAACTGGACAACCTGCATTGGCGCTGGAAGAAACTTCTGCAAATATTTCACTGATCTGGCTTTTCGCTAGCTGGGCAGTGAATGTGCATCTCCATGACCTTTGCCCCTGGGTCTGGCTGTCAACAATAGGTCATGTCACCAAGCAAAAGGCACTCTGCAGAATGGACTTATGGTTACCAATCAGCTGACCTGAAAGTATTATCTAGGTGACCCGATGGAAACACACAAGCCTCAAGAAGCAGAGGCTTTTGCTGGCGGATAGCAGAGGGGGAATGAGAGAAGCTGAACAGCAGGTGCCTTGGATGTGCCATTATGGGCTTGCAGATAAAGAGTGGCCCCTGTCAAGGAAACTCAGGACCTCAGTCCCATACTCTTCAAAAAGCTGACTTCTGCCAACAACCTGAATGAGTCCAGCATCCAGAGAAGATCTTGATCTTGTGAAACCCTGAGCAGAGAACCCTCCATAGGGTACAGCAGCTGGACTTGGGGTCATACATAATGTCAGACCATACATGGCTGTGGCTTAAACCTCAAACAATGCGGGAGTCAGGTGGTAGTGCAGCGGGTTAAGCGCACATGATGCAAAGCACAAGGACTGGCATAAGGATCCCAGTTCGAGCCCCTGGCTCCCCACCTGCAGGGGAGTTGCTTCACAGGCGGTGAAGCAGGTCTGCAGGTGTCTGTCTTTCTCTCCCCCTCTATGTCTTCCCCTCCTCTCTCCATTTCTCTCTGTCCTATCCAACAACTAACAACATCAACAATAACAATAATAACCACAACAATAAAACAACAAGGGCAACAAAAAGGGAATAAATAAATATATAAAAAAGAAAAAAATTTTAAAAAAGAACAACAATTCAATGAAATAAATGGAGAAAAAATAAAAAAGAGTGAACTTTTCCCTTAAAGTTAAATAAATTCCACTTAATGGTCTTAAATGATTTCCTTAAAGTTAAATAAATTCCATTTTAATGGATGGTCTGGAGAAAGAGTGTGAGTCCTGACACCATGAAGCTCTGGTGTCAGGGTGTCTCTCTGAGAAAGTGTGGTGAGAGCCTCAACATCACCCATGAGGAAGGCCCCAGCTCTGGGGAAAAGAAACCAGAACTACCCTTAATTTGTTGACAAGATTATTTTTTTAAAAAAAAAACAACTGTATTATCTTTATTCATTTGGTTGAGACAGCCAGAAATTGAGAGGTAGGAAAAATAGAGGGATAGAGAAAGAGAGACACTTGCACCCCTGCTTCATCACTCACGAAGCTTTCCCCTTACAAGTGGGAAATGGGTCCTTCTGCACATTGTAACATGTGCACACAAAGCAGGTTCACTGCCTCCCATCCTGGATAAGATTCTTTACTGTTTGCATTGCATGGCGTTGAAATGCTTTTTCTGTGAGAAAAGCACAAACTTTGGAAGGAATTTATTTCATTACTATTATTATTGTTGTTGTCTTGTTTCCAGAGTTAACTCTGGGGCTCAGTGCCTGCACTATGAATCCACTGCTCCTGGAGGCCATTTTCCCCATTTTTGTTGCCTTTGTTACTGTTATTATTGTTACTGCATTGTTGTTGGATAGGACAAACAGAAATTAAGAGAGGAGGTGAAGACACAGGAGAGAAAGACAGACACCTGCAGACCTGCTTTGCTGCTTGTGAAGCATCTCCCCTGCAGGAGAGAGGCTGGGAGGCTCGAACCGGGATCCTTACACAGGTCCTTGCACTTGATGCCATGTGCACTTAACCTACTGTGCTACCCCCCTGGCCCCCAGAAATTTCTTTTTAATGTTCTTGCATAGCAAAGCAAAAGTTTTGCTTACACCCTGTGCAAGTTCCTGGTCTGAGCTGCCTCTTCCTGTAGTCCTCATCTGGCCTATGAAGTGCAAACATGGCCATGGCCATGCCTGAATAGGCCACCCTGCATCCTCACCTCTCAGATGAGACTAAAGAGAAAGGACTTATCCACTGCCTTGCCAGGATGGAGGACAGTATTTCCTCATGTTTGGGAGCTACTCTCTGCCCTAATCCAGCTTTCTAGCCTTGTTCTCAACTCTGTCACCATCTTCCCAGACAATACTTTTAGTCCACTTGCATGTTAGCTGTCAGGCTCAGGCAAAAATTACTAAAGTCATAGGCCTCTTGGAACACACCTAAAATAGACTTCCTAGTTTCTTCCCACTCAAAGACCCCCTAATTTCATCTGCTCTTTTAGTAATTTTGGGTTCCTGATCATTAAACAATATGTCCTGCTTTGTATCTTACTGCTTTTTTTAGCCACCAAGTTGCAGATGCTACCAAGACTCCATCCTGACTTCCCTGGGCAGACAACCTTACCAATGTGTCCTGGAATCTCACCTCCCCAGAGCTCTGCCCCACTAGGGAAAGATAGAAACAGGCTGGGGGTATGGATCCACCTGCCAACACCCATGTCCAGTGCAGAAGCAATTACAGAATCCAGGCCTTCCACCTTCTGCACCCCATAAAGAATTTTGGTCCATACTCCCAGAGGGATAAAGAATAGGAAAACTTCCAGTGGAGGGGATGGGACATGGAACTCTGGTGGTGGGAACTGTATGGAATTGTGCCTCTGTTATCTTACAATCCTGTTAATCACTATTAAATCACTAACAATTTTTTTTTTAAGCAGCAGCACTCCAGAAACTGTCCCGTGCCCTCCAGGATCACACTGCAAGCCCAGAGATCTGCCACTCAATATATTGGCAAGAGAAACAGCCTATGCTCCTGTGATCCTGCAGACTTCTCCAGCTCTCCCAATAGGCGCTGCACTGCAGTGAATAACCACATCGATGTGGCTTGGTGAACACCTGTCCCATTTCAAATACTGTTCACCTTCATCCTCACCCCTGGCACTGCACCATCTTCTCATCACTATCCCATTTAGAAGAACGTTCTAGCTGGGTCTTTGTGGCTGGACCAGCTTGGGATCTAGGAGTTGCTTTGGGGAAGGGGGGAAGCAGCAAGGGGAGCTCTGGGTTCCCCACCTTCACTGTAACCAGCATCCCACATAATACTTAATCTGGGAAAAGAATATTTTTTAATATTTATTTATTTGTTCACTCATTCACTCCCTTTTGTTGCCCTTGTTGTTTTATTGTTGTAGATATTATTGTTGTTGTTATCAATGTCGTTGTTGGATAGGACAGAGAGAAATTGAGGGAGGAGGGGAGACAGAGAGGGGGAGAGAAAGATAGACACCTGCAGACCTGCTTCACCGCTTGTGAAGCGACCCCCCTGCAGGTGGGGAGCCAGGGGTTCCAACCAGGATCCTTATGCCGGGAAAGAACATTCAAGCAGAGTCACCAAGGAGATGGCCCAGAGGTCCCTGCAACTAACTGACTCCTGTCTTGGAGCGCCCCTCTACCCTGTAACAACAAGGACAAACGTGTGTCCAGCAGGCATGGCTAGACAAGAAGCAGAGCGCTGGGGGCACACACTTGAGAGCAGGATGACCATCCCCATTTATTTCGGGGGTTCCTCCATGCTTGTTTCCTGAGAGGTCACTGTAGACACTTCACGTGGCCGTGTTACACAGGTTTGTCCTAAAGGCTCCGGTGATAGGCAGCTGCTCCTACATTTCCCATTTCAATCCTTCCTGAGTGCTGCTTTTGCCGACACTCCCCCCCCCCCCCCCGGGCTGTCATGGCTGCTGATCATCGTCCCTGTATTAGGGACTTCAGACCCCTGCCCCTGCAGGAACCAGAGAAATGCTGCAAGCCTTTCCGGCACCCCCCCCCCCCCAATTTAAGGTGTCTGTCTGTGGGCTTTTAGTGAGCTGGTCACTGGGCAAAGCAATCATTCGAAGAAATTATTTATGGCAACTTGTCTTTGGGCGATTTCACTTTTAATAAATTACTCCTTAGAAGAGGGCTTCCATGTCCTGGAAGGAAAAAAAAAAAGTTCTACTCCTCTCCTTCACTCCCAAGAGAAACCACTCCCCCTCACTGTCAGTGCATATGCCAAGGCTTCACAGGTCCCACCCGAGTAGTGACAAGGGAAGGGATGCCTGCAAAGTGTTGGGCAGTACGCCAGCTTCCCCCTGCTTATCCCTGCGGTCTATTTACATAACCAGTTACCTAGGAACCACCCTGCCTGCAGGGCATTGGTTTAATCCCACTGGTTAACGATGTCTTTTTGCTCCGCCCCCTCTAGTAGTCACCCTGATTTCCACCAGTCTCTTTTCGCTCCACCCTCTCTACATCACATCCTGTTTCCACCCTACTTGGCCAGTATATATATATATATATATATATATATATATATATATATATATATATATATATATATATATATATATATATATATACAGAGTATATATACAGCTGCTCTTCTGTTTGAACACACTGGGGATTGCCTTCCGGCTCTGAGAGTCCCAGTCTCTCTCCTGCGAAGCTAGCCTGGCAATAAAGATTGAACTGCGTCCCACTCAGCCATGAGTCCCTGGTCATCTGTCTCCTGCCTGTGAAGCTAGACCGGCAAATGGTGCCTGAACAGGGACTGGCAGTGAGGCTCACACTTTTTTTTTTTTTTAATTTTAGGTATTTATTTTTATCATTATTGTTTTACTGCCACCAGGTCATTGCTGGGGTTCTGTGCCTGCACAGTGAATCCCCTACTCCTGGTGGCCATTTTTACCTTTATTCCCCCCTTTTTATATTTAACAGGACAGAGAAAGATGAGAAAAAGGGGGAGATAGGGAGATAGACACCTGGAGCACTGCTTCACCACTTGTGAAGTTTGCCCCTGCAGGTGTGGGCTGGGGACTTGAACCTAGGTCCTGGCATATGGTAATATGTATGCTTAACTAGGTGCACCACCACCAGGCTTCTAGGCTCACACTTTGAGCAATAGCCTCAGTGGCTACCCCTGCAGGTCCAGACTTAGACATGGACTCAGACACAGTCGGCCCTCATAAAGGCTGTCTTCCCTCCATCTGCTGTTCTCACCAGTGTTTTCCTGTTGGCTTTACTCAGCCCTTCATCAATAGGGCCCCTGGCCACCATCTCCTAAACTCCCTCCCACTGTTTCATTTCCCAGAGCTTCTGCTTCCCATAAGGATGGACGTGTCAAAGAGAAATTATAACTGGCACATGGAGGCTCTTAGAATTCAGTCCTGACAAATGGGACAAGATCCAAAAGCCATGAAAATCGACTTTTTTTCTTTTAATGAAAATGCAGGGCTCTAGAATAAAATCCATTTTCATTTAAATCCCATTTTTAAAGAATTAAGATGCTTTCTTGACTCAAAAAAAAAAACTTCAAAAGAAAAATGTTGCTGAGAGTTAAAATGTAAAAAATGACAAGAAAATGTCAGAGTTAATAACGACCCATTTGAAAGTGGGAATGATGCCGTACAGAAGTTCAGAATCAGAGGCAAATGGGAAAGCTTGTCCCTCCTGCTTCCTCCATCCAGCCTGGCCTGGATACAGTCCTCCCCTGTGCCCATTCCAGGAGCACCAGCCTCACTCCCTCACTTCCATCACTGGCCAGCTCTGCTTCTTAGCAAGTCCCAACCCTGGCCTTCAAACTGTCCTCCCTCCCTTTTCTGTTCTGTGCTCCAAGTCGTGTTCCTGGAGCAAAGACCTGCAAACATTTCCTGTAATGGGCCAGTCAGTATTTTAGATGTCGAGGGCCTTATGGTTCCTGCTACAGTGCCTCCATCCCTCGGAGCAGACACAGGCAGCGCATAAATGAGTGAGCATGGCTGCCTTCCATAGAAGTTCGCTCACAGAAGAATGGAGCAACCTGGTTTGGGCAGCAGGCCTTAGTCCGCTCATGCCAGCCCTGAAGCCACCGAGAACACATACCCAGCTCCACTCCCCATGGCAACCCTCCAGCAAGCGCCACACGGTTTGACTCCAAGAGATGCCTTCAGGCTAGGCCGCCTAGCATTTCCCTTCCATTTCCTTCTCTTTCCTTCCCATTTATTTATTTATTTTACTAGTCACTTAATACTGATTTAGAAAATCAGAAGAGGGAGTCCAGCGGTAGTGCAGTGGGTTAAGCGCACATGGTACAAAGCACAAGGAACAAGGACCGGCGAAAGGATCCTGGTTTGAGCCCCTGGCTCCCCACCTGCAGGGGAGTCACTTCACAGGTGGTGAAGCAGGTCTGCAGGTGTCTGTCTTTCTCTCCCCCTCTCTGGCTTCCCCTCCTCTCTCCATTTCTCTCTGTCCTATCCAACAACAAAGACATAAATAACAACAACAACAGTAACTACAACAATAAAACTACAAGGGCAACAAAAGGGAATAAATAAATAAATATTAAATAAAAAAATCTTAAGAAAAAGGGGCCAGGTGGTGGTGCGCCTGGTTGAGCGCACATGTTACAGTGTGTATGGACTCAGGTTCGAGCCCCTGGTCCCCACCTGCAGGGGAAAAGCTTTGTGAGTGGTGAAGCCACTCTCCCTTCTCTATCTACCCGTACTCTCTCGATTTCTGTCTCTATCCAATAAATAAAGATAATTTTTAAAAATCAAAAAAAAATAAGATGAGAGTATAATTTCTTTCTTTTTAGTTTTTCTTTAATATTTATTTATTTATAGGATAGAGACAGCCAGAAACTGAGAGGGAGGGGAATGATAGAGACAGAGAGAAAAAGAGAGATAACCACAGCACTGCTTCACCACTTGCAAAGCACTCCCCTTGCAGGTGGGGATGGGGCTCAAACCTGGGTCCTTGCGCACTGTAACCTGTAAGCTCAACCGGGTGCGCCACCACCCGGCCCCAGGAGTATAATTTCACACCTGTCCCACCACCAGATTTCTGTATCCCCATTCCTTCCATCAGAAGCTACAGCAGTTCGCCTAAGGTCACAGATAAGGGTTGACTATTATTTCTATAACTATCTGCCTCTATTTATAAATATTTGCCTTTTTTCCCCCCATGGTCCCATCTTCTCTTCCTTTCTAAGGCACATATATATCTATTACTACTTCCAAATGTTCTACCTTTTTCCCTTTTTCTCTCTCCAGATCCTGATCGAGTTGGGGTTCAGAGGTCTCTGGTCATCTTTCCCCGGTTATTTCTCCCCCTCTGGGAGTATGGATCAAAATTACTTATGGGGTGCAGAAGGTGGGAATTCTGGCTTCTGTAACTGCTTTTCCACTAGACATGGGTGTTGGCAGATGGATCCATACCCCCATTCTGTTTCTATCTTTCCCCAGTGGGACAGGGCTCTGGGGAGGTGGGGTTCCGGGACACACTGGTGATGTCTGGTGATGGTATCAGCCCAGGGAAGTCAGGTTGGTGTCATAGTATCATCTGCAACTTGGTGGCTGAAAGGCAATAAGATTATTTATTTATTTATGGGAAAGGGAGACAGAGAGAGAAGAGGGAGAGAAGCAGACACCACAGTCATACTCCACATTCCTTGGAGCTCCCCCTGGTGCTGTCCATGATGCTTCCATGTGATGCCTGGGTTCAAACAGGGGGGCCACATAGAGGGTCAGGCAGGCTCGCTATGGGATATGCTATCACCCAGCCCATCCTGAACTTTTAATCAACCCTTATCACCTGGCTTCGCACCCTTCTCATTGTGGCTCTAGAGGCGCAGTATTTCCCAGCCACACCACGTCCCTCAGTTTGCTCCCCACAGACAGTAACACAGGCTGATGTGAATGTGAGCCTGTTGTGAGTCAGGCACAGCACCGAGAATGCCAGGACTGCCTGAGACTGTCTCACTCACTCCTTGCAACATCAATACAAAACGGGCTGGTGTCATTTTGCAGAGAAGGACAGCCAGGATCAGGGAAGTTAAATAATTTGCCCAAGGCCATGGGGGGTAACCTCTAGTCTAAATGCCATGTTTGTCCTCCCTTACTTTTCTTTACGGCCTTATTTTATACACACACACACGTGTGTGTGTGTGTGTGTGTGTGTGTGTGTGTTTCCTAGACAACCTGTATACAAGTGGGATGTTTGAACTGCCTACAGCTTGTCACTATGGTTTCACAATGTTTGTGTGTGTGTTTGTTTGTTTGTTTGTTTGTTTGTTTTGCTGAATATGCTCACTCCATGAATTTTGACAGCTGTGTAGTATTCCTAGAGTTGCTCATCAAATTGAAAAAAATATATATGAAAAAAAGAAAAATGAAAAAGTATATATGGAGGAAGACTAAAACAGATTTAGAGAAATGATAAGGGACATTATAGAAAAGTTCATCACAGGGAGTCAGGTGGTAGCGCAGCAGGTTAAGCGCACATGGCGCAAAGCTCAAGGACCGTTGTAAGGATCCCGGTTCGAGTCCCCGGCTTCCCACCTGCAAGGGAGTCACTTCACAGGCAGTGAAACAGGTCTGCAGGTGTCTATCTTTCTCTCCCCCTCTGTCTTCCCCTCCTCTCTCCATTTCTCTCTGTCCTATTCAACATCAACAACATTAGTAACAACAACAACAATAAAAACAACAAGGGCAACACAAGGGCATAAATAAATAAATATTTTTAAAAATCTTTAAAAGAAAAGTTCATCACAGTGATCAGAGGAATTAAGAGTACAGGGACTAGAGCCAGGGGGTGGCACACCTGATTAAGCCCACACACTGCAACTTGCAAGGACCCGGGTTCAAGCCACAGTCCCCACCTGCAGGGGGAACGTTTCACGAGCGGCCGGCGAAGTAGTGCTGCAGGTATCTCTGTCTCTGCCCCTCTCTATCATCCCCTTTCCTATTGATTTCTCTCTGTCTCTATCCAATAAATAAATGAAGAGCACAGGGACTGAGCTCAAACATAACAAAACAGCAAGACCAACAGAGGGGAACCCCGCAGGAAGACAGACAAGAGGGGAGTGTAGGAAGATAAGGTCTAGGAAGCCACCCCCCAAAAAAAAATCCAGCAAGAATTAAAAAATAAATAAAGCACTAAAACCATGAGATAAACAAGGAAGTCATAGGACAGTATCAAGAAGTACAACAGTCCTGTGATAAGGGTGCAAGAGAAGGGACAGAAAAGGGACAGGGTGCATCTTTGAACAAAGTAGCTGAGAATTTTCCCCAACTAAAGAAAGACCACCCGTCCTCCTGCCCAGGCCAGGGAGACTCAATGGGAGCCAACAATATTAATCCAAATTTAAGTTGCCCAAAGCACTTTATAATGAAAATTACAAAGACCAGACACAAAAAGAGGCTTCTAAAGACTGCTAGATAAATAAATAAGCAGACCTGCTTCACTACTCATGAAACGTCCCCCCTCCCCTCCCCCCAGGAACCAGGGACTCGAACCCAGATCCTTGCACGGGCCCTTGTGCTTAGTACTATGTGTCTTTAATTGGGTGCACCACTGCCTGGACCCCTATCAGCTAGTTTCTGTACATAACTTTACAGGACGTATTAAAAATTTAAAATGGAAAAGACCTCCGCCCAAGAATACTTTATCCTGTTAGGCTATTACCAAGGTGTGAAGGAGGCATGAAAAGCTTTTCAGAGAAGCAACAGCTCAGGGAATTCATCACCAGGAAAGGGACTTACAGAAAACACAGAATGACCTCACTCATGGAGGGCAAGGGGTAAACAAAGTAAGGAAAAGGAGTGAAGATGAAGGTGGACTCCTGAGTCAAACCAAGTGTGTGTGTGTGTGTGTGGGGGGGAGACGATGGGGCTACTGGGAGCCGGCGGACCAGTGGGCTTTGTGGAGGGACACTGTTGCTTTGGTGGGAGTGGTGGCGTGGCAATGTATGCTACAGAGGTGAGGAACTGCACTTACAAAGCAACCGCAAGCTTGCACAGCAGGCATGGAATGCTCGTCCCTGCAGGCTGGGCATGGACTTGTGTTAATACAGCCCCAGACTGCAGGCCTTCTCTTCCATGCCCACAGAGCTCACTGTCCACAAGGACTACCAGATTTGCATGGCAGCGGTCTGGCTCAGGCAAAAATTACTTAAGTCATGAGCCTCTTGGAATATACCCAAAATGGACTTTCGAGCTTCTTCTCACATGAAGACCCTTAATTCTTCTATCTACTCTATTCTTAGATTTAGGATCATGATTATTTTTATTTATTTATTCCCTTTTGTTGCCCTTGTTGTTTTATTGTTGTAGTAATTATTCTTGTTGTTATTGATGTCGTTGTTGTAGGATAGGACAGAGAGAAATGGAGAGAGGAGGGGAAGCCAGAGAGGGCAGGGGAGAGAGAGAGAGAGAGAGAGAGAGAGAGAGAGACCTGCAGACCTGCTTCACTGCCTGTGAAGCGACTCCCCTGCAGGTGGGAAGCTGGGGGGTCGAACCGGGATCCTTACACGGGTCCTTGTGCATTGTGCCGCCTGCACTTAACTCGCTGTGCTACCGCCCGACACCCAGGTTCATGATTATTAAACAATTTCTGCTGCTTTTTCAGCCACCAAGTTACAGGCGCTACCATGATGCCATCCTTACTTGCCTGGGAAGACGATCTCACCAATGTGTCCTAGAACAACCCCACATCCCCAGAGCGCTGCCTTACTAGGGAAAGACTGGGGGTATGGATCCACCTGCCAACACCCATGTTCTGTGGAGAAGCAATTATAGATGCCAGAACTTCCACCATCTGCATGCCATAAAGATCTTTGGTCCATATTCCCAAGGGAAGCTTCCAGTGGAGGAGATGGGATACGGAACTGGTGGTGGGAAGTGTGTAGAATTGTAGCCCTGTTATCCTACAATCTTGTTATTCATTATCAAACCACTAATCAAAATTATTTACTAGAAAAAAAAATTTCCAAATCAGCATGCATAGCATTGGCAAGAAAAAAACAACAACACTTAAGACCCTTTCTTATGAAGGGTGAAAAAAGGGAAACTACTTGATGATCACGTCTCCACACAACTAAAAAGAGCAACTGAAATATGGGCCTCGGGAACAAAGGTTTGCCGCGGGAAGGAGTGGTTTTGAGAGCTGAACCCATTTCAGATGAAACAAACAGTAATGTGAAGGTCATAGCAGAACACAACTCAAAGGGAGGAGGAGAAAGAAGATGCTGCTTGACTGCTAATTTCTTCTCCTTCCACATAATATTTTAATCACTGCCATCCAAAACTGAAAACTGGCATTGAAACGTTAGGGCCCTACCCTCGCTGCTCTTCATAATCTTCCGTTACCTCTAGATATCCCGGAAACAAATATTTTTTTGTAGTCAAAGCAAAACTGTTTCATGTTCAGCAACTGACTCTGCTTTACTTATTTTCTATGGCTGCTCAACTAAATAAGATCTAAGATCAATTTGAAGTAGCATGTCGTCATGACCTCATTTTTCAAAGCTACATTAGTCCATCTCTTTACTTGTAACGTGCACGGAAATCTAGAATAAGAGTCATCTGATGTTAAGGAGGGTGAGATTTTGAGTGATCTGACTCTTTTCAACAACGATTTCCTTTACTTAAACTTTTAAAAGCACAGATTACTTTTATACAGACAGAAAGTCATTTTTAAACTAGGCTTTTCACACCCAGGATGTTAGCCCAACCATTTGCCTTATTCTGTTCTTCCGGAGATGACTTCCTGAGCTCAGAAATAGGACTTCACGTGTATTACTGCTAAGTCATATCGTTGGCCCAGCACTACGGCCAACCCAATCAAACATACATTTGCATTGCTTTTCCACTGGAGTTAATTCACTCCAATACTGCCTGAGCATCCACTCAGTGCTAGGAGAAACAACTTAATCCCTGCGAAATACACAAATTCCTTGAATGGAGTAGATAGCTAAGAAGATTTACACTAAATTTGGAAATAAGAATGGCAACAAAGCTGCAAGCCCTTCCACAGCATTTATTTGTGCCAGACGCCATTTTTATTGCTTCATATATTAACTTCACATATTAATCCCTGCAACAACCCATTACTATCCCATTTTATCTATTTATATTTGATGTCACACTAACCACTGGGGCTCTGCACAGCACCACCCCTCCTAGTAGCCATTTTTTAAATCTCTTAATAGAAGGTGAGAAGCAGAGACAGAGAGACAGGCAGAGAAAGAGAGACATTACAGCACAATTCCACCCCTCATGAAACTTCCCCACTTGCAGGCCTTTCCCCAGGTGGTGACCGGGGGGCTCAAACCCAGATACTCGTGCGTGGTAGTGTGTGTACTCTGTTGGGTGGGCCACCTGCCGGTCCCGATCTTCCCATTTAATAAAGGGAGAAACCAAGAGACAGAGATGAATAACTTCCCCCCCCCCCAAGTTTCACACAGCAAACAAAGGGCGAAATTGGAATCCAGACCCAGGAAGTTGGACTCCTGAGTCCACACTCCAGGACGTCTGTGTCCTATTGGTCCCCCACACAGCAGTAAGGGGCAGCCCAGCCTCCCAAGGGGATGCGAGCAACGGTGACAAGTGGGGTGCTCAGCGCTGCCCTAGAAGGCCATTCTCTGGGAAGTCCATCCTTTCTTTTCCTCCCAGAGTGTGAGCGGGGGAAACTCCAAGGACTTGAAGGCAGTGGAATCTCCCCAGCCCCCAAATCCCTATGAAGGAGTGCCCCCACCTCTTCACAAGAAGCCATCCCAAGGAAGCCAGTTGACAGTTTCAAGAAGCAGCACCTTTGGGATATGACCCGCTCTCTCAAGCAACACCGACCCCAGCCTAAGCACAGCCAACCACTCCTGGCGCAACACACGACCCTGGCGCATTCCTGAGCCCTTTTGGTCTGAACGAGAGACTCCCAGAGCTCTAGACCAAAGCCACAGCTGGAGTCTTTTCCTACCCACCCTTCTCATTTCTCAGGTGTCAGACTGAAAATTGCCTGCCTTCTTGCCCTCTCTTTCTTCCATGACATTCTTCCCCATGCAGGCTAACCCAGTCTGCATTTCTGCTTCCCCAGTTGAAGCACCAACACACCCGCTGACCTGCACTTCACTATGACACAAGCAAGAAATACTGACCTGTGAAACCCCTGCACAATACGCAGGTGTTTGTCACAGGGAGAGAGAGAGAGAGAGAGAGAGAGAGAGAGAGAGAGAGAGAGATACAGAGTACTGCCCAGCTCTGGCTTACAGTAGTATCAAGAATTGCACCTAGGACCTCATGAGCTTCAGACATGAAAGTCTTTTGCATAACTCCCCAGCCCCTAATGCACAATCCTAGTTGCCTGCTGTAAGAATTTTTAATCTAAGAAATCCAGGGGCCAGGCGGTGGCACATCTGATTAAGTGTACACACTGCAGCACACAAGCACCTGGGTTCAGAGGCCCTGGTCCCCACCTAGAGGAGGAAAGCCTCAAAAGTGGTTAAGCAGGGCTGCATATGTCTTTCTGTCTCTCTTCCTCTCTACCCCCCCCCCAATTTCTCTCTGTCTAATTAATTAATTAATTAATTTAAAAAAGAGAGTGGTCATCTTTATTCAAAAACAAAGACAAGTCCACATGCCTAAGCAGAAGCTATGAGGCAAAGGTGAAAAGGGTTTAAAAAGAACAGTAGCTCACTGGGTTAAGCACACATAGTACAAAGTGCAAGGACTCATGCCAAGGATCCCAGTTCAAGCCCCCAGTTCCCCGCTTGCAGCGGGGGGGGGGGTGTCACTTCACAAGTGGTGAAGCAGGTGTGCAGGTGTCTCCTACCCTCTATCTCCCTCTCCCTTTCAATTTCTCTCCCTGTCCTATCCAGTAAAAAAAAAAAAAAAGAAAAATGGCAGCAAGAAGCAGTGAATCCGTAGTGCTAGCACCAAGCCTCAGCGATAACACTAGAGGAAAAAGGGAGAGAGAGGGAGAAAAATCATATATACATATATACACACACACAGAGAGAGAGAAATCATATATACATATATATACACAGAGAGAGAGAGGGAGAAATCATATATACATATATATACACAGAGAGAGAGAGAGGGAGAAATCATATATACATATATATACACAGAGAGAGAGAGAGGGAGAAATCATATATACATATATATACACAGAGAGAGAGAGAGAGGGAGAAATCATATATACATATATATACACACAGAGAGAGAGAGGGAGAAATCATATATACATATATATACACAGAGAGAGAGAGAGAGAGGGAGAAATCATATATACATATATATACACAGAGAGAGAGGGAGAAATCATATATACATATATATACACACACAGAGAGAGAGAGAGAGAGAGAGAGAGGGAGAAATCATATATACATATATATACACAGAGAGAGAGAGAGAGAGAGAGAGAGAGAGGGAGAAATCATATATACATATATATACACACAGAGAGAGAGAAAGGTAGAAGAACTATAGCATGCTGTACACTTGTTGAAGAGAAATTTCTCCTGTCACTCAGAACAGTGCCATAAAATAGGAACTTAAGGCACATGAGCAGATACCAGTCAGATCTGGACCAAGGAGCTGTCTATCTCTGCTGTCTCCTGTGCCCAGCCCAGGGCCCAGCCCTCACAGGTTTTCATTCACACTGGCTAGAGGAAAAGCCTGCTGCCTAACAGAGGAAGATGGTCCCTGCCAGTTGGTACAGCCTGAAATAAAAGTAGTCACGTCCGTAGATCTGTCCCAAAGAGCCTATTAACTCCAGCCACCTTGAGGTTTTCACACGCTTTTCCTGGGGGTGATGGACAGACCATCTGCTTCTCCGAGTCTCCAGAGAGCCAGACTGTCCATCCAGGATTCAGAACAAGAAGTGGCATTTCCGCCTCCTCCCTGAAGCTGTCGCTGGGGATTCTTGGCTGGCTGCGGCCTGTTATTTGAGGATGATGGAGCCACACCGCACACATCTCTCTCCTCGGCTCCTCCCCGTAAAGCCAATTACCTGATTTACAAAATGTTTTTCAAAGGCTGGGAGATACAAACTGCGTCTCCTAATTATCTGTCAATGAGTCCCTCTGCACCTGCAGGTGTGACATTTTTAAAAGTCAGGGTCACAAACGCAAAGTGTATGCGGGGCTGCCTGTCAGAAGCTGGGGACTTTTCCTCAGGTTTGAGCAAATACCACACCTTGTCAGTCCTTCCACTTGGGAGCAGGGGTCCCCAAGTACCTGCTGAGGGTGGGGGAGGCTGTGCTCCAGCACCCTGATCCAGTCTATCCACCCGCAATAAACCCTCTCTAGAGGGGCTCAGTGCCTCCACCCTGGCTGACAGTGAGCCAGCACAGGCTCTCTGCCCTCAGGATTTAGAAACTGGAGGAGGTGGGCATACTGCCATGACCGCGTACACGGTGGATACAGTGTGATGGAGGTTTGGACGGGAGGTGGTGGTGGTGGTTAGGACTCTTGTCATTGCCACAACACTCATAGGAGTCTTTTTTCTTTTCCTTTCTTTCTTTCTTTCTTTCTTTCTTTCTTTCTTTCTTTCTTTCTTTCTTTCTTTCTTTCTTTCTTTTTTACTCTTTCTTTCTTTTTCTTTCTCTTTCTTTCTTTCTTTCTTTCTTTCTTTTTTACCCTTCCTTCCTTCCTTCCTTCCTTCCTTCCTTCCTTCCTTCCTTCCTTTCTTTTTATACAGATAAGAAGGCAGAAAAGAGGGAGTGGCACACCCAGTTAACAGCAAGGACCTGCACAAGGATCCAGGTTTGATCCCCCAGCTCCCACCTGCAACGGGGACGCTTCACAAGTGGCAAAGCAGATCTGCAGATGTCTATTTTTCTCTCCCTCTCTATCTTCCACTCTCAATTTCTCTCTGACCTATCCAATAAAATGAGTGTGTGTGTGTGTGTGTGTGTGTGTGTGTGTGTGTGTGTGTGTGTGTCTGTCTATCTGTCTGTCTGTCTGCCAGGAGCAATGGATTCGTAGTACTCGCACCAAGCCCCAGCAATAACCCTGACGGCAGAAAGGAAGGGGGGAGAGCATGTGAGAGGACCACAGCACTGAGTCCGGCCTGGGTCACACACGTGGCTGCACAGCACACCATCCAGGGGCTATTTCACCAGCCCTGCCAGATACTGTCTCGACTATCAGGGACCTCTTTCTTCAGTGAACCCTGAGGGGACTGAGGGAACAATACCCAGTCAAAGCGGGGTTGATAACATACTCTATCTACCTGCCTCCCTCCTGAAGAAGGCGGGTCCTGAAATTGGTGCACCTTGGAATGTTCCTGATGACCACAGAATGCGAGTTTGGATCTACTGGGATGCAGAGGTCACACAGGCTCCTGTGCTGAATATGGGCTCCAGATCAAATCGATGGCGTTTATAGTCCACAATATTTATACACCTTTCCCATATTAGGGAGCTACTCTCTTCCCTGATGCAGCTTTCTGGTCCTTTTTCCAGCCATGACATCATCTCCCCAGACAATAACTTGGGTCCACCTGCATATCAGATGTCAGGCTCAGGCAAAAACTAATAAAGTCATGGGCCCTTTGCAATATACCTAAAATAGACCTATTAGCTATTTCCAAAATGGAGACCCCAAACCTTCATCTGCACTATTCCAGCCTTTAGGTTCATTATTAATCAACAATTTGTTTGGCTTTATATGTTAACTCTTTTTCAGCACCAGGTTCCAGATGCTACCATGATGCCAACCTGACTTTCCTGGACAGACAACCCCATCAATGTGTCCTGGAGCTCCACTTCCCCAGGGTCCTTCCCCACTAGAGGAAAGAGAGAGGCAGGCTGGAAGTATGGATTGACCTGTCAACGCCCATGTTCAGCGGGGAAGCAATTACAGAAGCCAGACCTTCCACCTTCTGCATCCCACAATGACCCTGGGTCCATGCTCCCACGGGGTTAAAGAATAAGAAAGCTACAGGGGAGGGGATGGCAGATGAAGCTCTGGTGGTGGGAATTGTACGCCTCTTGTCCTATGGTCTTGTCAGTGTTTCCATTTTATAAATAATTTTTTAAAAAAGAAATCACCACCACCACCAACAACAACAAAAGAATATCCAAGCAAAATTCAAATATTCAAAGAATATTCAAAACAATTATAGCTGCGTGGTCCGGGAGGTGGTGCAGTGGATAAAACATGAGGTCCTGAGTTCAATCCCCCTGGCAGCACATGTACCAGAGTGATGTCTGGTTCTTTCTCTCTCTCCTCCTATCTTTCTCATTAATAAATAAATAATTTTTTTAAAAAAAAACTATCGCTGGGGGCACGATAAAAGTGAGAACTGTGGCAGAAAAATAGTACTGAAGAAAGGAAGGAATAGGGACCAGGTGGTGATGTACTTGGTTGATCTCACACATTATAGTACAGGAGAACACAGGTTTGAATCCTCAGTCCCCACCTGTGAATAGGAAACTTGGTGAGTGGTGAAGCAGTGGTGTGGGTCTCCACCCCCCCTTCTTTCTGTCTCTTCCCTCTAAATTTCTCTGTCTCTATAGAAATAAATAAATTAAGTATTTTTAAAAAATATATAACTTGAGTGATGCCAGTTGTACAGGGAGAAGGGACTGAGTATCAGGGACACAAGGTATGACTTGGCCAGTAGGAGAGGGGACTGGGGTAACAGAAGCTGAAGAGACCCAGTGACCTCTCGGATTCCTGCCTGCCGGAACAGCCTGCACTGCCATGTGCGCTCAAGGTGGGGTTCTGGTTCAATATATACCCATGAAGCAAACACCCCTTTAACTCTGGCCTATGTGCCAGGAAGTAGGCAAGATTCTGGACCTGCACCGTCTGCTTGACTATACACAGCACATCTCATTTAATATTCGCAGTGAAACTACTACCTGGAACCCACTACCACCCCTCATTTAGGAAAGGAGGATACAGAGGGGGTCGGGTGGTGGCGTACCCGGTTAAGCATACATAGTACAAAGTGCAAGGGTCTGTGAAAGGATCCAGGTTCAAGCCCCCACTCTCTACCTGCAGCAGAGGACGTTTCACAAGTGGTAAAGCAGGTCTGCAGGTCTCTCTCTCTCTCTCTCTCTCCCTTCTCCTCTCAATTGCTCTCTGTCCATTCCAATAAATGGAGGGAAATGACCACCAGGAGCAGTGGACTCATAGTGCCAGCACCCAATCAGTCCCAGAGACCCCGGAGACAAAAGAAAGAAAGACTGGAAGGAAGGAAGGAAGGAACAGAACGGAGGGAGGAAGGAAACTACAGAGGTTCATGTAGTTTCCCTGACAAGCTCACTCATAACGGATATGTCAGCAAAGCAGGGCTCAAAGCAAGACCCTCACATGCCCGGTCTCAGCTCGGTCTCCTACAATCTATGCTTTCCAGAAACAGGCTAGACAGTCCTGAGAAGCAGCAGGCCTGTCACCGCAGGCGTCCCCTTACAGCTGGCTGGAGGGTGCCATAGAAGGGATTATCACACCACACCACACAGAGGAAAGAAATAGATTCTAATCCTGAAACTCTGTGAGGAGAGCCAAAGATACAGGAAGAGTGGGAATGAGTCTTGGGAACAGCGACTGGTTTTCTGGGTTGGAGCAGGGAGTGGGTGAACAGGGGGTGAGAGGTGGGACTGGAGAGGGAGGGGGGCCCTGGGTGGACCCCGGCGACAGCACCCTATTAGAAGTGGGGGCGGGAGAGGCGGGAGTATTTGTTGTGTTGGTTTTGTCCTATGTTTAAAAAGTGCTTTAATGATTTGATAGATGTATTTATTTTTATGAGCTGGGGAGGGGAAGGACAACCCACAGTTCTGGTATATGGAAGCGCCAGGAGTGGAACCTGAGGCTCCTGGGACCTTGTGCGTGCAAGTCTTGAGCCCTGAAAATGAACTGTCTTCCTGCTTCTATTTTAATTTATTTTTATTTTTATTGACTGATTGACTGATTGACTGGTTTTTTGCCTCCAGGGTTATCGCTGGGGCTCGGTGCCAGCACTACGGATCCACTGCTCTTGGAGGCCATTTTTCACATTTTTGTTGCCCTTGTTGTTGTTGGATAAGACAGAGAGAAATGGAGAGAGGAGGGGAAGACATCCTAACGCCAGTCCTTGCACTTGGCACCATGTGCGCTTAACCTGCTGTGCTACTGCTCTACCCTCTATTTTTCTGTTCGTTTTTAATTGCCACCAGGTTATTACTGGGGGTCGGTGCCTGTTCAATGAACCCACCACTCCCAACAGTGGTTTTCTCCTCCTCCTCCTCCTTTTGTTGATAGAGACAGAGAGAAATTGAGAGGGAAGGGGAGATAGGGAGAAAGAGAGGCACCTGCAGCGCTGTTTCACCGCTCATGAGGTTCACCCCTGCGGGTGGGGACCAGGGGAGCCTGAGCCCGGCCAGGTGTGGCAATGTGTGTGCCCCAGCAGGTAAGGCGACTGGCCAGCCCCGAATTCTAATCATTTTAAGACACACGGTCCAGCAGCACTGGGATGGTGCATTTATTGTGCAGCCATCACCACTATCTATTTCTAGAACTTGTCCATCATTCCAAACTGAACAAAACTGTTCCTATTAGGCCCTGGGGAGTCCTCTGAAGGGCTTAAATCTGCTAAGAACAGTCAGAGCTGAGCTGAGATGAGGTGACAGCCCTGGCCACCACTTGAAAGACATTACGAGAGGGGAGAGGCCAGGCACAGGGGCGGTGGGGTTTAAAGGCAAGGCTGAAGAGGGGCAGAGGAAAATAACGACACGTAGGAACAAGGGACCCCCTGAAGACTGGGCCTGCAGCAGGGCTGCCAAGAGCTGAGGAGAACCTGTGAAAGGGCTGAGGAATTGAAAGGTCTCTGGCACGGAGTCGCCTGGCTGCCTCAGATGGGGGTGGCCAGTTCTCTCTCTGGGGCTCTGGAGAGACCTGGGGCACCAGAAACTGAGGGGGAGAAGCCAGAAGAGGATAGGGCCCCAGAGACAACACTGAGCAGGATGCAGGCATAGAGACAGGTGCAGAGCTGGCCAGCCACCCCCTCTCTCCACGTCCCCTAGAACCACACCCCCCAAATAGGACAGTCCTTCCCAGGACGCCAGCCAGAGCTGTTCCCAGGGATCCCCAGAGGTCTGTCCGCAGGATGACCCAGCCAGTACTCAGACACTCTCCGGCTGGTACCAACTCAGCAGTGAGGTGACAGTGACAGTAGGCAGGAAAGGGCCACTGCCATGTACTGAGGCCACATCATTCCTCTGGCGGCCTGTCCTCCACGGGTAGGAGGAGCTCCTCTGGAGTTAATTACACTCTGCTCTTGTCCTTCAGCTGGTCACTCCCCCAGCTGATGGATGAGGGCCGGGCCACTGTCACACATCAGGCAGCCAGGCGATTCTGCTCTGGAGACCTTTCAATTCCTCAGCCCTGTCACAGGTTCTCCTCAGCTCTCAGCAGCACAAGCTGCTGCAGGCCTGGTTTTCGGGGGGGGGGGGGGGGCTTTGAGAGGTGGGCTCTTTAACACCCTCTAAAGGACTGCTTCTCCCAAAGAACCCTAACAGCTACCATGACACCAACGTGACTTCCTTGGGAGAGATGACCTCACCAAGGTGTCCTGGAACTCCACCTCTCCAGAGCACTGCCCCACTAGGGAAAGACAGAAACAGGCTGGGGGTATGGATCCACCTGCCAACACCCATGTCCAGTGCAGAAGCAATTACAGAAATCAAATGTCCTACCTTCTGCACCCCATAAAGAATTTTGGTCCATGCTCCCAGAGGGATAAAGAACAGGGAATCTTCCAATGGAGGGAACTCTGGTGATGGGAACTCTGGTGGTGGGAACTGTATGGAATTGTATGGAACTGTATGGAACTGTATGGAACTGTATGGAATTGTATGGAACTGTATGGAATTGCGCCCCTCTTATCCGACAATATTGTTGATCATTATTAAATCACTATTAAAAAAAAAACAGTGAAGGAGTAGCAGGGAGGTGGTAGAAGCAGATGAAGCCAATGCAGAGCTGGAGGAAAGGGGTTGTTGACTCAGCATCCAGGATACTAGAGTGTGTCTGCCTGGATCAGGGCTCACGCATGACCCGATCCCCATGATCTTATTCCTACTTCAACCTGAGGACCTCTGGGCTGGGCAGAAGCCCCCTGCACTTCTTGAAGAAGAGATCTAAAGAGCCTTCCTAGATCAGGCAAGATGGGACGGTGTGTTCGGCAGACTTAAGAGGCACTCATATGGATGCATTGGATCGACCTTCCCGTGGTGCATCCCGTGAGTCCCCATTCATTGGGGAAACTGACGATCCTTCCCAGCCGACTGAATCCACATGGATCCCAGTCACTTTCAAAGCCAGCAACAAGCAGCTCCTGACAGCTTTCAAGCTGACGCTGTTGACTGGCTACGGAAGAAGGGCAAACGCTAGAAGAAGAATGTTGTTACCCATGTGTTACTCACACCCAGACCTGAGAGCAGAGTCTGCCTGGGCCCCAAGACCTGGCCTTCTGCCTGTTGACTGTTTTCTGATTGGCCTTGGCCTGGACACCTCCTTATTCCGGAATTCAAGATCCTGCTTCCAGGACAGCCTCTGTGCTCAAGTCCAGGGTTTGGGAGGTTTTCCGAGTGTTCATTTTACATCTCCAGAACAGGTCTCACCACCAACCCCCAAACCAACTGAGAACAGGTTCTAACCACAAAGAAACCCCTACTATGAGTATACCCCCTACACACACACACACACACACACACACACACACACACACACACACACACACACACTGCGGATGGCCTCCACATCACCCTTTCCCAGGACTCCACTCCCCAATTACATGTCACAGCTCTTGGACCCTTTCCAAAGCAAGGCAGAGAAAAATTACCTTCATAAGCCCTGCAAGCAGAACAGGAAGTTTTTTTCAGGGTTCATTCATTTTCACGCAGAAAAAAAATGATGATGATGATTTTTCCCCAAGTAGCAACCTTGCTGTGAAACTGTTACTTTGTTTTCTTTTTAGGTTTAAGAGATCTTTCCAGAGGTTTGAAAGATGATTTGAATACAGTTTTTCTTACAATTAAAAAAAAAATAAAGCAGGAAGTGAAATAAGGCAGACAAAGGGAGACAAATACTATAATGAGACCATTAGAGGAAGTATCCAGGATAGTCAACTTATGTACAGAAAGTAGCAAAGACAGCAGCGGGGTGAGGGGGAGATACTGTCTGGTCATTTAGGTTCACTTTGGGAAGGTGGAAAAGTTCTCAGCATGGCTAACAGTGATGGTTGCTCACAAGGTGAACGTCTTAACGCCACTGCACTGTACACTTAAAAATGGTTACAACAGGGGAAGGGGGTCCGGCTGGAGATAGCTTACCTGGTAGAACACACACTTTATCTCACACAAGGACCCAGGTTCCAACTCCTGACCACCACATGGATGGGAGCACCATGCAAAGGGGAAATTCAGAAGCAGTGGAGCAATGCTGTAGTCTCAGTCTCTCTCCCTCTCTCTCTCTCTCCCTCTCTCTCTCTCTCCCTCTCTCTCTTTCTCTCTCCCTCTCTCTCACCTTTTATGTGGGAAAAAGAAAAAGAAAGTCTTCCAGAAGTGGTGGAATCTCTCAGGTTTAGAGATAGAAAAAAAAAAAAAAAAGGATGCTTAAGACGGTACATTTTGTGTCTGATGTATTTTACCACAATTCGGGGGAGGGGGAAACAGGAAGTTAATGCATGACCTCCTTGGGTCTGTTTCATTATCTGTAAAATGGGAGAGTGGTGAAGAAATCAGTTCCTCCCTACTGTCTGAGTCTGGGTGGAGAGAGAGAAAGAGAGAGAGAGAGATAGAGAGAGAGGCTGTGCCTAGCTCCCTGTCACACCAGGAAAGCATTTTTTTGTGGAAGATCTTTAAAAATTTTTTTATTATCTTTATTTATTGGATATAAACATCCAGAAATCGGGAGGGAAAGAGGAGCTAGACAGAGAGCCACCTGCAGCCCTGCTTCACCACTCGCAAAGCTTTCCCCTGCAGGCGGGGGGCTAGGGGCTCGAACCCGGGTCCTTTCACACTGTAATATGTCACTCAACCAGGTGCACCACCACCCAGCCCCAGGAAAGCATGTTTTAAGAGACAATTTAGACAGAGAGCAGACTGGCAAAACAGCTCACCTGGAGACTGTGCAATGCATGACCTGAGGTTCGAGCCCAGCCCCCAGTGCACTGGAGAAAGCTTCAGTGCTGTGGTCTCTTTCACCCTCTCCAGATCTGCCTCGCTGTTTCTCTTTAAAAATTTTTACAAAGCACCCAAAAGGAAAATCAAGATGGAGCTCGATCAAGTAGCCGCAGAAGCACAGGACAGGACAGTCACCTCCCCAGGCTCCCCAGGGCACAGGCAGGTGGCCAAGTGAGCCCTGAGAGACACTCCTGCCCGCGACCATGACCCAGGCTCCCCGCGCTGCATTCCGACCACATGGGACTCTCAGGCCCTTCCCCATTCTCTGTGTCCGGCCCAGCCCAGCACACCTTGTCTCTCTCGCCGGCTGAGATGCTATTCCTGCTCCGTCTGGCCCTGCACTGTCCGAGTTGGACGGGCCCCCAAAGACGGGGTGACGTACTGCATCTCTGCAACAGGGGGGTCGAGGCTTTGACTCCAGAGCCAGGTGTGTGGGCTCAAACCTCTCACTTACTAATCCACTGGTCTTGGCCTGATTCTGCAGGCGCTGTGGGTGTGCTTCCTCCCACAGTGGGGAAAATGCTAGTGTCTGCTACACACAATTGCTGCGAGGGGTATAGGTGCCAACTCCAAGAGCCTAGCAAGCCCAAATAATGCCAGCTATCAACATTCGGTGTGCAAAGGAGTTACCACTCCCTCCCGGTAGCTGACAGCTCTGAACTCCCGGCTCATCAGCAATGGAAACCCCTGCATGGTATCCACCACAAAACAGCCTCAAGAGACCAGTCCCATCCTCCCCCACCCCCCAGTTCCTGCTCTCACTCCTCAAAAATCCTGGTCCAGCCGCAGCCATGCCATGAAGGGGTGGGTGGTGCGGTCACAACAGGCAGGCACCATATGGGGACCCACCCCTCAATATTTCTGGCCTGTCTGTCAGCATGACAACTAGGCTGGCCGACCAACCCGTCAGTCTCCACCCTCACACCCTGTGCTCTGCCAGGCATAGCCTCCAGGCCTGTTGCCCAGGTTGGAGAGCAGCTTCTCAGGTTCTGACAGGCCCCTCCCTGGGGCGGCAGGTGGAGACCTCATGCCAGGCACCCAGCTCATGGTGAGCACAGGAGCTGGCGTCTCAGTCCCCAGAGCCCAAAACGGCACAGAGGGAAGCCTGGCCTTCTTGAAGCTTTCCAGGAACTCCCAGCGGCCTTGCCTCTCTCCCCTGTCCTGGCTGAGGGCCTCCTCACCCTAGGCTCAACCCCACCTCCCCAGCCCCAGACACCCTGTGTCAGGAAGGGCTCACCAAGGTCAACTGTTTGCACCAAGTGTGGCACTTACTGTTGTAGAAGCCAAGGGGTGCAGGCTGTCTGAGGTCGCACAGACCTTTCACTCACCCTGGATGCCCCAAGAGTCCCACAGCCTTCTGAGACTGCTCTACATGTCTCTAAAGCAGACCTAAGGTTGTGCTGACTTCCCTGCGTGTCAACAGCACATGGGGAATCCTGTACAAAAACTATGAATCGCACCCCCCCCCCCCCGCCAGCCATCAGGGACAACTTGGTATGGACCCAGTGATCACTAGGGTGGCTGTAACCACAGCCTACGTGAGAACAGTCATTCTCAGAGGCTTACCATGTGCCAGGCAGAATCTAAAATGCTCCACAAATAGCTCACAGGAAGTTCTCTAACGTCCCTATTTTACAGATCTGGAAACAAAAGTTGAGAGAGTTGAAATAACAGCTTCAAGCGCACGCCAACAGCTGAGGAGAAGCTGGGCTTCAGGCCAGCCTGCTGAGACCTTTAGCGGGGGTCTCATGAAGCTAGGGATGAGGGTCCCAGGGATGCAGAGGAAATCAGCAGCCCTGAGTCACCCTGGGGTGACAGTGCAGCATGCTGCATGCCAAGAGAAGAGGGGGAGGGAGGGGAGGGGAGGAGAGGGGAGGGGAGGGGAGGGAAGGGGATAGGGGAGAGGAGGCAAGGGGAGGAGAGGAGAGGAGAGGAATGGAGAGGAGAAGAGAGGCGAGGAGAGGCAAGGAGAGGCAAGGAGAGGAGAGGAGAGGAGAGGAGAGGAGAGGAGAGGAGAGGAGAGGAGAGGAGAGGAGAGGAGAGGAGAGGAGAGGAATGGAGAGGAGAGGAGAGGGGAGGGGAGGGGAGGGAAGGAGAGGAGAGGAGAGGAGAGGAGAGGAGAGGAGAGGAGAGGAGAGGAATGGAGAGGAGAGGAGAGGGGAGGGGAGGGAAGGAGAGGAGAGGAGAGGAGAGGAGAGGAGAGGAGAGGAGAGGAGAGGAGAGGAGAGGAGAGGAGAGGAGAGGAGGGAAGTCATGCCAGGGGACAAAGGAAAGGAAAGATCTGTATAAATAGCTCTCAGAGCTGTGCACCGACCAGCCACTCAATTACATCATCCATCCACTTGGTTTAAGGATGTGTGTGTGTGGAGGGGGGCCTGTGTGCACTGGTGACCAGAGCAGCAAAAGCAAGAAGAGGCTTCCTGGAGGAGGGAGCTTTCAAACTGGAAAGTGGGACTGTCTCAGATCTCCACTGTTCGGGAGGCACAGTGCTAACCCTGCATCAACATGCCACTCTGACGCCCCACCTACACCCAGTTCTCTGTGTTCCCCAGAAGCAAGCTGGCACAGGGAGAGAGAGGTACCTCTAACAGGGAGCACAGTGTGAGACAACAAAGGCACTTCACAGGAGGCGGGCCCAGGCAGTCAGCTGGAATAAATAAATTAAAATCTGGCATCTTTGTCTCTGTGTATGCTAGTTTTAATTACTGTTTACTTGGAAAACTAAAGCTTCACATGTGTAGGAACAGAAGATGAATCCCTCGACTTGGGCATCATCATGCTCGGTGGACTAGATCTACCTGGGGCGGCTGGAGGCCTCTCGCCGTTTCAGCTGGCAGGGCAGGGCAGGGCCAGGGGCAGAAGGCAGTCAGCCAGCGCCTGGAATGTCTTCCCTGTGGCTGGCAGGAGCAGGAGTTACAGGCTCCATGGGCTGGTGGGGAGCACCCACATGGGTAGTCAGTGTGCTTTGCAGACACCCGTCACGCGGAGCTGGGAACACTTACACATGCGTCAACAGCTGTCCTGAACACCGGTGCCCCAATAGAATAACAGGAAGAAAATATTTTAGAATGGATTTTTTAAAAAAAATTAATATTTATTTTCCCTTTTGTTGCCCTTGTTGGTTTTTATTGTTGTTGTAGTTATTGTTGTTGTTTTTGGATTGGACAGAGAAATGGAGAGAGGAAGGGAAGACAGAGAGGGGGAGAGAAAGATAGACACCTGCAGACCTGCTTCACCGCCTGTGAAGTGACTCCCCTGCAGGTAGGGAGCTGGGGGCTCGAACCGGGATCCTTACCGGTCCTTGCACTTTGCGCCATGTGTGCGTAACCTGCTGTGCTACAGCTCAACTCCCTAGCATGGATTTTTTAAGTGAAAGTCTAAAATGTATTTTTCTCTTAAGATTACTTATTCCAAAACAGCCGTATTATTTGCTCCAAAATAATCGTGTGTGTGTGTGTGTGTGTGTGTATCTCACAACTCTTTGCATCAAGATTCCTAAAATTTCAAAAATGATATAAAAGTCTGTTTCAACCCATTCTATGAATAGAACAGGAAAAAGAAATACAGAGAGACCAAGGAAGTTTCCAAAGACCGGGAAGCCCTCTTCCCTTGCGTAAACATTTTGGACTTTACCTTATAATAGCAAATAAAGCAAATAATTCGAAAAGAAAAAAATAATAAATTAAAAGCAAAGGCCCCATGGCTGCTCGTGCACCCAGTCAACCTACCGGGTGGGAACACAGTCCTTCTCAAACACATGGGTGCACAGGACTCTGGCTATCTGGCGACAGTCCTGCACCGCGTCCGCTGTGTGGGTTTCACGCTGTAGTGGCCAGGCAGCTGTTGCTGGTTACGGTGGGCCTGCCTGAGAGCAAGGACCACAGCTAAGCCAGCTAAGACCAAGCCTTGAACTACACTTGTGTCTAGTTCATTTTGCCAAACTTAGCATGAGTTAAGATGGGCAGTTAAAAATAAATAAATAAATAAATAAATAAATAAAAATAAATAAAAGCTCAAGAGAGGGGGCTGAGCAGTGGCACGCCTGGGTAAGCGCACATAGTATGAAGCTCAAGGACCTGAGCAAGGATCCGGGTTCGAGCCCCCCCTCCCCACCTGCAGGGGGGTTAGCTTCACAAGCAGTGAAGCAGGTCTGCAGGTGTCTTTCTCCCTCTCTAGCTCCCCCTCCTCTCTCCATTTTTCTCTGTCATATCCAATAAAAAGGAAAGAAAAATGGCCGCCAGGAGCAGTGGATTCATAGTGCTGGCACCGAGTCCCAGGATAACCCTGGAGGCAGAAAGACAAACAAACAAACAAATAAACACAAGAGAAAAAGAAAACACAAAGATAGGGCCAAGCGGACTCTGCGCCCCTCCCCTGGTTTCTGATTCCAGGAGCTGGGAAGAAACACCACGGGGGGGGGGGGGGGCAGAAGGCCAGGACAGTCCTCACAGCCAGCTGGAGAGAGGGGTTCAGAAAAAGGCAAAGGGGGCCAGTCTGGTGTGTGAGACTCCCACCTTCACTGGCCTCCCGGACTATTCCCCGTCTCTTACAGGGGAGACTCCAGACCCTGCCACCCATCCTTGCTGCCCACCCTCAGTGCTGTGGATTGCCAGCTGGGAGTACCATATGCTCAGAGCCAGACTCCCCACCCACCCTCCACCCTGGTCAATGTCCCAGAAGGGAGAATGCACCTATGACCAAGGAAGAGATGGCCTAGGGGTACAGAGCTGAGAACAGAGCTGAGAACAGAGCTGAGAACAGGGGTACCAGAGCTGAGAGCTCTAGTACAGAGCTCAGCCAGTGTTCGGGGCACGTAAGAGCAGCAGTAAATGTCAGCCGTCACTCTTATTATTATTGATATTTGCATTAACATTAGTATCCATATTCCTTTCTGTAGGGCCCCAAACCAGAATATTGGGAGCCACCCCAGACTCCAGCTTCCCCTGCCTCCTTGCCTTCAGCCAGGCTCAGGTCCCGAGGCTTCTGCATGCGGCCATCTATGAAACCAGGCCACCTCTCTGCCACCAGTGCCCAATGCTCCTGTCTGGCTCAGTGCCCATCCCCTGGGTCAGAGGTGCCCAGCCCTGCCCCTCTTCTCAGACGCTCACCATCCCTCCTTCCCTCTGAGAGCTTCCCTAAGTGAAAAACTCAGATGGGCCTCTCACACCAGGATTGCTTGTGTTTCGTCATCTGTACCCCTCTCTCTGACTGGCAGGCAGTGTTCCAAGGGGTCTCTCTCACCAGCCCTCCCCCAGCAATGCCCATTCTCTTTACTCCTTCACTCTGCCTTTGAAGGCTGGACTCAGCTGTCACTTGCTACCCCAAATGCAAGCAGGACTGGCGAGTCCTCTGCTCAGCCCTCCTCCACTCCTCACACACACTTCTAGAACTTGTATCCCCTGCCTCCAGGGTTATCACTGGGGCTCGGTACCACAACTACAAATCCACTGCTCCTGGCAGCCACTTATTTATTTATTTATTTATTTATTTTTGGTCCATTTTATTGGATAGGGCAGAAAGAAATTGAGAACGGAGGAGATAGAGAAGGGGAGAGGAAAACAGACACCTGCAGACCAGCTTCACCACTGTGAAGCATCCCCTTTGCCAGTGAGGAGCCGGGGCTTGAACATCGATCCTTGTTCGGGTCCTTGAGCTTAGTATGTAAGCTTAACTGGGCGATTCACTGCTGCCCCCCCCCAACATGTCTAAAGCTGCATTAAGAATAGCAGGGCCCAGATTCCTGGGTAGCTCTGACTTCTTACACACATACAGACTCTTCATCATGTCAGACCCTCTCTTTCACAGACAACGAAAAACATAAGGACAAAGAAAATTAAGAACATAGAAAGTAATTTTTTTTTTGCCTCCAAAGAAAAATCGCTGGGGCTTGGTGCCTACATTACAAATCCACTGCTCCTGGTGCCCATATTTTTTCCATTGTTGTTGTTGCTGCTGTTGTTGGATAGGGCAGAGAGAAATGGAGAGAGGAGGGGAAAACAGAGAGGAGAAGAGAAAGACACCTGCGGACCTGCTTCATTGCTTGTGAAACGACCTCCCTGCAAGTTGGGAGCCGGGGGCTCGAACTAGGATCCTTGTGCCGGTCCCCGCTTTCATATTATGTGTGTTTAACTCAGTGAGCTACTCCTCCCTCAGCAAATAAATTCTAATGCCTTCTATCACCATCACTGAAAAGGGCAAGTTAACAGAGCAGGAGTAAAATGAGTTCTTTTAAATGAAAAGGTTTGAAGGGTGTGGGAGCTGTCTGGTGGCACATCTGATTGAACACATACGTGCAAGGACTTGGCTTCAAGTCCCTGGTCTCCATCTGTAGCAAGAGAATCTTCACGTGATGAAGCAGTGCTGCAGGTCTCTCTCTCTTTCTCTTCCCCTTCCCTCTCATTTTTTTCACTGTCTCTATCACACATAAACTAATCAAATGACCAAGTTAGTACCAGAGAAAACTCTTTTTTATCTCTCATGTTGTCAGCATCTGTGAAAATGCCATCAAGGCCAGTAAGGACCAAAGGCTAGTCATCTCAGACTTTTCTGGTATTGTCCGTTGTCTTCCATGGAGGGGGGGTTGAGCCGCCAGTGCTGAGGCTGAGCTGGGAAATTTTGGGTGGGCTCACAGATTGCAAGCGTACAGATGAGCCGGTGCAAGCCTCCAGGCATAACGGGAATGGAACCTCCAGAACGCGCCATCACTTACACACATGCACGCGCACGCACTGCCGCTATTGGAAAAGCCCACCGCCAGGCTGCTAAGTTGGTGTAAGGCAGATTTTAGTTGAGCAACTGCTACTTCCCATCTCACTCAGGAAACATCCCCTTATAATAAGAATAACAAATGTGCCTGGCCAAACACGGGGGAGCAACTTGCAATTGGTAATTAATTCAGCAGGAGAGAAGGAAATATGGAGGAAAGGGAGCGGAATCTCTCCCTGCGAGATCTGGTTTCCGGTTTCCAGCCAACTACCTGGACCTGCCACCATCTCTCTTCCCCTTAAACACCCTCCAAACTGCCAGCCAACCCTACAGAATGGGGGGGGGGGGCACAGTCCGGAGGGGTGTCTAGGACAGTGCAGTTAGAGCAGGCAGGGCTCTGGAAGCAGCGGGGGTGAGGGGTGGGGGGTTGGGAACAGCATCCTTCCCTCCCAGATGCAGTGGATGCTTCAGCGCCCGCCTCGCCATCACAGGCTCTGGCAAGTCCAGGACCGAGCAGAGGCAAGGGTTGAAGGCTGGAAGGATGGTTCTCGTTGCTGCTAAGGAGCCTGCCAGTGAGCAGGGGCGAAGCAAGAAATTTGTATGCTATTTGTACACGCAGACAAATACCCCCCCACCCCCTCCGGCTCATCTTGTGCAAAACACTTCATTGCACTTGCCAGGATGTTCCCTGTTTTAGGGAGATAAATAAGATCCCTGAGGGCCGCCAATAATTCTTCCAGCAACTTCCTTGTTGTTGTTGTTGTTGTTGTTTGCTTGAAACCCAATGTCCACGCGGACCCTCCCAAACAAAGGGTCTGGTTGTGTCGCCCCAACAGCTTCATTCATGCTGCAGCGAGGAGGAATTTAATATTTCTAATTACTTTGTAGGGAGCTGTTTACTCCTGGAAATGTGGTAATTGATTTTTCATCCGGTTTCCCCTTGGTTGGTATTATTCTCTCCAGACCCTCGCTGAGCCTTCCAACTACACATCTTGGCCTCTTCTTCCCAGCCAGCCCAGCTGTGTTTGTTTGCTCGCTTTGGCCCTCCCTCAAGGGCAAAGATCACGCCTCTGAATTCTGCATCCCCACCCCTGTTCCTGGCAGATGGAGGAGCTAAACCAGTGTGCTGGAACAAAGACCAGGAGGAGAAATGATTTCCCTGCCCAGGCTTTCTCTAACCGCAGTTCAGAAATCCCAAAGAATCCATGCTAAGAAACTGGCCCAAAGCTAATTAATTTTGCAAAACAGACCTTCTAGGGTTTCACACAAGATCTTCAGAAAGAATATTCTGGGTTTCACTTCCCACTGAGAGCTTCAGGGCCCATAGTTAGAGCAGCACACAGCAGCTGACTCAACTCCAGTTCACTGAACCCCAAGAACCTTCCTACCAACATGCACAGGAATAAAGTCCCATTGCATTTGCAAAGATCCCCAAGGTTCAGCTTTGCACTCTCCCATTATGTTCTGAGCATGTTTAAAGGGTTCTGTTTGGCTCGGTTTGGGCAGCTCGGTACCACCCCATCCATATCCCAGCTTCACGGTGGGATGATTCTGTCAGAACCATCCAGAAAACAAAGTGTCATCTCAAAAAGTCTATTTCAGACCACCACATAGCTGGTCTCTAGGGTTGGTCCATTTTTAATAAACAGTCTTAAGGGACTAGATAGTGACACATCCCCACAGAGCACACATGTTGTAATGTGCAAGGACCCAAGTTCAAGCCTCTGATCCCCACCTGCAGGGGAGAAAGCTTCTTGAGCTGCAAAGCAGGGCTGCAGGTTTCTCCATTTCTCTTCTCCTCTCTATCTTCCCCTTACTCCTTAATTTCTTTCTGTATCCAAATTACTAAATAAATGTTTACTTGCCAACATGGTTACCACTGGGACTCAGTGGTATGAATCCATTCAGTATGAATCCATCATTCCCAGCAGCCATTTTTTTCGTTTACTTATTTTTTCTCTTTTATTTGGTAGGACAAAGAGAAATTGAAATGGGAGAGAGGGGAAGAGAGAGAGAGAGAGAAAGAGACACCCACAGCCCTGCTTTACCACTAGTGAAGCTTCGCTCCTGTCGGTAGAGAGCAGGGGCTCCAACCCAGGTCCTTAGGCATGGTAAAGTGTGTACTCAATTGGGTGTGCCTCCAATGAAATTTTTTTTGCCTCCAGGGTTATTGCTGGGATGCATTGGATCGACCTTCTCATGGTGCATCCCGTGAGTACCCATTCATTGGGGAAACTGACGATCCTTCCTAGCTGACTGAATCCACATGGATCCCAGTCACTTTCAAAGCCAGCAACAAGCAACTCCTGACAGCTTTCAACCTGACGCTGTTGACTAGCTACGGAAGAAGGGCCAACGCTAGAAGAAGAAGTGCCTGCGTCATGAATCCACTGCTCCTGGAGGCCATCCCCCCCCCTTTTGTTGCCCTTGTTGGTGTAGCCTTATTGTGGTTATTATTGTTATTGTTGATGTCATTCATTGTTGGATAGGACAGAGAGAAATGGAGAGAGGAGGGGAAGGCAGAGAGGGGGAGAGAAAGACAGACACCTGCAGACCTGCTTCACCACCTGTGAAGCAACTCCCCTGCAGGTGGGGAGCCGGGGGCTCGAACCAGGATCCTTATGCCGGTCCTTGTGCTTGGTGCCACATGAACTTAACCCTGTTGTGCTACCACCCGACCGACCTCCCCAATGAAATATTTTTAAGCAAATTAAAAAAATAAGTAAACACGGATGACCCAGGTGAGCACTAATGTTCGAGTTATGGATTCACTGTTTTGTCAAGGAGCTTCACTGTATCTGAATCTCTCTCTCTCCCTCTCCCTTTTGTCTTCATCAGCAACTGTTTATGCAAGTCAAGGCATGAGTAGGGTTCTCTGGGACCCTAGAGTCTACAGACTCTCTGAAGTTAGGGGGGCTTGGCCTGTTGCTCAATATGCCCCAGTATCTCCCCCCTCTGAGGCTCCTACTGTTTCCCTTTGTTCCGGAAGACTGTTTCCCAAACTCTGCTGTCTCGTCTGAAGGCTGGGCCCATGACAGGTGCTTGACAACTGGCTGTGTATGTGTTACCCAGTGCAAGGACAGGGAAGGGCGCTAACGTGGTAGGTCTAAGCAGTGCTGTGAACATCTTCTTTCTCTCTCCTTTGAATATTTTCTGAGGTTTTTTTAAGTTGAAGGGAGAAGGAAGAATAAGGAAGATTAGAAACTAGACATCAGTGTCTTTTTAAATCATCGTTATTATTATCTTTATTTATTGGATAGAGACAGCCAGAAACCGAGAGGGATGGAGATGATAGAGAGGGAGAGAGACAGAGACACCTGCAGCCCTGCTTCACCACTCGCAAAGCTTTCCCCCTGCAGGTGGCGACTGGGGGCTTGAACCGGGTCCTTGCACACTGTAACATGTGAGCCCAGCCAGGTGTGCCACCACCACCCAGCCCCGTCAATACATCTTTTATCTTCAAAGTATCTGAACCCTTTATCCTCTGGGCCTTGCTGAGCCCGGAGGGACTGTCCCCACCCGAGTTGGTCAATTCCTGCAGCGAGAAGTGGAACCAGTGAGACTCTCCTAGGCAAACCAATCTGTGTTGAGTTCCTGCTCCCAGCCACAGCCCTCCTGAGCGGTCATAGGACTCTGCAGACAAGGATGAGGGTCCTCAGCTCCCAGCAGAGTCCACCATCAAAAGTCACAGCCCACAGTTGCACAGGGTGGAGATGGAGCAGGGGCTGAGGGTGAGAAGTCTGAGGAGACAGGGAAAGGCCACGAGTCGAGGCCATTCCGTCACAGTCAACCCCCACAGCAGTCCGGGGAGACACCATCTACTCTCCCTGGCAGAGTGAATTTCTAGATAATTTCATTGTTTATCCCTGAGCACCAAACTTTCAAGTATTACCTGATAGACTCTTTCACAATGCAATACACATTTAGACACGCCTGCAGGTTTTAGACATCTTATTGTTTACAGTTCTTTCTCTGTTTCTCAAGAATCGAGTGTCTTTTAAATTGCTACGGTAATGCACTTGTCAAAAATTCCCAGGATACAAGGATGGAAGAAATGCACATTTTCCTCTGCCCCCAGAAATCATGCCTAGAAACCACCCCTATCTGCTCAGACTCGGGCTCCTCTAAATAAATGGTGGTATAGCCCAAACTCTGCTATCTTAATTTTTATTCATTATTGGATAGAGACAGAGAAAAACTGAGAAGGAACAGGGAGACAGCAAGGGAGAGAGACAGACACCTGCAGCCCTGCTTCCCCACTTATGAAGCTTTCCTCCTGCAGGTGGGGACCAGGGGCTTGAACCTGGGTCCTTGCACACTGTAGCGTGTGCACTTAACCAGGTGCGCCACCCTCTAGCCCCATGCCCAAAGTCCTTTCGTTCACTTCCTCTGTGTGCCTGCAATTGTGCTAGTCAGTCCTGAATGAATCGTCACAACGGAACCCTCTCAACAGATCCCCCAGAACAGCAGCTGTGGTCAGAGGTGCGACCCAGCACCTGGCCGCCCAGTTCTCAGTCCTGGGTCTGCCACTGAGGAGCTCTGTGTGCTCAGTGACTTTTTTACTTTATTATTATTATTAACAAATGTATTTATTTTCACCAGCACACTGTTCAGGTCTGGCTTATGGTGTTCCTGGGGACTAAACCTTGGAGTTCAATGGCTCAGGACAGAAAGATGTTTTGCATGACCACTATACTGCCCTCCCCTCTCTCCCCCAGCCCAGCAGCTGGACTGCAGTTCTGTGCCTCAGTCTTCTGCTTTAACCAAGTATGTCTGCTCCATAGTAGGTGTGGGCATTCAAGCCCCACACGTAAGGGGCCAAGAGCTGTGTTTGATACATGGAAACCCACGGACTGTTTCCATTTTGCAGATGCTGAAGCGGAGGCTCAGGATGTGGAAGTGGCTCACCAAACCCACCAGGCAGAGATGATGGAGGAAGACAGGAAGGCCTGGGGAGACAAGGTGTGGGGTGTTAGCCTGCACAGACCTGGGTTCCCGAACTGTTTCTGGGTTCCTTTAGCTTCTCATCTGATATTTTTGTTGCCACCAAGGTTATCACTGAGCCAATGGGTCTGCGTGATTCTACTTCACTCACTCTTAAAAGGCTTCTTCTTGATTGATTGATTGATTGATTGATTGATTTTCCTAGGTAGAAGTCAAGAAAGAGAGGCGAAATGCTGTAGCCCCATTCCAGCATTCATGCTGCTTCACCTGCAGGCACACCAGGTGGGGGCCAGGGGCTGGGACCCCAAGCAGAGTAAACTATGTGAGTTATCTCCCACATTCCCTCATCTGACATTTGTTCCCTCTCTCATCCTCTGGGTCAGGTGGTAGCTCCCTGGCTCTATCAACCCCAAGTATGTCAGTTGCTTTGCTGTGGACCAGAGACCCAAGACAATACAACTGCCCAGAGCAGTATGCAGAACAAGCACAGGTAAGGATCCTATTCGGGTAGCGGAGAACCAGGTTCAAGCTCCCACTCTCCACCTACAGGGGTGGGTGGAAGGGGGGAGCTTCACAAGTGGTGCTGCAATGCTGAAAGTCTCTCTCTCTCTCTCCCTCTCTCTCTCTCTCCCTCCCTCCCTCCCTCCCTCTCCCCCTCACTCCCTTTCTCTATCTCTATTTCAGTTGTCCATCTCTTCCTATGTAAAAAGAAAATGAATGAATGAGGAAAAAATGGCTGCCAGGGAGTCAGGTGGGCAGTAGTTCAGTGGGTTAAGCGCACGTGGCACAAAGCACAAGGACCAGCAGAAGGACCCCGGTTCGAGCCCCAGCTCCCCACCTGCCAGGGAGTTGCTTCACAGGCAGTGAAGCAGGTCTGCAGGTGTCTGTCTTTCTCTCCCCTTTCTCTGTCTTCCTCTCCTCTCTCCATTTCTCTCTGTCCTATCTAACAACGATGATATCAGTAACAACAACAATAATAACTACAACAACAATAAAAAACAACAAATGCAACAAAAGGGAATATATATATATATATATATATATATATATATATATATATATATTTAAAGGGGGGGCGGGAGCCAGGTGGTGGCTCAGTGGTTAAGCGAACATGGCACAAAGCGCAAGGACCTGCTGAAGGATCCTGGTTCGAGCCCCCAGCTCCCCACCTGCAGGGGAGTCACTTCACAGGCGGTGAAACAGGTCTGCAGGTGCTATCTTTCTCTCCCCCTCTCTGTCTTCCCCTCTTTCTCTCCATTTCTCTCTGTCCTATCCAACAATGATGACATCAATATCAACAACAATAACTATAACAACAATAAAAAACAACAAGGGCAACAAAAGGGAAAATAAAATAAATAAATATTAAAAAATGGCTACCCGATCAGTGGATTTGTAGTGCCAACACTGATTCCCAGAGATAACCCTCAGTGGCAAAAATTAAAAAATCAAAATAATAATAGCACAGACAGCTTCCCGCTGGCATGAAGGCCTAAGAAGCTCCCATTCATGAATGGAATGAGTCTAGTCCAAATCTCTTTGGCATCTGCTCACAAACCTGCAGCAGGGGCCAGTCTTAGTTTCTAGGCCAGAGAGCAGGCTGGGCCCCTGCCCTCGGGACAGGTGAGGTCGTGGCTTAATGGACAGATGCTCTCCATGTTAATACAAAAATTCTGACCCGAAGACGAATCTTCTAACTCTCCAGCTCTCAAAACGCGGAGCTGCGCTCGCTGTGCCTCACTTTAACTGTGATGTGATTCACTTTAACTGTCTGTGTCTTGGGCGTCCCCAGGTACTGCTCTCTCTTTCACATTCTGAAGGCAAGAAGGAGCCCCAGAATCATCAGCGGGTGCTACACTGCATGGAAACGTCTGCAGGCTCACCACAATAAATCCTCCGCGTGATGGATAGCCACACGTCACCTTCAGACGCGTGTGCATCTGAATACTAAGCTGTGCCGGGAACCACCTGTGTGGTTCCACCCACAGCTCTGGGTTGGGCCCGAGGAGAGTGACATTAAGTGAGGCCCAGGTGGAGGCCTGCAAGGTGAGGTGCAGCAGGGCTCGGAGACAGGCAAAAGGCCTCTCAGGGCCCATGGAGTAATTCACTTGGAGGCTGTGCCTCATTGCCATGGGAGCAACCCAGCTTTGAAGGAAGCCTCAGTGTGGGGCCAGGCAGTGGTGCAACTGGTTAAGCACACATTCTACGGTGCGCAAGGACCTGGGTTCAAGCCCCTGGTCCCCCCACCTGCAGAGAGGAAGCTTCATGAATGGTGAAGCAGGGCTGCAGGTGTGTCTCTGTCTCTAACACCTCCTCTCGATTTCTCTGTCTCTATCCAATAATAAATAAATAATAGGTTTTTGTTTTTGTTTTTTTAAAAAAAGGAAGCTTCAGGGAGCCAGACAGTAGCACAGCAGGTTAAGCGCACGTGGCGCAAGGACCGGTGGAAGGATCCCTCACAGGCGATGAAGCAGGTCTGCAGGTGTCTGTCTGTCTCTCCCCCTCTCTGTCTTCCCCTCCTCTCTCCATTTCTCTCTGCCCTATCCAACAACAACAATAATAACTAGAGCAATAAAAAACAAGGACAACAAAAGGAAATAAATAAACATTTTTTTTTAAAAAAAGAAGCTTCAGTACTATGGTCTCATTCACTTTTTCTCTCTGACTCCTGCTTCTCTGTCTCAGGGGGGAAGGAGGGAGGAAGGGAGGAAGAGAGGGAGGAAGAGAGGGATCACCAGTAAACTCAGAATTAAGAGGTCTGGCCAAGCTGGTGGGAAGAGCTAGAGAGGTTCCCGTTACCTGTACGTTTCCGATTTTTGTTCCACGCTCACATTCCGGCACTGAACGGAGCTTGTGATGAAAGCATGTGTATTAGACACACCACTGGGGGGCCCACACACAGATACTGAGACTCTGCAGACGGAAAGGCAAGCGAGAAGGGTTTTCTGGCGTATCCGCACAGTCAGATAGCTCAGGCTCCCAGCTAGATGCCTGGGGCTGAGAATCTCCGTGACCTCATCTGGAGGCAACAGCCATGCAAACCCCCACCTGTCCTCCCCTCCGCTGGATATGGAAGCTGCAGATGGTTACTCACAGAAAGCCGCAGCAAACTGAGCGTTACAGACTGAAGCCTGGCCAGGGAGACGGCATCATGGTTATGGAAAAGATTTTAATGCCTGAGGCCCTGAGGTCCTAGGTTCAATCTCCAGCACCACCAAAAGACAAGAGTTGAGCAGTGCTGCTCTCTCCCTCTCCCTCTCTCTTTCCTTCTCTCTCTCTCTCTCTCTCTCTGTATCTCTCTCATTAATAAATAAAATAGTTTTTAAAAGATTGAACTCAGGGCTAGGATGAGGCTTGGTGGGTAAAGTACATGTCTTACCATGTGTAAGGTCCTGGGTTTGAGCCCTGGCACTATGCAGGAGCACTATGGATGCACTATGGAGCACTATTTCTCCCTCTCCCTCTCCCTCCCTCCCCCTCTCTTCTCTCCCTTTCCCTCTCTCCCTCTCCTTCCTCTCCTTCTCTCCCTCCCTCCCTTTCTCCCTCCTCCTTTCTCCCTCTCCCTCTCTCTTCCTCCCTCCCTCTCTCTCCCTCTCCTTTTCCCTCTCTCTCCCTCTCCCTCTCTCCCTCCCTCCTTTCTTCCCTCTCTCAGTAATACAGGATAAAAATTGCACTGGGAAGAGGCTCAGCAGTATGGCAAAGCCCTGGCACAGAATCACAGAGGGGGAAAAAAAAAAAGACTGAATACACTGGGCCCAAACTTCAGTTCATCAGAAACAGCAGGGGCACAGGCGGCGCTGGAAGCAGGTGAAGCTGAGAGGTGTGGGGGACCATGCCCCAGCAGCCTCCACAGCCACCACAGCCCTGATGCAGAGCCCGGACACCTGGTGCAGTTTCCTCTCCACTCCCTGCGGGGGCGCGGCCTGGAACCAGTCCCTTTTCAGCATGAGCCTGGTTTTCCCCAGCCACACAGTGGTGCCGCCCATTTCATGGGGCTATCAAGGAGCAATAACTGGAGACAGCACAGCAAACGCCTCACTCGGTGCTGTTAGTTCAATGATATGAGTGCACCTACAACGTTCCCGGCTGTGACCATGGACGGCCACCTCAGACCCACAGGGCCTCCGAGGTCACACAGGCTCCCGTGATAAATGTGAATAGACATGGACCTTAGGCCAGATCAGTGAGGTAAACAGTTAATGCTATTTGTGTATGCTTCTCAGGTTTGGGAACTACTCTCTGCCCTAGCGCAGCTTTCTAGCCCTATTCTCAACTCTGACACTACTCTACAGACAATATTTTTAGTTCACCTGCATGTTAGCTATCAGGCTCAGGCAAAAAAGTCACTCAAGTCATAGGCCCCTTGGAATGTACCTAAAATAGACTTCCTAGCCTCTTATCACACGAAGACCCCTAATTTCATCTGCTCTATTCCTATCTTCGGGTTACTATGTATTAAACAATTTGTTTTGCTTCATATCTTACCACCTTTCAACCACCAAGTTTCGGACACTACCGGGACCTACTCTGACCTGTCTGGGCAGACGACCCCACCAATATGTCCTGGAACACATTCCCCAGAGCTCTGCCCCAACAGGAAAAGATAGAAACAGGCTGGGGGTAAGGATACACCTGCCAACACCCATGGCCAGCAGAGAAGCAATTACAGAAGCCAGACCTCCCACCTTCTGCTCCCCATAAAGAATTTTGGTCCATACTCCCAGAGGGATAAAGAATAGGGAAGCTTCTAATGGAGGGAATGGGACATGGAACTCTGGTGGTGGGGACTGTGTGGGATGGTGCCCCTGTTAAATGCTCAAAACCCATTTCACATGTATCTCTTCCCTTGTCAAAGACCCAAGTCCCTATGGTCATCTGGCCACCTGGTTCCCCTGAGCTCAGATCTCACAGAAGAACATACCCACCTGTATTCTGCCCAGGCCTTCTAACAGGCTTGATAATGGGGGCCCTCCAAGGGGGAGCCAGACTCGGCTTAATTACTAGTCTCCTGCCCTCTTTGTAATCTTGACTTTGTGGGGATTGTTTGATCACAATAGTTGGGGGTTTGTGCGCATTATTTAATTAGGCAGATGAAAGCATGTTCGGATGAAACAATAGTATCTCTAATTTCATGGCCTGTTCTGCATCTTATCCTAAAACCCTGACAAAAGATGCCTCCATCCTAACGGAGAGAATATCTTCTCTCCCTCCCCGCCACACTTCTTCCTCTCTCTCCTCCCTCTATCTCTCTCCACAGTTAACTTTGCTCCCACCTCACCACCACCCCTCTCTGTTGAATAAACCACAGCTACCTACAGAATCCAGAAATATATAACTATATATAACTTGCAAAGTGTATCAAACATTTATTTTATGCTTTTCATTTAAAAAGAAAATTGCTGGATGGTGGCTGGACAGTGGTGCACCGGGTTAAGCGCACATAGCACGAAGCACAAAGACCTGTGCGAGGATCCGGGTTCGAGCCCGGCTCCCCACCTGCAACGGGGGATACTTCACAAGGCTCCCTCTCTATCTCCTTCACACTTCCCTCTCTATCTCCCTCTGCCCTCTCAATTTCCTATCCAATAAAATGGGGAAAAAATGGCCAGCAGGAGCAGTGGGTTCGAGCCCCAGCGATAACCCTGGGGGCAAGGAGAAAAATGACTGGGCTGCGTGACAGCATAATGGCTCTGCAGAAGGTTTTCATATTTGCAGCTCTGATGTCCCACATTCAGTCCCCAGCACCAACGTTAACCAGAGCTTAGCAGTGCTCTGGTCTTGGTCTCTTTCTCTCTCTATCACTTTCATCAAAATAAATATAGATTTAAAAAATATATTTATTGGGGGTCGGGCAGTGGCACAGCGGGTTAAGCACATGTGGTGCAAAGCGCAGGGACCGGTGTAAGGATCCCGGTTCGAGCCCCCGGCTCCCCACCTGCAGGGGAGTTGCTTCACAGGTGGTGAAGCAGGTCTGCAGGTGTCTGTCTTTCTCTCCCCCTCTCTGTCTTCCCCTCCTCTCTCCGTTTCTCTCTGTCCTATCCAACAACGAACAACATCAACAATGGCAATAATAATAACCACAACGAGGCTACAACAACAAGGGCAACAAAAGGGGGAAAAAATGGCCTCCAGGAGCGGTGGATTCATGGTGCAGACACCGAGCCCAGCAATAACCCTGGAGGGGGAAATATATATATATATATATATATATATATATATATATATATATATATACACATATATATATATATATATATGTTCATTTGAGAGAGAGAGAAGAGGAGGAAAGAGAGGGAACTAAGTCATCTCTCTGGCATATGCAACATCAGGGATCAAACCTAGGGCCTTGTGCTTAAAAGTCCATTGCTTTATCCGCTGTGTCACCTTCCAGGCAGCTATGTTGTTTTTTTTTAAATATTTTTTCTTTTTTTAATATTTATTTTATTTATTTATTTATTCCCTTTTGTTGCCCTTGTTGTTTTATTGTTGTAGTTATTATTGTTGTTGTCGTTGTTGGATAGGACAGAGAGAAATGGAGAGAGGAGGGGAAGACAGAGAGGAGGAGAGAAAGATAGACACCTGCAGACCTGCTTCACCGCCTGTGAAGCGACTCCCCTGCAGGTGGGGAGCCGGGGTTCGAACCGGGATCCTTATGCCGGTCCTTGTGCTTTGCGCCACCTGCGCTTAAGCTGCTGCGCTACAGCCCGACTCCCAGCTATGGTTTTTTAACTCAAATTTAACAACAACAACAACAACAAATCAAGCCTTGACTTTGGCTGTTTGTTGCCCATGTCAATCCATCTCTTGTTTGTTGTTGTTGTTTGTTTGTTTGTTTTTCCAGTGGCCTGTGACATTCTGCAGGCCGGGCAGGGCCCAAACATGGTGGTTTGGAAGCAGAAGAGACCTGAAAGAACTCTCAGAACTGGGTTCCAATACGCTCTGAGCCACTGGTTCAGGATGACCCTGGAGCTACTTTCCTACAGATGTTTCTAGTCTGTGACCCAGGGCTTATGCCACCCGGGAATCCTTCACCACTCCACTGAAAAGAGAGCTGAGGTTCACAAGTTTCTGGAGCCATACAGAACACGACCCACAGCATCACCCCAGAAATACCCTTGGCCTCTGTGCCTCTGCTTCCCAATCTGCAAGGTGGGCTTGCTCAGACCAGTGCCATTTTCACAAAATTACCCGCCATGATTCATGGTGAGCATCAGGCTGGCGGAAGGCATGCCACCATGGCTCACTCAGTCACAATAATTTTAAAAAAATAAATAAAGCTATTATAGCTATTAATGTACCAGCAATCAAAGCTCTTATCTACACAGCAATTCCCTTTGGCTTCTCAAGAGCCCTTCACAGTGTATGAAGCACCTTCTCTGTTATTGCTTGTGGAATGTGATCCAGGCAGCTGTGACAAAGAGGGACAAATTACCCGATTCTCAACAGGGGACCCAGAGGCTTAGAGAAATTGAGCCGGGCTGGCTGAGGCTGAGCCGTGACTCCGAAAGCTCCAGCCTGCCCTCCAGCTCTGCATTCTGGCCCTATTCTCAGAGCTTCATAGTCGTGGGCTGCTATTTCCAAATGTATCTTGAGAATGCCAGCTTGTCCCGGTCCACCCAAAAGCCAAATATAACAGACCCTGTGGCCAGCTGTGTGGCTGTCTCTTTGGGTCTCTGTCCCCATGACCCTGAGAAGGACTGACAACCATATTCCCACAAAACTCCAGCCGGCAAGTGCTTCTCTAAAGCCCCAAACAGAGAAGCTGGAAGGGAAGTGCCGTGCAGAGTGGTTTTTGTTCTTGGGTGGTTTTGTTTTGCTCTGTGTGCGTGTGTGTGTGTGTGTGTGTGTGTGTGTGTGTGTGTGTGTGTCAGGGTTCATATTGGAGCTCAGTGTCTGCACATCTCTACCATTCCTGACAGCCATTCTCTTTTCTGGGGAAAAAAGAGTGAAAGAGAAGAGGGAAGAGAGAGGGAGAAAGAAGAGGGTGAGGAGACACCTGCAGCACTACTCCGCTGCTCATGAAGTTGCCTCTCTGCAGGCAGAGACCAGGGGCTTGAACCCAGGTCCTGGAGGATGACAGCATGTGTGCTCTACAGGCTAAGCTCCTGCCTGTCCCCCAGAGCTTCAGAGAACGCAAGCAGTCACAGTTAACCAGGTGCTGTGGACCGACTAAGGGCTCCTTCAGCAGAAATGGGCTCCTTCAGAGGCTGAGACCAGCTAATCAGCACAGAAGCTCCGAGCCCCTTCTCCCAGGCCTTATTTTTTGAATCATAAAGCTATAAGAATCAAAGTCACTTTGAAAAATGACTTTTCATTTGTCATGATTTTCATTTCCTCAAAGAGAAGGCATATTGTACCAGGCAAAAATCGATGTCTGCCCCTAATAATGTGCCTACAGATATCCGGGGCCGAGAGCCTCGCCGAGAAGGAATGGAGGCTTATCTATGGGCTGTATCATCCGCATCTCGTATCTGAAAATCAATTCCTTATGGGCTTGCATTAAAAATGCACAAGTTTTTAATGAAAACACAAAAACATCAAACTATAAGGCCCACCTTAAGGGGGAAAAAAAAAGCACAAAACAAAACAGAAGAACACCAGAAACTGTGTCTTACTACCAAAGAAAAATCACCTCCAGGCAACCCCAAGTAAAAATGTTCTTTTACCCACCCACCTGAATATTATAGTCACTACATCGAGTATTCTCGATGTCACAAGAACCCAATCATTCTTCCTTCATCTCATCTGCCACACGGATAAGTTACGCTCACCAAGGCCAACGTCTCGAGCTGTGATGGAAAGGAAAGGAAGGGAAGCCATGAATGCTTGCTGGGTGTCAGCTGTCAGCTGGGGTCTCAGAAAACTGGTAGAGAAATGAGGATGCAGGAGTGAAGGCCCATGTGGGGAGCACTCTTGCCCCAAGTCTCCCCCCCCAGGCGCCCCTGCTCACAAGGAGTCCAGTCCTGGCAGCAGCCCCCAATTCTGCCTGGTGAGGTGCCCCTCACACCCCACAGGCATCCTCATTGCTCTGCAGTCCCTGCAGCGATATTCCAGGACGCTGCAGCACATCAGCAGGAGCAAGGAGCCTGGGCCAGCAGACGTGCGTCCTCTCCAGCCTGGAGGCTGCAAGTCAGGAGTCCTGGTGGCAGTGGGACTGCGTGTGCACTCTGTGGGCCTCCAGACTATCTGTTCTGTGTCTGCTTCGGAGCCTCTGGTGGCCGTGGCGAGTCATGGGGCAGCCCCATCCCATGAACACTGCCCGGCATTACCTGTGCTCCTTGCCCAGCCCCTGCCCAGCCTGAGTCCCTGTCTCTGTCTCTCTTCTCCTGTTTGTAAGGACACCACTCCTACTGGATTCAGAGCTCACCCTACTTCAGGTTGACCCTGTCTTAACAAATGGCATCTACACGCAAGGACAGTGTAAGGATCCCGGTTCGAGCCCCCGGCTCCCCATCTGCAGGGGGGTCGCTTCACAAACAGTGAAGCAGGTCTGCAGGTGTCTGTCTTTCTCTCTCCCTCTCTGTCTTCCCCTCCTCTTTCAATTTCTCTCTGTCCTCTCAAAAAAAGAAAGAAAGGAAGTCGGTCTGTAGCGCAGCGGGTTAAGCGCAGGTGGCGCAAAGCACAAGGACCGGCATAAGGATCCCGGTTCGAACCCCGGCTCCCCACCTGCAGGGGAGTCGCTTCACAGGCGGTGAAGCAGGTCTGCAGGTGTCTATCTTTCTCTCCTCCTCTCTGTCTTCCCCTCCTCTCTCCATTTCTCTCTGTCCTATCCAACAACGACAACAACAATAATAACTACAACAATAAAACAACAAGGGCAACAAAAGGGAATAAATAGATAAAATAAATATTTAAAAAATTATTTAAAAAAAAGAAAGAAAGAAAGAAAGAAAGAAAGGAAGGAAGAAAGAAAGAAAGAAAAAGAAACACGTCCACAAGATTTGTAGTGCAGGCACTGAGCCCCAGCAATAACCCTGGAGGCAAAAAACAAAAAAAAGCATCTAAAATGACCCGGCTTTCAAGTAAAACCACAGTCCTGTGAACTGGGATGGGGAGGGAGTTCAACACAGTTCAACAGTTCCCACCAAGAGCCAAAGCTTTCACATGTGCCGTTCTCTCTCAGTGCCAAAGGTTCGTCTCCTGGGGGAGTCCACACCGCCCGTCTCTCCAAGCTTTCTCGTACACGTTGTCTTCTTGGAGAGACCTTCCCCATCAAACTACACGACACCGCAACTCCCAGCCTCCAACACTCTTTGAACTCACCAGCTTTCTCTTCCCATGCTCTGTACTTATCTCCCCGTAGAGCGTCAAGCTTGCCATGTCTATCTCTCCTCACCACAATACGATGGAAGCTCCTTGAGGGCGCTGGCCTTTCTACCCTGCCCTATATGGACAGCGGTGCCTGGCGGTTAACAAATACTTATTGAACGAATGAATGGACGATCCAGTGTGGGGAAAGAGGACACAGAACAGAAAATCGGGGTGAGGGGAGGGCGGGACCAGGCACTAGCACACAGGGTTAAGCACACAGAGAAAAAAGTACAAGGACCAGTGTAAAGATACCCCAGTTTGAGCCCCTGGCCCCACACCTGCAGGGGGGTCACTTTGCAGATGGCGAAGCAGGTCTGTCTTTTTCTTTTGCCCTCTCTGTCTTCCTCTCCCCTCTCAACTTCTCTCCGTCCTATCCAGCAACAACAACAATAATGAAAGAAATATGGCCTCCAGGAGCAGTGGATTCATAGTGCAGGCACTGAGCCCCACTGGAGGCAAAAAAAAAAAAAAAAGAAGAAGAGAAAATCATTAACGCAAAGTGCTGTGGTGCTGGACACAACACAGGTGTCCGTGGAGACACTGAGGAGACAGTCATTCCAGAGTTTGCTTGGGGAGGAACAGGTCAAGGTGGCTTCTTGGAGGATGTGATGTCTGAGAAGTATCTGGAAGGGTGTCCTTCAGGACAAGTCAAGCAGGAGGCAGAGAGCAGAGAGGAGAATTCCAAGAAGGAAACAACATTCGGGAAGAGAGGGAACAACAGTAAGAACAATAGCAGCCATGTTTCCTGAGCACCTGTGCGCCAGGCTCTGGTCCAAGCAGCTGCGTGAACTCGCCACATTTCACAGCAACCTGAGAGGCAGGTGCTTGTATCCATTGGTCATTGCGGCTCTAACAAAGCCAAGAAACCTGACAGTTCTGGGGTGAGCTGTCCAAAATGACTCTCACTGGGCTAAACTGAAGGTGTCGGTTGGATAGTTCCTCTGGAGGCTTGAGAGGAGTTCAAGCTTCTCCAGCTTTGAGAAGTCGCCTGGACCGCTCAGCTGACACCCCCGTCCTATGAAGGATCTTCCAAGCCAGCAGGGCAGCGTCTTCAAAGCCCTCTCTGACTCTGACCCCACTTCCACGATTGTATCCCCGCTGACTCTCTCAACTCCCTTCTACAGCGCCTTGGGATTACAAACTGGGCCCTGCTGGACATTGCAGGATAGTCTCCGTATTTCCAGACCCCTCTTAGCCATACCCTCAAAGTCTCTTTAGCTACACAAGGACCCACATCTAGATTAAGGATTAATCTAGATTAATTAGATCAGGATTAAGATGTGGACTTTTGGGGGGTTCTGGATAGCAGGGGGTGGTGGTATGTTTTCCTGCCTATTATAGTTCTCTTTTTATTTTTGGTCATAGCTGGAGTTTCACTACTCTGAGTCATTTTTTTTTTCATTTGAGTGTTTTTTGAACATTTAGGTTTTATTTTTACTTTTTATTTATTTATTATTGGATAGAGACAGAAAGAAATTGAGAGAGGTTGGGTAGATAGAGAGGGAGAGTGACAGAGAGACACCTGCAGCCCTGCTTCACCATTCGTGAATCTTTCCCCCTGCAGGTGGGGACTAGGGGCACGAACCTGGGTCCTTGTGCACTGTAATATGAGCACTTCACCGGATATGCCACCGCCTGGCCCCTATTTTTCCCCCTTTGGATAGAAAGAGATAAAAGGAAAGACACCAGAGCACTCAAACAGCCTGCAGTGCAGTGGAGGCTGGGCTCAAACTTGAATCGTGTGCGTGGCCGTGCAGGTGCGCTACCCAGGTGAGCTAGCTATCCTGCCAGCCCCACAGTCTCCTCTGGTTTTCAGAGGAGGGGTGGTTGGGGTGGGGAAAACACTAGGTCTAGAGTGGTTCTGTGCCTTCCCAAACCTCCTGGAGGGGCGTGGCTGAGCCGGGACCCAAGCACACTGGCAGCCCGCCCTCTCTCCTCCCCTCCCTCCACTGCCCTGAGAGGTGGGTGGGCCGTCTGCAAGTGAAACACCAAGGACAGGGGGAGCTTGCCTGAGCAGAAGGCTCAGCAGGGCAGGTGAGAAGGAAGAAGCTGTCAAGAAGCTGAACTTCCTCCCCAGGGCGACAGGGTGCCCCAGGAGGGTGTGACCTCGCCAGCTGGTATGACTGTGGTGACTGAAGAGGAGGACCAGCAGCCCCAAGGCAGGCGTCTGGGGTTCTCCGGAACTGTGAGCTCATTTCAAGGCTGCAGGCAGAGCAAGACACACAAAAGCACCTTGCCCCCTTCAGCATAGTGGTCCACAGGGGACTTGAACTTGGCTCCTATGGGACCCTGCTATCCTGCCTCCGGTTCATGAATGGCTGATATACCAGAACTGTGAAAGGAAGAGGAAAAAAAGAAAAAAATGAGAAAAAAAAAACAACCAAACACTTCAATTATCTTAATTGTTCAAATACTGTCTTCCAGTAGAAAAGAAATGAGATGTTGAACAAAAGGTGGGTGGGTGGGTGGTTACAAAGAGAGAGAGTACAGTGGGAGGCGAGGAGGGAGTGGGGAGTGGAGGAGAGAGCAGAGTTGCTGGGGGAGGCACAGGAGGATGCTGGGGTGACAGGGGAGGGTGGGCCTTCACCGCCTCACTATGCCATGGAGAATGAAAGGCAGGCCAGGCGAGGAGCCCGGGAAGACACAAAGGCAGCTTGCAGGGTGCTGCATGAGACAAACATTGAGCAAAAGCCTTGCTCTCTGTGTCCTTCCCTTCTCCCATGCACATTACTGGGGGAATCAGCCAGCTCTGGGTGGGGTCCAGATTGCCCACACTATCTCCATCCAGGACCTTCCTCCTCCTCCCACCAATGGCTCCCCATTCTCAGGGAGAGCATGTTAGCCCGAGGGAGGCAGCCCCCCCCACACACACACACACACATGGGGCGCTGAGCAGAGAGAATTCAGACCTGGATGCAAAAGCCTCAGCCATGTCTTCCTGGGGAGGGTACGTGCGGAGAAGATCCTGGACACCCTTCCCCACCCCACCCCCCACCCCTGGAGGAGGCTGTGAGGTGCTCCTGCTGCTCCCAGGCTGTGCAAGAGTCAAATGAGATGACATGCAGCTGTCCCCTGCACGCTGGAAGGCAGGGGTGGGCAGGACCAGCCTCTTGACTGACTCACACCCAGAAGCGGGCTCAGAGACGCCTCTGAGTTTTCAAAGCTGGTCCAATATGAATTGACTCCACATGCTACTGACCCCAGGGCCTGTCCCAGTCTGAAGGGGATGCATTTATACCACCCTCTCCAATGGGCATGTGGCTCTGGGTGAACTGAGTTTTCCAAAATCTGAGCAGAGACACACCATCGTCAAGAAGCAAACGCCAGAGAGAAAGAGTGGACAGAGATTTCTTGCAGCCAGAGCAGGGGCGCTGCCGGCAGCGTGGCCACCTGTGCAAAATTCTGGAAATGAGCATGGGAACCAGCAGGCAGAACGAAAGAAGCAATTGAAGAGGTCCGTGGGCTGTCATGTTCCGTACACAGGGTATTCTGGAAGAGGCAGGTCTACACAGACAGAAAGCCCTCCTTCCTCTCACCCTCTCTCTCTCTCTCTCTCTCTTCCTCATTTTTTTTCTCTTCTATCTTGTTAATAAAAAATTGTTATATATATATATATACATATTTTCAATGTTTTACTTATTATTGGATAAAGACAGCAAGAAATTGAGAGAGGAGAGGAAGATAGAGAAGCAGAGAGACACCCGCAGCCCTGCTTCACCACTCGTGAAGCTTTCCCCCTGCAAGTGGGGACCAGGGGCTTGAACCTGGGTCCTCGTGCACTGTAATGTGTGTGCTTAACCAGGTGTCCTATAGCCTGGCCCCTAAAATTGTTTTGTGTTTTTTGTTTTGTTTTGTTTTGTTTTCTGCTTCCAGGTTATCACTGGAACTCGGTGTCTGCACTATGAATCCACTGCTCCTGGAGGCTATTATTTCCCTTCTGTTGCCCTTGTTATTTATCATTATTGTTGCTGTCATTGTTGTTAGATAAGACAGGGTGAAATAGAATGAGGAGGGGAAGACAGAGAGGGGGAGAGAAAGACAGACACCTGCAGACCTGCTTCACCGCCTGTGAAGTGACTCCCCTGCAGGTGGGGAGCCAGGGGCTCGAACCAGGATTCTTGCTCTTTGCGCCAAGTGTGCTTAACCCCACAAGCTACTGCCTGGCCTCCCGTTTTATGGTGTTTTTTTTTTTTTTTTTTTTTTTTAGTTTAGTCTAACCTATGTGTCATATAAAGTCTCCTGCTCTGCTCCTGCATGAACTAGCCCACAATGCTACTCTGTGGGGGGAGGGTTCACTCAGTTAGCAACAAGCATTAATTTTTGCCTCTGGCTGGAACTTTCCTGGATTCTTTGGAGAACTGAACCAGCAGAGAATCCACAAGCAAGTGAATTCGAAAGTACCCCTGACAGCATCTTGCCCTGAGAATTAGGAGGGAGGGGAGGGACCTCTAATAGGCTTGGGCTTGAAATCCCCTTTCCTGATAAATGATTAGGTTAGGGGGCCAGGGAGACAGCCTAAGAGCTCTGTAAAACTCTCATGCCCAAGGCTCTGAGGTCCCAGGTTCAATCCCCAATACCACCATAAGCCAGAGCTCAGCAGGGCTCTTGTGTGTCTGTCTGCACCCCACCTCCCTCTATCTCTCATTAAAATGAATAAAATATTTTAATATAAATAAATTAAATGGTTAGGACAACTTTGGACTCACATTAAATGCTTCCTTTGTTCTGAGGCCTGTGGGACCAGCTTTTCCACACAAACCGAGCTGAATGGATGTGGGGTTTGGCCTCAGAAAGGATGGTCTCAGTCAATTGTAGGCTGTCATCAAGGGGTGACCTTAATTGAATGTCCCTTTCCTGTTTGAGCCCACCTTGACTTCCTCCTGAATAAGCTACAGAGATAGCAGGTCATGCCTACACCCATGTCCAGCAGAGAAGCAATTACAGAAGCCAGGACTCCCACCTTCTGCACCCCAAAAAGAATTACGATCCATATTCCCAGTAGGGGAGAAATGATAGGGGGAAAAATGACCAGAGGGCTCTGAACTCCAACTCCATCCAGACCCACAGAGAGAAGAGGAAAAGGGAGGGACATTTGGATGTAGGAATAGGTGTCTGTGTGACTTGGAAAGGAAGAGCAGATGGGACCACAGGGGGGGAGGGGCAAAATAGACAAATAGAGACAAACAGTCATAGAAATAATAGTTAACCCATATCTGCAGCCTTAGGAGAGCTGCTGCAGCTTCCGATGGAGGGAATGGGGAGACAGAACTCTGGTGGCAGGAATGGTGTGGAATTGTACCCCAGCTATCCTGTGATTTTGTGAATCAATATTGAATCACTCATTTAAAAAAGAAAGGTAGGTCACACAGCCAGTAAGTCACTATCTGACCACAGCCTCTCCTGGGACAGCCTCACCATTCCTGGGTCGGGTCCCAGAACCATGAGGAGCCTGCCTGAGGGGTGGAGAGAGGGGACTGAGAAGAAAAGTTCCTAGGCTCTAGGTCCAGTGACTAAGACAGGGAAAGCCATGCCCTGCTCACTCACGCGTTATTCTGGCCAACGCGGAAGGCATCTGGAACAAGCCTGTGGCCCAGCACTGCACTCCAGAGGCCTCCGTCAGCTACTCCCACCTGTGCCGCTGCTGTTCTCATCATGAATACCTGAGCCACTGGACATGGAGAAGCTACCCTAGGAAGCACAAGGCCCCATCACACAGCAGTGTCCACACAGGACAGCGACAGACCACAGCCAGCCAGGGAGTTTGTTAAAGGGGATGGATGTGTCTGGGGATTATTCCCCCTGCCCCTCCATCTGGTTCCCAAGACTTAGTAAAGCTCCTCTCTCTCATGACCCCCAAGTTCAGTCAACTGTGAAAAAACACAAACCAAATGGACTGGAAGAGACCTCAGAGACCATCTGGCCCAGCCCTTTGATTTTACCAAGGAGAAAAATGAGTTTACAGATGAGATGTTGCCCAAGGTCACAAGGCTATTCAAGGCACAGCCTGGAGTCGTACATCGGCTGTTCAATTGAGCCTGAACTTGGTCACTGATATCCATGCTTTCTGCCCTCCCCCCCATATATATATTTCAAGACGTTTTTGTTCATGTGGCTTAATGCCAAATGATTTTTAGTCAGATAAGGATGCTCCTCAAGCACCAAGGCTTTTTACTGGAAAGGTGTTTTTTCCTCACAAGTAGCAATCAGGCTACATTTGAACAGTGACAAGATGTAAGATACAACAAGAATGACTTACATGTGTTTAGAATGGCTCTGTTTGAGCCCAAGAATAAAGTGCTTCAATTTTAGTATGATTTTACAGACGAGTAACATGACGATAAAGAAAGCTGGGGAAATTAGAGGAGCTGGGTTGACTTCAAGCCTACAACTACTACCCAAATGTCTTAAACCTACTTGCTATAGGGGCCAGGTGGTAGCACACAGTGTTAAGCGCAAGGATCCCGGTTCGAGCCTCCAGCTCCCCACCTACAGGGGGGTTGCTTTTCAAGCAGTGAATTAAGTCTACAGATTTTTATCTTTCTCTTTCCTGCTCTATCTCCCCCTCCTCTCTCTCCATTTCTCTCTGTCCTATCCTACAACAGCAACAGTAGAAAAGATGGCCTCCAGTAGCTGTGGAGCTCCAGTGATAACCCTGGAGGCAAAAACAACAAAAACAAAAACAAAACAAAACACCAAAACCTACTTGTTATAGAAGACGCACACTTTTTTCCAACCTTTCATAAAACATGTTTTGACAGAGACTGAGACATTGAGAGGAAAGAGGGAGATGGGGTGGGAGACCTGCAGCCCTGCTTCACCACCTGTGAAGCCTCCCCCTGTAGGTGCCGACCAGGACGCGAACCCTGGCCTGGATACTTGGTAATGCGTGTGTTCAACCAGGTGCACCCCCGCCAGGTCTCACACCATCATTTGAAAAAGGAAGAACAGCTAATTATCTCGGCAGTCTGCTGCCTACCAGTCCCCCCCTGAATTACACTTCCTGAGGCCAGAGTCCTCTCTGGGCACCTGCTAGGGCTTGACCAGCTCCAGGGCACAGCTTGGCTGTGAAACACTTGCGCTTGCTGCAAAATCGCTCACTACAGGTGGCAACACCTTCCTTTATTTCTCCTTTATATATAAAGTACATGTGTTGCTATTTCAAAGCTCTTCTATTAGCTACACCACTGTACTTGACTTTTCTTCGAAGCAATCACACCTTGTTCCCTGCTCTGTGTGACATCCAAATCATGCCTGAGAACGGAACCTGTCTTCGCATGCTGCCCTGCCTCCAACACTTCTGCCAACTACTGCGCCAGAGTTTTTTCCCCCTACTCCTTTGTCCTGGACATTCCTACATTTCTACATGTCTCTGAAGTAACATGTACCTTTACAGAGAAAAACAGGGATCATTCAGGTTTCAGGTATTTCTTTGAAAGAATTGCAATTTTTCTGGGGCCAGGTGGTGGCACACCTGGGGGAAGGGGAAAGGTTTGCCACGTGACAGAGTGTGGATTCACCACCACCACCTCTGTCCCCCATCTTCCCCCCACCCCAGACCGCAGGTCAGCCAGCTTCCTTCCCAAGCTTAGAAGGACACAAGTAGGCACAAGTGTAAAAGCACTCTCTTTCTCTCTCTCTCTCTCTCTCTCTCTCTCTCTCTCTCTCTCACACACTCTCTCTCTCTCTCACTCACACACACACACACACACACACACACACACACACACACACACACACACACACACCTAAAGCCATTGCAGCTTCCCCAAGCCACCGGGCTCTTACCCCTAATGAAGCCCTGATAACTTCTTGCTTTTGTAAGTGCAGAGCTGAGCAGATCAACTGTTAAGACTTGCTGTCAAATTGGAACTGAACCTAACTGAGAACCAAGGATAAGAGGCTCTTAAGAAACTATTTTCCTAGCCATGACCACAAAATGCAAGCTCAGACCTACAGGGATACAGAGGATACATAGGCTCCTGGGCTGAATATGGGCCCCAGATCAAACCGATGGGTTTACAGTTAGCAATATTTATATACTTTCCCCATATTTGGGAGCTACTCTCTGCCCTAATCCAGCTTTCTAGCCCTTTTTCCAACTATGACACCATCTCCCCAGACAACAACCTGAGTCCACCTGCAGATTAGATATTAGGCTCAGGCAAAAACTAGTAAAGTCATGGGACCTTTGGAATATACCTGAAATAAGCCTACTAGCTTATTCCAAAACGGAAACCCCAAATTTTCATCTGAAATACTCCAGCCCTTAGGTTTATGATTAGTCAACAGTTTGTTCTGCTTTATACCTTAACTCTTTTTCAGCCACCAGGTTCTAGATGATACTATGATGCCATCCGGACTTTCCTGGGCAGATGACCCCACCAATGTGTCCTGGAGCCTTGCTTGCCCAGATCCCTGCCCCACTAGGGACAGAGAGAGACAGGCTGGGAATATGGGTCGATCTGCTAATGCCTGTGTTCAGCAGGGAAGCAACTACAGAAGGCAGACCTCCCACCTACTGCACCCCATAATGATCCTGGGTCCATACTCCCAGAGTGATGAAGAATAGGGAAGCTATCAGGGGAAGAGATTGGATATGGAGCTCTGGGGGTGGGCACTGTGTGGAAATGTACCCCGCTTATCCTATGGTCTTGTCAATATTTCATTTTTATAAATAAAAATAAAAAATAAACAATTTTTGGGCAAGGAAAGGTACAGTCCCTACACACAGCTGGTTCTGAAACAGAGTTGCTCTCAGTGGGGCCTGGTGAGTTGAGGTTTAAAGAGGGCAGGCACTCCTTTGTCCTGGACATTTACACATTTCCACACGTCTCTTCAGTAACATGTACTTTTACAGAGAAAAACAGGGATCATTCAGGTTTCAGGTATTTCTTTGAAAGTACTGCAATTTTTCAGGGGCCAGGTGGTGGCATACCTGGTTGAGTGCACATGTTACAGTGTGCAAGGACCCAGGTTCAAGCCCCTGGTCCCTACCTGCAGGGGGAAAGCTTCACAAGTGGTGAAGCAGTACTGCAGGTGTCTCTCTCCCTCTCTATCACCCCCTTCTCTCTCAATTTCTAACTGTCTCTATCCAATAAACACAGATTAAAAAATTAAAAATCAAGGGTCAGGCAGTGGCACAGTGGGTTAAGCGCAGCAGGTTAAGCGCACGTGGCGCAAAGTGCAAGGACCAGCGTAAGGATCCCGGTTCGAGTCCCCGGCTCCTCACCTGCAGGGGAGTCGCTTCACAGGCGGTGAAGCAGGTCTGCAGGTGTCTATCTTTCTCTCCCCCTTTCTGTCTTCCCCTCCTCTCTCCATTTCTCTTTGTCCTATCCAACAACGAACAACATCAACAATAGTAATAATAATAACCACAACAAGGCTACAACAAGGGTAACAAAAGGGGGAAAAAATGGCCTCCAGGAGCAGTGGATTCATGGTGCAGGCACCGAGCCCAGCAATAACCCCGGAGGAAAAAAAAATTAAAAACCTGTAAAAAAAGATAATTGCAATTTTTCATACACACCAAAAAAATGCTAAGAATACTCAGATGAACCTAAAATTTCTGTTTTCTCTTATTTCTATCTAAGCTGATTCTAATCATTAAGCCAAGCAAGCACATCAACTCTGGGAGCTCCTCAAATTATGGGCAATTTTCTTTTCCCTGAGACTAGATGATATAAACCAAACCTGAAGGGAGTATTCACCCTGTCCCCTCAAATCCTCCACATCCTTTACCTGCTGACTGTCTCAGTGGTTTCTGGCGCGCCACTCTCCCCCTCCTCCCGTGTCCTCCCCACCCCACCCTTCCCCCACAAAGAGGCGGTTGTGCTGTCTGGGACCCTGGCTCATTAAATGCGTCTAAAGCAGTCCTGGTTCAACCCACTTCCTTTAACCATGATTGGTGCCGAATTAAATCAATTAGAACACACGTTTACCTGCAGGGAGGGCACACTGGGCTGATGGACGATGAAGAAAGATTCCAGGCTGTAGCGGCCTGGGCGGTGCTACACCCAGTTAAGCGCCCACAGTACTAAGAGCAACGGGTTCAAGTCCCTGGCTCCCCACCTGCAGCAGGGAGTGGTGAAGCAGGTCTGCAGGTATCTATCTTTCTTTCTCCCTCTCTCTCTCCCCCACCTGTCTCAATTTCTCTCAGTCCTATTAAACCAAAAAACAAACAAAAAAAAAAATGGAAAGAGAAAAAAGGGGGTGGAGGTTTCAGGCAATTATTGGTTTGACGGCATTATGACATGGGTAGGCTTAATTTTTTTTTTTCTTCTCTGGGCAAAAATACATCCATATGGGGCCAGCAAAACAGCTCGCTTGGCTAGTTTCCTACTTTGCCATGTGCAGGACCCAAGTTAGAAGTACCGATGCTGAGGTCTCTTCCCCCCTCTCCCTCTGCCTCTGTGCCTCTTTGAGCCCCTGCCTCCCCACCTGCAGGGAGGTCATTTCAAAGTCCCTGGTTCAATCCCCCCACACAACCATAAGCCAGAGCTGAGCACTGCTCTGGCTAAAAACAAACAAAAAATTGGGGGACTATTGGGAATTGGGGGAATGTAAATTCAAGCCAGCCAGGAGCCATACGGTAATGGGGAAGAGCTGGTGAGGTCCTGGCCCACCTTGACGTCAGTTCACAGCGAGACCCCAGGAAGCCTCTTTATCTTTTGGGTCTCAAGTGTGTCTGTTTAAGTGGGGAAGAAAAGGGAGGAGAGGAGAATTCAGCCCCAATTTGTGCAATCCCATATGAAGCTATTATTGAAATTCAAATTACATTATAAAGTCAGTTTCTCAAATCATAGTAGTCCTATTTCAAGTATTGACCATCTGTATGGCTACTTCTATTTCTTTTATTATTTTTGCTCAAATACATTGCTATGGAATGAACCCCGAACCCCCCACACACGTGTGGTACTATTGAGCAATGTTCTGGCCCAATTTCCTATTCCTTATATATATATATTTTCCAAAAATATTTTTATTTCTTTTATTTTTTAATTTTAATTTATTTATAAAAAGGAAAAACACTGAGAAACCATAGGATAAGAGGGTACAACTCCACACAATTCCCACCACCAGAACCAGGGAAAAAGGAGGAAGAAAGGAGAGAGAGAGGAAGGAGAAGAGAGAAAGAGACACCAGGTGGTGGTGCACCTGATTGAGCACACATGTTCCAATGCGCAAGGGTCCAGGTTCGAGCCCCCACCTGCAGGGGGACAGCTTCATTAGTGGAGAAGCAAGGCTGCAGGTGTCTCTCTGTCTCTCTCCCTCTCTATCACCCCATTCTCTATTTCTAGCTGTCTCTATCCAATAAATAAAGATATTTTTTAAATTTAATTAAGGGGGGAGCAGAGGGGAGGCACAGCCACACGCCCCCATCCACATAGCTTCCCTAGTGTTATTGTGGCCTCATGAAAGCCAGGCTCAGACCCAGGGTCTCACACAGGGAAGGTCATACACTCTGTTGGGTGAACTCGCTTTCAGTCTGATAACTGCTGTTTCGGATAGTGTGATCTGTGATTACAGAAGCTCTATTACGTAGTGCTGCGGTGCATAAACCATCATGAAATGTCATTTAATATCAAAATGCACAACAACATTGATGAAAATCAGACTGAGTAGATTCTCGGCTCACAGACACCCCACTGATTACTGAAGGACACTTATACACTGTTTTTTATTATTATTCTTTATTGCTACCAGAATTATCGCTGGGGCTCCGTGCCGGCACTATGAATCCACTGCTCTGGAAGTCAATTTTTCCTTTTATTTGTTTTCTTTCTAATTTTTATTCGATAGGACAGAGAGAGGACGGGAGACAGAGAGGGAGAGGAAGACAGACACCTGCAGACCTGCTTCACCGCCTGTGGAGCGGACCCCTGTAGGTGGGGAGCCAGGGCCTCGAATCCGGGTGCTTGTGCTTAGAAATATGTGAGCTTAAACAAGTGCGCCACCGCCCAGCCCCTCTTTTCCACTTTTTTTTTTTGCTTTTTTTTTTTTAAATTTTTTTCCACACAATTCCCACCACCAGATTTCCCATGTCCCATCCCCTCCTCCCCACACACTTTTTATTTTTAAAGGAAACATGGTATAAGGAGTTCAAAAGTTGAGTCTCACACTTTGGGGATGGGCAAATTACACTTCCAAGTCTCAATCCCCATACTGATTTAATAAGAAGGATTTTTAAAGATTTTGATCAAGAGTCCACTATAAGCCAGCAAGCATTTGTCCTATTCACCAAAGACCAAACAAGTATGGGAGGGTCAGCTCACCCTGCCCTCAGGGAGTTCACCTTCCAAATCTTCACAATAGCTAGCTGCTAGCTCTGACAGTCAACACCATCCTATACTATATGTACAACTCCTGTCTGTCAACTGAGAGCCAGCCTTGAATTAGCAAGAACAGAATTTGCACTTGAAAAGAACCCAGTCCCCCAATTTCTCTTCCATCCCCCCCAGTATAGGTATCAATTGTGAGTTCTTGAAATGTGTGCACTCCTCTGGGTGACATCGTGGTGCTAAAAGTCTTCCTTGTGACATTTTGAAGCTTATTCAAGAAAGAAAGAAAGAAAGAAAGAAAGAAAGAAAGAAAGAAAGAAAGAAAGAAAGAATCTGATTTCAGCAGCTTTTAGTCCAGACTTTAGGAAAAAAAAATAATTATGCATGCATTCAACTAGTGATGAGTAAACTTGATCATTTAGGCAGTTCAGCAACTGGAGTGGAATTCTACTGCTAATTGAGAGCACTCGGCAGTAGTGACTGCAGACTTGTGGTCACAGAGCTAAATCAGCCTACACAAGAGCAGTGACTCAGCACTTTGGGGACAGATGGCCTTGAATGGCTCTTAGGCACACCAGAGAGACAGCTCACACCCAGACACAGCTGGCTGGATGCTGAGATGCCCCCCAACACCCCCCCCCCCATACCTGGGTGCCACACTGTTTGCTTTCTGCTCCAGGATGCAACCTGGACCTTATTTATGCTTGTGGTCCCATCCCCCTCTGACCTCATGAGGCACAGGAGGGAGTTCTAGACATCACAACGGTCTGTGGCTTACGTGACTTTATCAGCAAGTACCTTTCTGAGTCTGCTTCTTCCTTTACAAAGTGAGCTTCTTTGAGAAGCAGCTGTGAAGAAGTAGAGATTACGCATGAGGCCAGGTGGTGGCGCAAATGGTTATGTGCACATGTTACAAGGGCACAAGGACCCAGGTTCCAGCCCCCCAGATCCCACCTTCAGGGGGAAAGCTTTGTAAGTGGCGAAGCAGTGCTGCAGGTGTCTCTCTGTCTCTCTCTCCCTATCACCCCCTTCCATCAGGATCTCTGGATGTCCCTATCCAATAAATAAGTAAAGATAAATATATATATGTTTGTATGTCACGGGATTAGGAGGTGACTTAGCAGGGAGAGCACACATCTTACCTTGAACTAAGATCACCAGCACTAAAAAGAGAGGGATCGTGGATAGTAAAAAGGGAACTCCACAGATAGTGAAATCCAGTTCTGGTGTTTCTTCCCTCTGTCTCTCTGTCTCCCACTCAAAACAGGATAAAAAGTGGACCCAGGAGGATACTCAGTGGTATGATGCACACTGGAGGTCCCAGATCCATCCTCTAACACTGCTTGGGGGTGGGGGACCTGAGAAGACAGCATAACGGTTATGCAAAAAGACTTTCATGCCTGAGGCTCTCAGGCCCCGGGTTCAATCCCCAGACCACAAGCCAAAGGTAAGTAGTGTTCTGGTAGAGGTAGAAAGGTGGGGGGCGGGGAGGAATTTTAAAAACATGTCAGGGGTAAGGGAGATTCTAGGAATTGAGGCAGATCATATTCTCTTAAATCTAGAACTCCCAACAAACAATCAAGAAACAACAATGAGCATGAACAAAAACCATGTGTGCTTCACTATAACTAACAGGTGGGGAGCCTCTAAATGTGAAATTTCCTGGAAGTAGAAAAAGAAAACAAAAATAAGCCAAATAAACAAATCTCAGTGAGAACAAGTGCCAGGAACAGGTGCGGGTTGGGGCAAACTAGGAGGAGAGAGGAGTTGGCAGCAGGTGGAAGCTGGCTCTGCCCCCCATAGAAAAAGGAGACCCACCCCGAGTAAGAAAGTCATGGAACAAACGCTGGTAAATCCGCGAAGACCACGTAACAGAACATGAACAGAAATGGGTGTGGTGCGGGCAGTCTCAGAAACGCAGTGCTCGGCACAGGGAGAAGACAGAAACCCGTCTGGGAACCACACAGGGGTAGAGTCAGAGGGGACTCAGTCCTGCGAAACAAAAGAGAAAAACCTGAAAAATCAAAGGGTGTGGAACTCTTATCTTTCTCTCTCCCTCTCTCTCCCTTCTCAATTTCTGTCTTACGGGGAGGGAGGAGGGGGAAAGAATGGCCTCAGCAGCAGTATATTCTCAGTGCTGAGCTCCAGCAATAACCCTGGAGGCAAAAAAAAAAAAAAAGAAAAGAAAAAAAAGAAAGAAAAAAGGGGGGCGGGGAAATAAAGTAAAATTGGTTGAGACTGGGGAGATAGCATGACGATTATGCAAAGAACTTACATCCCTTAGAGGCTGGGTGGTGACGCACCTGGTTGAATGTACCCTTCACCACGGGCAAGGATGGGATTTGAGCCCTACAGCAGGACAGATTCACAAGTAGTGGAGCAGGGCTGTAGGTGTCTGTCTCTCTATCTCTCAATTTCTGGCTGTTTCTATCAAATAAATAAAGATTTTTTTTTTTTTAAAAAAAGGACCTTCATCCCTGAAGCCCTGAAGTTCCAGGTTCAATTTCCCAAACTACCACAAGCCAGAATTTAAGCAGTATTCTGGTTTAAAAAAACAAAAGCAATGGGGTCGAGTGGCAGCGCAGCGGGTTAAGCGCACGTGGCACAAAGCACAAGGACCGGCATAAGGATCCTGGTTCGAGCCCCTGGTTCCCCACCTGCAGGGGAGTTGCTTCACGGGCAGTGAAGCAGATCTGCAGGTGTCTATCTTTCTTTCCCCCTCTCTGTCTTCCCCTCCTCTCTCCATTTCTCTCTGCCATATCCAAAAACAATGACATCAATGGCAACAATAATAATAACCACAACAATGATAAAAACAACCAGGGTAACAAAAGGGAAAAAATGGCCTCCAGGAGCAGTGGATTCGTGGTACAGGCCCCAGCCCCAGCAATAACCCTGGAGGAAAAAAAAAAAAACACCTGGTGAAATAGGTCACTTGGCTAGTGCACTGCTTTGCCATGTGCAACACCCAGGTTTGATCCCAGCCCCCAACACACTGAAGGAAGCTTCAGTGCTGTGGTCTTTTTCACTCTCTTTGCCTCTCAAGAGGGAGAAGGAAGAGGAGGAGGAGGAGGAGGAGGAAAAAGAGGAGGAGGAGAAAAATCAGGCACAGGTTGTGCTACTAACGTGTAGCTTTTGGCAGCTAAGGAAGTAAGGTAAGAGTGGATCAAACCCCTGCCCCAGGAGGGAGACTACAGCAGGAATACCACGCTGGACAGGTTCCTCTGCAGAGCAGATACCAGGGCAGGATCGGATATGTGTGTGAGCTATAGCAGCAGAAACACTGAGGGCTGGTAGGGAGTCATAACGGCTGGGAGAACACATGAGGCAGACAGAGGTCTGAGCCGAGTGCAGGTGGGAAGTGAGGTGAGAAGAGCCTAGGGCCACAGGGCAGTGCTAGAGGCATCCCCCAGCCCAGCTATTCATCAGAACCTGCCTCAGTGTCCCTGCTCAGTTCCCTCAGGCAGGGAAGCAGTCACTGAAAGCAGGAGCCAGAACAAAAGTCATGATGGGCTTTTAGCAGCTGCACCAGTGCCAGCTACACCCGCCGCTCCTTGGAGGCATGTGGCCATAGCTGCCACGTGGGGCTGTGTGGCCCAGAGACAGAACCCAGAGAAACAAGTGCAGCTGGGCCTGGAGGCAGGACTCCATCAGTGTGCACAAGACTGCAGCTGGCTCCAGGGAAGCCCGGGGTGTGGGGCAGGGCAAAAAAGCATCAGCTCGCTTCCCAGGTGTGTCCCCAGCTTTGGGGCCTGATCACAAACATCTTTCCCACTACTTTAGCCTGGACATGTGGGGGTGGGGTCTGATGAACGAGAATATGGGGGTCCTGGGGTTACAGCACTGGGAGGTGAGCACACCGCTCTGCTGAAATAATCTTATGCCCATTTTTAGTATAGTAGTTTGAATAACGTCCCCACCATCACCACCTGATTCGTGTCCACCTAGAACCTCAGGATGTGACATTACTTGGAAACAGAGTCCCTGCTGAGGTACTTAGTTGAGGTTCTTGAGGTGAGATCATGCTGGATTTAGGGTGGGCCTGGAACGCCTTATAGGAAGAGAGAATGTCACGGGGAGACACACCAGGAAGAGGGACGAGGAAGACTAAGGCAGAGACTACAGTGGTGAGACCACAAGCCAAAGACACCAGGAGCCAGCAGAAGTTGGAAGAGGCAATAAAGACTCTTCTTATAGACAGTTCAGAGAATGGCCTCCTGACTCTTTCAGTTTTGATCTACAACCTTCCAGCATTGTGAGAAAATGGATTTGTACTGTTCTTGTAGTTTGTTGCCATTTTTTTCTTTTGAAAGAAGGTGAGATAGAGAGGGAGAAAGAGAAGAGAGAGAGAGAAAGAGGAGAGACACCTACAACACTGCCCCACTGCTTATAAAGTTCCCCCTGCAAGTGGAGACCCAGGGCTTGAACCCAAGGTCCTTATGCAGGATACTGTGTGAGCTCTACCAGGCATCCCACTACCTAGTCCTAAGTGTCTGCTGTTTGAAGTCACCCAGTTTCTGGTCATTTGTTATAGCAGCTTACAAAGGAATAAATTAACAGGAAACTATTGCTATTAAAACTAAAACAGTGAATTGGTCAAAAGTAAAATAGCAAGTAAGCAATTCTATGACCATCAAAACATGTCAACATCACAGAACTGCAGGGAGTTTTAAAAACCCAACCAGAGACCTGGAATTGTATTGCTTGAAAGCCATGTGTCTCACCCCCTGACAAACCTCTGGACAAGAGCTCATTCAGTTTCTGCCTGCACACCTCCTGTAATGAGTGACTTACTACCTCAAGAGGAAGCCTCTTCATTTCTGCCAGTTGAAGGACTTCATTTTTTCCTCCGGAGTTATCATTGGGGCTTGGTGCCGGCACTACGAATCCACTGCTCCTGGTGGCTATTTTTCCCATTTTACTGGATAGGACAGAGAGAAATTGAGAGAGGAGGAGGAGATTGAGGGAGAGAGAGACAGAGAGACACCTGCAGACCTGCTTCGCCACTTGTGAAGCTTCCCCCCTGAAGGTTAGGAGAGGGGGCTGGAACCTGGATCCTGGAGCAGGTCCTTGAGCTTAGTACCATGTGAGCACGACCTAGTAGGCCACCTCCTGACCCTCTAGTTGAAGGACTTTCAAAACTCTTCTTCAGATCAGCCTAGAATATCTGCCTCCCTCTGAAACCTCAGCTTCCAAGCCAGCTTTGTTCATTATTATTCTTCAGTAAGAGAGAGGTCAGAGAGCCACTGTGGTATATGCAGTCCTGGGAGTCAAACCCTGAGCCTCAGGCTTGCAAAACCTGAGCCCTGGCCACTGAGTCACCTCCCAGGCTGCTCCAAGCTGGCTTTGTTGTCTCGGACCCAGGCTATTTCTGATAGCACATCTCCTGCTAAAAGACTTTCTTGCAGGCTACTTGGCCCCAGTTCCGTTAAGGAATAATGTTAACTTACTCGAAATACAACAATGAACCAGAATATGCAAATCATCTTATCAGCTGTACTCTATAAAGACAATCTTTCCCTGATTAGCATACTGCTTGTCTATTTTCATCAGGGATTCACAGAACTGGCAAACTCGGAGCTTCGAGCAACCACAGGGCATTTTGGGACAGTCGCTGAGGCTGGGTGAACTCACAAAGCCCAAGCTGAGGGCCAGAGGATTGGGGACTGGGAGAGGAGTATTCTACACACGCGGGGAGTGACCCCTGGGTGTCAAAATCTGGGGGTTGGGGTGTAAGAATACGGAAGCTGAAGTGAGGGTAAAGAGACTAGAGAGAAACTCCAGTCAGTTATTCCCAGCACTAGACACTAGCAAGACCCAGAAATCTCAGCTGAGTTCAACTGTCAGACAGTAGCTTATACCACAGGAAGGATGCACACAGAGGCAAGTGATATAACTGTCTCTTGGGTACAATCAGGGCAGGCTTCCAGAAGGAGGCATTTTTAGGTTGGACCTTTTAGTCAGATTAGACAATCAAAATAAAAAGAATCAACCAGGCAGAGAGAACTGCTTAATCTAAAACAAAGTCATATGAGTCTTTAGGGCACGTTCGATTCAGTCTAGTATGGTTGGAATACAGGGTGAGTGTGTGTTGACAACTATGGAAATTCAGGGGCCAAGTGCTGGCACACCAGGTTGAGCACCCACGTTGCCCCTCACAAGGACCTGAGTTCAAGCCCGTGGGTCCCACCTGCAGGGAGGAAGCTTCACAAGTAGTGAGGCAAATCTATGGGGGTCTGTCTCTTTCCCTCTTATCTCTTGTCTCTATCCAATAAATAAATAAAATAAAAATAAAACAGTTAAGGTCACTCTCGAGCTTTAGTGTGTGCAAGCATAACATGTAGACCATCTTTTTTTTTTTTTTTGCCTCCAGGGTTATCGCTGGGGCTCGGTGCCCGCACTAAGAATCCACTGCCCCTGAAGGCCATTTTTCCCTTTTCTGTTTTTTAATTGGATAGGATAGAGAGAAATTGAGAGAGGAGAAGACAGAGGGGGAAGAAAGACACCCGTAGACCTACTTCACCGCTTGCAAAACAGGTCCCCCTGCAGGTGGGGGGGTCCTTGTGCTTTGTACCATGTGCGCTTAACCCGGTGCGCCAGACTCCCCCATCCTTCTTTCTTTCTTTCTTTCTTTCTTTCTTTCTTTCTTTCTTTCTTTCTTTCTTTCTTTCTTTCTTTCTTTCTTTCTTTCTTTTTTTTACCAGAGCACTGCTCAGCTCTGGCTTATGGCAGTGTGGGGGATTGAACCTGGGACTTGAGAGCCTCAGTCATGAAAGTCTCTTCGCATAACCATTATACCCCCACCCTCTTTATTATTTTTTTTAATTAAAGCTTCAGTCAATGCAGTAGTGGCAGGGCTTGAACCTGAAGCACACACTTGCCAAAGCTCACCAGCCCATACATTTATTTATTATTATTATTATTATTATTATTAGGATATAACGAGCACTGCTCAACTCTGGCTATGGCAGTAGTGGGACTGAACCTGGGAGCATGAAAAGTCCTTTGTCTCCCCGGCCCCAGACAGACCATTCTATGCACAAGGTACCATTGTATGAACACGGTGCCCCAACCCCAAACCCCCTGCACACCCCTGCATGCTGCCTACTCTGATTCTGAGCATCAGAATGGAGCCTCAGGCTCTGCACTGTAAACACACTCCAGCACCGATGCCAAGGCAGGAGGTGGCCAGCCTCACTTAAGTTATGCCAGAAGTACCAGCAATTTTAGTTCCTAGGATAAGAGGCACTGGGGAAATAAAACCAATTTCAATTCTCCATCAAGGAACCTGGCACAAATGAAAAGGCCAAGAATGCATCAGAAATTACTTCCCCGGTCAGAACATGGCACGTGGGGATGTCCAGCCCTTTCTCCGGCCCTCATCAGATCTGTGAGCTGCCAGGACCAGCCCTCTGGTCTTTACAGGGTGAGCACAGGAGGGAAGCCCCAAGATCTCCCGGGACATTGAAGCATATCCGTGGAGAGAAGTCATCCCCTTGTAAAGAAGTGTCATTCTGGTTTTGAAAGGCAAAAAGAATCTCCAGAGCGGAGCATCCCAGGGGTGGGAGACTGAGTCGATCTGACATCTGAGGGTAAAATGTCTCCTTCAAATCCCAAGCACAGAGGTGAGGCCCTGCCCTGGGGACTCTGGTTCAGTGGGTCTCAAGTGCGGCCCTGGGGGTTCATGCGGAGAGGAACGTTTGGATACAGTGACCTAGCTCACCTTGGACTCTGCTCACACCTCCAAGGACAGACAGCTCATTCCCTTCAGTGCTGGGCCATCCCTACTTGGAAGAGACAGAACACCACCATCTGACCCTGAAAGGAAGAGAACTCCTACCCTGGAGAAGTGCTCCAAGCCCCCAGCCTCTGCACAGAGCTGGAGCAAAGTCAGGCCTCTTGCAGACAGCCCAAAGAAAAACAAAGTGCTACACCCAGGAATGCCCACCCCAGCACTGACTGAAGGGGAAGGCAACATGGGGCTGCTCTGAGAACCTTCAACCCCCACTTTCCCCTTGTTTCCTCTCTCTGGTGTCCTAAAGAGGAAAGACAGTGACGGTGTCAATGAGCGTGACTGCGTCCTGGACGTTTCCTGGGAGAGGCAAACACAGGCACTGTCTCCCTCCGAGGATGTTCACTGCCTCATCCCCAGAATAGGGGTTACACTGGGCAATGTGGCAAAGGAGAAGGAGACTGCAGAAAACGTCAGGGCTAGGGAGGGGGGCAAGGAGTCGGGCAGTAGCACAGAGGGTTAAGCGCATGTGGCGCAAAGCATAAGGACCCACTGAAGGATCCCGGTTCGAGCCCCTGGCACCCCACCTGCGGGGGGTGGGGTTTGCTTCACAGGCTGTGAAGCAAGTCTGCAGGTGTCTGTCTTTCTCTCCCCCCTCCCCCCTCTCTGTCTTCTCCTCCTCTCTCCATTTCTCTCTGTCCTATCCAACAACGACGACATCAATAACAACAACTACAACAATGAAAAACAACAAGAACAACAAAAAGGGAAACTAAAGAAATATAAAAAAATTGAAAGAAACAGAAAGAAAAAAAGAAAAAGTCAGGGCTGTTGATCGGCTGGCCTTCAAACAAGGAAAAGGCCACGGCTGGGGAGGTAGCCTGTTGGTCTAGCACACGCTAGTTCTGGGCTCTGTCCCTGGCAGCACATTGAAAAAGGAAATAAAGTAAGATTCTCCTGAGGGCTGGTGAGATGGCTCACCCGGGTAGTGCATCTGCCTTGCCGTGCACATGACCCAAGTCGGCATCTGGCCCCAAGTACATAAATGGGAGCTTTGGTGGTGGGGTGTCTTCCCGTCTGCCCCCATCTCTGTCTGCAGAAGGCTGGGAGTCATGAAATCCTGGAGGTGATGAGAGAGGGTGAGGGGGGTGGGGTGGGGTGGGGAGTCATCCTGGGTTATCTAGATCAATCCAGTGTCATCATGGAGTCCATACAGCTGTGACCATGGACGGCCAGCTCAGACTGCCAGGGACTCAGACAGCACACAGGCTCCAGTGCTAAATGTGAATATATACGGGCCCTAGGTCAGATCGATGGGGTAGACAAGCTAAGGGTATTTATCTACTTTCCTCATGCTTGGGAGCTACCCTCTGCCCTAGCCCAGATTTCTAGTCCTATTCGCAACCCTGACACCATCTTCCCAGACAATACTTTTAGTCCACCTGCAAGTTTGCTATCAGACTCAGGCAAAAATTATTAAAGTCATGGGCCCTTAGAAACATATCTAAAACAGACTTCCTAGCTAGCTTCTTCCCACACAAAGATTTTCATCTTTGAATTTCATCTGCTCTAGTCCTATCTTTGGCTTACTATGTATTAAACAATTTGTCCTGCTTTATATCTTACTGCCTTTCAGCCACCAAGTTGCAGATGCTACTAGGATTCCATCCTGTCTTCCCTGGGCAGACGACCTCACTAATGTGTCCCAGAACCTCACTTCCCCAGAGCCCTATCCCACAAGGGAAAGACAGAAACAGGCTGGAGGTATGAATATACCTGCCAACATCTAGGGCCAGCGGAGAAGCAATTACAGAAGCCGGAACTCTTAACCTCCTGCACCCCATAAAGAATTTTGGTCCATATTCCCAGACAGGAATAAAGAATAGGGAAGCTTTCAATGGAGGGGATGGGACAGAGAACTCTGGTGGTGGGAACTGTAAGGAATTGTACCCCTCTTATCTTACAATCTTGTTAATCACCATTAAATCACAAATTAAAAAGTTTTAAAAAGTGGAAGAAGAAGGTAGAAGAGTGAATGCCAGAGCTGATCAGCTTTGAAAATTAAAGGGGGCAGCCAGCCAGGGTATGTGGGTGGCCTCTAGAAGCTGAGAAAGACAAGCAGGGGCTCCCTGAGATTCTCCTAGAAGAACACGGCCTTCAGAGTCAGAGAGGCTGACACTCTGACTTGAACTCACTGAAACCCATGTTGACCTTCTGACCTCCGACCTTAAGGTAATCATAGCAGTTGTTTTAAGTACTTGATCTTTGGTGACTGGCTACAACTGAAACAGAAATTTAAGGCACTTCCTATGTGCCAGATGACAAGCTGAATGGTGTATGGGGGGTGCAGATGAAGGGTCCCCCTGAACAGCGGACCTGACTTCAAGCCTTCAACTACCGCACAGGAGCACCTTGCAGAAGAGGGGCTTCGTGAATGATGGGCAGTGCTGTGGGTCTCTCTCTCTCTCTCTCTCTCTCTCTCACCTTCTGTCTGAAAACACACATAATAACCAGAAGATAGATGTTATTACCATCGCTCAGCTGAGGCTTAGATAACCTAAATCAGCTATCTGCCTGAGGCCCCACAGACAGAAGGAGGGGCTAGATTCAAACCCAGATGTGTCTTTCTCCAAAATCTTTTACAAAGACAAGGAGGAAGAAGGAAAGAGCTGAAGGCAAGGGCCCAAAGAGATGGGAAGCCGGGGCCAGGCGGTGGTGCAGCTGGTTGAGCACACACACGTTACAGTGCCCAAGGACCTGGGTTCAAGCCCTTTGTCCCCACCTGCAGGGGAAAAGCTTTACGAGTGGTGAAGCAGGGCTGCAGGTGTCTCTCTGTCTCTCTCCCTCTCTATCTCTCCCTTCCTTCTCAATTTCTGTCTCTATCCAATAAAAAATCATTTAAAAAGAAGCATCAATTAAAAAAAAAGAACTCTACAAAGCCATCTAAAGATGTGTTTTAAGTGAGGACAATGCACTAGCTGAGACAATACACCAGTGGGGCAGCCCACCTGCAGAGTGCTGCTTTGCCCTGTATATGTGTGTGTGTGCATGTGTGCGTGTGTGTGCGTGCATGTGCATGTGTGTGCATGTGTGTATGTGTGTGCATGTGTATGTGCATGTGTGTGCATGTGTGCCTGTGTGTGTGCGTCTGTGTGCATGTGTGTGTGCATGTGTGTGTGCATGTGTGCGTGTGTGTGCATGTGCATGTGTGTGTGCGTCTGTGTGCATGTGTGTGTGCATGTGTGCGTGTGTGTGCATGTGCATGTGTGTGCATGTGCATGTGTGTGTCAGTGTGTGTATGTGTGTGCATGTGTGTATGCGTGTGTGCATGTGTGTGCGTGTGCGTGCGCGTGCGTGCGCGTCTGCGTGCATGTGCATGTGTGTGTGTGCGCGTGTGTCCCAGGCGCAAGGCCCAGTCTCCCTCACACTGAAGGAAGCTTATGTGCTGTGATCTCTTTCACTCTCTCTCCTCTGACTGCCTCTGTCTGGATCCAAAAGAAAGAAGGAGGGAGAGATAGATGGAGGGAGGGAGGGAAGGAGGGAGGTGCTCACAACACCTTCACTTCTCAAAGGACAAACTCACAAAGCTGTGAGCTCACCTGGAGACAGTTCCCTTCTAACCCACCGGGCTGGGATTGGACAGAATAAGATCTAGAGAGAAGGGTGACTTGCTCAGGAGGACAGAGAGGCACGGAGGTGATGGAGCCAGACCCCAGGGCTCCTCGCTTCTTCCCTTCTTCCACCCACAGGAGCTCAGGCAAGCGGGTGGCTCTGTCCAGGGTGCAGCAGTGGAGACAGCTGGGAGCCAGGTATCAGTGCTGCCTCAAGCTGCCCTCCCCTGCCACGGTCTCTCGCCCCTAGACATCCAGCAGCCACGGGACAGGCCAGAGTCACTCAGACTGTCCGCTGGGTGTGCTGACACCTGTCGCTGCGTGGCGCCATCACACCTGAAGAGATCTTTAGGGTCCCTTCTGCCTCGCCCTCCTGGCCCCGCTCCCCTTGGGTATGGGAAAACAGCACACTTGGCAGTGACCCACTTTCCCCACAAACACAACTTAATTAACCCTGTTAAGAGGCCTACATTGTAGCCTCGTCTCCGGTCATCAGCCACTCCTCTCACACATGCACTGGCACAGAAAATAAAAAAAAATCCTCAAATACAGGATCCATGGGTGACAGTCTGAGAAAATGCTGGATTCCCACCATGACTCAGAAAGCGCCTCACAGTTGTCAAGCACACGCACACAAAGTATTTTCCCAGAAAGTCAGCTGTTGCTGGTAGGGGTGTCAGCTGCCCCTCTGGAGGGTCCAAGTGATCCCAGTAAAGACAGTCTTGGGGGGGGCGGTGGTGCACCCTGCTAAGTGCCATAGTACTAAGAGCAAGGACCTCAAAAAAGATCTGGGTTCCAGGCCCCCTTTGCCCACTCCCCACCTGCAGAGGGGGAAGCTTTCCAAGTGGCTAAGCAGGTCTGCAGGAGTCCCTCTGTCTCTCCCCTCTCTCTCCTAATTTCTCTCTGTCCTATACAATAAAGTGGAAAAATTGGCCGCCAGGAGCTGTGAATTCATAGTGCTGACACTGAGTCCTAGCAAGAACCCTGGAGGCAAAAGAAAAAAAAAGACAGCCTGCTGAGGCCTAGGGGTGATCACCTGGTAGAGCACATGTTACAGTGAACAAGGACCCAGCTTCAAACCCTCAACCCCCACCTGGAAGGGGGGGGATGTTTCACGAGTGGTGAAGCAGGTTTGCAGGTGTCTCTCTTTATCTCCCCCTTCCCTCTCAGTTTCTGTCTCTTTCCCAAAAAATGCATAAATGATTAAATTATTTTAATTCTAAAAGAAAATGGCTTCAATAAGACAGCCGCTCCCTCAGAAGGGCAGTGCTGACTTCCAGGTCTGCCCCACCCCACTGGGAAGAAAACCAGCCTCAGGGGAGGGGCAGCCAGCACTGGCCTTTCTGTCACTGGGATTTGGCTCTGGCTCCCTCCATTCTAACCTCTTTTCCTTCTGATGGCCTGATTTGCATTTAAAAAGGACCTAAGTCCCATTCTTTTCAAAGCACAAGATTTCCATTTTTTTTCACTTGCATAATGTTTAAAGTTTTGAACCTCTGGAAATACAATCAGGTATAGTTAAGAACTCGAACAATTCAGCTATCATCTCCTCAGAACAGCTCCCTGTCCCTGAGCCAGGACCTGGGTCACCTTTGCAACTGCTGCTGCTTCAGCACCCAGTGGCTGCAGGGTAATGCCTGAGGCTTCACATTTAATGTCAAGCTCACCCGGGCCTGGGGGGTCCAATCACAAACACTAGGTCACATACACACACATACCTCATCTGAATGTGTACACACACCACCCAGAGAAGCGATTAGTGAAGGGCTGTCCCATGGATCCATAAATCACTCAGATATCTGAGAGGCAGGAGAAATAGCACAATGGTTATGCAATGATCACAGCTGCTACAGACAGACTATGACCCACATAGTCAACAACTGCCACCTCTTCAGATTCAAAGGAGGTCTCGAAACTTTACATCAGGCTCAACCTGACGCTGTTGACTGGCTACGGAAGAAGGGCAAACGCTAGAAGAAGAACTGTCAGTCTTGGAAACTAAATAACCTTGGCCCACTGTCGACACTTGGCTACTGATTTCCCAGCACCTACAACCAGCCTACAGCATAAAAGGACAGGTTGCCCCTTTTACTGCTTATCCTGTAAAGGCTCAGCTCCAAGATCCCATCCTCTGTGAAGTGGTCCTCACAGTCCCCTTCCTCCACTTACCCCTTCCATAATGCTGAGGAACAACTGACAGAACAGACCTACAGACTCCCTGATATGGGGGAGGGGGCATTCAACAGCTTGGCCATCCAGGTGGAGTTGGGTAGAGGGAGAGTGTCATGGACAAGGCTTCTGGAAAGCTGTACTTTGGGAATCTAGGTCAGGAAGAAAGCAAACTTACTGGAGAAGAGAAAGGAGAGCAAGTTATCCTGGAAGACTTCCTGGAGAAAGCTCCATCTGAACAGGGCAATATGCAGGCTGTGCAAAGCAGAAGGAAACATACTTGGAGGCTCTGGCAGGCCAGGGAGCTATAAACACCAGCAGATCGATAAGATCAGCTTAACACATGGCGTTTGGAGTATGACATATAGAGACTGAGCTTGACTGAGCTCTCTTAGAACTTATGGAGCCTCAGTTTCCTTATCTGTTTTCGTTTGTTTGTCTGTCTTGTTTTTGTTTTTAATGCCACTAGGGTTATTCCTGGGGCTCCTGGCAGGAATTTTTTTCCCTTTTTTTTTCCATCCTATTTTTATTTGGCAACACAGAGGGAAATTGAGAGGGGTGGGGAGTAAAGAGAGAGAAAGATTACTCATGAAGTGTCCTCCCTGCAGGTGGGGAGCAGGGGCTTGAACCGGAATCCTTGTATATGGTGATGTGTGCACTTAACCACATGTGCCACCGCCCAGGCACCCTCCTCGTTTCCTCATTTGTAAAAATGGCGGTAAGGTCTACCTCCTCAAGAGTTTCCAACTTTAGCACACAGGAGAATAGCCTGGAGGCCTATTTAAACACAGATTTCTAAGCTTTCCAGATGAAGAGTCTGATTCAGTAGGTCTGGCATGGGGTCCAGAAATGCTAGATTAACACACGTCACACCACACACACACGTCTACACCACACATGTCACACACACACATATACAGCACAAGTACACCATACACACCATACGTAAATCATACACATACAACACAAACATGCCACATACATGCACATAACACATACACAAATACAGCCCATGTGCATGTGTATACACACCACATAGAGAAGTGATGAGTGAAGGGTTCATAAAACCCTCGGCTGAGAGGCAGGGGAAATAACAAAATGAAAGGCAGCTTTGCTGACCACTGTACCACCAACTCCAGATGAAATAGTACAATGGTTATGCAAAAAGACTTTCATGCCTGAGGCTCCAAAGTTTCAGGTTCAGTCCCCAGCACCATCTAAACCCCAGCCAAGCAGAGCTCTGTTCTCTCTCTCTCTCTCCGCCTCTTTGTTTCTCTCTGTTTTTCCTTCTGTATCTCTCTCATTAAAATAAAAACCAAATAAGATATGTTTACAAAAATACCCCCCTTGAGTTATTTATAAGGCTCACACTACCCAATATCGACATATTGCCTGCACTCAAAAAGTTACTTCCCCATCCTTCACCTCTCTGTTCTGAAACCCTCTGACTACATAAACGATAACAGAACAATCCATCCAGCCTTCACTTTGCATTGGGATCTTGGTGTGTTTCTGTACATGCCCCCAACAAGAGGCCCTCGAGAGGGAGAGAGAAAATTAGAACCTACAGTGTCCAGTGCTCCCCCATACATACCAGGTTAAGTCAAATCCACTTCATTTGTGAAAGGCTAGAAAGCATACACCCTCCAGCACCCCCGCCTGGCTAGACATTAATAGTCAATAAGTAGGTCAATGGGCTGGGGGGCGGGGGGACCCTGATGGCCTCACGGGGGGGGGGGTGGGGGGAACAGGGTACTTGGAGGAATGAGAAGAATGGACTCTATCAAGAGGAAGCCTCCTCCAGCACGGCCCGGCCCACTTATGGCAGCCCTGGGAACTAGCCTGCTTCCTGGACGTGCTAAGTACAAGCTGCTTGACCACTCGACACGTTCTTTATGACATTTCCAGACTCTCAGACGGGAATAACAGTAATGAAAGTTTCATGCCCTGATAAATAGTTGATCAGAAACTGAGTAAGCTGTCCCCACTCTCCTTCCAGCTCTCCTCCCTGTCCAATCATTGCCTTAGTCATCTGCTCCCGCCTTGCCATCCCTCTGCCCTGGTCCTCTGGCAGATCCTGAAGCATTTCGGCTGGGCTATAGCTCCTATCTTCTCACATGGTCATAAGAAGAACTACTTTGGGGGGGGGGCAGTAGCACAGCGGGTTAAGCCCCCGTGGCATGGTGTGAAGGGCAAGGACCAGTGTAAGGATCCCAGTTCGAGCCCCTGGCTCCCACCTGCAGGGGGTTCGCTTCATAGGCGGTGAAGCAGGTCTGCAGGTGTCTTTCTCTCCCCCTCTCTGTCTTCCCCTCCTCTCTCCATTTCTCTCTGTCTTATCCAGCAACAATGACAATAACAAAAATAAGGGCAACAAAAAATGGGGTAAAATGGCCTCCAGGAGCAGTGGATTCAAAGTACAGGCACTGAGGAGCCCCAACAACAACAAAATACTCGGAACCCTGTATCAGCTCCCCGTGGCTCCAGAATTAAGCACAAGTATCTCATCCTGACACTGTTTGCTCTGAAGTCTGGCCGACCGAGGTTTCTCTCTCATCACCCAGCTGCTCTGATTCCTACACTCTACCCTCTAGTCTAAAGGTTTGTTTGTTTCTTACTTTTAAATATTTTATTAAGATCATTTTGATTTTTTGTTTGTTTGTTTTTGCCTCCAGGGTTATCACTGGGGCTCAATGCTGGCACTATGAGTCCACTGCCCCTGGTGGCCATTCCTTCCATCTTATTGGAAAGGACAGAGAGGAGGCGGCCATTTCTTCCATCTTATTGGATAGGACAGAGAGGAGGGGAGAGAGAGGGAGAGAGAAAGACAGTCACCAGCAGACCTATTTCACTGCTTAACCAGGTGCACCACTGCCCGGCCCTCTAGGTCACGTTAGTTTCAAGCACTATACAGGGCCTGTGGGAGCACATCTTGCATGCCCGAGGCCACAGATTCAACCCCTGATACCAATTTATGCCACAGATGAAGAGTGCTCTGTCATCTATCTCTCCTTCCTCTCTCATAACAAAGGAAAACTTAAAAAATAATAATAATAAAGCACTGGGGGCCAGGCAGTATGCACGGGATTAAGTCTACAGGTGTCTGTCTTTCTCTTTCCCTCTCTATCTCCCCACCCCCTCTCAATTTCTCTCTGCCCTATCCAAAAAAAAAAAAATGAAATAAAATAAAAATTTTAAAAATGGCCTTAGGAGCAGTGGATTCGTAGTACAAGCACTGGACCCTAGCAATAACCCTGGAAGAGAAAGAAAGAAAGAAAGAAAGAAAGAAAGAAAGAAAGAAAGAAAGAAAGAAAGAAGGAAGGAAAAGAAAATAGATGAAGCATTGCATGGGTTTAAAGGTTTAGAGCACTGAAACCCAATGTTACCATTAAAAAAAAGCCTAGTGTCCACTCATCACCTGACAGCTGAGAATAGTCTAGAAGTTTCCGAATCACAGATCTACCCTATCAGTAAGACATAAAATTAATTTAGCCGGGTTGGACCAGACATTTTTAATAAAATAGAATAGAGTAAGAAATACAAGAGTGCACAGCTCCTAGGAAGTTTTCATTTCACAAGAAACCTGTTTTCGTGTGTGTGTGTGTGTGTGTGCGCGCGCGTGTGTCTGCGCGCGCGCATGCGCGCATGCGCACAATGTACCACCCTGTAAAAATGCACAGCTTGCCACAGATCACAGTCAAAAAGACTTGGCAAGAGTTGTTGAGGCCACACACCACAGTGTTTCTGTTGTGTGGCCCATGCTCACTGCTCTGTCTCCACACTTTTCTGTGCCTGGGCCCTTCCTCTGCTCCAGTGCCACTGTGTAAGGGAATCTTCTGCCTCCTTCTGAGCAGTGCTCGCTTGTGCCTCCCAGCAATAGGCATGGAGACAAGTGCTCCTGCCATGGGAGGTGATGGGGGGGCTGGGGTATTTACTCACCAGCTGCTGCTAGGTCCTGGCCGACACGGGTGTCAGGCCAGCAAGGAGGGGCCCAGTGATATGGGTGGGACAGTGACAGAGGCAAGGGACACTTCCCCTGTGGGACTGGCCCTTATGCTCTGCCCACCCTGCAGACGTGCACAGGTGGATGGTCAGAAAAGTCACGACACATTTTCGCATAGAAATAGTTCTGCTATTATGGTGGGTGTCCTTTCCTCTTTGCTCCTGAAATTCATTCATATAAGGATTGTGGGGACCTGGGAGATAGCTCAGCGGCAGAGCATGGGCTCTGCATGTGTGAGGTCCCGGGTTTGATCAGATACCAGAACTGACTGTGGTGCTCTGGTCTAGCGCTCATAAAAGCAAAATAAAATAGTAAAAGTAAAAAAAAAAATCTTGATTATTTTTAATAGAGTATAGGCTTCATTTTGCCTTTTAACTAGAACCCCTATGGAACTTATGTTTCTCTCTCTCTCCCTCTCTCTCTCTCTCTCTCTCCCTCTCTTTCTCCCCCTCTCCCTCTCTTTCTCTCTCTCTCTCTCTCCCTCTCTTTTTCTCTCTCTCCCTCTCTCTCTCTTTCTCTCCTTTACTTGTTTTAAAGATTTATTTGTGGGGTCAGGGAGATAGCATAGCAATTTAGACAACAGATTTCCGTGCCAAAGTCATGGAGGTCCCAGGTTCAATCCCTAGCACCACAAGAGGCAGAGCTGAGCAGTGCTCTGCGGGGTGGAGAGAAGGGAGAAAAAAAAAAAACATGCACATGCACATATACAATGATTGCATGAGTGGTAACGTAACTGATATATGCAGTGCAGTGTGGGGGATCAGGGGCCCTAGGCCTCAGGCATGCGAGTCCTACACACCACACCCCCAGAGAGTGACCTCCTGGCAGCTCTGTGTGTTTCCGTGTCTGCTTCCCCCAGCTAACCATGCATGTGCTCATCTCTGGAGGACAGAGTGCACGGCCAGCCTGCCCCTCGACACCGCCGGCATGCAGCAGAGAAAGGAAGACTCAGTCGAGAGTCACCCAAACACATTTCCTACATCCCTGCAGTTCCTGGCTTCCGGTAGACAGACACACGGCCACTGGTGCAGACATAACTGCCTCCAACTCAGTTGTAGAAGGCATTTCCAGACATGAGCACAGGCAGAAAAAGAACTAAAAGGACAAGATGGCAAAAAAGAGGCCAGAAACCGCCTGGGTTACCTGGGTCAGTCTAAAAGCAGACCTGGCTTCTGACAGGGACCTCGGGATGGGCACAACTTACACATTGACCCAGATTTAACTCCAGAGAGGGCCTGTCTATCAGAGCTAGGAGACTTGGGGACATCTTAGCCAGCCCTGAAGACTGGCAGACAGGTGCTGGCCTGAGGTCACTCAGCAAGCTAGAGGAGTGCCTGGGACATGGAGAGCTGCTGGCGCTTTCTCCACCGTGCAAGGAAGAAGCTGGAAGGAGAACTGTGGCTGGTTCTGTCATGTTGTGAGCTGCCAGAGAGCCAGCTGACACCCTGCACAGCCCACAGCTGCCCTAGGGAGGACTTTCCCCAAGCCCAGTTCTCTAAATGTTGTGTGTGTGTGTGTGTGTGTGTGTGTGTGTGTGTGTGTGTGTGGTGTGGGTGTGGGTGTGGTGTGTGTGGTGTGTGTGTGGTGTGGGTGTGGGTGTGGTGTGTGTGGTGTGTGTGTGGTGTGGGTGTGGGTGTGGGTGTGGTGTGTGTGTGTGTGGTGTGTGTATGTGTGGTGTGTGTGTATGTGTGTGGTATGGGTGTGTGTGTGTGTGTGTGTGTGTGTGTGTGTGTGTGTGTGTGGTGTGTGTGTGTGGTGTGTGTGTGTGTGGTGTGTGTGTGTGGTGTGTGTGTGTGTGTGTGTGTGTGTGTAAGTCATATCCTGCCCCTGCCTTGGACTGGAGATAGCATTGACAGGACACGTCTTAGTTAACAAGAGCACAGTTCCTTTGAAAAGCTCCTTTACTGCAACCAGGCGTGTGCACTTAGCACCACAGAACCTTCAATTGTAATAGTAGTAACAACAGCAGCTAAGCTCCGAAGTGTCACTTAGGACTTCCCACACACTGCTCAAGCACTTTACCTAAACGGACTCATTTAGGACTCCTATCAACTCTGCGCATTGGGCACAACGGCCCTCATTTTAGAGAGGAGAACACACAATTGCAGGAGGGTTAAACGACTTGTCCAGGGTCACCCACAAAGCAGGCAGGATGTGAACACAAGCAGTCTGGCTCTGGGGACCCCACACCCCTTCCCCTGCAAGACCACTGTGCAATACTATCTCTCTTTTGAAATGATTTTTTATTAGTGATTTAATGGGATGCATTGGATCGACCTTCCCGTGGTGCATCCCATGAGTACCCATTCATTGGGGAAACTGACGATCCTTCCTAGCCGACTGAATCCACATGGATCCCAGTCACTTTCAAAGCCATTAACTGGCTACGGAAGAAGGGCAAACGCTAGAAGAAGAAGTGATTTAATACTGGTTTACAAAATTACAAGACAACAACTCCACACTATTGCTACCACCAGAGTTCTGGATACACATTCTCCCCACGGAAAGCTGTAGCCGTTCTCCCCAGGCCGACGACAATGGGTCAGCGAGTGTGCAACACTAGCTCTGTGCACAATCATCACCAGGGTTGACAGCCTGTCCTAAAAAGACCTGCTCACAAGGTGAACTCTTAGATGGCATCTGGGAACTTGAGTCTTGAGAAGATCCCCCCATGCTTCCCAGATCAGAGTGGTCTGATGCGTCTAAACCGTGTACACAGTCTGACTTAGACAGTCAGTCATCACTTCACAGAAAACACAAGTAGAACCAGAACAGGAGTCGGTGTATTGCACCAAAGTCAAAGACACTGGGGTGGGGGTGGGGGGAGAGAATACAGGTCCAAAACGGATGACAGAGGACCTAGTGGGGGTTGTATTGTTATATGTAAAACTGGGAAATGTTATGCATGTACAATCTATTGTATTTACTTACTGATGAATGTAAAAGATTAATTCCCCAATAAAGAAATCGCTTCACGAGCTTAGAGTCAGAGCCAGACTGTAGAGACAAGAGTGGGCTCGAGAGGCTGCAGCACGTAGCCTAGGTATGTGGTCGAGCTCTAATCGCACCCTGACGTTTCTATAAGGATAAGGGCTCTGCTGATGCATGTCTCCAGTGAGAAGCACCTTTTAGAGGTCCACTAAACACAGGCTAGAAATCTTGGCGTGTCTCAGGGATGTCTAACTGAGCAGCCCCCAATAAAAAACCCCGGGTGCCAAGTGTAGTGAATTCACCTGGGAGAAGCCATCTCACACATGGGGTCACCGTTCCTTGCTGGCAGCTCGTCCAGCTGGAGGGAGTCTGGGAATCTTGCACCCGGTTTCCTTCACCTTCAGCCTCCCCCCTCCCTCCATGTGCCTTTTGCTTTTTACTGGTTTTGCTTTATATTTTGCTTCATCGCTATGGCTATATGCTAAGTCCTACAAGTCTTGTTAGCAAATCAGCAGACCTGGAAGGAGGTGGTATTGCTTGGGAACCCCAAACAGCCTCAAAAGGCCTAAAACCATTCACCTGAAAGTACCATAGAAAGTCTTAGCTCAACTTAGTCGACAATTTGTTTGGCTTTATATGTTAACTCTTCTTTCAGCCACCAGGTTCCAGATGCTACCATGATACCAACAGGACTTCCCTGGACAGACAACCCCACCAATGTGTCCTGGAGCCCTGCTTCCCCAGAACCCTCCCCACATGCCCCACTAGGGAAAGAGAGAGACAGGCTGGGAGTATGGATCGACCTGTCAACACCCATGTTCAGCAGGGAAGCAATTACAGAAGCCAGACCTTCCACCTTCTGCATCCCACAATGACCCTGGGTTTATACTCCCAGAGGGATGGAGAATAGGAAAGCTATCAGAGGAGGGGATGGGATACGGAGCTCTGGTGGTTGGAATTGTGTGGAGTTGTACCCCTCGTATCCTGTGGTATTTGTCAGTGTTTCCTTTTTATAAATAAAAATTAAAAACAAGAAAGTCTTAGCTCATGGGGCCAGGGCAGTAGTGCACTGTGTTATGCGCACATAGTGCAAACTGCAAGGACCACCCGGCACAAGGATCCCAACCTGCAGGGGAGTTGCTTCACAGGCAGCAAAGAAAGTCTGCTGGTGTCTATCTTTCTCTCTCTCTGTCTGTCTTCCCCACCTCTCTCAATTTCCCTCTGTTCTACCAAATAACAACAACAACAGTAATAATGGGAAAAAGATGGCCTCTAGGAGCATTGGATTTGTAGTGCAGACACTGAGCCCTAGGGATAACCATGGAGGCAAAAAGGAGGGGGGAGGGGAGGGGAAAGGGGAGGAGAAAAAGTCTTAGCTCAGGCCCTGCAGTGGAGTACCCAGTTGAAGACACACTTTATCATGTGTAAGGACCCAGGTTCAAACCTGCAGGGGGAAGCTACACAAGCAGTGAAGTAAGGCTGCAGGTGTTTCTGTCTGTCCTTATCTTCCCTTCCCCTCTCTGTCCTATCAAACACAAGAATAGCAAAATAAAGCATTAAAAAAGTCTTTAAATAAAGAAAGTCTTGGCTCGGCTGTTTGGGGTGCCATCTTTCTCAGCACCCGCTCTCACGTCATATTCAACTATCTCCCTGGTGTTGCCATATGCCACAAATAGATTGTCCAGCACTGAGCTGGCATTGGGTCCCAAGGCTGGCAGGCTTCTCAGAAAGCAGCCTCCAAGAGGGGCCTCCACACTCAACCCCAGCCCCACTGGGGATTGGAGACAGGCCCACAGCCTGGCATCCGTGATGCCAGGAATGTTGCTTTACTTATAGGAAAAAGGAGACTCAATAAGGCTTGACCCTTTCCAGGACTAGAACTTAGGTCTCTCCATTTCTCCCCAGGAACCTGGCCCAGGCACAATAAGGAAAGAAGAGGAGAGAGAATTTTCTTGCACTAGAAAGGGACAGTAACCTTCCTATCCTAGGGAATAATCACAATACATTCACTTAGCAAATGTGGGCAGTGCGCTGGGGGTGCTGGAAGGAGCTCAGACTGTCTCCACACTAGGGAGCCCACCTCTAGAAGACGTTTTTTTAATTTATTAATTAATTTATTTAAAAAAGGAGACATTAACAAAACCGTAGGATAGGAGGGGTACAACTCCACACAATTCCTGCCACCAGATCTCCATATCCCATCCCCTCCCCTGACAGCTTTCCTAGTCTTTATCCCTCTGGGAGCATGGACCCAAGGTCATTGTGGGAAGCAGAAGGTGGAAGGTCTGGCTTCTGTAACTGCTTCCTCGCTGAACATGGGCATTGACAGGTTGATCCATACTCCCAGCCTGCCTCTCTCTTTCCCTAGTAGGGTGGGTCTATGGGGAAGCGGAGCTCGAGGACACACTGGTGGGGTCATTTGTCCAGGGAAGTCTGGTCGGCATCCTGCTGGCATCTGGAACCTGGTGGCTGAAAAGAGAGTTAACATACAAGGCCAAACAAACTGCTGAAGAATCATGGACCCAAAGGTTGGAATAGTGCAGATGAAGTGTTGGGGGGTACTCACTGCAGACTATTTTGTACTTTTGCTTTCAGGTATATATTTTGCCCTAGTTTATGGATACGTGTGAACATATGCTCTATCTCAGGGGACCTAGTCTATATCTAGGTTTTGGGACTTTGTTAGGAAGTGAACCACCTAGAATGGAATTAGAGAATACTATGAAAGGAATGGTCTCACCTGAGTAATAAAAAGGGCTGTCATTCCACAGCTGAAGTCTCTGGACACAGTCTGAAGTGAAGCATGCTGAAGGCTTTACACCAGGGACTGAGTTCACCATGCCTTGAAATGCTCAGATTAGGTGCCTGTCTGGAATCCTGCCACCTGACAGCCGACTTCAGAGATGTCCCATTTCCCTGATACTGTCAGAGAACCATTCTCTCAGGCCTGCTCTCTCCTTTCTCTCTGGCTCAATCATTTTTCTGCAGAGAAAGCCCAGCCCAGAAAAAGTTCAGGCAGCCAACAGAAAAGAGCTTTAAATCAGAGGCGCCCGAAGTTGGATCTCTGTTCTGCTCACTTCTAATGCTGGGCTCTGGCAAGTGCACTCTGCCCTCTGCCTCTCAGCTTCCTCATCTGTGAAGGACGGGGCCTGGGAGCTTGCACAGAATCCGCACCTGGCCCCATGCCTGTTCCCCGGCTGGCCGGAGAGTAATAGAAGTTGTGTCCTACCCCCCTCGATGCCCAGAGTGCCGGATGTGCCAGTTCTGTGAATAGGCCACCCACTTTCCCTCCTTCATCCCAACAGGAGAGAGAATTAGGTTAATTACATTGAGAAGCAATACAAGAGAAGAATAAGGTCTCCAATCCCATCTTTTGTTTGCAAGTTAAATCAATGGGAAAAGTTCTTATCCCAACGATGCTCAAATATATGCCCCCATTACCATTACTGTGGTGCTTAGCCAGGGGGTGGGGGGCAGACACTGAGAAGGGAAGCTCAGTGGTCCCAGTACAGCCGTTCTTAGGTAAGAGTAAATGTCATTCTTACATTGTCCATTCAGATGGCAAGAATTTTTAAATTTTATTTATTTACTTACTTATTTATTTTTATTATTTATTTTTCCTTTTGTTGCCCTTGTCTTTTTATTGTTGTTGTAGTTATTATTGTTGTTGTTGCTGATGCTGTCATTGTTGGATAGGACAGAGAGAAATGGAGAGAGGAGGGGGAGACAGAGAGGGGAGAGAAAGACAGACACCTGCAGACCTGCTTCACCGCTGCTTCACAGCGACTCCCCTGCAGGTGGGGAGCCAGGGGCTTGAACCAAGATCTTTATGCTAATCCTTTCACTTTGTGCCACCTGCGCTTAACCTGCTGCACTACCGCCCAGCCCCAAGTAAGTAATTTTTTATTAAATATTTATTTATTACTTTTTGTTTTATTGTTGTAGTTATTATTGTTATCGTCGTTGTTGGATAGGACAGAGAGAAATGGAGAGAGGAGGGGAAGACAGAGAGGGGGAGAGAAAGATAGGCACCTGCAGACCTGCGTCACCACCTGTGAAACGACTCCTCTGCAGGTGGGGAGCTGGGAGCTCGAACCGGGATCCTTCTGCCAGTCCTTGAGCTTTGCACCACCTGCTCTTAACCCACTGTGCTACCGCCCGACTCCCTGTAATTACTTTTCAAATGTTTGTTCTCTACTCCAAACACAACAACAGGAAAGAAAATAGCCATCATGAACTGCTTCCCTAAGTTCCCTTCGCCACTGGCCCTTATTCACATATTTCTAATGAATCCTGCAGGCATATCTCTCCCTTTCTTTAAATACACCTTCATATATCAGTATCACCTTCACATCACTCTTCTAACAGAAGAGTTTGATTCGCTAAGCATCTGAGAGCACTTCTCCTGGCCCAATTCCCCCCTATGACTCTGGTCTCCTCTCTCTGGGCATAAATTTCCTACCTTGTAAAATGTGAGTTGGGATTAGATCTAGAGTTACCAAACCTGGTTTAATTAGCATCAGGAACCAGATTCCTGGGACCTACCTGGAGTTGCACAATGACCCTCAATAGAAAGGGGCAGTAACTACACTAGGAGTCTGGTGGCCTTCCAGGTGGTGGTGTACAAAAAGCACTGGGCGGGAGTTGGGCGGTAGCACAGTGAGTTAATCGCACATGGCGCGAAGTGCAAGGACTGGAGGAAGGATCCTGGTTCGAGTCCCCGGCTCTCCACCTGCAGGGGAGTTGCTTCACAAGTGGTGAAGCAGGTCTGCAGGTGTCTACCTTTCTCTCCTCCCTCTGTTTTCCCCTCCTCTCTCCTTTTCTCTCTGTCCTATCCGACAACAATGACAACAACAGCAGCAATAATAACTACAACAATAAAAAAACAACAAGGGCAACAAAAAGGAAAATAAATAAATATAAAAAAATAAATCAATAAATAAAATTTTAAAAAAGCACTGGACATGCAAATCTAAGTTCCCAAAGTCTATCTTCCACGTCAATCGCATGTGTCAGAACCATGCTCACTCTGCTTCCTCCTCCTCTCCTATCCTCATTCATTTTTAAAAATTTTATTATTTATTAGTGATTCAATATTGATTTACAAAATTACAAAGTAACGGGTAGAACTCCACACCGTCCCCACTCCCAGAGCTCTATCTTCTCCTTCCTTCCACTGGAAGCTACAGCTGTTCTTCCAAGGTTGCAGATATGGGTTGACTATTATTTCTACAACTCCCCATCTATATTTGTAAGATTTTGCCTTTTCTTCTCTTCCTTTCCAAGTCACACCTACACCTGCTACTACATCCAAATGGCCCTCCATTTTTCCTCTTTTCTCTCCAAGTCCTAATACAGTTGGAGTTCAGAGCCCTCTGATCATCTTCCCCTATCACTTCCCCCCCACACTGGAGTATGGATCAAAATTATTTTGGGGGTGCATCTGGTTCCTGATGCTAATTAAACCAGGTTTGGTAACTCTAGATCTAATCCCAACTCACATTTTACAAGGTCTCACCCTCATTCATAAATAAATATTTTTTAAAAATCAAAAGGATAGAAACAGGCTGGGGTTATGGATCGACCTGTCAGTGCCTATGTTCAGCAGGGAAGTAATTACAGAAGCCACACCTCCCACCTCCTGCATCCATCCCATAAAGAATTTTGGTCCATACTCCCAGAGGGATCTTTTTCTAGCGTTTGCCCTTCTTCCGTAGCCAGCCAACAGCGTCAGGTTGAGCCTGATGTCAAGTTTCGAGACCTCCTTTGAATCTGGAGAGGTGGCAGTCGTTGACTATGTGGGTCATAGTCTGTCTGGAGCCACAGGGGCGGTTTGGGTCGTCTCTGGCTCCCCAGCGGTGGAACATAGCAGCGCACCGGCCATGTCCTGTTTGATAGCGATTGAGGAGGGCCCAGTCATAACGTGCCAGGTCAAAGCCGGGTTGACGCTCGCAGGGGTCTGTGATGAGGTGTTTGTTCTTGACCTCAGCTGACTGCCAGCTCTATTTCCAAGAGACTGGAACAGAGGGATAAAGAACAGGGAAGCTTCCAATGAAAGGGATGGGATGCGGAACTCTGGTGGTGAGAATTGTGGAATTACACCCTTCTTAACCCACAATCTTGTCGATCATTATAAATCACTAATTAAAAAAAAAAATCAAAAAGAGAGCCAGCAAAATAGCTCATCTGAATAGTGTGCTGATTGGCCCTGTGCCGAGACCCAGGTTTGAGTCTGGTTTCCGGCATGTTGAAGGAAGCTTCCGTGGTGGGGTCCCATTCACTCTCTCCCACAGCCTCTTTCCCTTCTGTCTCTATCAGCAGAGTCTGGGAATTGGAATTTTAGCAAGGACATCCCTGCCCTGATGCCTGCCCTGCCCTGCCCTGCTCTTCCCTGCCATCTCTCTCTCTCTCTCTCTCTCACACACACACACATACACACACACACACACACACACCATCACAGCACTCATGCAGCCAGTACAGACTAGCTGGGTAAAGCTCTCTTGCCATTCCTTCCAGGGTTCATTCTCTACATTTGAAATGGGTGATCCCAGTGAACTGAAGCCTGCTAATAATGATAATCATTCCTCAATTTCTTGACATCTGAACTGTTTTCCTCAGTTTCCTAAATACGACACTCTGTAAATGGGTCGGACTGATTCTACTTTTTCCTCAAGCACAGACATCAACAGAAAGCACAGAGCCCAAAGGAAAGCCCACATCCTAAAGGTCCATTAAAAAGTGATGGATGTCTGAGAATCCAGGCCAGTTTCAAAGGCAGATTTCTCCTGATTCACTGCTCAGTGATGACAGGGCTGGGCTGGGTGAATTTGATTTAAAATCTAACTGATTTAACTCTCCAGTCAGAAGGACTCAATTTGACCAATTTCTCTCCTACAAAAGATGTGCTCTTTTTTTTTTTTCTTCTGAAATAAAACCTGAAAGCCTCTCTTACAGCTCTGAGACAAATGTAGCTTTCCTCTTTGTTGGGGGGAAAAAGAGGTGATTTTATTAGCATCTGAGCATACCTGGGAACTGGGAATGTCAAAGCTGGAGAGGCCAGGTAGCCATCTGATTTGACCCTGTAGGTCTGACCCGTCCACCCCCACCTGAAAAAAAGTTCTTGACAATGACTTTGATTTTACTTTGACCCAAAAAATCTGGAGCAGTGGAGGTAACAAACAGCAAAGAGAAGAAAGATGTTGGTCCTAGTGGGTGGCACTCTTAGTTGAGTACATGCATCACTGTGAGCAAGGACCTAGGTTCAAGCCCTCGGCCCCCTCTTATAGAGGGTAAGCTTCACACGTGGTGAAGTAGGGTACTGCAGATGTCTCTCTTTCTCTCCCTACTTCTCCTCCCCCTCTCAGTTTCTCACTGTCCTATCACGTGAAAAGAAGAAGAAAAAAGAAAGAAAAGGAAAAACTGACCACTAGAGCAGTGGCTTTATAGTGCAGCACAGAGCCACAGAGGAAAAAGGAAAATGAGGAGAAAAAGAAGAGAGAGAGAGAGAGAGAGAGAGGAAATTCTTTCATCGCAATCAATAAGGCCAGATATTAATGCAGAAGAGGTTTAGAGACATGACTCCCAGTTCTGAAACACTACCATAATTAAATATGCACACATCAAACATATGTACACAGATAGGTGTGAGTACACACTCAACTAAATGGGGGGGGAGAACGGCTGAGAAAGAGGCATGATGGAGTGGTAGGGCCCCTTATGCTCTGCTCTGTTTTCCAAAATAATGTTGCAGTGTTTCAAGACACCCTATAAACCTTACAAGCACAGGCATATATGACATTCTTGGAAAGGGGGCATCTAGGGGCTGCCAGGAACCAGAGATAGCCATCTACTGAGCTTTACATCTGCTAAATACTAGACAGCCATCTCTTTTGGCTATCTTCTCCACCACAAGGATTCACAGCTATGTTCACAAAACCCCTGGAGATAAATCTCATGTCTGGGTCTACAGGCTTCAGCAAGAGACATGAGAGTTCTCTCCCTCCGTCCCTCTCCACACCTCAACGCAATGTACCAGACCACACTTATCTGGAAGATGATCAGCTGTGCTCTTCTAATCTAACAGTTTCTCCGCTGGTTTAAATGTCTACTTTTATTTTCTTCACATGTTTAGGTCCTGTCTCCGTAAGAATCAAAATCATGACCACCTTGTAACGGATACCCCTAACTTGACTAGAATTGAAGCATAATACAGGAGAGAGAGAGTGTTGTATGCTTTACATTGGGTTGTTCTAGATCTCCCCCGCCAAGAGAATTGGATCAGTCCAGTTAGTTTTGCGGCCCGCTTGGCCCCGCCCCAAGGAACCCCGCCAGAGTGCCAGAGTTGGAGAGTTGAAGTAAGAGAGAGAGTGTTTGCGCCGCCGCAAAGAGACAGCAGAGTTCTGTTTGGTGATTAGTTTGGTTTAGTTTATGAATCGTTGTTCCTGAATAAAGAAATACAGCTTCCCTGCCCAGCCGTATGTCTCTGGTCGTCTCTGTTACCCGCCCGTGAAGCTAGCTAACCCGGCTAGAGCCTCCAAATTTTTAACAACAAGAGAGAGAGAGAGAGAGAGAGAGGGAGGAGAACTTTGGGAACACAATCCTTTTCCACTAGTTACTAGATGGGTGACCAAGGATGTCTTCTTTAAAAAATATTTTATTTTATTTTAATGAGAGAAAGATACAGAGAGAGACACACACACAGAGAGAAAGACTAGAGGACTGCTTGACTCTGGTTTATCATGGTGCTGGGGATTGAACCCGGGAACTTCACAGTCTAAGGCATGATGGTCTTTTGCGTAAGCATTATGCTGTCTCTCCAGCCCGGATGTCTTTGGGGCTCAGTGCCAGCACTACAAATCCACTGTTCCCAGCAGCCACCCCCCATTTTTCTTTGTTTTTTTATTATAGTTAACCCTATAATGCTTCTTTTTCTCATGTGGTGCCAGAGATCCAGGCTCTTCTATATGCACATTTTTATTAGCTAGGAAAGAGAGGAACTGAGAGGCATATGGGGAGACAGAGAGGAAGAGAGAAAGACACCTGCAGACCTGATTCACACCTTGTGGAGCTTCCCCCCACAGGTGAAGAGCGGGGCCTCAAAACCACATCCCTGAACATGGTAATATGTGCACATAACTGGGTGCACTGCCACCTGGATCCCAGATGCCATTTTTTAAAGATACAGAGACAGACAAGGGAAAGAACAGAGGGGGAGACCACAGCACCAAAGCTTCCTTCCATGAGGAGGGGAGCAAGCTTGTACCTGGGTCATGCACACGGCAAAGCAGTGCACACTCCAATGAGCCAGCCCCCATTTAATCCATGTTACCCAGTTTCCCCTATCTTTTTTTAAAATTTTTTTATATTTATTTATTTCCTTTTGTTGCCCTTGTTGTTTTATTGTTGTAGTTATTATTGTTGTTGGATAGGACAGAGAGAAATGGAGAGAGGAGGGGAAGACAGAGAGAGGGAGAGAAAGACAGACACCTGCAGACCTGCCTCACCGCCTGTGAAGCGACTCCCCTGCAGGTGGGGAGCCGGGGGCTCGAACCGGAATCCTTATGCCGGCCCTTGCGCTTTACACCATGTGCGCTTAACCCGCTGCACTGCTGCCTGACTCCCCAGTTTCCCCAATCTTCACAATGAAAGTTAAAAAAAAATGAGCTGGAGACAGCTCAGTAGTGGACCGTTTGCCTCACTTATGCGGGTTTCTGGGTTGGATTCCCCACACCACATGGAAACAACTAGAACTCTATGGATGGTGGAGCTCTGACATCCGTCTGTCTGTCTGTCTATCTGTCTATCTATCTATCTATTTCCATCTCTACCCCTCTCTCTTCCTCTTTTCCTCTCTCTCATCCTAAAAGAAAGATAGAAGGATAAGAGTGATATAGATAAACAGGCAGGCAGACAGACAGACAGACAGGGCTGGGTGGTGGTGCACCTGACTGAGTGCACGTTAAAATACACAAGGACCAGGATTTGAGCCCCGAGTCCCCACCTGTCTGGGGAAAGCTTTGCAAGTGGTGAAGGGCTGCAGGTATCTGTCTCTCTTCCTCTTTATCTTATCCTTCCCTCTCGACTTCTGACAGTCTCTATCCAATAAAGAAAGAAAATTAAATCCTATGGTCTTGTTGATATTTTTTATTTTATAAAGAAATTTTAAAAGTGGTAAAAAAAATAAAAATAAAATAAAAAGGTAGATGGACATTGGATCAGGGGATGGATAGTAGTCAAGTGCACAGATAAGACCCTGGGTCTCTGGCAACACATGAAAAAAAGGGTGGGCTGGGCGGTGGTGCACCTGGTTGAGCGCACAGCTTACAGTGTGCAAGGACCCAGGTTTGAGCCTCCGGTCCCCATCTGCAGGGGGAAAGCGTCACAAGTGGTGAAGCAGGGCTGCAGATGTCTCTCTGTCTCTCTCCCTCTCTATCACCCCTTCCCTCTCAATTTATGGCTGTCTCTATCCAACAAATAAATAAAGATAATAAAAAAAATTTAAAAAGAAGCATGTTTGCCTTATAGGGTTAAGTCAGTTTTCATCTTATATATATATAAATTTTTTAATTTTTAGTTGTAAAAAGGAAACACTGGTGTGGTCCAGGAGGTGGCACAATGATAAAGCTTTGGACTCTCAAGCATGAGGTCCTGAGTTCGATCCCCGGCAGCACATGTGACAGAGTGATATCTGGTTCTCTCTCTCCTTCTATATTCCTCATTAATAAATTAATAAAATCTTTAAAAGAAAATAAAAAGGAAACACTGACAAAAACCATAAGATAAGAGGGGTACAATTCCACACGATTACTACCACCAGAACTCTGTATCCCATCCCCTCTCCTGATAGCTTCCCTGTTCTTTATCCCTCTGGGAGTATGGACCCAGGGTCATTTTGGGATACAGAAGGTGGAAGGTCTGGCTTCTGTAATTGCTTCCCTACTGAACATGTGCATTGACAGCTCGATCCATACTCCCAGCCTGCCTCTCTCTTTCCCTAGTGGGGCAGGGCTCTGGGGTAGTGGGGCTCCAGGACACATTGGTGGGGCCGTCTGGCCAGGGAAGTCCAGTTGGCATCATGATATGAAACCTGGTGGCTGAAAGAAGAGTTAACATATAAAGCCATAAAAATTGTTGACTAATCATGAACCTAAAGGCTAGAATATCACAGATGAATATTTGGGGGTCTCCGTTTTGTAGATAGTAGGCCTGTTTTAGTTATATTCCAAAGGGCCCATGACTATACTAGTTTTCCCCTGAGCCTGACATCTGATATGCAGGTGGACCCAAGTTATTGTCTGGGGAGATGATGTCATGGCTGGAAAATGGACTAGAAAGCTGGATCAGGGAAGAGAGTAGCTCCCAAATATGGGAAAGGTGTATAAATATTGTTGACTGTTTGATCTGATCTAGGACCTATATTGAGCTTAGGAGCCTATGTACCTCTGCATCCCTGTAGATCTGAGCTCATATTCTGTGGTCATGAGTAGGAATGTTCCAAGCTGCCCCAATTTCAGGACCCATCTTCTTCAGGTGAAGCATAGAGTATGTTGTCCAGCCTCCCTTTGGAGGATGGAACATTCTCTACCATTGTTGTGTTCCATGTTGAGGCCAAGTTCCTATGGGGGCCCACAAAGGGATCTATTGTGTTGTTCCTGATAGAGATGACCAGTAACAATGGAGAGAGGGATTTATTCGAGATCTAGGCCCATCATGTCTGTCTGGGAATCTCAGGACTCCCCGAATAGGGCCCCAGCTGATGGGGTGGCCTGATAGTGACTAAAGAGTCATCGTTAAAGTCTGCCAGTCTCTTGTTCTTATTCAGCTCCTGCAGTCCTTGCTTTGATAAGGTTTGCTTTGGAGTGAATGAGGGAAGTATAATAGGAAGTAGGTGAGGAGGGAATCTAAGTCTAAGTAGACAAGTTCCAAAGCCTAGATATAGACCAGGGGTCCTGTGAGATAGAGCATATGTTCACATGTATCCATAAATTAGGGCAAAATATATACCTGGAAGCAAAAGTACACAACAGTCTGAAGTGAGTCAATATATGGAGCAAGCAAGTAGAAAAACCTAAAAAGACACCATAAAGTTCCTAATGAAATAGTGTCTACTCAGTTTTTTTTTTTTTTAGTACTTAGAATTGCACCTGGCACAGAATACATGCAATATAATTGACAAATTCTAAAATACCTTCACCAGTCCAAAAGTTAATGAGGTCATCAGCAAAATCCCAGATAAAACAGAGCACTACAGGACAAATGACCCAGTTTCTTCAACAAGTAAACTGCAAGGAGAAAAAGAGAGAGGGGGAGAGGGAGAGAGAGAGGATATGAAGGGGAGGACCCAGAGATAAAGAGATATTTGTCTGTCCATGTTCCCAGCAGCACTGTTCACAATAGTCAGGTGATGTAATTGTCCTAAGTGTCAATCAGTGGATAACAAGACAGAGCACACAACCTCAACAGATAATGGTATTATGATATACACGGGAGATAGATGAGCCTTGAAAACATGTGTCAAGTAAAATAAGGACGATGAAAAAGACGATGAAAAGGAAGGAGACCGCATGATACCATTCAAACAACAGGGGAACCTTGGGTAGTGAAAGCCATAGAGACAGAACACAGAAGGGTTGTTGCGAGGTGCTGAGAGAGGAAATGAGAGTCACAGCTGAATAGGCAGATACTGAGTCTCCTTTGAGGTCATGCACTAGAGCTGCAGACAGATGGTCGCGATGGCAGCAAGACAAGGTCAAGCCCATAATGCCTCTAAACTTTACACAGCTTTTAAAAACCTTACTAATAGTGACTTAATAATGATTAACAAAGTGATAAGGTAACAAGGTAACACTCTCACCATCCAAGTTCTGTTCCTACCCCCAGTGACACCCACCATAGTTTCTCCCAAAGTCTTTGAGACAGGCCTGCTACTTTTTTTTTTCCCCTCAAGGTCATGTGCTTCAATTCTCTATATTCCACATACGAGCAAATATCATACAGTAGTTATCTTTCACGAAGTATAATCACATCCAGTTCCAGCCATTCTGTCCCAAGGGACACAATATCATTTTCTTTTTTATTGCAGAGTAGTATTCCATGAAGTACATCCATCTCATACTTTCTTTAGGCAGCCATTCTGTGGGTGGGCACTTAGTCTGCTACCATTTCTTGGCTACTGTGAATACTGCAGCTCTGAACCCAGGAGTGCATTCATCCCTCTGCACCTCCGTACCTGTGTTTCCACATCCTCAGCTAGATGCCTACGTTGCATTTCTGGATCGTAAGATAGTCCCTTTTGTACTTATGGATTCTCCATGCTGTCTTCATAATGGTTGTTTGAATAAGACTAAGAGATATGTCATCTGATCACAAAATGTGGACTGGACTCAAAGTTTAAAATGTTGTAACATTTATGAGACAATTAGAGAGTGAAATCCCACCTGGATATCCCATGATCTTAAAGGGCTGAGGTTGACTTTTAAATGTGTGATCCTGGTTTGGTTTGGTATTTAATGCTTACCTGTTAATAATACCATGAAAATGTTTACACATGAGATAGTTTACTTTATGAGATTAGCTTTGAAATAATATGGTCTGGGAGCTGGGTGCAAGTAATGAAGAAACAAGATTGGTCTCAAGGTGATCACTGCTGAGGCTGAGTGATGGAAGTGTGGGAGTTCCTTTTATTCTGTCAGATTATATATTAAATTGCCATTGTAAAATGAAGTCAAATATTTAACATCATTAGAGGAAACTGCCAAGGGGTTTTGCCCAATAGAACACACATGCTACAGTGCAAAGGACCTGGGTTCAAGCCCCTGACCCCCACCTGTGGGGGGGGCAGCTTCACAGCAGTGAAGCAGTGCTGCAGATCTCCTTCTCTCTCTCTCTCTTTCTCTCTCTCTCTCTTTCTCTCTCCAATTCTTTTACATTTTAATTTCTATTTATTATTGGGTAGAGAGAAATTGAGAGGGGAGGGAGAGACAGAGAAGGAGAGAGATAACTGCAGCACTGCTTTACCACTCATGAAGCTTTCCCCTGCAGGTAACAGGCAGGGACTAGAACATGGGTCCTTGCACACTGTGATGTTATTAGCACTTAACCAGGTGCGCCACCACCTGGACCCCTCTCCCTCTGCCCCCCATTGTCTTTCAACTTCTCTCTGTCTCTATCCAAAAATAAATAAAATCAAACAATAAAAAGAGAAAAGAAAACTATTACAGTATGTGTGACACCTCTGTCCTCAAGGACCTGCGGTGTTTCCTAGCACACCACTGTTATTTTTTTTCAACAATATTTATATACCTTCCCCATATTAGGGGGCTGATCTCTTCCCTGATCCAGCTTTCTCCTTTTTCAGCCATGACATCATCTCCCAAGACAATAACTTGGATCCACCTGCATATCAGATTTCAGGCTCAGGGGGAAAAAAAAACAACTAGTATAGCCACAGGCCCTTTGGAATATAACTAAAATATGCCTACTAGCTAACTACAAAATGGAGACCCCCTCCCAACTCTTCATCTGCACTATTACAGCCTTTAGGTTCACGATTAATCAACAATTTATTTGGCTTTGTATGTTAACTCTCTTTTCAACCACCAGGTTCCAGATGCTAACATGATGCCAACCAGACTTCCCTGGACAGACAACCCCACCAATGTATCCTGGAGCTCTGATTCCCCAAAGCCCCGACCCCCTAGGGAAAGAGAGAGGCAGGCTGGGAGTATGGATCTACCTGTCAACACCCATGTTCAGCGGGGAAGCAATTACAGAAGCCAGACCTTCTACCTTCTGCAACCCACAACTACCTTGGGTGCATACTCCCAGATAAAGAATGAAAGCTATCAAGGGAGGGGATGGGATCTGGAGTTCTTGTTGTGGGAACTGTGTGGAGTTGTACCCCTCTTATCCTATGGTTTTGACAGTGTTTCCTTCTTATAAGTAAAAATAATAATAATAAATCTCTATCAGGAACAACAAAATAGACCCCTTTGTGGGCCCCATAGGACCTTGCCCTCAACTTGGGTCAACAATGATAGAGAATGTTCCATCCTTCGAAGGGAGGCTAGACAACATACTGTATGCTACACCTGAGGAAGATGGGTCCTGATATTGGGGCAGCTTGGAACGTTCCTACTTATAACCACAGAATGTGAGCTCAGATCTACAGGGATGCAGAGGTCACACAGGCTCCTAAGCTGAATATGGGCACCACTGTGAAAGGAACTGTCTAGTCAGTTCTTTTCAGTCTATCCCAATTCTAAGGCCTAAGGAAGATGGAAAGCCAGAACTCTGCCCTCCCTCCTCACCACCTTACTCTCAGCTCCAACAGGAATATGCTTCCTGGGTGTGGCTTATCTGCTTAAGATGCCAACGGGAGAAGAGACCTCAGGTTGTGGGGCACCTCTCTGTAGAAACTGACGTTTCACTTATAGCTGAGGGTCTGAGTCCCCCAGAACAGAGGGGTTTGTTCACACTGACAAGCAGCAGAGGAGTCAGGAAATGGCTCAGCCAGTAGAGCATTGCCTGGAGGCCCTGGGTTCAAGCCTGAATGACTCACGGGACCACTGTGGTAATGGGGAACACTCCACAGGTGCTGAAACAATGCTGTGTTCTCAATTTCTACCCCCCTTTAAAAGAATAATAATAATAATAACTGTCGCAGGAGTGATGATATTGTCCATGCACAAGGTCCACACACTACACACAAGATTTTAAAATGTTTAAATATGATAATCACCTCTACGTCCCATGTGGGGGGGGGTGGCAGAGAGGCACAAGGTCTTGGTGGCAGTTTCAGCAACATGCACACATCCTCTGTAGGTATGGAGCTACACCCAAGTAATCTTTTCTTTCTTTCTTCTTTCTTTCTTTTCTTTCTTTCTTTCTTTCTTTCTTTCTTCTTTCTTTCTTTCTTCCTCCCTTCTTCCTTCCTTCTCCTCCTTCTTCTCATTCTTTTAAATGTCACCAGGGTTAACACTCGGGTTCAGTGCAAGCTCTAGGTATCTACCACTCCTGACAGCTGTTTTTTTCCTTGAAATTTTATTTGACAGGACAAAAAGAGATTGAGGTATGGAGGGGGAGATAAAGAGGAAGAGAAAAAGAGAGACCCCCGCAGATCAGCTTCACTACTTATGAAGAGTCTCCCCTGCAGATGGGGGGTGGGATAGGGGCTCAAACCCCAGTCCTTGCACGTGGCAATGTGTAGGCTCAACTGGGTGCACCACCACCTGGCCCCTCCCCAAAGAATCTTATAATATCATAAAGCTGTGTCAAGTCACTAAGAAAGAAAACTTCAGACCTCCCCAGAGCCCTACCCCACTAAAGGAAGATCGAAACAGGCTGGGAGTATGAGCAACTGGTCAGCACTCATGTCCCATGGAGAAGCAATTACAGAAGCCAGACCTCCCACCTTCTGCACCCCATAAAGATCTCTGGCCCATACTTCCCAGAGAACCTTTCAATGGACGGGATGGATGGACGGGATGGGATGCGAAACTCTGGTGGTGGGAATTGTATGGTATTGTACCCTTCTTATCCCACAATCTTGTCGCTCATTATTAAATCAACAAGAAGGAGAAGGGAGAGACGGAGACGGAGGAAAAGTTGAAAAATAAGAAAACACAAAGCAGAACTTTGACTGGGCTTGGCATATCGCACCAAAGTAAAATCCTCTGGGGTCAGGGGAAGGCTCAGGTCCTGGAACACGATGGCAGAGGAAGGCCTAGAGGGGGATGAACTGTTATGTGGAAAACTGAGAAATGTTACACGTCTACAAACTACTGTATTTTACTGTTGACTGTAAGCCATTAATCCCTCAATAAAAAGTAAAATAAATGGCATATTGCACCAAAGTAAAAGATTCTGTGGTGGGGGGGGGGGGGTCCAAGAAGGATGACAGAGGACCTAGTGGGGGTTGTACTGTTATATGGAAAACTGAGAAATGTTATTCATGTACAAACTACTGTATGTACTGTTGACTGTAAAACGTGAATTCCCCAATAAAGAAATTTTTAAAAAATAAAAAAAACCAATCAAAATGTTATGTAACATAAATAACTCTACCTGTTCTCTCAGTGAGATTAACAAATATTAAAAATTTCCCACATTTGCTTTAAAAAATAAAATAAAATAAAATAAAATAAAATAAAATAGCCGTGGAATTAAGACTTCAGCCTGGGTCTGCAGCTCCCGAGCTGTCCTCTTTTCACTTCTCCAGCAGCCTCCTTCCCCCTGTTCAACGAGAGAGCTTTCCCTTTTACATACACCACCTCTTCCTGACCTCCTTCAAAGTCAGCCCAGAACCCACTTCCTATAAATACTCCTCAACCAGGCCAAAGCCTGCCCCTCTCCTCAGGGTTGGCTGAGTGAGTGCACTCACCACCTCCATTACCTCAGGTTGCCTTCTCATGTCCTTGGTCCTCTCCTAGTTAGAAGACTTCCATCCGGGGGGTTGGGCGGTAGTGAAGCAGGTTAATTGCACGCGGCACAAAGCACAAGGACCGGCGCAGGATCCCGGTTCGAGCCCCCGGCTCCCCACCTGTAGGGGAGTCTCTTCACAAGTGGTGAAGCCGGTCTGCAGGTGTCTATCTTTCTCTCCCCCTCTCTGTCTTCCCCTCCTCTCTCCATTTCTCTCTGTCCTATCCAACAACGAATGACATCAACAACAACAATAATAACCACAACAAGGCTACAACAAGGGCAACAAAACGGGGAACAAGAAAAAGGCCTCCAGGAGCAGTGGATTCATGGTGTAGGCACTGAGCCCAGCAATAATCCTGGAGGCAAAAAAAAAAAAAAGAAAGAAAGAAAGAAAGAAAAGAAAAGAAAAGAAAAGAAAAGAAAAGAAAAGAAAAGAAAAGAAAAGAAAGGACCTCCATCCAGGCAGCCTCAGTGGGTGGCCTTCTGAGGGCTGAAGAGTCCAGCTTCCCAGTCTTGGTTGTCAGGAACTGTGGCTCCCTGCCTTGCCTGTACGTTTCTGTCACGCCAGAAGAGTTTGGTGTGCTTGATTTTGCTTTGCTTTGTTTTGGTTTTTGGCCTGGGTCAATTCCCTCACCCCGATCAAGAGAGAAAGGGTGGGAGAGTCACCACAACGCTGCCCCACTGTCCAAGCAGCTTCCCCCTGGGTGCTGGGGCTCACAGCAAGGGCCTCACACTTGGGAAGACACGAGCCTTACAATGTCAGCTATACGCTTCCACACCAAGGGGAGTTGTTTTGTTTTTTCAATGCCAGGGCCACAGGGATGGGTGGTGGCTTACCAGCCACCTGGATTCAAGGCCTACCCCCAACCCGACCCCTCACCTGCATGGGGAAACTTCATAGGTGGTGAAGCAGGTCTGTAGGTGTCTCTCTCTGCCTCTCTCCTTCTTTATCTTCCCATCCTCTCTCAATTTCTCTCTGTCCTATCCAATAAAACAAACAAACATAATATGTCCTCTAAGAGCAGTGGATTTGTAGTGCTGGCACCGAGTCCCAGTGATAACCCTGGAGGAATAAATAAATAAGTAAGTTATATGTCAGGGCCAGAGTAACGTTTCCCAAGTTACTGCCCTCTTTGGTGTAGCATGGTCTTGGACATCCGTGGCTTTTAAACTCTTCAGCTATTTGGAAGAGCAGCCACGGCTTCCAATGATGGCTTTAGAGATCAATAAACCTTTTCCAGTCAGTTACCTATTTTATGTACAAAAGAGGACTTCACAAAAAATAAATGGTGGAAAGCTGATACTGGCTTGATGTGATACCTATCACATCAAGAGAATGCAAATAACTATCAGCTGAAAACATCAATGAAATTAGAAGAGAACTTTCGGAGCTGCCAAGTTGCCAAGGTAGAATTATGTTCCTTTAACATCCTTCCCCTTTATTCTGTCCCAGCTCTAAAGAAGAGACTTCTAATCTTCATGTCCCAAGCATGTCCCTAGTGGCTATTGTCACAGCTTCTCCCTTCATTGCCTAAGGGGCTCCTGCAGTGTACACACAGACACACACACACACACACACACACACACACACACACACACACACACTCAGACCTCAAAAGTTGCTCTCTTGAAGCCATGAGAAGCACTAGTCTTAAATTCAGAACAGCAAAACTATTTTTTTTCTTTTTCTTATCAGAAGAGAGGGAATTCTGCAAAACACACTCACAGTTATTTCATGGTGAGACTGAATTCTGATACTTTTTTTTTTTTTTGCCACCAGGGTTATTGCCAGAACTTGGTGCCTGCATGTTGACTGTTGACTCCACCATCTCTGGTGATCACTTTTGCTTTATTATTTCCCTTTATAGAGAGAAGGAGGGGGGGAAGGAGAGAGAGAGATAGAGAGGAATTTATATATAAATGAAATTAAAGTTGAGAGAGAGAGACTGAAGCACTGGATGTGGCACACACAAACATGCGATGTGCTGTGCCCACTCTTGTGCCCACCAGGCACTGTGACAACAGAGCTGGGCATTACTTCAGGGCCCAGAACAGATCCTGAATGGCCCCACAGTCTATCCACTGCTGCAAGTCAGAGACTCGGGGCCTCTGCACAGCTCCACCTGACACCGCGGCCACTATGGGCAGCTTACACATCTATCTGGAGCCAGCAAGACCACTTGCCTGGAGACTGCACCTGCTTTATCACACGCACAGTCCAGGTTTCAGCCCGGCCCCCACTGCACTGATGAAAGCTGTCTCTCCTCTCTCTCTCTCTCTCTCTCTCTCTCTCTATAAAAGATCTGTAAAAGGTGGCAAAGAACAGTGAAGCAAGAACAAAAATTCTGTATCCCACAAGAGTTCCTTTGAGAACCCATGATCAGGAGAAAAGTAAGTATTCTCTTTCATTTTATGTCTTTCACTCAGCAAACACTTCTTGAGCGTTTTTATGTGTCAGGTGATGAGGACTGAATGGTGTGCAAACGCAGAGCTTACCTACAAACCGTGAAAAGAAAAGAGGGGCTTGCCAAAGAGCTAGGTGCATAAACAGATGTGCAGTCACTGGCTGAGGAGTATTATGGAAAAAGCACAGAACGGGGGGCCAGGCGGTAGTGCAGCAGGTTAAACGCAGGTGGCGCAAAGCACAAGGACCAGCATAAGGATCCTGGTTCAAGCCCCCGGCTCTCTACCTGTAGGGGAGTCACTTCACAGGCAGTGAAGCAGGTCTGCAGGTGTCTGTCTTTCTCTCTCCCCTCTTGATTTCTCTCTATCTTATCCAACAACAACAGCAATAATAACAACAATAATAATGACAACAATGATAAATAACAAGGACAACAAAAGGAATAAAATAGCCTCCAGAAGCAGTGGATTCATAGTTCAGGCACTGAGCCCCAGTGATAACTCTGGAGACCAAAAAAAAAAAAAGAAAAGCATAGAACAAGGAGGACACAGGATATGAAGAGAAAAACACGGCCTGCAGGGGCAAGGAGAAAAGACTCTGGAGAGGGCCAGGCAGTGGTGCACCTGGTTGAGAACACACATTACAGTACACAAGGACCCAGGTTCAAGCCCCTGGTCCCCACCTGTTGGGGGAAAGCTTTGCGAGTGGTGGAGCAGAGCTGCAGCTATCTCTCTGTCTCTCTCCTTTGCTATCTCCCCCTTCCCTCTCAATTTCTCTCTCTGTATCTATCCAATAATAAATAAAGATTAAAAAATAAAGAAAAGGGGGAGTCGGGCTGTAGCGCAGCGGGTTAAGCTTAGGTGGCGCAAAGCACAAGGACCGGCATGAGGATCCTGGTTCGAACCCCGGCTCCCCACCTGCAGGGGAGTCGCTTCACAGGCGGTGAAGCAGGTCTGCAGGTGTCTGTCTTTCTCTCCTCCTCTCTGTCTTCCCCTCCCTCTCTCCATTTCTCTCTGTCCTATCCAACAACGACAACAACAATAATAACTACGACAATAAAACAACAAGGGCAACAAAAGGAAATAAATAAATAAATAAATATTAAAAAATAAATAAATAAATAAAAAGAAAGAAAGAAAGAAAATAATAAAGAAAAGGAAAGAAAAGATTCTGGGGAGTGGGGTCTGAGCTAAGCTCTGAAGGAGGCATGGGGGTTCACGAGCCCAGGGAAAAGGTGACATGGGTAGTGAACTCTGTGCTCTGTGTCTGGTTCCATGTTTTCATGTTGGACTTCTCCTCTGGGTGTGAGCGTTGGCAGTTCAGTCCATACTCCTAGACTGTCTCTGTCTTTCCCTAGTGGGGCAGGGCTCTGGAGAGGTGAAGTTCAGAGCGCAGAGCCCAGAGAGCAGAGGCGAGAGGCGAGAGCAGTGACAGATGTGAGGGCATGTCCCAGCAGAACCTCCCAAGTGAGGTTAAGGATATTACTTGTTATCAGAAGGCCAGCGCTCATGTGGGAGGGAGCGGTGTGTGATATTTCAGCTCTGAAACTCTCCTCAGGCTGCCGCATAGGAAGTGGACTGGCAACGGGTCAAAGTGGACACAGGACCAGACTCAGAAAGTCAATGCAATTGCCAAGGGGCAGTTGATGGTGAGCCAAAGCAGAGGATGCTGGGACAAAGGAGTCCACGTGACATCTAGGGTGAATCTGGTGGGACGGAGGGAGAAGCATGAGGATGACCCCAATCTTGCAGAAACAGCGGGGTGGGAGCATCCTATAGCAGGGAGAGAACCCTGGAGGTTCCATCTCTGGCAAAGCCCAGCCCTGTGCTGCTGTCTTAATAAGATGGAAAGAAAAAAAAAAAAAACATTTGAGCTAATATTTTGAGTAATAAGTGGGCAAGTACTTCAACATTCAATTTATATGTCACTAGTTACAAAACTCATTTTTAAAGCCTTCCTATAATCTTACCAGGTTTACGTACACTGACATTATAACACCTAAATTATTTCTGATCTAAAAATAACCACCCCTTATGTTGCTTTGCGTGGAAAAAAAAAAGTGTTGAGAGAAATTACTGGCAAGGAAGACATTTTCCTTGCCAAAGAAACTGAGCCAGTTACCAGCTATGCTTTAACTCGCTTCAGTCATTCTTCAGAAAACCTATCAATTTTACTTTGAAGCGTCTATTTTCCCCCGAAGGTACGGGTACATGCGCACACGCGCTCTATCTCATGGGCCCCGGTCTATATGTAGCTTCCGTGGCTTCGCTGGGAAGTATGCTACCCAAAGTGGAATAAAGGAGTCTCGCCAGAGTAATGGAGCTGAAGGGTTGACATTCCACGCCTGATGTCTCTGGATACCCTATTTCCCTGGGCAGAGGAACTCACCAATGTGTCCTGGAGCCCCATCTCCCCAGAGCCCTCCCCCACTAGAGAAAGAGAGACACAGGCTGGGAGTATGGATCGACCTGCCAACGCCCATGTTCAGCAGGGAAGCAATTACAGAAGCCAGACCTTCTATCTTCTGCACCCCACAGTGACCCTGGGCCCATGCTCCCAGAGGGATAAAGAACAGGAAAGCTTCCAATGGGGGGGGATGGGATACGGAACTCTGGTGGCAGGAGCTATGTGGAATTGTACTCCTCTTATCCTACCATCCTGCTGATCATTACAAAATCAATAAAAAATTATTATAAAACAAATGATAGACTATAAAAAAAAGAGAAAGACAAAGCACAAGGACCGGCATAAGGATCCCGGTTCGAACCCCGGCTCCCCACCTGCAGGGGAGTTGCTTCACAGGCGGTGAAGCAGGTCTGCAGGTGTCTATCTTTCTCTCCTCCTCTCTGTCTTCCCCTCCTCTCTCCATTTCTCTCTGTCCTATCCAACAACGACAACAACAATAATAACTACAACAATAAGACAACAAGGGCAACAAAAGGGAATAAATAAAAATAAATATTTAAAAAAAAAAGAGAGAAAGAAAACCAATCAGAAGGGAGATTGTGTCCCAAATACATTTAGAAATGGAAAGTATTCCTGTGGGGCCAAGAGGTTAAGGAAATTTGACACACAGGGTGCCCAAGGGAAGAAGAGAACCGGCTGACAGTTGGGAGGTCTGGAGACAGGTGGGTCTGGGAAAACAGGTCTTTGATTCAGGATCCAAGGTCGCAAACTGGTGGCGCTTGGACCAAGTTCAACTTCAAAATATGTTCTGTTTGGCTGCACACAGTACTATTTTTAAAAACTGAGTCAGTGTTCAAAAAAAATCTAAATTTCTTGCCTCTTTGAAAAGACCAGTAGGTCTGAGCAAAACTGGGCCACACCTCCGTGTGATAGCAGTCACACTACTGGGTAGCCATAATCTCCAGCGGAATTCCTCCATGAAACAGCGCCCCTGGAGCCCCACACACCCAGCAGCAAATGCCAGCTGACATGCGTCAACACTCTCTCAGTGTTGTCGAGAAAGAGCTCTCTGCGCCTATAACTCTATTAAAAGTGGGAGATCAAAACATATACCAAAAGACTATAAGCATAACAGAAAAATAGAGTATGTTTCTTTTTTTAAAGTTTTTTTTTTAATTTGATTTGATAGGACAGAGAGAAGTTGGATGGAAAAGGAGATAGAGAAGAGAGACAAAGGGGCCAGCTGGTGGCACACCTGGTTGAGTATACATGTTACAGTGCACAAGGACCCGGGTTTGAGCCCCTCCTGCAGGAGGAAAGCTTCACGAGTGGTGAAGCAGGGCTGCAGGTAGCTCTCTGTCTCTCTCCCTCTCTGTCTCCCCCTACCCTCTTGATTTCTGCCTGTCTCTATCCAATGAATAAAGATCTTATGAATAAAGATAATAAAAAAAATTTTTAAAGAAGAGAGACAGAGAGATACCTGTACCATGTCTCCACCTGAAGGTGTAATGGGGGACTGGGGGCTTGAACTTGGATATTTGCAAATGGTAACACATGCATTTAAATCAGGTATACAACCACTTGACCCCAAGACTTCATTTCTTTAAAACATTTACTTTTTGTTTGTTTGTTTGTGTACTGATTCATTTGATAAGACAGAAATTGAGAGGGGAGGGTGAGAAGAGGGGGGGAGAAACACCTGCAGCACTATTTCACTGCTAGTGAAGCTTTCGCTCTGCAGATGAGAGTATATTTCTTGAAAAACAAATTCTTCTCAGGAGATGACTCAACCAGTAGAGTGTGTGCCTTACTATGTGTGAGACCCCAGGTTCAAACCCTGGCACCAGAAGAGACCACCATGGATGGTATCAGGGAGCTCCATAGACAGTCGGGTAGTGTTAGCAGTCCTCTCTCAATATTAAAAAATATCAACCATATTAAAAATATCAATCCAGGGAGATTATTTGGTGGTGGCAACACACATGTATGAAGCTCTGGTTTCATGCCCCAGGGATGCATATATAATATAAGTAAAATAAAGTCTCTGGCCGGGAAATAGCTCACCTAGAAAAGCGCACACAGCCATAGAGGCCATCACTATTCACTCTCCAAACCCAGGGTCCACTGGAGACACCCTGGTCTTCCCACTGGAGAAGTGTCTCAGAATCACGGGTGGAAATTTTTAAAAATAGATACGCCTACATCCCCAGCCTGAGAAGCTTCTGACTCAGCAAGTCTTGGGTGGCATCTATTTATTTACAAAGCTCCCCAGCTCCCCAGCTGTATTAGAGGAACAAACTCCAAGAACCACTGAGCCAAGGCTCACTGCTGATGAGTAAGTGCTAGAGAGAGGTCCTTAGCAGGAGCAAACGGGACGGACTTCTCTGGTTATGTGTAGGCACCAGAACCTGCAGGGATGGCAGCAAACCCTCCTCATGAAGGCAGTGGCTGTCCAGCCCATCACTATGCCCCTTCCAAAGGCAAAACAAGCATCTGTTGGCACAAAGAGCTCCCTTACAAACTACGGCTCTTCCAAGGAAACAGCGACAGAACACATCAAAGTTAGGTGTGTACTTTGTCTACACAGCACAGAAGGGAGACAGCCCTGGGGCAGGGACAAAGGGGCAATGTGCCCTCTTACAAGTGTCATGTAGCAACAGCTGTGGTTCACAGACATCACAAGCTGCAGGGGCCAGGCAGTGGTGCACCTGGTTAAGCGAACATCATATCAAGTGCAAGGATCCAGGTTTGAGCCCTCGCTCCCCATTGGCAAGAAGGAAACTTCATGAGCGATAAAGTAGGTTTGCATGTGTCTCTCTTCCCCTCTATCTCCACCTCCCCTCTCAATTTCTCTCTATCCTATCCAATAAAATGGGAAAAAGGCCACCAGAAGCAGTGAATCAGTAGTACCTACGCAGAGTGCCAGTGATAACACTGGAGGGGGAAGGAGGGAGGGAGAGGGGGAGGGGGAGGGGAGGGGAGGGGGAGGGGGAGGGGAGGGGAGGGGGGGGAGGGGGAGGGGAGTGGGAGGGGGAGAGGGAGGGGAGTGGGAGGGGGAGGGGGAGAGGGAGAGAGAGAGAGGGAGAGAGAGAGGGAGAGGGAGAGGGAGAGAGAGAGGGAGAGGGAGAGGGAGAGAGAGAGGGAGAGAGAGGGAGAGAGGGAGAGAGGGAGGGAGAGGGAGAGAGAGACTGCAAGAACCACACATACAAATTATGGGATCCCCCCCCCCACTTACTCATTGAGAAGACCCTTAACTGAAACCAACAATGAATGTAAAGAAAAGAGACAAAGATTATTGAGCTGCTTAAGGGATGTCATGCCCTAGAATTTAAGATTTTCTATCAAGGGAATTGTGTTTCTATGTATCTCAATCCAATTCACTTTTCTCTCTGGGCAAAATACTCTAATTGTGATCCCAGCAAAATTCCACTTTATCAAGCTACAGAAGCTATGACCTTCGACAAGAAAACACACTGGAGTGTTATAGATATATAACATAGATATAGATGACATGCATATTCTTGCTTTGGCCATTACGAAGATCAGGGTCATGTTTCTGATCCACTTTCAGCATCAGTAAATGCTAAAATACAAAAAGTCAGACTTTCCGCATGCATTTTTCTGTACTGGCTTCTTTATACTTTTCTTTTAAAGATTGCATTTATTTATTAATGAGAAGGATAGAGGAGAGAGAGAGAAAGAACCAGACATCACTCAGGTACAAGTGCTGCCAGGGTTTGAACTTGGAACCTCATGCTTGAGAATCCAATGCCCTATCCACTGCACCGCCCCCCGGACCACTATACTTTTCATGTTAAGATTTTTCCTTTAGTATCTCTGGTGTATGGAATTTTTATTTTACATTTTTTAGCATTATCTCATTCATAGTACTAGACAACTAGAAAATATAAATCACGGGTTAGCAAACCCAAGTAGTTAATACTTTAGCCTTTGTCAACCATATGGTCTCTGTGATTTATATTTTCTCCCTTATTAGAACCTCTTTAGAAGTATATAAATAAACCATCTTAGTTTGCAGGATTTTTTTTAAAAATGTGCTGTAGTTGCAAAATAGATTAAAATCTGCTATAGTCTAACAAAAATAGGGTATATAGCCTTTGTTTTTAATAAAATCTGGGATATGTTCTATATACTAGTGACTTTCCCTCTTCACTTAACAACATGTCATTAATATCTTTCTAATTCAAAATTGGGTACAGAAATTACTGAGGAAAAAACTCATAGCTAATCACTATTTATTCAACCAATTCTCTCTCCTTGAACAAATAGGATATTTCCCTTTTTTGTTTCTTTCAGTATTTCAGATTATACTACCATTGTTACCTTCAGGTCAAGTGCTACAGTAAGAAGTAAAACATCTAGATCAAAGAAGATACACATTTTTAAAAATGTACTTGATAAATATTCTCAGAAAATCCTACATAAGAGTTATACTAGTCTACACCGCACTCTAAGCAGCTATATAAGAATGCATATTTTGGGGGAGTCAGGCAGTGGCACAGCGGGTTAAGCGCACATGGCGCAAAGCTCAAGGACCAGTGTGAGGCTCCCAGTTCCAGTCCCCGGCTCCCCACCCACAGGGGAGTCACTTCACAGGCGGTGAAGCAGGTCTGCAGGTGTCTGTCTTTCTCTCCCCCTCTCTGTCTTCCCCTCCTCTCTCCATTTCTCTCTGTCTTATCCAACAACGAACAACATCAACAATGGCAATAATAATAATAACAATGCACACAACAAGGGCAACAAAAGGGGGAAAAATGGCCTCCAGGTGGATTCATGGTGCAGGCACCGAGCCCAGCAATAACCCTGGAGGAAAATAATAATAACAACAACAAGGGCAACAAAAGAGGGAAGAAGTGGCCTCCAGGAGCTGTGGAATCACAGTGCAGGCACTGAGCCCCAGCAATAACCCTGGAGGCAAAAAAAAAAAAATATATATATATATATATATATATATATATGTGTATGTATGTATGTATTTCTGGGAGCAGGGCAGTAGCCACCAGGTCAAGCACACAGTACAAGGTGTAGGACCCACGCAAGGATACTGGTTCGAGCCCCCAGCTCCCTAATTGCAGGGCACTTGCTTCACAAGTGACGAAGCAGGTCTGTAGGTGCCTATCTTCCTCTCCCTTTCTATCTCCTCCTCCTCTCTCAATTTCTCTATCCTATCCAATAAAAATGGAAAAAGATGACCTTAGAAGTAGTGGATTTGTAGTGCCAGCCTCGAGCCCTAGCAATAGCCCCGTAACAGGAAAATATATACATTTCTTCAATCGGCACTAACAGTAGGAATTCTCACTTTTATCTTTACGTATGTGAATAAGATACAACAGTGGTTTCTTATAGCTTTACTTTCAACTTCATTGATAGCTAGTAAACACACACACACACACACACACACACACACACACACTCACACTCACACTCACTCACATAGTAGATCTGCAGGCTATTCCCCACCCAGCCTTAGGTCAGGGACTTGTCTCAGTCTGAATGCAGTCGTTCTAGCACTGGAGGGTGGGGGGAGTTCCTAATTACTAGACTCAATAAATACAAATCCAGACTGTTTAAAAAAAAATAGAGGCTGTGGGGCTAGGAGATATAGCTCAGCTAGCAGAGCACACAAGTAGTCTTCAGTCCCTTATAAGCATTTGCTCAAACCTCTCCAATGTCAGTGATCCTGCCCTCCTAGTGTCCCATTCCAGATCATCATGGTAACAGTTATCAACATTACTGTTTGGGCTTTTGTGGGCTATGAGTGCTCCAAAATCTTAAATCCCTTGCTGTTTCCTAGCCTTACTCCGGAGCCAGTTCCTAAAGGTGGGTTATATGGGAACTGAGTGTCTGAGATCAGTAGACAGGCTTTGATTTCTGAGGAGTGTGCTATCTCCTGGCCTGCCCTGTGTGAGAATAAAGGCAAGAGAATTGCCTGAAGAGAGAAGAGCTGCAGTTAAACCTCCTTCAGTTTTCAGTGGGGGCTCAGGAGCTGTTCACAGGCCAGGCCACGGGTCAGGTCACTGTGTTCCCATAATAAGACGCAGGACACATCCAGGCAGGGTGTATAAATAGGGCAAAACACACCCTCTCCCATAAGCCCGGAGAAGTTTCTGGACAGTGATTCATCGATGAGCCACCAGAGCCAGCACTTCAGCAGCAGAGGAATGAATCTGACTCCCGCAGGGGAGGCCTGGGCCTGAGCTATAGCCCCCACTGTCACAGCCAAAACATAAGACTGAACAAAGGGGAAAGTAAGAAAGAGATGAAAACTCCCAGGGATCACAGGCAAAAGACCCACATATATAGACTTAGAATGCCTGCCCGTCCCCCCAGAGATGTCCACACCAGAATCCCATGAAGATATAGTTTAGAGGGGGCCAGGCGGTGGCACAGCGAGTTAAGCGCACATGGTGCAAAGCGAACCATTCAAGGATCCTGGTTCAAGCCCTTGACTCCCCACCTGCATGGGGTGTCACTTCATAAGTGGTGAAGCACATCTGCAGGTGTCTGTCTTTCTCTCCCCCTCTACCTTCCCCTCCTCTCTCGATTTCTCTTTGTCCTATTCAACAACAATAACCATAGCAACAAAAATTTAAAAAAAATTAAAAAGGCTTCCAGGAGCAGTGGATTTGTAGCACAGGCACCAAACCTAAGCAATAACTCTGAAGGCAAAAAAAAAAAAAAAGATGTTATTTAGAATCCTTAGACAGGATAAGATTAACCTGAATTATCTAGGTGGGCCAGATGTAACCAATCAACTATTTTATAAGACAGACTAAAATGAGTAGAGGAAATGTAATTCCAGTAGTAAGAAGTTTGAGCAACAGAAGGGAGAGTCCACAAGCCGGGGAGTGCAGGCAGCCTCGGGTAGCTGAAAAAGACGGGAAACATACCATAACCTCAGGGCTTCAAAAGGAATAAATCCTCTAAGATTTAACCCCGTGAGATTTTGAATCTCTGTCTCTGGAATTGTAAGAGAATATATGTTGTTGTTTCAAGTGACTAAATTTGTGGTGGCTGGTTAAAACAGCAGTAGAAATCCAACTCAGACCTAGACAGGAATTTCATAGAATAAATAAAATACACAAGGGCTGGATGGTGGTGCAGCGTGGTTAGGCCACATGTCCCACTGTGCAAGGACCTGCTCCCCACCTGCAGGGGAAAGCTTTGTGAGTGGTGAAGCAGGGCTGCAGGTGTCTCACTGTCTCTCGCCCTCTCTATCACCACCTTCCCTCTCGATTTCTGGCTGTCTTTATCCAATAAATAAATAAAAATCTAGACTCTAGGGGGGGAGTGCGGGAAGATGGCGGACTGAGAAGCTGCTAACAGCGAGTGCTCCGATCGCATCGTCGGCAACGGTAGGATTTTCTGCCTTTAGCAGGCCAGTCAATAAGGGGTGACACCAAAGAGGTGATTATAATTTAATTTGGGTTAAGAATTAGAGTAAAGGTGACATGGACTAGCGGGGCTCCAGACTTCCCAGGCGCCGGGCAAGGCGAGTGCGCCGGGCATTGTCCTCCGCCCAGCCCAGGAAGGCGGCTCCTCCGCCCAGCCCAGGAAGGCGGCTCCTCCGCCGGTTGCAGAGCGCGGCGGGCAGAGGACCCAGAGAGAGCACTTTAGCTCGGGGGCTTCCTCTTGGGAGTCTCCAGGGTCCACCGTGACCCTGAGGGCGGATCCAAAGACTTCTTGAGTATAGCTCTCATTGGATCAAAGGACTTGGAGCTAGTTTCCATTTTCGAGAAATCCTTTAAAAAAGTCTGGAGGGGGGGGGTTTTCCCCGGAAGCTGCTAGCCTCTGAGCTCCGAACGCACTCACCTGGAGACAATAAGATTTTCTGCCTTTAGCAGGCCAGCCAATAAGGTGTCCTTAGACACCAAGGAGGCGGTTATAACTTAATTTGGGTTAAGAATTAGAGTAGGGGAAAAATTCTTTTTTCTTCCTTTTAATTTTCAAGCATACATCCTTCCCGCCGCCCCTCCCCCCCATAAGCAGTCCCTGGGACCAGCTACTAGCAGGATACCCCATACCACCAAACAGGGTATTTTTTTTTTTAACTCACTGATACGCATTCGGGAAGTTCCTTACACTGCTCTTTAATTACAACTCTTCTTCTTATCTTCTCCCTTTTCTCTCTCTTATCTCTCTCTCTCTTTTTTTTTTAATCTTGTCATACACTTCTTTCTTCTCTGCCTTTCTGAATTTGTGAATTACTTTGGGGAAGAACTCTGACTCAGAGTGGACTCTCTATGTGTGTATCTCTGCTCTAGTTCCCTTTCCCCTCTTGTTACACCTAGAATATAAACTGGATAGTAGATTTGCATAACTGTCTATTCTTGCTATCCTCTCTTTCTTTTCTCTTTCTTCACTGGGATTTGGTTACTATTTTTTCACGGACTGGAGAAATTGTTTGGCTAACTGGTAACGATTGAACTACTTCAATACTTACTTCAGTTGCTACTGTAATTCCGGAGGTTGGTGAGTGCAGTTGTCATAAAGGTATTTAGTACAGTGTTACTTGTACTCAAGACACAACAACTGAGGAACAACAGAGCATAAAAAAAAGAGAAACACATAAATTAAAAAAAAGGGTAGATTAAAAACAAATAAAACTGCTACTCCAATGAATGAAGACAAGAGCCCAGAAGAAACCACAAATCAGTCAGAAGTAACCATAGATAAGAAAAGTATGCAAGCAATAATAAACTTATTAATCACAGAAATGAAAACAACACTGGAGGAAAGGAATGGCAGTATTAGGGAAACAACAGTTGAGACCCCCAAGGAAAATACTGATTATCTTGAGGCAATTAGAGAACTGAAAGCTGAAATAGCTGTAATGAAGAAAGAAGCTGAGGCAAGGGAAAGCAAACTAACAGAAGCAGAAAACAGAATTAGTCAGACAGAGGATGAGTTAGAGAAAACTAAGAAAGAGGTGAAAGAGCTTAAAAATAGATTGAGAGACACTGAAAACAACAACAGAGACATATGGGACGACCTCAAAAGAAGTAACATTCGTATAATTGGCCTGCCAGAGGAAGAAAGAGAGGAAGGGGAAGCAAACATTCTAGAGGAAATAATACAAGAAAACTTCCCAGACCTGAATAACAGAAAGAATATCAAGGTTCAAGAGGCCCAGAGAGTACCAAACAGAATCAACCCAGACCTGAAGACACCAAGACACATCATAGTCACAATGAGAAGAAGTAAGGATAAAGAAAGGATCCTAAAGGCTGCAAGAGAGAAACAAAAAGTCACATACAAGGGAAAACCCATAAGACTATCTGTAGATTTCTCCACTCAAACTCTAAAAGCCAGAAGGGAGTGGCAAGATATCTATCGAACCCTGAATGAAAAAGGGTTTCAACCAAGGATAATATATCCTGCTAGACTTTCATTCAAGCTAGATGGAGGGATCAAAACCTTCTTAGACAAACAACAGTTAAAGGAGGCAACCATCACCAAGCCGGCCCTGAAAGAGGTACTAAAAGACCTCTTATAAACAAGAACATCACTATAATACTTGCAATATATCAGAGCAAACAAACTGTTTTTTAGAACAATGGCACTACAATACATTAAATCCATAATATCAATAAATGTCAATGGCTTAAACTCACCCATCAAAAGGCACAGGGTGGGGGGATGGATCAGAAAACATAACCCAACCATATGCTGCTTGCAAGAATCCCATCTGTCACAACAAGATAAACACAGACTTAAAGTGAAAGGATGGAAAACTATCATACAGGCTAACGGTCCACAAAAAAGGGCAGGAACAGCCATTCTCTTCTCAGACATGATAGATTTTAAATTAAATAAAGTAATAAAAGATAGGCAAGGACATTACATAATGATTAGAGGATCAATCAGCCAAGAAGACTTAACAATTATTAACATCTATGCACCCAACGAGGGACCATCTAAATACATTAAGCATCTACTGAAAGAATTTCAAAAATACATCAATAGTAATACAATAATAGTGGGAGACTTCAATACCCCACTCTCACACTTAGACAGATCTACAAAGCAGAGAACCAATAAAGATACAAGAGAATTGAATGAAGAGATTGATAGACTAGACCTCTTGGACATTTTCAGACTCCTCCACCCCAAAAAACTGGAATACACCTTCTTTTCAAACCCACATAACACATACTCAAGGATAGACCACATGTTAGGCCACAAAGACAGCATCAATAAATTCAAGAGCATTGAAATCATCCCAAGTATCTTCTCAGACCACAGTGGAGTAAAAATAACATTTAACAACAAACGGAAAATTATTAAAAGACATATAATTTGGAAACTAAACAACATGCTCCGTAAGAACCACTGGGTCAGAGACTCACTCAAACAGGAAATTCAAATGTTCCTGGAAACTAATGAAAATGAAGACACAACCTATCAAAATATTTGGGACACAGCTAAAGCAGTACTGAGAGGGAAAATTATAGCCATACAATCACATATTAAACACCAAGAAGAAGCCCAAATGAACGACCTTACTGCACACCTCAAGGACTTAGAGGAAGAGGAACAAAGGAACCCTAAAGCAACCAGAAGGACAGAAATCACTAAAGTTAGAGCAGAAATAAACAACATCGAAAATAAAAGAACCATACAAAAGATCAATGAAGCCAAATGTTGGTTCTTCGAAAGATTAAACAAAATTGACAAACCCCTAGCCAGACTCACCAAACAAAAAAGAGAGAAGACTCAAATTAATAGAATTGTAAACGATGCAGGATATATCACAACTGACACCACAGAAATCCAGAGAATCCTGCAAAACTTCTATAAAGAACTATATGCCACCAAGCTAGAGAATCTGGAAGAAATGGAACAATTCCTAGAAACCTATGCACTTCCAAAACTGAACCAAGAAGAACTACAAAATCTAAATGCACCAATCACAGACAAAGAAATTGAAACCGTTATTAAGAATCTCCCCAACAACAAAAGTCCTGGACCAGATGGCTTCACAAACGAATTCTACAAAACTTTCAGGAAACAGTTAATACCCATACTTCTTAAGCTATTCCATAAGATTGAAGAAACAGGAATACTCCCTTCCACCTTTTATGAAGCCAACATCACCCTGATACCAAAAGCTGATAGGGACAGAACAAAAAAGGAAAACTACAGACCAATATCGCTGATGAACATACATGCCAAAATATTAAACAAGATCTTGGCCAACCGGATACAGCAACACATCAAAAAGATTGTTCATCATGACCAAGTGGGATTCATCCCAGGAATGCAAGGCTGGTTCAACATCCGTAAGTCAATCAATGTCATTCACCACATCAATAAAAGCAAAGCCAAAAACCACATGATTATCTCAATAGATGCAGAGAAAGCCTTTGACAAAATCCAACACCCATTCATGCTCAAAACTCTACAAAAAATGGGAATAGATGGGAAATTCCTCAAGATAGTGGAGTCTATATATATAGCAAACCTACAGCCAACATCATACTCAATGGACAGAAGCTGAAAGCATTCCCCCTCAGATCAGGGACTAGACAGGGCTGTCCACTGTCACCATTACTCTTCAACATAGTATTGGAAGTTCTTGCCATAGCAATCAGGCAAGAGAAAGAAATCAAAGGGATACAGATTGGAAGGGAAGAAGTCAAGCTCTCACTATCTGCAGATGATATGATAGTATACATAGAAAGACCTAAAGAATCCAGTAGAAAATTACTGGAAGTTATTAGGCAATATAGCAAGGTATCAGGCTACAAAATCAATGTACAAAAATCAGTGGCATTTCTTTATGCAAACACTAAATCTGAAGAAGAAGACATCCAGAAATCACTCCCATTTACTGTTTCAGCAAAATCAATCAAATACCTAGGAATAAAGTTGACCAAAGAAGTGAAAGACTTGTATACTGAAAACTATGAGTCACTACTCAAGGAAATAGAAACTGATACCAAGAAATGGAAAGATATCCCATGCTCATGGATTGGAAGAATAAATATCATCAAAATGAATATTCTCCCCAGAGCCATATACAAATTTAATGCAATACCCATCAAAGTTCCACCAAGCTTCTTTAAGAGAATAGAACAAACACTACAATCATTTATCTGGAACCTGAAAACACCTAGAATTGCCAAAACCATATTAAGGAAAAAAAACAGAAATGGAGGCATCACACTCCCAGACCTTAAACAATATTATAAAGCCATCATCATCAAAACAGCATGGTACTGGAACAAAAATAGGCATACAGACCAGTGGAACAGAATTGAAAGCCCAGAAGTAAATCCCAACACCTATGGGCATCTAATCTTTGATAAGGGGGCACAAAGGATTAAATGGAAAAAGGAGGCTCTCTTCAATAAATGGTATGGTACTGGGAAAACTGGGTTGAAACATGCAGAAGAATGAAATTGAACCACTTTATCTCACCAGAAACAAAAATAAACTCCAAATGGATCAAAGACCTAGATGTCAGACCAGAAACAATCAAATACTTAGAAGAAAACATTGGTAAAACACTTTCCCACATACACCTCAAGGACATCTTTGATGAATCAAACCCAATTGCAAGGAAGACTAAAGCAGAAACAAACCAATGGGACTACATCAAATTGAAAAGCTTCTGCACATCCAAAGAAACTATTAAACAAACAGAGAAACCCCTCACAGAATGGGAGAAGATCTTCACATGCCAGACATCAGACAAGAAACTAATCACCAAAATATATAAAGAGCTCTGCAAACTTAACCGCAAAAAAGCAAATGACCCCATCCAAAAATGGGCAGAGGAAATGAACAAAACATTCACCACAGAGGAGATACAAAAGGCTAACAAACATATGAAAAACTGCTCTAGGTCACTGATCGTCAGAGAAATGCAAATTTAGACAACACTAAGATACCACCTCACTCCTGTAAGAATGGCATACATCAAAAAGGACAGCAGCAACAAATGCTGGAGAGGATGTGGGGACAGAGGAACCCTTTTACATTGCTGGTGAGAATGTAAATTGGTACAGCCTCTGTGGAGAGCAGTCTGGAAAACTCTCAGAAGACTAGACATGGACCTTCCATATGACCCAGTAATTCCTCACCTGGGGTTATACCCCAAGGACTCCATAACACCCAACCAAAAAGAGGTGTGTACTCCTATGTTCATAGCAGCACAATTCATAATAGCTAAAACCTGGAAGCAACCCAGGTGCCCAACAACAGATGAGTGGCTGAGAAAGCTGTGGTATATATACACAATGGAATACTATGCAGCTATCAAGAACAATGAACCCACCTTCTCTGACCCATCTTGGACAGAGCTAGAAGGAATTATGTTAAGTGAACTAAGTCAGAAAGATAAAGATGAGTATGGGATGATCCCACTCATCAACAGAAGCTGACTAAGAAGATCTGAAAGGGAAACTAAAAGCAGAACCTGATCAAATTGTAAGTAGGGCACCAAAGTAAAAACCCTGTGGTGAGGGGTAGACATGTAGCTTCCTGGGCCAGTGGGGGGTGGGAGTGGGCGGGAGGGATGGGTCACAGCCCTTTGGTGGTGGGAATGGTGTTTATGTACACTCCTAGCAAAATGCAGACATATAAATCAGTAGTTAATTAATATGAGAGGGGGAAATCAATTGTATGTCTCAAAGTTTCTCAAAAGACAAACTGAATCTTTTTAATATATAGGCTGTGTATTTGATATGCGGACTCTCTCAAAAGCCTAGACCAAGTAGATTAGAAGCATCCAACAGCACAGCTATATACAAGATACAGCAAACCATAACAAAGGGACTTTTCAAAGTTAACCCAATTAACAAATAAAGTGATGATAATATTAACTATCGATTGTCTTTTTGAACCCTAAGACAGCAGGAACCTCACATCTTTACTATAGAGCCCCTACTTCCCCCAGTCCTGGAACCCTTGTATAGGGCCCACTTTCCTGTATGCATCTCCCAATCCGAACCAAATAATATTGCATCCGCCGATCACAACCTAACCAAAGCAACGATTGCCACCTCAATATGCTTCACCTCAGACTGTATCCAGAGAATTCACGTGTGGAATGACAACCCTTCAACTTCATTACTCGGGTGAGACCTTTCCTTTTATAGTACACTCTAATTTCATCTCAGGTAGTTCACTTTCTAACAAAGTCCCATAATCTAGATATACACCAGTTTCTGTGAGAGAGAGCTTATGTGCACACGTATCCATAAACTACTGCAAAATATATACCTGAAAGCAGAAGTACACTAGAGTTTGCAGTGAGTACCTCCCTAACACTTCCTCTCCACTATTCCAAGCTTGGGATCCATGATTGCTCAACAAATTGTTTGGCCTCATATGTTAACTCTCTTTTCAATCACCAGGTTCCAGATGCCACCTGGATGCTGGCTAGGCTTCCCTGGATTGAAGACCCCACCAATGTGTCCTGGAGCTCAGCTTCCCCAGAGACACACCTTACTAGGGAAAGAGAGAGGCAGACTGGGAGTATGGACCGACCAGTCAACGCCCATGTTCAGTGGGGAAGCAATTACAGAAGCCAGACCTTCTACCTTCTGCAACCCTCAACGACCCTGGGTCCATGCTCCCAGAGGGCTAGAGAATGGGAAAGCTATCAGGGGAGGGGGTGGGTTATGGGGATTGGGTGGTGGGAATTGTGTGGAGTTGTACCCCTTCTACCTTATGTTTTTGTTCACTAATCCTTTCTTAAATAAAAAATTTAAAAAAAAATCTAAAAAAATACTTCTAAGTAAAAATAAATAAATACAATACATGCAGTTAAAAATATACATATATTCACCATGGGCTTTTGTTGTTATTTTTTTTCTCCAGAGGCTTCTTGCCTATATGAGTCCAATTCCATGTGAATTCTTTTTTTGGAAAAAAAAATGATTTTTTTTTAAAGAAAGTGAGGAACATAGAGAGAGAAAGAGAATAGACAACACGTCACAACTCTGCCACTTGTGAAGCTTTCCCTTTGCAAGGTGCTCCCGTGTGGTGACTGGGGGCTCAGCCCCACCAAGGCACTGGACAAAGACAAAGATAGTGTGAATATATCTCTAACAATTGAAGTAAAAAGATTCCCATCTCAGGGGCCAGAGATGACTCGCTCAGCAGAGTATACATGTAACCATGCACAAGAACTTAAGTTCAAATCCCCTGCCCACACACAGAGCTCTCTCTGGAGAAAGAGACACACACACAGAGAGACAGAGATTACTGGAAACAGGAATATCCCAGCAAGAACTCCAGTGGAAAGGAAAAAAGAAAATCGGGAGAGGGGAGCAGAAGGGAGGGGAGGGGAGAGCAGGTAGTGGTGATCTCACAGTCAAAGTGACTGCAGAGGAGTTCAGGTGGGAGAAGCTCCCCATCAGGACTCAGGCACCTGCTCCCCAGCGGTGGCACAGCTGACAGCTTCCCCCACAGCTGCCCTCTTACAGAAATGGCCAAAGAGAACTGCTTCCTCAAGCGGACTTCCTGTCCGTGGGGCCAGCCTCCACTCAGCATCTGCTCCACTGAGGCTAGGAAGGCCTGGCACACCCACCTGCTTTGATGTGAGGCACATCTGAGGGCTGAGTCAGTGTCAGAGCTCCCTGCCATCACCTAACAGGTAGCTTCCACCCAGCTTCTTGCCCCCTCACTCCCTCCAACACTGTTTCAGCTCTCTCTCTCTCTCTCTCTCTCTCTCTCTCTCTCTCTCACACACACACACACACACACACACCTTAAAGCGCCTGTTCACAGGCTGTGCTCAGAGTCAGCGTCCTGGAGGATGGAACACAACGTGTCTGTGTTACAAACACTTGCCCTGATGGCGGTTTAAAGTCACCCTGTATCCTGTGGGTCATTCCCCCCAGCCCCAAATCCCCTCTGCGAGGTCGATTCACTTGTTCCCTCAGCTGCTGGGGATATCAGCAAGTGGATGGCTCAGAACTGAAGCCCTGACTGTAAGCTGATCTCAGTCTCAGGCAGGGAAGCAGAGACCCAGGGCCCTTCCTCATTGTGGGACCCCCCTGTGAAGAGCCATGCCAACTCCCCAGGGGATTTATGGAGGCAGCTGTTAAAATAGCATTGCTACCAGACTCTTCCTCTGCTGCTGACCACCATTCCCTCCCTGCTGAGCCCCTGCCTCTGCCTCTACCTGCGAGATCCCTCTAGGAAACTTCTGCAGGCATCTCCCCACCTCAGGACCTTTCCTGAGAGCCTAACTTTTTTTTTACTGTTGTTGTAGCTACTGTTGTTGTTATTGATGTCCTCGTTGTTAGATAGGACAGAGAGAAATGGAGAGAGGAGGGGAAGACAGAGAAGGGGAGAGAAAGACAGACACCTGCAGACCTGCTTCACCGCCTGTGAAGTGACTCCCCTGCAGGTGGGGAGCCGGGGGCTTGAACCAAGATCCTTACGCTGGTCCTCTTGCATCATGTGCGCTTAACCCAGTATGCTACTGCCTGACTCCCCCCCCCCCTTTTAAATTACTATTAGAGAGAAATTGAGAATGAGGGGGAGATAGAGAGGAAGAGAGAAAAAAAGACACCTACAGACCTGTTTCACCACTTGGAAAGCCTTGCCCCCTGCAGGTGGGGGGGGAGCAGGGGCTCAAACCCAGGTCCTCATGCATGGGGACGTGTGCGCTCCACCAGCTGCATTACTGCCCACGCCCAGATCGGACATTTCTAATGAAATATTAATTCCAATCTATGTAGTGCCAAGGACTCAGCCCTGGGTCTCGTTCATGCCAGTCCTGTTCTTTACCTGCTAAGCCACCTCCCAGCTCAGCAATTTCATTGTCATATGTGATTAATCCCTCATCTTCAGTCTCCCTGACTGAACAGCGCAGCTTTTCTTGCTCATTTTATCCACTCTGTCTGTTACCTATGAAATTGCTGCATTTATCTGGGTAAGGCTCTGGAGTTTCCACTCAGGTCCACTGGCCAGCTTGTCTCTTTTCAGTTCCAGAATCCACCCCTGTACTTGCCTTTGCTCTGAACGTTGAGCTATTCGCTGCAATTCTGCTCTGTTTTGTTTTAAGATGCCTTGAATCACTTTTGGAACCAGGCAGCACATTAAGACCATCAATCTTAATACCTAAGATGTTACTGACTCATCATTCCACAAATATTTATGGAGTATCATGCGAGGGCCTGATGATACAGAACATGCAGAACAGACTGGGGGTGGGGAGCTGGCACTCACAGCCAAAACAGTAAGCGCACAGCAGCCAGGGAAAACCAGCAGAGTCGGGGAGAGCTTTCTGGGAGAGGTGATGGTGAGCTGGCAACTCAACTACATAGCCAAGGAGAAGTGAGCAAACAGGGCCTGCTGGAGGTGAAGGGAGGGGGCATGCGTGTGTATGTGCGTGGGTGTGGGCTCCAGCTGACCTAGGGCCAGGGAATAAAAGCCTCGTCAGGCAACTGAAGGTTTGGGACCGCTCTCTTCTGGGAGCAGCAGGAAGCTGTAATCTATGGAGCTGGGATTCACATACTCTCCAGGTTTACCCATTCAAAATGGACTACGTGTTCAGAACTGGCAAAAATGACACTGAGGATGGGACACCTATTTTCCCAAATGTGGCACATGACAGTCCTGTGCTCTGCCACTGAGCCGCCACCAGGGCTCTTATAGCTAGTTTCAGGGCCTTTGTTTTTCTTCATATATATGGGAAGCACTGACAAAACCATAGGATAAGAGGGGTTCAACTCCACACAATTCCCACCACCAGATCTCCATATTCCATCCCCTCCCCTGATAGCTTTCCTATTTTTTATCCCTCTGGGAGCATGGACCCAGGGACATTGTGGGGTGCAGAAGGTGGAAGGTCTGGCTTCTGTAATTGCTTCCCCGCTGAACATGGGTGTTGGCAGGTCTATCCATACTCCCAGCCTGTCTCTCTCTTTCCCTAGTGGGGGAGGGGTTCTGGAGAAGCAGGGCTCTAGGACACATTGGCGGGGTCGTCTGTCCAGGGGATTTTATGCTCGGAGAAAAAAAAAACAACTCTTCTCACTTTTATGCTTTAGTTCCTCTTGGTATATGTCTGGGATCGGCCATGCTGAACCCTATAGTGACTTTGTCTTTCATGATTTAAGAAACCCCCTGAGCTGTCTTGCAAAGTGGCCACCACGCCTTTTGACACTCCAGCCGTGTCTGAGCACCCAACTCCTCTGCATCCTCACCCGTCCTCTTACTTGCTGTCTTTCTGATTCCAGCCATCCTCCTGGGTGTCCAGTGGCATCTCCTCGTGGGTCTGATTTGCATATCCCTGATCACTCAAGTCTTTTTAGTGGAGGGGTTGGCATGACCAGACTTTTGAACAGTTCACTCTTGAAATAAGATCTGAGAACAGACAGAAGAAACAAAGGCCACGGAACTAGCTAACAGGCCACGGTGGTGGCCCAATGGCAGAGCACAGGACACTCGTGCGTGAGGCCCTGGGCCCAATCCCCGGTATCACCTAAGAAGAAGCAGTGCTCTGGCTTTTCAATTAATCTCGTGATATAAAAATAAATAAATCATTTCAAAAAATAAAAGAGGATATCACAGCAGTGTGCAAAAGCTGATAATGGCTTTGACTATGATGGAAGAGGTGGCATGAAGCGTTCAGTTGGAGAAATCAGAAATAGGGGCCACGCCGATCCCAACCTACTCAATGCAGCGAGTACCACCTCAGCATGCTTCACTTCAGACTGTGTCCAGAGACATCAGGCATGGAATGCCAACCCTTCACCTTCATTACTCTGGTGAGACCTTTCCTTTCAGGGTATTCTCTAATTCCATTCCAGGAGGTTCACTTCCTAACAAAGTCCCAAAACCTAGATATAGACCAGGTCCCTTAAGACAGAGCATATGTTCACATGTATACATAAATTAGGGCAAAATATAAACCTGAAAGCAAAAATATAATAGTCTGTAGTGAGTCAGTATAAAGTTCATAATGAAATAGTGTCTACTTAGACTTAGATACCCTCCTCACCTACTTCCTATTACAGTTCTCTCATTCATTCCAAAGCTAACCTTAGCAAAGCAAGGACTGCAAAAGCTGAATAAGGGCAAGAGACTGGCATACTTTAACGATGACTCTTTAGTCACTATCAGGCCACCCCATCAGCTGGGGCCCTAATTGGGGAATCCTGAGATTCCCAAACAGACTTGGTGGGCCTAGAACTCGAATAAATCCCTCTCTCCATTGTTACCAGTCATTTTTATCAGAAATAACAAAATAGACCCCTTTGTGGGCCCCCATAGGACCTTGTCTTCAACTTGGATCAACAATGGTAGAGAATGTTCCATCCTCTGAAGGGAGGATGGACAATATACTCTATGCTACACCTGAGAAAGATGGGTCGACATTGGGGCAGCATGGAATGTCCCTACTCATAACCACAGAATGTGAGCTCAGATGTACAGGGATGCAGAGGTCACACAGGCTCCTAAGCTAATTATGGGCCCCAGATCACATCAAATATATGGGGTTTACAGTCAACAATATATATACTACTTTCCCATATTAGGGAGCTACTCTCTTCCCTGATCCAGCTTTCTGGTCCTTTTTCCAGCCATGACATCATCTCCCCAGACAATAACTTGGATTCACGGGCATATCAGATTTCAGGCTCAGGGGCAAAAAGAAAAAGAAAATGCTGGGAAATTGTGCAGATGCAGTCACATCTGCCATGTTGTCCCCTCAGGCTACTGCTAGTTCCTGCAGAGTTGGGACATTCTCGGAGAGCCTGTTCTGCCATGTTGTGCCCTCAGGGCATTGTCTATATCCCCGCGATATTTGGAGTGCTTTGGTCACTTCTCCCCCCTCCTATCTCACGAGAGTTATTATCCTATCCGGGAGTGCTCTGGTTACTCCTCCCCCTTCCCATTCTCACGAAAGCTGCTCCTATAAAAGCCCTTCTTCTTCTGCACCTCACTCTCTTGCCAGCTCTTCACTCCGGTGTTCAGACGCAGGAAAGGTTACTGCCTGAGGCGGCCATTTTCGCTACCTCCACGTGGCCCAACCTGCCTCTCTAGCACCCAACTCTGAGGTGCCAGCGCAAATAAAGATTTGTGTTTCCTCTTCGCTCTGTACCCCCTCTCTCTTCTCCGTGGCCCGTGCACAACAACAAGAAAAAAGAAACTAGTATAGCCACAGGCCCTTTGGAATTTAACTCAAAAACGCCTGCCTACTAGCTATCTACAAAATGGAGGACCAACAACTCTTCATCTGCACTATTCTAGCCCTTAGGTCCATGATTAGTCAACAATTTGATTGGCTTTGTATGTTAACTCTCTTTTCAGCCACCAGGTTCCAGATGCTAGCATGATGCCAACCAGACTTCTCTAGACAGACAACCCCCTAATATGTCCTAGAGATTCACTTGCCCAGAGCCCTTCCCCACTAGGGAAAGAGACAGACAGGCTGGGAGTATGGATTGACCTGTCAACACCCATGTTCAGTGGGGAAGCAATTAAAGAAGCCAGACCTTCCACCTTCTGCACCCCATAATGACCTTGGGTCCATACTCCCAGAGGGATAAAAAATAGGAAAGTTATCAGGGGAGGGGATGGGATACAAAGTTCTGGTGATGGGAATTGCGTGAAGCTGCACCCCTCTTATCCTATGGTTTTGTCAATGTTTCCTTCTTATAAAAAAAAAAATTGAAAAAAATAACAGAAAAAAACCAAAAGTTGAAAAAGCATGGAATAGAAATATTCTAGAAAGAAATACCAAGGGCCACTAATTTAAAAAGTGGGAGAGGGACTAAGTTGAGGCCAGACCCCACAAACCTAATACCAGTTTGAATACAACAGATGGCACTCAATGCTTTAACAGCAGGGAGAAAGTCTAAGCTCATCAGACAGAGAAGGGTCTGCAAAAGCTGGAAAAGGGCAAGAGACTGGCTCTCCTAATGATGGCCATCTCACCAATACAAAGCCACTTCATCATCTGGGGTCCTAATCAGGGAATCCTTGGATTCTCCCAAAGATACTAGACCTTTAACAGATCCCTGCTCCACCATCACTGGTCACTTCCACCATCCTGGCTGGCTCTCCAGGACCCTACTCTAGTGAAATAGCAAGTCAAGACTGTGCCACTCTCCAACAGGAAGCTGGGTCATCCGGCTCTGTCACTTAAGGAAGAACTATCCTGAAATGAGTGCAGTCTAAAATGTTCCCAGCTGTGACCATGGACTGCGAGCTCAGACTGACAGGGACTTGGAGGCTATACAGGGTCTTGTGCTAAATATTGATAGATATGGGTCCCCAAGTCAGACTGATGTGGTTAACAACTAACTGCATTCATGTTTTCTTCAAGTTTGGGAGCTACTCTCTACCCTTATCCAGCTTTCTAGTTCTCTGCTCAGATCTGACATCATTTTTTCAGACAATATTTCTAGTCCACTTCCATGTTGGCTATCAAGATCAATCAAAGGTTACTAAAGTCATGAGCCCTTTGGGACATGCCTAAAATAGACTTCCTAGCTTCTTTTCACCGTATTTTCATCTGCTCTATTCCTACTTTTTGGTTCCTGTTTATTAAACATTTTATCCTGCTTTATATCTTAATGTCTTTCAGCCACCAAGTTGCAGGTGCTACTATGATTCCATACTGACTTCCCTGGGCAGATGACCTCACCAATGTGTCCTGGAACCTCCCCAGAGCCCTCCCCCACTAGGGAAAGATAGAAACAGGCTAGGGGTATGGATCAACCTGCCAACATTCATGTCCAGTGGAGAAGCATCTACAGAAGCCAGAACGCCCACTTTCTGTACCCCCATAAAGAATTTTGGTCCATACTCCCAGGGGGGAAGGTGATCAGAGGGCTTTGAACCCCATTTCCATCAGGACCCTAAGCGTTCATCACCAGGAATCTTGCTTTATACCATCACTGAAAGGGAGAGAAATCTGGGAAACACCAGAGGAAGCCAGGCACTGTTTCTCTTATCTGAGAGAGAAGAAGAAAAAAGGACACTCAGAAGTAGTAGAAGGTATAGATGTGACTTAGAAAGGAAGTGAAGGCAGGACCGTAGAAAAAATGGGCAAAAAATATCTATAGATATATAGTTATAGATATGCAGTTAAAGATATAAAGTGAACCCATATATGTTACCTTGGGAGAACCACCACAGTTCCAGTGGAGGGGATGGGGACACAGAACTGTGGTGACGGGAATGGTGTGGAACTGTACCCCTATTGTCCTATAATTTTGTAAATCAATATTAAATCACTAATAAAAATATTTTTATATATATTTTACTTATTTATTCCCTTTTGTTGCTCTTGTTTTACTGCTGTAGTTCTTGTTGTTACTGATGTTATTGTTGTTGGATAGCACAGAGAGAAATGGAGAGAGGAGGGGAAGCCAGAGAGGTGGACAGGAAGATAGACCCCTGCAGACCTGCTTCACCACCTGTGAAGTGACTCCCCTGCAGGTGGAGAGCCGGGGGCTCGAATTGGGATCCTTACGCTGGTCCTTGCACTTTGTGCCGCCTGCGCTTAACCCGCTGCCCTACCACTCGACTCCCATAAAAAATAATTTTTAGAGCTGCAGGTGTCTTTGTCTTTCTCCCCAGCTCTCTCTCCTCTCCCCTCTTGATTTCACACTGTCTCTATCTAATAAATAAGTAAATTGAACAGTTAATAAAAAAATAATTTTGGGGGCCAGACGGTGGTGCACTGGGTTAAGCACACATGGCACAAAGTGCAAGGACCAGAGTAAGGATCCCGGTTCGAGCCCCCGGCTCCCCACCTGCAGGGGCGTCGCTTCACAAGCGGTGAAACAGGTCTGCAGGTGTTTATCTTTCTCTCCCTCTCTCTGTCTTCCCCTCCTCTCTCCATTTCTCTCTGTCCTGTCCAACAACGACGACATCAATAACAACAACAAGAATAACTACAACAAAACAAGGGCAATAAAAGGGAATAAATAAATTTAAAAAGATAAAAATTTCTAGTTATTTCTAAAAAGAGGAAATTGTTCCTGATGTTTAAACTGGGGAACCCTTATTTCTCCCACTGTAAGTGTTTAGGGTAGCTCCTATTTGGGGGTCCCGAATAAACAAGGCATGGGTGAGCACGGAAACCTTACATAATGGCCAGTATCACTTTGGTTTGGGCTACAAAGCACTGCTCAAAGAACAAGGCCCTGTCTGACCTACACTCAGAGCTAATGCTTCAGTTGTTATCTGTGAAGGTCACAGGAAGCCCTGCTGAGGAGGAGATAAATGGTAATGGGTTTTTGTAAGCGCAAAACCTTGTTTGGGGCCCAGGAATCACTGCAAATGCCAGCTGCACAGCCTACATCAATCATCTCAGGAAGCAGCAGAGGCTTCTAAACTCTGCCCACCAGACAATCCCTCCTGCGTTCTGGGCCCTGCATGGGCCTGGCCTGGTGTGCGCTGTGGGGTGGTTCTGGCCTGGATCATCTTCCAGGGAGGAAACCGGAGGCTCTGTAGTCACTGTTCACTCATCCACTCCTCTGGGGCCTTAGCAGGTGCCGGGAGCCAAAGGGCATCTAATAATTAGCCTCTACATGGAGCTGACAGCCCAGGGCAGGATTCCCACATCTTGATTCAGAGACACCATCTACTATTACAAATTGGTTGAGACTCATCAACACAGGCCAGAAAACAACTTCCTTCTGTGAGGAAAACCACACCCAACCCTGAAAGCCATGAAAAGTCACAGTGATATTGGGGGTGTCCCGGCAGCCCTTCCCTTCCTGCATATTCGATTATGCTGAGAGCTCACTGCTGGCCTCAGGGTCCCCAGGGCTGGTGCTGGGGCAAGGACAGAGAAGCAGAAACAGGAAGTGCATGTACCTGGAAAGCCAGGCCAGTGGAGTGGAGGTCACTGGCCTGTCTCTGCTCTTAGTGCAGGCTCAGGGCTTATCTTGCAATGGGAGAAAGACAGACAATTGTCTATGAAGAGTTAATGATGGAAACAAGAGAGGTGACAGGGCACTGAGGAAGACTCAGGTCCCCAAGCTCGCATGCCTGGGGGCCCCCCTCACCCTCACACTGAGTCTTGGGTCCCAGGCTGAGAAGGCCATGACGAGCCATACGCGAGGACAGCATGTGAAGCGAAGCTGGACACAGTTCCCTCCAGACCATCTCTCCAGGTCCTGGGGTCTCACCTTCACCCACTGGCCCGCTAGGGGCTCAGCAATGAGACATCTTCTTCCAGGCATGAAGCACACAGTCCTCGGCCAGCCTGTCAACCCTGCTCTTAGTAACAACAAGCACTTCCTTCCCACTCTTAGCAGACAGAACGCTGATGGCCCCAAAGATACTCGGGTCCTCTTCCCAGACTCCTGTGGACCTACTGCCTTCCGTGGCCAAAGAGACACTGCAATTGTAGCTAAAGTGAGAATTTTAGGTGGCCAGGCAGTGGTGCGCTCAGTAGAGAGCACAAGCTAGCTAGCATGCTTGAGGACCCAGGTTCAAGCCCTTGGTCCCCACCAGCAGAATGAGTCAGAACATCTCATAGCTAGTCAAGCACTGTGGCTAATTTTTTCAAGATTATGATCCTGATTTTTGGCTACTTTTCCTATCTTTTCATTCCTCACTTCCAGCCAATAAGTCATTTTATGCCAAAAAAAAATCCTTTGAGAAATGAACCAAAAGTACATAGTTTGGGAAAATGGCCATAGAACACAAAGCCATCTCTCAGCTCAGGTTCCTGGAGTGGCCCCATTTAAGAGCTGCGCTTCTCCCCTCTTCAGCCTGACCCTACAGCCTCCATCACTTTCCTCTAGCCTCACACACCTCCATGCAAGTCCAATTTCCTCAGCACACTGGCCTCAGGGCCGCTCAGCCATGCTTCCTCCAGCTACTCTTCCTCCAACCAAGACATTCCCCAGCTCTCTCTCCCTGCATCAATCTTCTCTCAAGTGCTATCCCACAGGTCTCCTAGACACTAATTTCAAACAGAACTCATCAACCCTTTCATCAATATCGTCACTTATTCCCTTACTCAATCATCTTCTTTCTTCTTCTTCCTCTTCCTCTTCCCCTTCCCCTTCCCCTTCCCCTTCCCCTTCCCCTTCCCCTTCTCCTTCTCCTTCTCCTTCTCCTTCTCCTTCTCCTTCTCCTTCTCCTCCTCCTCCTCTTTCGTCTTCTCCTTCTCCTCCTCTTCCTCCTCCTCCTCCTCCTTCTTCTTTTACCAAAGCAACACACAACTCTAGCTTTTGGTCATGCTGGGGACAGAACTGGGGACTTCTCACATGCAAATGCTGTGCACTACCACTGAGTTATCTCACAGCCCGATCTTTATTTTCTTTTAAAGGATTGTATTCATTTATTTATTTACTTATTGGATAGAGACAGTGCACATATTAACATGCACACAGACCTAGCTTTGAACCCCTATCCCTAACCTGCAGAGAGGACCCTTCACGAGAGATAAAGCAGGTCTGCAGGTGTCTCTTTTTCTTTCTCTTTATTCCTCTCTTCCTTTCTCTCTACCTCCCCCTTCTTGATTTCACTCTGTCCTATCCAATAAAAAATAGAAGGGGGGGTGGTTGGGCGACAGCACAGCAGGTTAAGCACACGTGGCACAAAGCACAAGGACCAGCAGAAGGACCCAGGTTCGAGCCCCTGGCTCCCCACCTGCAGGGGAGTCGCTTCACAGGTAGTGAAGCAGGTCTGCAGGTGTCTGTCTTTCTTTCTCTCCCCCTCTCTGTCTTCCCCATCTCTCTCCATTTCTCTCTGTCCTATCCAACAATGATGACATTAATAACAACAATAATAACTACAACAATAAAACAACAAGAGCAACAAAAGGGATAATAAATAAATATTTAAAGAAACAGAAAGGGGGGAAGGAGGAACAAAAGGGCACTGGCATCAGTAGACTCATAGTGCCAGCACCAAGCCCCAGTGATAACCCTGATGACAATAAACAAGAGAGGCCAGGTAGTGATGCATCTGTTAGAGCACACGTAATACATTGTACAGGGACCTGGTCTGAAGCCCCTGGTCCTCACTTGCAAGGGGAAAGTTTCACGAGGAGTGAAGCGGTGCTACAAGTGTCTCTCTCCTTAGCTCCCCTTCCCTCTTGATTTCTCACTGTCTCTATGAAATAAATGAAATAATAATAATAACAATAAGTAATGAAAGAGCTAACTCAAATCCCCTTAGTAACTGAGAAAGAAGGCACCTCCAACACAAGAGAGTTTGTCACACACTACAGCCGGTGTGTCCAGCAACAGTGAAGCTGCAGCCAATCCAGCCAGCAAGAACGCCTGTGCTCACAGCCACTGCCTACGTCTGGCCTCAAAAGTGAGAACTGTGCAATCAGTAGACAGACAAACAGGCTTTAAAAATAGGAAAGCAGTCAAAGGAACCCTCCTACACTGCTGGTGGGAATGTAAATTGGTCCAACCTCTGTGGAGAACAGTCTGGAGAACTCTCAGAAGGCTAGAAATGGACCTACCCTATGACCCTGTAATTGCTCTCCTGGGGATAGATCCTAAGGAACCCAACACATCCATCCAAAAAGATCTGTGTACACATATGTTCTTGGCAGCACAATTTGTAATAGCCAAAACCTGGAAGCAACCCAGGTGTCCAACAACAGATGAGTGGCTGAGCAAGTTGTGGTCTATATACACAATGGAATACTACTCAGCTGTAAAAAATGGTGACTTCACCGTTTTCAGCCGATCTTGGATGGACCTTGAAAAAATCATGTTGAGTGAAATAAGTCAGAAACAGAAGGATGAATATGGGATGATCTCACTCTCAGGCAGAAGTTGAAAAACAAGATCAGAAAAGAAACTACAAGTAGAACCTGAAATGGAATTGGCGTATTGCACCAAAGTAAAAGACTCTGTGGTGGGTGGGTGGGGAGACTACAGGTCCAAGAAGGATTCAGAGGACCTAGTGGGGGTTGTATTGTTATATGGGAAACTGGGGAATGTTATGCATGTACAAACCAATGTACTTACTGTTGAATGTAAAACATTAATTCCCCAATAAAAAAGGAAAAAATAATATAAATAAATATATTTTTAAAATAGGGAAGGAAAAGCTATGCATTTGTTACTTACAAATAAAATGAGAAAGAAAAATAAAGAAGTCCAGGGGCAGTTATTGGGTCCAAAGAGCCCACTCAGTCAGGTGGCTGGTCAGGACATTAATAACACGAAGCTACGTCTTCCACACAGCAACAACGAGTGAGAAAACATGGTGGCAAAGAGGAGGCACTAGAAAGAGGGCATCACTCACAGTAGCTGCAGAAACACAAAACACTCAGTGCTTAACTTAGCGGCATGCCTGAGATTTACATGGAAAGAATCATAATGTTGCAGTGCTCAGGGAGTATCTACTGAATGAATGAATAACTGCCAACTTTTCTAGAGGGATGTAAAAGAGGTAAAAAGGGGAGTCGGGCGGTAGTGCAGAGGGCTAAGCACACGTGGCACCAAGCACAAGGACTGGCCTAAGGATCCTGGTTCGAGACCCCGGCTCCCCACATGCAGAGGAGTCACTTCACAGGCAGTGAAGCAGGTCTGCAGGTGTCTATCTTTCTCTCCCCCTCTCTGTCTTCCTCTCCTCTCTCCATTTTTCTCTGTCCTATCCAACAACAACGACATCAATAACAACCACAATAATAACTACAGCAATAAAAAACAAGGGAAACAAAAGGGAAAATAAATAAATTTAAAAAAAAAAAATAAAAAGGGGTAAAAAGTTTTCTTTATTCACCCTGTTTCTGAGTAGGACCATGCAGTACTGTAAAGATTTGGACGCTCAAACAGGTGAAATAGGTAAGGGAGATAGCACAGCGGTTATGCAAACACACTCTAAAGCCCGAGGTTCCCGGGTCCCTCGTCCAGTCCTCCACACCGCAGGGAGCCAGAGCTGAGCAGTGCTCTGGGATGGATAGATAGATAGATAGATAGATAGATAGATAGATACTATAAAAATTAAAAACTCGATGCACACACAAACAGATGAAATAGTTCACTTGGAAAGTGTTCTGTTTTATCATCAGTCCTGCCTCCACTGCATTTAAAAAAGCTTCAACGTTGGGAGTTGGGCGGTAGTGCAGCGGGCTAAGCGCAGGTGGCACAAAGTGCAAGGACCGGCATAAGGATCCCAGTTTGAGCCCCCGGCTCCCCACCTGCAGGGGAGTCACTTCACAGGCAGTGAAGCAGGTCTGCAGGTGTCTATCTTTCTCCCCTCCTCTCTCTATTTCTCTCTGTCCTATCCAACAATGACTACAACAAGGGCAACAAAAGGGAATAAATAAATATTAAAATAAAAATACTTCAACGCTATGGTCTCTTTCTCTTTGTCTCTACAAAAAACAAAAACAAACAAAAAAAAACTTTTTAATTATCCCCAAATCAATCTCTAAGTTTTTATATATTTTTATTTATTTATTTACTGGGTAGAGACAGAAAAATTGAGAGGGGAGAAGGAGATAGAAAGAGAGATAGGGAGATAGGGAGACACCTGCAGCCCTGCTTCATCACTCATGAAGCTCTCCCTCTGCAGGTGGGGACCAGGAGCTTGAACCTGGATCCTTGTGCACTGGAGTGTGTGCATCTAACCAGGTGTGCCACTGCCTGGCCCCTCTCTAAGTTTTTTTAAATTGCAAGCAAAATATAATCTGTATTATTGTTTTTAGAACCTGGCAACATGATCCTCAGTGTCTGTCTAACTAATCAGAATAAGTGGGTGAGGGTAGATAAGGATGCCCTTGAAAAGAGAAGCACAGTTAAGGAGAAGACATGCCTGACCAGGTGCGACAGTGTGGTTTATCCAAAGGGAAGGTGGCTTCAACAGTGGGACATGAACTCAGGAAGTGTCAAACAGCCCTCAGGAACAGAAGACAAGAACAAGCACACATAAATTGTGCATAAAGTGTTGTTACAATTCTTTTTTTTTTTTTTGCAGTTAGTACTGTTTTATTTTTTTTTTAACTTTTACTTGTGATTAACAGTGAGTTACAGGATTGTAAGATTATACTATATAGCGCCACACTGCCAAAGTCTGTGTTACTACAATTAAGTAGAGAGGTATATCGGTCAACAAATGGTATTGGGGCATCTGAGTAACCATTTGGAAAACTATACATGACAAGAAATTCATTTTACACAAAATAAATTCTGAATGAATGAAAGAATCAGTTGAATTAGCATCATCAAGAGAAAATCTTAATGGGTTGTTTAAAAAGGCTGGGAGTATTTGTAGGTTGTTCTGGCATGACACAGAAAGAAAGAAAGAAAGAAAGAAAGAAAGAAAGAAAGAAAGAAAGAAAGAAAGAGAGAGAGAGAGAGAGAGAGAGAGGGAGGGAGGGAGGGAGGGAGGGAGGGAGGGAGGGAGGAAGGAAGGAAGGAAGGAAGGAAGGAAGGAAGGAAGGAAGGAAGGAAGGAAGGAAGGGAAAGAAAGAAATGTAGGAAGCCTGGGAGTCGGGCTGTAGCGCAGCGGGTTAAGCGCAGGTGGCGCAAAGCACAAGGACCGGCATAAGGATCCCGGTTCGAACCCCGGCTCCCCACCTGCAGGGGAGTCGCTTCACAGGCAGTGAAGCAGGTCTGCAGGTGTCTGTCTTTCTCTCCCCCTCTGTCTTCCCCTCCTCTCTCCATTTCTCTCTGTCCTATCCAACAACAACAATAATAACTACAACAATAAAACAACAAGGGCAACAAAAGGGAATAAATAAAATAAATATTAAAAAAAATTAAAAAAAGAAATGTAGGAAGCCAAAAAGATTTAATCTATATGAAATTTTTTTAAAATGTTAAAAACAATATATTAAAAGACATTAGAAAAAACTGGAAAGCATTAAGTACCATAGGGACTGGGAGACAGTTTATAACGCATACCACGCTGTATGTGAGGTCCTAGGTTTGAGCCCTGGCGCCACATGGGAGCTCCAGGGGAATTCCACGTAGGGTAGGGGAATTCCATGCAGTGGTATTTCTTCTCTCCCTCTCAGACAATTGGCTCAGGGAGGCCACTCAGAAGTGTCACACATGTTCAAAAAAGCCCTGGGTTCATTCTCTGACACTGCATTAAAAAAAAAAATACCACAAACATAGAAGGTAAAGAACTTTGATAAACAAAAGGCAGTGTCTCAAGTCAGTAGGAAAGAGCTGTGCAGAGCAGTAAGAAGAGGCGAGTGAAAGGGCAGGTCACCCTCGGAAGCACATCAGCAGATGTGGTCCTGCAGCCAGCCCTTCTGGCCCAGAGCAAATGAAGAGGCTCATCAACTCTCCCGCTGGCACAGTCGTTTTTGGTTTGTTTGTTTGTTTGTTTGTTTGCTTTTTATTTATAAATCTCTCTTTTTCTTTTTTTATGAGATAGATAGACCGACAGACAGACAGACAGGCAGGCAGACAGACCTGGGTTAAGACACACCCAGTTAAGCGCACATAGTATGAAGCAAAGGCCCATGCAAGGATCCCGGTTTGAGCCCCCGGCTCCCCACTTGCAGGGGCATTGCGGTGAAGCAGGCGGTGAAGCAGGTCTGTAGGTGTCTGTCTTTCTCTCCCCCTCTCTGTCTTCCCCTCCTCTCTCCATTTCTCTCTGTCCTAGCCAATAAAATGGGGGAGAAGTGACCAGCAAGTGCAGTGGATTTCTAATGCCAGCACAGAGACTTAGCAATAACCCTGGAGGTGAGGGAGAGAGAGGGAGAGGGAGAGAGAGAGAATGAGAAAGAGAGAGAGGAACCATTGCACCGAAGCTTCCTTCAGTGTGTGGGGTGGGGTTGGGGGGCTCGAGTGCACTATCCAAATCAGCTTTTCTGCTGGCCCATTTTTCACTTACTACCATCTCCTAGCTGTGACCTTGAGCAAGGGCCCGCCTCCACCCAGTGCCCTCTGAGGAGTCCAGAGCAAGCCCTGTAGGCACTTGCTCCCTTCTGTGTGCCGGCTCCACGTGACCTAGGTTGGTTCATCCTGAAGAATAATAACAATAGTTCCTACCCATGCTACGAAAACTACAGAGGAGGACATAGCAAAAGCCTATTTCCAGTTTACAGTGAGCATGCCTGGGATGCATTGGATCGACCTTCTCGTGGTGCATCCCGTGAGTACCCATTTATTGGGGAAACTGACGATCCTTCCTAGCCGACTGAATCCACATGGATCCCAGTCACTTTCAAAGCCAGCAACAAGCAGACATCAGGCTCAACCTAATGCTGTTGACTGGCTACGGAAGAAGGGCAAACGCTAGAAGAAGTGAGCACGACAGAATAGCCACCAGGTGAAAAGTATAAAAATCCGTAAGCAGCCAGACAGGCACCTCTGTGACCATGTGCAGGGCTTCAGGGGTGAGACCCCGGGAACTGCATGGGCTGCTTCTCAGTCCTTCTCTGTTCCTCTCCCTCTGTACATAAAAAAAAAAATATTTTAATGAAACATATAAAGTATATATAGCCTTTGGCTCAGGCAATGCTACATTTTTTTAATTTTTATTAGTGATTTAATAATAATTAACAAGATTTTAAGATAACAGGGGTACAATTCCATACAGTTCCCACCACCACAGTTCCATGTCCCATCTCCTCCATTGGAAGCATCCCTATTCTTTATCTCTCTGGGAGTTTGGTTCAAAATTCTTTATGGAGTGCAGAAGGTGGAAAGTCTAGCTTCTGTAATTGCTTCTCCACATGGGCATGGGCATTGGCAGGGGGATCCATACCCCCAGCCTGTTCCTATCTTCCCATACTGGGGAGGTGACAGGACATAGTGGTGAGGTCTTATGCCATGGAAGTGAGGACAGAATCACAGTAGCACCTGCAACTTGGTAGCTGGAAAGGTGGTAAGATATAAAACAGGACAAACTGTTTAATGAACAGGAACCAAAATGTAGGAATAGAGCAGATGGAATTAGGGATCTTCACATGGGAAGAAGCTATGAAGTCTATTTTAAGTATGTCCTAAGAGCCCCGTGACTTTAATAATTTAATTTTTGTCTGAGCCTGATAGCTAACATGCAGGTGGACTAAAAATATTGTCTGGGAAAATGGTATCAGAGTTGAGAACAGGATTAGGAAGCTGAATAAGTGCAATACTACAAAGTAAGAGTTAATCAGGAGACCACCTGAGACCACAAGAAGACAGGACTAGATGACTTCAGGAACCCACCAAATCACCGGTGAGTGGAAACATGTGTGGCTCATGGATAGAAAGGAGACTAGGGAGAGATTAACTGGCTGCTAAAAGCACGTCAGTTTACCAGTTGAGACACCATCTCCAGTCTCACCAACTAAAAGAAGGTTGAAAGGAGGAGAGGACTCCCCTAAGACTCACCAAATGTAACTGTAAGTCTCCATTGATACTGCCCTCAGAATCTGGAGCAGCAGGGGGGGGGGGGAAGGGTTGTCCCTGTGCTGACATAGGGGACAAAGAACTAACAGGGAAACTCAGGAGAAGATCTAGACCTCTGTGGCCTACTGGTGGGGCTGTGAGAGTCTCTTTGCATAACCACTGGATTATCTCTGCCCCACCCTGCTTTATCTCTTGTCAGGAGTCAGTGATTAAGCTAAGAAACCTACTTATAGTTTAAAAGCCCTCAGGCTCCCATAGCCTACAGGGAAGAGAAATCAAAAAAGAGGCTTTTAAGCCACTGAGGCTTTTAAGCCACTGAGCTCCAACTCAGGGATTAAAATATTTTTGAAACAACTATCAATTTCCACAACTGTGAACCCTTTAATTACCTTACTTAGGCACAAGTCAATCCAGGCAAGAGTAATAAGTCATTTTAAAAGTACTGAGAGAGGGACCTCATAACATAATATATATATAATGGTTAAACCAACAAGAAGAAATATTAGAGACATGAACCAGGACAGGAGCCCAGCTAAAAGCCCCCCAAAGGTTGAACCACAAATAACGAGGTCAACATGCAAACACAAGTTAAGGAAATAATCACAGGAGTAAGTAAAGAGTTTGAAAGAATTGTCATCAGAAATGCAGAAACAACAAATGAGACCCTGGAAGAAAACACTAATTATCTCAAGGTCATTAGAGAGCTAAAAGCTGAAATAGCTAAGAACACAACTAGCTGAACAAGCTAAACAGCATCAGAACAGGCTAACAAAATAGATGAACTCCAGAAAACAGTAGAGGGGAGAGAGAATAGAATCAATGAGGCTGAAGACTGAATTAGCTAGATCAAGGACAAACTAGAGACAACTAAAAAAAGAAGTAAGAGATCTCAAAGAGAGATTAAGAAATAATGAAAACAACAACAGAGACCTTATGGGATGACTTCAAAAGAAACAACATACACATTATTGGCTTACCAGAGGAAGAAAGAGAGGGAGGGGAAGGAAACATTCTTCAGGACCTAATAGCTGAGAACTTCTCTAGTCTAGACAACTTCAAAGACATAAAGATTCAAGAAGTCCAGAGGGTCCCAAACAGAATTAACCCAGACATAGAGACACCAAGACATATCATATTGAAAATAGAAAGGAATAAGGATAAAGAAAGGATCCTGAAGGTTGCAAGAGAAAAACAAAGAGTCACCTACAGAGGAAAACCCATAAGATTAGCAGCAGACTTCTCCACACAAACACTACAGGCCAGAAGAGAATGGCAAGATATCTATCTAGTGCTCAATGAGAAAGGCTTTCAACCAAGACTACTGTATCCTGCTAGACTGTCATTCAGACTACATGGAAGCATAAATACCTTCTCAGACAAGCAACAGTTGAAAGAATCAACTAGCAGCAAGCCTGCCCTGACAGACAGAAATTCTCCTACAAACAGTCAGACCATCATAAGTATACCATAGATCAGAACACTCTAAAAGTCTACAAGAATGGCATTAAAATATCTTCAGTCTTTGATATCAATAAATGTCAATGGCTCCCCACCTGCAGGGGAGTCGCTTTACAGGTGGTGAAGCAGGTCTGCAGGTGTCTATCTTTCTCTCCCCCTCTCTGTCTTCCCCTCCTCTCTTCATTTCTCTCTGTCCTATCCAACAATGGCGACATCAACAACAATAATAACTACAACAATAAAACAACAAGGGCAACAAAAGGGAATAAATAAATATTTAAAAAAAATTTTTTTTAAGTCTTTAAAAAAATATTTGGGGGAGTCAGGCTGTAGCTCAGTGGGTTAAGTGCAGGTGGCACAAAGCACAAGGACTGGCATAAGGATCCTGGTTCGAGCCCTGGCTCCCCACCTGCAGGAGAGTCGCTTCACAGGCGGTGAAGCAGGTCTGCAGGTGTCTGTCTTTCTCTCCCCCTCTCTGTCTTCCCCTCCTCTCTCCATTTATCTCTGTCCTATCCAACAATGATGACGACATCAATAACTACAACAATAAAACAAGAGCAACAAAAGGGAATAAATAAATAAATAAATAATAAAATTTTAAAAAAATTTAAAATATATATATATTTGGGACACAGCTATGGCAGTACTGAGAAGGAAGTTCATAGTTATACAAGCACACATTAGGGAACAAGAAAAAGCACAAACAGCCTGATTGCACATCTTAAAGACCTAGAAGAAGAAGAACAAAGGAACCCTAAAGCAACCAGAAGGACAGAAATCACTAAAGTTAGGGCAGAAATAAATGACACTGAAAATAAGAAAACGATACAAAAGTTCAAGGAAAGTAAATATTGGTTCTTCAAAAGAGTGACCAAAATCAACAGACCTTTAGCCAGACTCATAAAACAAAAAAAAAGGAGAAGACCCAAATAAATCAGATCATAAATGAAAGAGGAGATATCACAACAGACACCACAGAAATTCAGCATATCATGTGATACCAAAACAAGATACCTCTCACAGAATGGGAGAAAATCTTTACATACCATACATCAGACAAGAGGCTAATAGCCAAAATATATAAAGAGCTTGCCAAACTCAACAACAACAAAACAAATAACTCCATCCAAAAATGGGGAGAGGACATGGACAGAATATTCACCACAGGGTGTCGGGCGGTAGCGCAACAGGTTAAGCACAAGTGTCACAAAGCACAAGGACTGGCAGAAGGATCCCGGTTCGAGCCCCCAGCTCCCCACCTGCAGGGGATTCAATTCACAGGCGGTGAAGCAGGTCTGCAGGTGTCTATCTTTCTCTTCCCCTCTCTGTCTTCCCCTCCTCTCTCCATTTCTCTCTGTCCTATCCAACAACGAACGACATCAACATGGTAATAATAACCACAACATTGCTACAACAACAAGGGCATAAAGGGGGATAAATGGCCTCCAGGAGCAGTGGATTCATAGTGCAGGCACTGAGCCCCAGAAATAACCCTGGAGGCAAAAAAACAATAATATTCACCACAGAAGAGACCCAAAAGACCGAGAAACACATGAAAAAAAATGGTCCACGTCTCTGATTGTCAGAGAAATACAAATAAAGACAACAGTGAGATACCAATTCACTCCTGTGAGAATGTCACACATCAGAAAAGGTAACAGCAGCACATGCTGTAGAGGTTTTGGGGTCAATGGAACCCTCCTATACTGCTGGTGGGAATGTCAATTGGTCCAATCTCTATGGAGAACAGTCTGGAGAACTCTCAGAAGGCTAGAAATGGACCTACCCTAATATCCTGCAATTCCTCTCCTGGGGATACATCCTAAGGATATATCCTAATCTAGATTTTTGCTTTTAGAAATGCGGAAGGGGCCTGGCAGGGGTGCACCTGGCTGAGCACCCAAACTAACATGCCCAAGGACTCAGGTTCAATCCCCCACTCCTCACCCTACAGGGGATAAGTTTCACAAGCAGTGAAACAGGTCTGCAGGTATCTTTCTCTCCCTCCCTATCCCCACCTCACCTCTCATTTTTTTTCTGCCCTATTAAATAAATTTTTAAGATTACCTTTTAAAAAAGAGGAAAAATGGCTGCTGGGAGCAGTGGATTTCTCATGCAGACACTGAGCCCCAATAGAAGCAAGATAAAGTATAGTTTTTAAGAAATGTGTGCAGGAGACAGGCAGTGGCACACCTTGTTAAACACACACATTACAGTGTTTAAGGATGCAGGTTCAAGCCCCTGGTCCCCACCTGCAGGGGGAAAGCTTCACAAGTGGTGAAGGAGTGCTGCAGGTGTCTCTCTCTTTTCTTCTCTGTCTCACCCTTCCCTCTCAATTTCTCTCTGTCTCCATCCAATAAATAATTAATAATATTATTAATAATAATAGTAAATCGATGTGTGTTACCAAATGTGTCCAGATGTCTCACCTCCCTAGATCCCTATGCCACTAGGGAAAGAGAGAGACAGACTGGGGGTGTGGATTGACCTGCCCACATCCATGTTCATCAGAGAAGCACTTACAGAAGCCAGACACCTTCTGCACCCCATAAAGATTTTGGTCAATATGCCCAGAGGGATAAAGAATAAAGAAGCTTCAGCCACCAGGTTCCAGATGCCAGCATGATGCCAACCAGACTTCCCTGGACAGACAACCCCACCAATGTGTCCTGGAGCTCCGCTTCCCCAGTGACCCACCCTACTAGGGAGAGAGAGAGAGAGAGGCTGGGAGTATGGATCGACCTGTCAACACCCATGTTCAGCGGGGAAGCAATTACAGAAGCCAGACCTTCCACCTTCTGCATCCCACAATGACCCTGGGTCCATGCTCCCAGAGGGATAAAGAATAGGAAAGCTATCAAGGCAGGGGATGGGATACGGAGTTCCTGGTGGTGGGAACTGTGTGGAGTTGTACCCCTCTTATCCTATAGTTTTGTCAGTGTTTCCTTTTTATAAATAAATTTTTAAAAAGGAATAAAGAAGCTTCCTTGGAGGGGGTGGGACACAGAACTCTGGTGGTGAGAACTGTGAGGAACTGAACCGCTGTTATCTTAAAATCTTGTTAATCATTATTAAGTCACTAATAAAAATGTTTAAAAGAGGGGGGGAATGTGTGGTGACACAGACCATGATATTCACAATGAGTGTGTTAGATAAGTGGGCTGTGAGCAATTTCGACTTTCTTTTTCTTCCCATGTTCCAAATTTCTATAGTAAGCATAAATTCCACAAGATTAAAAAAAAAATCACTACAATTATCTCTTTCTGGATACAAACCCTGCAAATCAGAGAGTTCTAAACTGGGATGGCTCTTCAGAAGGTGCACGTGACCCTGGGGGTGTGCATTTCCCTCCTTGGCTGAGAAATGCCCAGCAGAGAAGACAGCACCAAGGGCTGACGGTGACTTGAGTCCCCAAGCAGAAACTGCTGGTGATGGTCAACCACCTCTGTGACTCCTCGGAGCATTTGTCCTCGATCTAGTAATGCAGAATTGTGATTCCAAGATAAAAATGTACCTACCCCAAAAAGATCAAATATATTCTACCGCTCTATTTTTCAAAAACACCTGTGTGCCAGCCTCGCCCCAGCCCAAAGCTTTGCTCTTCACAGCACTGAGTCTGTGTCACGGCATCTTCCTGAAACGTCACCTTGAAGGTCTGCTTCCCCCTGAGCCGCCTCCTGCATCGCTGCCCCTTTCCCAGACTGTCCACCCAAATGGTCGGGTGAAGAGCTGCACAGAATAGCTGTTCCTCCTGTGCCCACTGGCTCAGCTCCTGGCCACTGGGCTGCCCCTCTCAGGATGACTGGGACTCCCCTCCCTCAGGCCAGTGTGATGGCACCGTCCTGTAGACCAGGAGCACCTCTCTCTACTTCCGAGCTGCAGGAAGACAGCGGCTCATAAGCCAGCTGACACAGGGGCCACTTTGAGTACCACCCCCCAGCACTCACCAGTGCCTGGCACTCTGCAGACTTACTAAGCAATGGGTCAAGGGAGAGAATAGGACCGGAGGACAAGTCAAGGTCACCAACAGGGCATCTTGTATGGCCTCACTCACATCAACTTTTCTAGGACACGCTCTCAAAGAGGCCCCACTGCCAAGTAGCCCAAACCCACCCCAAAGAGTTTGAATTTATATCAACACAAGTCCTCAGCCTCAGACCTCCATTACTCCCTCCCTCTGGAGAGCAGAAGTCAGAATCATATTAGATGTCAGGAGAAGGCAAAAACTAGTAAAGTCATGGGCCCTCTGGAATAAACCTAACAAAGACCTACTAGCTTTTTCCAAAATGGAGACCACAAATCTTCATCTACAATATTCTTGCCTTTAGGTTCATGATTAGTCAACAATTTGTTCTGCTTTATATCTTAACTCTTTTTCAGCCACCAGGTTCCAGATGATACCATGATGCCAACCCTACTTCCTTGGGCAGACGACCCCACCATGTGTCCTGGAGCCCCACCTCCCCAGAGCCCTGCCCCATTAAGGAAAAAGAGAGAGACAGGCTGGGAGTATGGATCAGCCTATCAATGCCCATGTTCAGCAGGGAAGCAATTACAGAAGCCAGACCTTCCACTTTCTGCACCCCATAATGACCCTGGGTCCATACTCCCAGAGAGATTGTCAGGCTTTTTTTTTTTTTGGGGGGGGGGGCTCTTTCCCAGGCACAGACCTCTGGCTTACCCGCTCTGTTGCGCACCAGATGCAGGCGCCTAAATGAATGTTCCGGGGCAGCAGGGGTGAAGCCCTACAGGTCTCTGTATGCCTGATGCTAGTGTCACGGCGAGAGAAGACCCGGCAACTTGTCTCTTGGACAATCCGTTTATTGAACAACAAAGAAGGGTTTATAAGGTGTTGTAGGAGGAAGCAAGTTATCCATTCCATATACAGTTTTGGAGAAGAGAGACAAAGAGAAATGGTGGGTTGAGAAAAGGTCAGAGCACCCCTAGTAAATGTTGAACAAGGGGTTTAGTTGATCAAAGGAATGAAGGAAGTAAGGTTATCAATAACTAGCAGACAAAGAGAAGCCTTAAGAGAGGAGACAGATCATGTAGGATTAGAAGGACTGGAGGAGGTGGATGAGTAAAGAGGATGTTCTTGGTTGCAGTTTGGTATATGTTGTGTCTGGTGAGAACTGGTCCTGGTTCACAGAGGGCTGTCTTTTCACAGTAGCTTCACACCACGGAACGGGTGAGAGAGCACTTCTAGGTCTCTCTCACTGGGCACTAACCCCAGTCAGAAAGGCTCTACTTTCATGGCTTAGTCATCTCCCAAAGTCACACGCCTCATGCCCACTGGAGTGCAAGTCAGGGTTGAACATGGGAGCTTGGGGAAGAACACTAACATTCAGTCTATAGCACTGGGTCTCATTATCCTCATCTATAAGATGAGGATGGTGATAAGAGTATTGGGGCAGGGGGGAGGCAGATCACTGAAAACACTGGATCTTTTCAGGCCAGACAGAATGACAGTGACATGTAATGAGTAAGAATCTGGACCCTTAAAACAAGACTTCCAGGGCTTGAGTCAGTCAGTTATTCACCATGGAGCTCTAGGAAAGTTATTGAATTTCTCCATGACTCCATCTTCCCATCTGAAAAAAAAAATGGGTGAGTGAGAATGCTGAGGGCCAGGCATCACTCCACAAATAAAGCACCCTTTCCTATGAGTGAGAACCTCAGTTCAGTGCTAGCGCCCTATGGGAGCACCACGGACAGCGCCAGTGGAGCGCACAGTAGGCTCTCTCCCTCTGTCCTTTCTCTGTCTCTCCCTGTCGACTCTCTGAATAGGTACGATTTTTTAAAAGCTGGGCCTGGGATGCTACATAGCAGTGTGGTGCATACTCATGTGCTCATTCTCCCACACCACATTAAAGAAGGGGAAACGATGTCTAGCTCCCGGGGCAGGCTGGGGAATGTCCAGTCCACAGATCGTATAAGGCCTGTGGAATCACTTGGTCTAGCCCTGCCAAGGCAACCACAGACTTTTTCCACAGAATCAGTAAGTTGTCATTTTAAATTGGTAATTTCATATGATCCACAAATGACGTTATAAATATTCAAACAACCCTTGGCTTATTTGTGGAGGGGCACATCCCAAGACTCCCAGAGGATGCCTGCAGTCACAGACAGCATAGAACCCAACACATACTACATCTTTCCTACATGTCTAGACACATGGCAACTTAATGGAGAAATTCAGCACAGCAAGAAGTGAATGAACAATAACTAACAATAGTGGAGAATTGTACGGGGCCAGGCGGTACACCCAGCTGAGCACACACCCTTCCATGCTCAAGGACTGGAGTTCAAGCCCCCAGCCCCCACCAAGAAGAACATGTCATTAGAGGTAAAGCAGTGTTTCATGTGTCTCCCTCCCTCCATCTCTCCCTCCCTCTCTCTCTCCCTCTCTCTCTCTCCTTGTCTCCCTTTCTCCTCTCAATTTCTTTGTCCTACCAAATTAAGAAATAATAAATAAGTATTTAAAATATACCATAATAATAAAAAATATATGCAAAGGTAGACTCTCTCAAAAGTTCTTGAACATATTGGGTTGGAAAAGTCATGACAGTGGGGTTACACAGCATAACAGTTATGCAAAGAAACTCTCATGTCTGAGGCTCTGAAGTTCCAGGTTCAATCTCCTGAATGACCGTAAACCAGAGTTGATAAGAGCTCTGGATACAAAAAAAGGGGGGGGAAGGTAGGTGAGTGGGTGGTGATGCACCTGGTTGAATACACACATTAATTACACTGTGCAAGGACCCCAGTTCAAGCCTCCAGCCCCCACCTGCAGGGGAGAGCTTCACAAGTGGTGAAGCAGGGCTGCAGGTGTCTCTCTGTCTCCCTCCCTCTCAATTCCCACTTCCTTCTCACTATCTCTGTCTCTATCCAAAATACGCAATACTATTTTTAAAAAATCACTCTTAAAAAAAAAGAAAAGCCATGACATATTTTTACATGAAAAAATACACCATGACTTTTCCGATTTCCCAACAGTATGCAGGAGCCAGGATGCAAACCCCGGGTGGGGAGGAGAGTCTAGGCAACATGTCCCCATGACATTCGAGGACACTGGCAGCCTGACATGTGCTTGTTCTGAGGCTGCTGGTGGCCCTGACAGAGCCCCACTGTGTGGTTTCACTAAGGAGAGGTCATGTTACGCCAACACAATAAACCAGGAGCCCCACAGGCCCTGTGGGTCTGGGAGGGGCTTGCAGAGCTCTGAACAAGATTAAGACTCGAGCAAGCACCGGAGGTAGCTTGTGTGCTTTCTGACACCTCGCTGTCCATTATGATTATACCAGACAAAGACCTGAAAGCTTTTAAACTAGCTCCTTGGACACATCCAAACCATGTAAGAACATCTTTCCAGGATATACTTATTGGCTTGTTCTGGTAGGCCTTGGATCTCCTCTGACCTTCTGACTGGTAACTCACACTGGATGAAAGAATCCAATCACCCACTTCCTGCCCTGAAGAGTGAATCCTGACTTAACAGCCAGGGTGCTGCTCGATCGCAACACCCACTGTCCTATTTCTTCCTGCAGCCTGAGTGAGACCTACTTTAGTCCCCATTACCTCCCAAGCGCTGCCTTCTCGGCTACTCTGACGATTACCTGCCCCACACTGTCAGAGCAGTAGGGCTACCTCACAGAAACATTTCAGAAGCCCAGATTTTCCTCTCTTGACTTTTGCCAAGAGCCTCCCAGTACCATTATCTAATTTAAGCATAATTTAAGCATAAAATCACCCCGAGAGGGAGGGCAGGGCAGATGTCCTGCCCATTTCACAGGTAATGCAACCGAGGCTCCAAGAATCCAGTTCCCACAGGGAGACCCACTGACTTTCAAGACCCACATACACAATCTAGACACATTCTCTTCCTTCCTTACAGTTCCCTCAAGCCATTACAACTATCTTTCTTTAAATACCAGAGTGGAGTCCTTCCCTGGAGAGAGGGGGTGGGGAGAGAGAGAGAGAGAGAATAAAACAGGAAATCTATCAGGGGAGGGGATGGGATATGGAGTTCTAGTGGCAGGAATTGTGTGGAGTTGTATCCCTCTTATCCTATGATTTTGTCAGTGTTTCATTTTTATAAATAAAAATTTAAAAAAAATAAATAAAATAAAATTTGTTCTTTAACCACTGAATCCTGTATGGATGGAAGTGAAGATACTACTGTATTGCTCTCTTCAGAATCTCCTCCGGCCCATCACTGCCCAGGAAGGAATTATCTGTGGCAGGCTGGTACTAGAAGGCACAGAAGGAAAGTGCTCTGGGGCTGGGGAGACAGCATATTGGTGATGCAAACAACTTCTCATGCCTGATGCTCTGAGGTCCCAGGTTCAAGCCCCAGCACCATCATAAGCCAGAGCTGAGCAGTGATCCTCCCTCTCTCTCTCTCTCTCTATCTTCATCTCTCCTTCACAAAAAAATACATTTAAAACTTTTTAAATTAAAAAAAAAAAACATTGTATGGGAAGCAGATGGTGCACCTAGTTAAGCACACATATCACTACATGCAAGGACCCGGGTTTGACACCCCACTCCCCACCTGCAGGTGGAACACTTCATGAACAGTGAAGCAGGTCTGCAGGTGTCTTTCTCTCTCCCTCTCTATCTCCCCTCCAACTCTTAATTTCTCTCTGTCTTGTCAAATAAAAAGAAAAGGAAAAAAAATGGCTTCTGTGGATTTGACGTATAGGCATCAAGCCTCAGAGGTAATCCTGGAGGAAGAAAAAAAAAAGAAAGAAAGAAATCTGTGTTCCAAGCAGATGCCAAGAACTCCATCACTTCATCCTCTCACCAGGGCTATTGACTCACTGGACCCCAACAGCACAGCAACCACTCTAAGCCCCGGGAGCTTGTCATCTGCAAATATAGCACCTGTCCCATCAGGGAACAGACAGGGACCTGACCCTTGCCAGAAATTCTGCCACACACTCCAGACAAGCCCCACATAGTGTAGTTCGCCACATGACAAGAGGAGTCTCAGGGCTGGGTGCTGGTGCAGCTGGTGGAACACACATGTAGCCAAGCCCAGAGACCCCAGGTTCAAGCCCCGGACCCCCTACCTGCAGGGCAAGTTTCAGGAGCAGTGGAGGAGTGCTGCAGGTGTCTCTTTCTCTCTCCTGCTCCTCTCCCTCGCTCTCTCTCTCCCCCTCTATAAAAAAGAAAAATTAAAAGGGGACCATTCGGAGTGGCAGTTATACAGGCATGGAGTCCCTGCAATAACCCTGGTAGCAAAAATATAAAATAAAACAAAAAATTCAAAAGGGGGGAGTCGGGCGGTAGCTCAGTGGGTTAAGTACACGTGGTGCAAAGCACAAGGACCGGCTTAAGGATCCTTAAGGTTCAAGCCCCCTGCTCCCCACCTGCAGGGGAGTCGCTTCACAGGCGGTGAAGCAGGTCTGCAGGTGTCTATCTTTCTCTCCCTGTTTGTCTCCCCTCCTCTCTCCATTTCTCTCTGTCCTATCCAACAACAACAATAATAATAACAACAACAACAATAAAACAAGGGCTACAAAATGGAATAAATAAATACTTTTTAAAAAAATAAAATAAAATAATTCAAAAGGGGTGCTTTCTGCACCCAGACTGACCAGCCATCAGCCTGGTGCGCAGGCACAGGCATCAGCGGCGCTTTGCCACTCAGTCCACAGAGCCCGATCCGCCCACCCAGCATCTGACTGCTGAGCTCGGACAATTATCCCAGCATGGGCCATCGCTATTCTCAGCATCTTCAAGACAGCCACCAGGAGAAACGTGAAACTGACTGCATCTAGTATGTCCGCCTACAGACCCAACTTGGAGTAAGCTCTGAAATCACTCCCGGGCCCTCTTCAGACCCTGAGTCACATTCTGTGACTGTTAAAATTAGACTGGTCTCATAGCAGACTCACTCCTGACTCTAAGCACTATCAAGTACTGAAAGCTGAGTCCCCCATTCACCATGCTCAGGACTCCATGATGTGAGACGTCCCAGCTGGGACTCTCTTCCAGTCACCCACACCAGGCAGGTGCTTGCAACACAGTTCTTCTTCTTCTAGCGTTTGCCTGCAACACAGTTATGCAAAATAAATATATAAATACCTAAGAGTCCCAGCACACAGGCTCCTGTGCTAAATGTAAATAGATACAGGCCCTAGGTCAGATCAATGAGGTAAACAGTGAATAGTATGTATAGACTTTCCTCATGTTTGGGAGCTACTCTCTGCCCTAATCCAGTTTCTAGCCCTATTCTCAACTCTGACACCATCTTCCCAGATAATAGTTTTAGGCCACCTGCATGTTAGCTGTCAGGCTCTGGCAAAAATTACTAAAGTCATGGGCCTCTTGGAACATACCTAAAATAGACGTCCTAGCTTCTTCCCCCATGAAGACCCCTAGTTTCATCTGCTCTGTTCCTATCTTTTGGGTTCCTGTTTATTAAACAATTTGTCCTGCTTTATATCTTACCACCTTTCAGCCACTCAACTGCAGATGCTACTAGGATTCCATCCTGACTTCCTTGGGCAAACAACCTCACCAATGTGTCCCTAAGTCTCACCTCTCCACACCCCTACCCCGCTAGGGAAAGATAGAAACAGGCTGGAGGTATGGATTGACCTGTTAACACTCATATCCAGTGGAGAAGCAATTACAGAAGCCAGACCTCCCACCTTCTGCATCCCCATAAAGATCTTTGGTCCCTACTCCCAGAAGGATAAAGAACAGGGAAGGTTCCAATGGAAGGGATGGGACACGAATTCTTGTGGTGGGAACTGCATGGAATTGTACCCGTTATCTTACAATCTTGTTATTATTAAATCTAATTATTATTAAACCACTAATAAAGGAAAGGAAAAAGAGGTCCAGTGGATTAAAGGTGTATCTTAGGCCAAACACCAACAGGTCGGCAAAGCCAAGGTGTAACTGCAAATCTGCCTCATCTGCCTTCTGTCCCCTGCACACTTGTCCTTGCGATGTCCCTGGACGTGACCTTGTTCAGCTCTGACAGGTGCGCTGACGGACACACCAGCTCTAGCCCACAGGAAGCATGTAGCTGACAGAGAGCAAGTTCCAGAAGCCAGGACTTTGCGGGAATCCCTAGGTGAGCAGTGACTGACTACAAAATGTTCTTTCGGCCACCTCAGGCTTGGGGTAGCTGCTTTTCTTTTCTTTTTCTTTTTTTTTTTTCCTGAAGTCTTTTATTAAACTAGAATGAGACGATCCATAGAAGTCTCTTGAGTTCAATGCAATTATAAACTTTGGGGTTTTTTAATTTTTTTATTTATAAAAAGGAAATATTGACTAAACCATAGGATAAGATTTCTACCACCAGATCTCCGTATCCCATCCCCTTCCCTGACAGCTTTCCTATTCTTACCCCTCTGGGAGTATGGACCCAAGGTCATTATGGGGTGCAGAAAGTGTAAGGTCTGGCTTCTGTAATTGCTTCCCCGCTGAACATGGGCATTGACAGGTCGATCCATCCTCCCAGCCTGTCTCTCTCTTTTCCCTAGTGGGGAAGGGCTCTGGGGAAACGGAGCTCTAGGACACGTTGGTGGGGTTGTCTGTCCAGGGAAGTCTGGTCGGCATCCTGCTGGCATCTGGAACCTGGTGGCTGAAAAGAGAGTTAACATACAAAGCCAAACAAATTGTTGACCAATTATGGATCCAAAGGCTGGAATAGTGCAGATGAAGCGATGGGGGGGGCCCTCCATTTTGTAGATAGCTAGTATGCCTATTTTAGTTATATTCCAAAGGGCCTGTGGCTATACTAGGTTTTTTTTTTTTTTTTTCTTTTTCTTTTTTCCCCTGAGCCTGAAATCTGGTATGCAGGTAGATCCAAGTTATTGTCTAGGGAGATGATGTCACGGCTGGAAAAAAGACCAGAAAGCTGGATCAGGGAAGAGAGTAGCTCCCTAATATGGGAAAGGGGTATAAATATTGTTGACTGTAAACCCCATCGATTTGATGTGATCTGGGGCCCATATTCAGCTTAGGAGCCTGTGTGACCTCTGCATCCCTGTAGATCTGAGCTCACATTCTGTGGTCATGAGTAGGAACATTCCAAGCTGCCCCAATATCAGGACCCATCTTCCTCAGGTGTAGGATAGAGTATGTTGTCCATCCTCCCTTTGGAAGACAATAGATAGTTATTGCTATAATCACATTACTTGGCAATTAGGTTAACTTTGAAATAACCCTTTGTTAGAATTTGCTGAATCATACACATCGCCATAATTTATGTCCTTTGACATTATTTGTATATAGCTGTGCCACCAGTTGCTTCTGTTCTCCCTGCTTTTAAGAGAGTCAGCATATCAAAGACTCAGCCTATGTATTAAAAACACTCAGTCTGTGCTTTAAACAGTTTGAGACATTCAATCAATTTCCCCCTCTCATATTAATTAGTGATTTGTATGACTACAAATTAATAAGAGTGTACTTAAACACATCCCCACCACCAAAAGACTGTGTCCCACCCCATCCCCCTCCCTCCCCCCATGAAGCTGAACATCCACCTTCACCCTCAACCCAGGGTTTTTACTTTGGTGCCCTGCTCCAAATTTAGTCAGATCCCGCTTTTAGTTTTCTGGAAAACGAAAAGGAAAACTAAAAGCAGGACAGCTGCTTTTCCAGTGCTGTCCACCCTGTCTGTAATCATCCCTCACAGTCCATCACCCATGTGCCTACCGCTTCTGAATGCTTTGGCATTGCCCCTCAGAGTGCCATGGCCGACCTCTGCTGGCAGATCTCCCTCCTTCAGGGGTTCTCTGCACCTTCTAACTTCTGACCTTCAAGGCCAGTTCACAGGTCACCTCATCCAGGAAGCCCTCCCAGACCCCAAACCCTGCAAGTGGGGACTGGGGGTTTGAACCTGAGTCTTGGACATTGTAACTCATGCGCTCAACCAGGGTGGTGGTGCACCACCACCCAGCCCCGATGGCACCCATTTTTTATTTATTTTTCTTTCTAGTTTTATTGAATAGGACAGAGAGAACCTGAAAGAGGATGGAGAAGTAGAGGGAGAGAAAGATAGAAACCTGCAGATCTGCTTCACTACAATTGAAGCAGACCCCCTGCAGGTAGGGAGCGGGGGCTCAAACTCAGGTCCTTGCACTTGGTAATGTGTGTGCCTAACTGGGTACACCACTACCTGGCTCCCTTGACCCAGTTTTTGATCGGGTTATTTTTGCCTCTTGTATAGATCTGTACCAGTTCTGTATAGATGTCTGACATCAGCTGCTTGTCTGCTAGTGAAGTAACCACCCTGCAGGTGAGGAGCCAAGCGGGGGGCTCAAACCGGGATCCTTATGTTGATCCTTGCGCTTTATGCTGTGTGCGCTTAACCCGCTGTGCTACCGCCCGCCCCATCAGTCACTTGTCTGCCGTGTGATGTTTAGAGCCTGTTTCTGGTAATGACCTCGGCCTCCCCATCACACAGTGGAAGAATTCCTCCCTCCCCAGCTTGCTACTGATGATGTGTCTGGAGGAAAGAGTCAAATCCAGAACTGTACAAAGTCTGTGACTCCTGTTGCTTAACTGTTGAACTAATAGCTACTAAGGTCATCATAAGAGCTAAACAGAAAACCAGTTATATGTCACTTTGCCAGACTGGGACACAAAAGAGGTCAAGTCTTGGACGTTCAAAGAGGAGAGGGACAAGAGTCCCACGTTCTACCCTCTCCACTGGGAGCTTATCCTATTCTTTCCTATTCTTTTTATTATTATTATTATTTGTTATTGGATAGAGACAGAGACAAACTGAGAGAGAAGGGGAGATAGAGAGGAAGAGAGACAGAGAGACACCTGCAGACCTGCTTCACTGCCTGTGAAGCGACTCCCCTTGCAGGTGGGGAGCCAGGGGCTTGAACCAGGATCCTTACGTCGGTCCTTGTGCTTTGGGCCACGTGCGCTTAACCTGCTGCGCTACCGCCCAACTCCCTATTCTTTCCTATTCTTTAACCCTCTGGGGGTATGGACCTGGGGTCATTATGTGGTACAGAAGGTGGAAGGTCTGGCTTCTGTAACTGCTTCCCTGTTGAACATGGGCGTTGACAGGTCGATCCATACTCTCAGCCTGTTGGGGATTGTAGATTCTTACAGATAATCTAGAGATTAAGATAATTAAGATAATTCTTGAGATAATCTAGAGCCTGTTTGCCTTTTGTTTCATTATTTTTTAGTTATCTCATTGGGGGTTTCATAGTTTGTGGTACAGTTGCTGACATGAAAGAGACTTTCATGCCTGAGGCACCAGAGGCCCAGGTTCAATGCCTAGCACCACCATAAACCAAAGCTCAGCAGTGCTCTGGTACAAGCAAACTAAGGAGCAGAGAAGTGAAATGACTGTCCCAGAGCTTTTAACACACATGCCGGGCAGTATCTGCACCACTGAGTCTCCCTGGAGCCCACCCCCCAAGTCAGACCCAGAGGTCAACTTCATCGCTGTCACACGATACCAGTGTGAGGGATGCATTGGATCGACCTTCTCATGGTGCATCCCGTGAGTACCCATTCATTGGGGAAACTGACGATCCTTCCTAGCCAACTGAATCCACATGGATCCCAGTCACTTTCAAAGCCAGCAACAAGCAGCTCCTGACAGCTTTCAACCTGACGCTGTTGACTGGCTACGGAAGAAGGGCAAACGCTAGAAGAAGAAGTGTGATACCACGAGGACAGGCCCAGGGTCTCCAGAGAAGGAAGCCCAGGTTTTGCCCTGTGACAGGAAGTAGTCCTAGGCCACCACTCCCGGGACATTCACACAAACTGTGTCAGGGCCCAAACAGAGTTGAAGGTCACAGTTCTTACCAATGAGCTGCATTCAGTTGTCACTTACAGACATGTCTTGGCCAGGCCCAGTCCCTGAGGGCAGGACTCCAGCATTAGCCCAGATCTCCACAAACACATACATACATCTCCTACTTTCTGGGCCCCGACTTCTAAGGAGGTCCCAAGGGCAATCTCTTTCCCTGCACTCAGGACATGTTCTAACAACTGTAAACCCCAGAGGGGGAGAGTCAGAATCGCATTTCTTTCTCTCCAGAAGACGCAGCGTCCTCTAAACAATAGCGCTGCTGCTCCCAGGTCGTGTCAAAACTTGTAAGAAAGGGGCTTTTAAAGAACTATAGAAATTATCTCTGAAAAGTATAGGCCATCTCATCTCCCAGGGCCCTAGTCAGGGAGTCCTGGGGTCCCCACACAGACATGATGGGCCTTGACCTCTAACAGATCCCTCTGACCACTGATACTGGTCATCTCCATCAGGAACAACACAATGGGCGTCTTTATTGGCCTCTACAGGACCTTGCCCTCAATGTGGATCAACAATGGTAGGGGCTGTTCCATTTTCTGAAGGGAGGTTGGACCAAAATCCTCTACCTATCACCTGAGGAAGATGGGTCCAGCAATGGGTGCAGCCTAGAACATTCCTAGCTATAACCACAGAATGCCACCTCAGACCTACAGGGATGCAGAGGTTCCACAGGCTCCTGCACTGAATATGGGCCCCAGATCAGATTGATGCACTTTATAGTTAACAATATTTATATACTTTCCCCATATTTGGGAGATACTCTCTTCGCTGATGCAGCTTTCTAGTCCTATTTCTGACTCTGACACCATCTCTCCAGACAATACTTTTAGCCCACCTGCATATTAGATGTCAGGCTTAGGCAAAAACTACTAATGTCATGGGCCCCTTGGAATATACCTATAACAGACCTACTAGCTTTTTCCAAAACAGAGACCCCAAATCTCAACTGTTATATTCTTGCTTTTAGGTTCATGATTAGTCAACAATCTGTTCTGCTTTATATGTTAACTCTTTTTCAGCCACCAGCTTCCAGATGCTACCATGATACCAACCTGACTTCCCTGGGCAGACGACCCCACCAATGTGTCCTGGAGCCCCATCTCCCCAGAGCCCCACCCCACTAAGGAAAGAGAGAGACAGGCTGGGTGTATGGATCGGCCTGCCAACACCCACGTTCAGTGGGGAAGCAATTACAGAAGCCAGACCTTCCACCTTCTGCACACCATAATGACCTTGGGTCCATACTCCTAGAGGGATAAAGAATAGGAAAGCTATCAAGGCAAGGGAGGGGATACAGAACTCTGGTGGTGGGAATTGTGTGGAACTGTACCCCTCTTATCTTATGGTCTTGTCAATATTTTTTATTTTTATTTTATAAACAAATAGTGGTCTGGGAGGTGGCGCAGTGATAAAGCTTTGGACTCTCAAGCATGAGGCCCCGAGTTCAAGCCCTGTGCCAGAGTGCTGTCTGGTTCTTTGTCTCTCCTCCTATCTTTCTCATAAATAAATTTAAAAAAACATATAAATAAATAAGTAAATAAATGAAAGAAAAGAACTTCTAGAATGTTCCCTGAGCCAGAGCCAGATAGGAGCTGGACCTATTTCCAGTTATACCCACCTCCCTGCATCTAGATTTCCTGATGCATTTTATTAAATCACAGTATTGGGATAAATAACGATTGATAAGGCTGTTGTCACATGCATAGTTTTTCTCTTTATCTCCCATCATGAGTGTCTGCCTCCCAGCCCTTCTGTCAAAGACTTATTCCTTCACTATAGTCCAGGGGATGAACTCAAGGTCTAGCTCAAGTACAGAATCACTGAGCAGCCTTCCCAATCCAGTTTTTCATTCATTCATCCTCAAGAAAGGAGCTGGCAGTGGTGCAGCTGGTAAAGCGCACACATCACCATGCCCAGGGGCCCAGGTTCAAGCCCCCGGATTCTCACCTGCAGGAGAGAAGCTTCATGAGAGGTGGAGCCGTGCTGCATATGTCTGTCTGTCTCTCTCCCTCTCTATCTTTACCTCCTCTCTCTATTTCGCTCTGTCTCTATCAGTAAAAGAGTCACTGCTCGTGAAGCCTCCCATGTAAGTGGTACCCCCAAAGCGATGGAAAGGGACTCAAGCCCGGGTCCTCACTCATGGCAAACTGTTCACTCCCCCAGGTATGCCGTGTCCAGCCCCCGCCCCCACCAGCACATCTGTGCACAGTTTTCTCATATCTAGTCCGCTAAACAAAGCTGGAGCCTGCTGTCCAATGCACCCATCAGACAAGCTCATGCCCAAAGGAAGTAACCTATCTACTTCTTCCAGCAGGACTGAATTCCTACCTCAGACTTTCCCAATGTGAAGGATCACGGTCTTTCTCCTGCACCTTGCCTCCTAGGCACACAGGTGGAAGCACCCAACATAATGCCGGGTACAGAGTGACAGCCCCACAAGGCCATTTCAGCTCACATTCCGCACCATGGTACCCAGAAGGCTGCCATCGGTGGCTGCCAGGACCACAGACTGGCAAGGACCATGAATGGGGGATGGGGAGGCCACAGTCCATCATATGGTCTCAATCCCAACATCCACAGAACCCTGACTGGCACATTTTATCGGCAGCTGTGGGGAGGCTGGGCATCCCCACCCGTCACCCCCTGGCAAAATTCTCAAGCCAGACCTGTCGTTTGCAGACTGCCTTGTCCAGAACTCTAAGGTCTCAGCTAAATACTTGTACATCTGTTAGGGCAAGCCGAAGTACTTTCTGGAAAATAGAAATACTGCTGACACATGGGCACCTCAGCTGCTGCTCTAGACACTCCCATCTGGGCACCGCATCATTCAAGCTGCTGTGCCAGTTTGTGGGTTTGGTTTGGTTTTTTTGCATTTGTTTACTTTGACTTTGCCACCAAAATTGTCACTGAAGCTCGGTACCTGCACAAGACAGAGGCAGGGAGAAAGGAAAGTGGGAGAGAGAAAAAGACACTTGCAACAGTGATCCACCACTCATGAAGCTTCCCTCTGCAGGCGAGGGCTGGGGCTGGGGCCTGGGTTCTTGTGCACACACCTCCTAGACTTAGTTTTGTTTTGACTTTTTTTAAAATGATTTTTAACTTTATTCTATTTGATAGAACAGAGATAAATTGAGAGTTGGGGGGAGATAGAAAGACATCTGCAGCACTGCTTCACCACTGGTGAAGTTTCCCCCTGCAGGTGGAGAGATGGGAGGCCTGAACCTGGGTCCTAGCGCATGGTAATCCGTGCACTTAACCAGGTGCGCTACCACCCGGTCCACTTGTTTTGATTTTTATTTCATGAGGCTTATCCCTGGAGCCTGGTGCTTGCATGGCTCTAAAGTTTCTAGCACCTGTTCTCACAGCAGGTGAGAAAAATAGAAAGAGACAAGAGAGAAAGAAAGACACCTGTAGCACTGTTCCACCACTCGTGAAGCCTCCCCAGGCATGGTGATGAGGTGTGCACTCCACTAGGTGTCGCACCACCCAGCACCTGATGTTCAGTTTCTGCCCCAGTTCCCAACACCCCATGATTTCAAATCTGGATCCCACTGTTGGCTCACATCCCAAATTTAGACAGACCTCATTAACTCTTACACCCCCATGCTTCTGCCTTGGGACTTTTATTCAGTAGTTTGGTTGTGGACGATCTTAGGTCTACTACAAGTCAAGACAAGAGAGCTGGCTTCTGAAGCCCTCTACTAGTTGAGATGAAGGTGCAGTAAGTACCTCCAGGTCTAGATATTTCCACAAGACAGCCTGCTGGGTCACAAGCCCTCAGCCTCCTGTCAAACTTTTCTCCCGAGGTGTGATGGACTCAATCCCCTGCACTAGGAGGCTGAATGAATTCACCATGTGACAAAGACGTTATTGGAAACAGCCAGTGGCCCTGAGAAAACAACCCAGAATTAATTATTCTGTGTGTTTAGTTTCAGGCATATGTCCTATTTCTATGTCTTCACAACTTTTTTTTTCAAGTTTCTTTTTTAAATTTCTTTATTAATTTATTGGATAAAGATGGAGAGAAACTGAGATTTAAGGGGAGATAGAGAGAGAGAGACAGAGAGACACCCGCAGCCCCGCCTCACCACTCGTGAAGCTTCCCCTTGTAGGGGAGGTACAGGGGCTGGACCTGGAGCCTTGTGGACTGGGACATATTCATTCGCTCAACTGACTGAGCCGCCACCCAGGCCCTTTCTGCAACATTTTTTAAATTCATTTTATTAGCTACCATTGATTGGATAGAGAGGCAGCCAGAAATCGAGAGGGAGAGGGTGACAGAGAGGGAGAGAGACAGAGAGACACCTGCAGCCCTGCTTCACCACTCGCAAAGCTTTCCCCCTGCAGGAGGGGGGCGGGGCTCGAACCCAGGTCCTTGCACATTGTAACACGTGCGCTCAGCCAGGTGCAACACCACCCGGCCCCCCTTTTTGCAACTTTTTAAAGGTCTTTTGCTTTAATCTAGTTCTTTTTCCTCCCTCCTCCCTTCCCTCCCTCTCTTCTCTCTCTCCTCTCTCTCTCTCTCTCTGTTATTTCACAACTCCATGGAGAAGCAGGGCAGACATGTTTGTCCCCTTCCCATAAAAGATAAAACTGAGGGCTGGGTGGTAACACAGCGGGTTAAGCACACATGGCACGAAGCGCAAGGACACACCTACGAATCCCAGTTCGAGCCCCTGGCTCCCCACAGCAGTGAAGCAGGTCTACAGGTGTCTACCTTTCTCTTCCCCTCCTCTCCCGATTACTCACTGTCCTTTCTGGTAACAACAATAGCAATAACAACAGTAACAATAATAACAACAACAACGGCAACGCAATGGAAAAACTGGCCACCAAGAGCAGTGGCTTCGTAGTGCAGGCACCGAGCCCCAGCGATAACCCTAGCGGCATATATATATATATGTAATCAAGGTGCAGAGAAGTGAAATAATTCCTTCCAGGGCATCCACATGTGGGTCAAACCCTGGGCTCTCTCTACTGCACTGCTCTCTCCCTTGAGCTGAAAGGCCTATTTCAGGAGGCTAATGGGCAACATTTCTTTCTTGCCTCCAAAGTCACCCACAGTGGAGCAAGCTGCCCCTCACAGATGTCTACTGACATCTCTTCCTCTGTTTAGAGGCTCTGTTGCGGCTTTGTCCAGAATGGTTGTGTTAGATGGTGTTGGGCATCACTCATGAAAAACACATTTGCTGAGCAGGACACATGCCAGGACCCTGCTGCCCGGTGCTCCTGTCCAGAGGCCCCCACTCTCTCATGAACATGCCCGAGAGGCTGCAGCCTCTCACTCAGGCACCACCAGGACCCAGCAGGCTCAAAACAGACAGCAGATGCCCGTCGTGCCCTGGGAGCTGGCCCACTTCACAGACAGGAGCAGTGGGCAACAGCCAGAATCGACAGCACAGAGCTACAGGGCTTCACCCAAGCCAAAAGCTCAGTACAAAGGACTAGGAGACCTCACCCCTGGGCTCTGGGTGCCCCGAGATCTCCCTAATAGTAGACAGGCCCTAGAAACAACCACTTCACTGAGTGGCCCATTGTGAGAAGCCCAGACACTGACCACAGAGCTTCTCTGCACACTTCAAACATCCGGTCCCCTGCTGAAACAAGAACCCATGTTGACGCCCCCCCCCCCCCCCCCCCCCCGTAGCCTTTGACCCGCTGGCATGCATGGTAAGTGGGTGGGGCAGACAGCATAATGGTTATGCAAACACGGAGTCCATGCCTGAGGCTCCTCGGTCCTCAGCTCTACATGCCAGCCCCAGAGCCTGCAAAGTACTCAGTAATTTCAAGCTCCTACCTAAATCCTGGGAGTTTACCAAAAAAAAAAAAAAAGAAAGAAACTGATTTAGGGGCCAGGTAGTGGTTGAGCACACGTTACAATGCACAAGGACCCAGGTTCAAGCCCCCAGTCCCCACCTGCAGGCGGAAAGATTCAAGAGTGGTGAAGTGGTATTGCAGGTGTCTCTCTCCTTCTCTGTCACCCCCTTCCCTCTCAATTTCTGGTTGTATCTAGCTAATAAAGATAGTAAAAAGAATTTTAAAGAGTTTGGAGTATTTTTTTAAAAAAAATTTTGGTTTATAGGCTGAGCCAAATGGCTCACTCGAATAGTGACTCTTTGCCATGTGCTCAACCCAGGTTCAAGCCCAAGCCCAGTGCAGTCAAGTTTTCCTTTGCTGCGGGGTCAAGGCAGGGAAGACAACTCTAGACCAAGGTCCAAATTTGTGAAAACACCCTCTTCTCTCTGCCACCTCCAGACCCCGTGCCACGAGCACAGCAACAAGGCATCACTCCACAAGGTCCTTCTGTGGCTGGTGGTGACTCATGGCGTCCTTGCCAAATGGCAGGAGAAGGGGTCTGCTGCCGCCAGCAGCTGTGGCGTGTGGGCACTGATGAAGACAGATGAGTCCATTTACTTGGCACTTTGGATATACCACTAATTTTCTCCATGACAATGACACTGCACCCTTCCAAGACTCAGAAAGTTAAAAAAGAGAAGAAAAAAATTGGCAGTATCAGAGCATGTCACTATGTTCTCCTGACTCAAGCAAGAATTCTCAGGCTCTCAGATGCTAGTTCACATAATAATTTGCTCTTACTTGTTCACATAGTTCTAATAAACTTGTTCTCCATTTTGGGACCCAAACTAGACCCAGATTAGGGAGGCAGGTACCTCCAGACTGTGCTTCCCTGATTCCTGAATCAATCCTGATGGGGGCAAGACAAAGAGGAAATGTGGGGGCTGGCTGGTGGACCACCTGGTTAAAAGCACAGAGTACGAAGTTCAAGGACCCACATAAGAATCCAGATCAAGGCCCCAGCTCCCCATCTGCAGAGGAGTCACTTCATGGGCAGTGAAGCAGGTCTGCAGGTGTCTATCTTTCCCTCTCCCTCGCTATCTCCCCCTCCTCTCTCGATTTCTCTCTGTCCTATCCAATAAAGTGGGGGGGGGGTGGCGTCCAGGAGCAGTGGATTTGTAGTGCTGGCACCAAGCCCCAGCAATAACCGTGGAGGCAAAACAAAAGGAAATGTTTCCAGCTCTGCACAGAGCACCTGGAACAAGTCTTGCTGTTCAGGTGATTCCAGGGCACCCTGTACGAACACTATGCCCAGCCCTGCCCAAGACCACCTGGCTCTGCAGGCTGATGACTTCATTCTCCTGGAATGGAGTCCCAGCCCAGCTTCTGTTGGGGCTCTCACAGTCCCTGGAGGTGGCAGTGGGCTATCAGAGCACAAATCCTCTGCCTACCAGCTGCTGGTTGGAGCACTGTTCCAAAAACGCATCTCCTAAAAAGCCACAGTTCATCTCAGTCACTGGAAATCATTTCTAGATCCTGCTGTACTTTGGAAGAAGCTGTGTTTGCCAGGGGACAGGAGACTGATGCCAGCTTAACACATAACCTCCGACTGGAACATCCAACAAATACCCTTTGGGCCCCACAACTACAGTCCCACACTCTAAGCACTGCAGAGCAAAACGGGGGAGGGAAACGGCTCAGCTGGAAAAGCACATGCCTACCATGGTTCAGGCCCTGGGTTTGGCCCTGAAGCCATATTGTTAGCACCATGGACAGCACCAATGGCATTTCATGAGTGGTGAAATAGTGATATTCTTGTTCCCTCTCTCTCGTTTGATATGATAAAAACTGGGCCAGGATAAACCTCCAATAAATCCTTCTCTCCATTGTTACCGGTCATTTCTATCAGGAACAACAAAATAGACCCCTTTGTGGGCCCCTATAGGACCTTGCCAGATCAACAATGGTAGAAAATGGTGCATCCTCCGAAGGGAGGATGGACAACATACTCTAGGCTACACCTGAGGAAGATGGGTCCTGATATTGGGGCAGCCTGGAACGTTCCTACTCATGACCACAGAATGTGAGCTCAGATCTACAGGGATGCAGAGGTCACACCGGCTCCTAAGCTGAATATGGGCCCCAGATCACATCAAGTTGATGGGGTTTACAGCCAACAATATTTATACCCCTTACCCATACTAGGGAGCTACTCTCTTCCCTGATCCAGCTTCCTGGTCCTTTTCCCAGCCATGACAATAACTTGGATCCACTGGGATATCAGATTTCAGGCTCAGGGGCAAAAAGAAAAAAGAAAAAAAAAAAAACTAGTATAGCCACAAGCCCTTTGGAATATAACTAAAATATGCCTATTAGCTATCTACAAAATGGAGGACCCCCAACTCTTCATCTGCACTAATTCAGCCCTGAGATCCATGACTGGTCAACAATTTGTTTGGCTTTGTATGTTAACTCTCTTGTCAACCACCAGGTTCCAGATGCTAGCAGGATGCCGACCAGACTTCCCTGGACAGACAACCCCACCAATGTGTCCTGGAGCTAAGCTTCCCCAGAGCCCTTCCCCACTAGGGAAAAGAGAGAGACAGGCTGGGAGGATGGATCGACCTGTCAATGCCCATGTTCAGCAGGGAAGCAATTACAGAAGCCAGACCTTCCACCTTCTGCATCCCACAATGACCTTGGGTCCATACTCCCAGAGGGGTAAGAATAGGAAAGCTATCAGGGGAGGGGATGGGATACAGAGTTCTGATGGTGGGAATTGTGTGAAGCTGTACCCCTCTTATCCTATGGTTTTGTCAATGTTTCCTTTTTATAAATAAATTTTTTTTAAGTGGGCCAGGAAAGCAGCTCAGAGATGTCATACATGGGCTGGGTGGTGGTGGACCTGACTGAGTGCACATGTTCCAATGTGCAAGGGAACAGGTTCAAGCCCTTAGTCCCCACCTGAAGTGGGAAAGCTTTGCGAATGGTAAAGCAGTGTTGCAGGTCTTTCTCTCTCCCTCTTGACTTCTGGCTGTCTCTATCCAATCAATAAAGATAACAAAAACATTTAAAAGGGCAGGGGTAGGTAGTATAATGGTGATGCAAAGAAACTCTGATGCCTGAGGCTCCAAAAATCCCAGGTTCAATCCCCCGCACCACCATAAAACAAACCTGAGCAGTGCTCTGGTAAAAGAAAAGAAAAGAAAAGAAAAAGAAAAAAAATTAAAAAGAGATGTCACACATGAGAAGCCCTAGGTTCATCCCTAGGTACTACATTAAAAAATAAAATGAAATAAATAAAAATAAAGAAATTAAATAAATTTAAAAAAAGACCGAGCAGGAAGTTCATCTCTGTGGCTTGGCATCTCAGGCACTTCCTCAGTTTGTTAAAAGGACACCTATTTATCCTCTTAGAATCAGAGCTCTGGGTTCCAGGCTCTTCGATCTGTTTATTTGTTCGATAAGTATTTATCGGGCTCCTGCTCTGTGGCTGGCCCTGAGACAGAGCCTGGAGGGAGCACAAGTGATCCAAGCCCAGCCAGCACCTGACCGCCCTGTGCTCATGATGACGCAGGCCTCCTCGACTCGACCCGTGCTGCAACTCAGAGAGGCGCAGAGGCTTCCCTGCGGCCCCAGCAGCTAAACTAGACTTTGACACAAGCAAGCAGAGCCGACCCCACCTGGGACTCACAAGCTCAACACTGTGACCCATAACACCTGCTGGTTCCTGGAAAGGCACGAGGAAGGCATTTCACCAGCCCTCGCCGTCCCTCGTTATGTAAGTGGCAAGAAAAGGGAGCCGGTGAACGCAGATGCTCAGTGGGTAAGCTCTTTCTGCTGTTTGATGCTGTCTCCTTTCTAGAACCAAAATAGCCCCAAACAGTAAGCAATGAGAAGTCACTGACATTTCATCCCAGACGTCACGGGGAGGACCGAGCAGGGGTCTCCAGAAGGGGATGCTGACTTGATGATGCTTGGCTTCCACCCCTGGTCACTGTTTCTGTCTCGACCACCTGTTTAGACCGTGGATTCCTCAAGGCCAAAGACATGTAGAAGACGCCTTTCAAGATGAACTCAGTGGGCTAGAGAGACAGCAATTATGAAACAGACTTTCATTCCTGAGGCCCTGAGGTTCAGTCCTCCTCTTTCCAGATATCCCTACTGGCAAGGCAACATAAGAAATTAAGAGTGAGGGCGCAGCGGTGGTGCACCTGGTTGAGCACATATGTTACAGTGGGCAAGGATCCAGGTTCAAGCTCCCACTACCCACCTGCAGGTGGAAATCTTCACAAGTGGTGAAGCAGGGCTGCGGGTGACTCTATATCTCCCCCTTCTTCTCAAATTTCAGCTGTCTCTACCCAATAAATAAATAAAAACAATAAAAATATTTTTTAAAAAAAGAAGAGGAAAAGAAGATCATAGATAACAGTGTTTTTGACTGGCATCCTGTTTTGAAGTTGCTGGCCATTTCACTTACTTCTTAGGACAGCCCTGTGCAGTCTGTACCATTACCCGCACGTGGTACAGGAGTAGTGGCAACAGTAACGATGTGAGGGCCAGTGTTCACTGAGCACTCACCTTCTAGAAAGAAGGCGTTGACTCTTTGACCTGCATTGTTACACACACCCAGCATGGAAGTTAATATGTTAGCCTATTTCACCCACACAGAAACAGAGGCACTCTGGCTTGTCCAATGTCACTAAGCACATACAAGAAATGTATAAGAAGGGATAAGAAGGCAGGCTCCTCGGGTGGGTGCCAAGGTGCTAGCTCAGTCAATGGTGCACGGACCCAGGGGGACTGCAAGCAAAGAGTCTGCCATTTTGTGCCCAGGTTCATCCCCAAGGAGAGTTCTTTCACTCCCTGACAGCTGAATCCAGTGGCTGTCTTGCCTGCCAGTGACCCCCCCCCCTCCATCCTGTGGGCCTCCCTTTGCCTGGCCTCACTCAGGACTGCCCATCCTCCTCCACACTGGCCTGGGCTGCCTCTCAAAATCTGCTTAGACCTCAGCATCTGCCACAGAACCTTCCTAGCTCCTCCAACCTCTGTATTCCTACCAGCCACAGTCATGCCACCTCCAGATTCCAAAATCTCTCTTCGCTCCTTGAAACTCAAGAATATAGCCCACTTTTCCTTTTCTTTCCTTCCTTCCTTCCTTCCTTCCTTCCTTCCTTCCTTCCTTCTTTTCTTTCCTTCCCTTCCTGTCCCTTTCCTGTCCCTTTCCTATCCCTTTCTTTCCCTTTCTTTCCCTTTCTTTCTTTTCTTTCTTTCTTCTACCAGGGATTGAACTCAGGGCTTCAAGCATGCTCTCTCCCATTAAGTCACCTCCCCAGCCCACTTTTTATTTTACCTTTCTACAAAGGAGAGACCAAAACACTGCTCTAACAAGTTCCACTTGCTTTGTCTTCAGTGGTATCAGGCGGTGCTGGGGATCGAACTCAGGGTCTCACACATGCACGGCAGGCAGGCCCTCAGCTACATCACCTCCCCAAGCCCAAGTCCAACCCTGACACGGGCAACCAAGGCCTCCCATACCCACCATCAGCACACAATTCCCTCCAGTGATCCCACACTCAGATAAGACAGCACAAGTCGGGGGCCTGTAAGCACATTCTTACAGACCCTTCCTGGGATCCAGCCTCCAGGTCCCCAGAGCTATGTGTCAGCATTACACTCACTCTGCTAGGTCCATATCTTGACTTGCTTCCTACACAAGGCCTCTCTTGATCTACATCTGATCTTCCCTTATTTCTTATCGTCCCTGACAGTGACCATTTCTTTCTTGATTTCAGCATTCCCCAAAACGCGTGCGTTCCTGGACAGCTAGCATCCAAACTGTCAGGAAACACCTCTCACACTCTCACAGCCTCGGATATCCTTTAAGGGACCAACTCTTCTCCACTCTGTATTCCTGTGGCTGGTTAAGTTCACCTGGTCTTCCCTTCTCTCCAAAAGCCAGCAGATGGCCCAGACCTAGCGGTGTCATCTGATTGGGCCAGAGGTAGGCACATGACCCAGTTCAAGCCAATGGGAGCTGAGTTTGTGAGTGTACACCTGCAGCTGCTAAGCTCCATCTGTGCCACTACACAGGGCCAGAGGGTAAAGCCAAACAAGGAGCAAAAGACAAAGAGGGAGATAGTTTCAAAATGTCACCTGAACCTCTAGGCTTCGTCATACCTGAATACAGCACACCCCAGTGGTTTGCACTCATATTAAAGCAGCTCAGAGAGCCGGGTGGTAGTGCAGCGGGTTAAGCACTGGTGGCGCAAAGCGAAACCACCTTAAGGATCCCGGTTCGAGCCTCCGGATCCCCACCTGCAGGGGAGTCGCTTCACAGGTGGTGAAGCAGGTCTGCAGGTGTCTGTCTTTCTCTCCCCCTCTCTGTCTTCCCCTCCTCTCTCCATTTCTCTCTGTCCTATCCAACAACAACGACAGCAATAACAACAACAATAAAACAAGGAAAACAACAAGGGCAACAAAAGGGAATAAATAAAAAAATAATAATAAAGCAGCTTAAGCTGAGTTTCTGTCACTTGCCACAAGAGTCCTATGCAGCACACTTTTTAAGAGCTGAGGACCAGGGGCCAGATGGTACCACACCCGGTAGAGCGCACGTTATTATGCAAAAAGTTCCAATTTAAGCCCCTGGTCTCCACCTGCAGAGGGAAACTTCTGGAATGGTGAAGCAGTGCTGTAGGTGTCTCTCTCTCACCCTATCTCCCACCCACCCCACTCCTCTCAATTTCTCGCTATCCTATCCAATAAAAGGGGAAAAAATAAGAGGGGGCCAGGCAATGACACACCAGGTTAAGCACACATAGTACAAAGTGCAAGGACCCACGCAAATATCCCAATTTGAGCCCTTGGCTCCCCACCTGCGGGGCGGGGGTCGCTCCACAAAAAGCAGATCTGCAGGTGTCTCTTTGTCTCTTTCCCCCTCTACCTACCTCCCCCTCCCACTCTCAATTTCTCTCTGTCCTATCCAATAAAATGAAAAAAAAATGGCCATGGGGGTCCGGCCGTAGCGCAGCGGGTTAAGCACACTTGGCGCGAAGCACAGGACCTGCATGAGGATCCCTGTTGGAGCCCCCGGCTCCCCACCTGCAGAGGGGTCGCTTCACAGGCGGTGAAGCAGGTCTGCAGGTGTCTGTCTTTCTCTCCCCCTCTCTGTCTTCCCCTCCTCTCTCCATTTCTCTCTGTCCTATCCAACAACGACAACATCAACAACAATAATAACTACAACACCAATAAAAAGCAAGGGCAACAAAAAGGAAAATAATTTTTTTTAAAAAAAATGGCTGCCAGGAGCAGTGGATTCTTAGTTTAAGCACCAAGGCCCAGTGATAACCCTGGTGGCAAAAAAAAAAAAAAAAAAGGAGGAGGAGAGGGGAAAAAATGGGGGGGTGGCTGCACCAACCCCAGTTGCCAGTAAAAATAAACAAAGAAAATAAAAGCTACGCTTGTTTAAAAAGAGCTAGAGACCATGTGCCATGTGGTGCATTGGGGCTACAACTACAAAGAAGTAAAGCGAGCCTGATCCTAAAAGAGTTCATTTTCTAGACTGAGATAGAACTCACTTACCACGGCATGCTTTCTCTAAGTGAATGACTCGCTGGCAGTTGGCATATTCACGGACTTTACACCAGCATCACAATCACTTTCTTAGAGGAAAAAGAACAAAAGTGTGCTTCCCCCTCTTCTCTCCCTCTGCACCAGCAGCCTCTCGAACCCGGGGCTGGGTTTTGCTCCTTTCTGAAACACCAGCAACTGCAAGGGGTGCTTTGCTAACACCTGTTCATACCTCTTCAGTCTCAATCCAACAGTGCTGTGGGTCCTTCTGAAAGTCCAGTGAAGAAGAGGACAGGGCCATTGAGGAAAGGGTGTGTTTGAGAACTATGTCGCCTCTGACTTCTCTATGAGTAACCTCAAATTGGAGCAGACTTCCTGAAGACATGCACAACTGGGATTGTTTCTTTGGCTCCCTGAATCCTCCCAAGTTTACTACAAAATTATTTAAAGTCATAGCAAGTGGGAAAACACAGAAGTCTAACAAGAGGGGAACAATTAGGCAATTATGGTGCTCTCAAAATATACAGACACTAAAAATCATCTTTACAAAAGACATGTTTTGAGGAAATGAGAAAAAATCCCTAATCAAATGCTAGCTGAATGAAACAAAGTATAAAGGAGCATGAAGAATTAGAGAAAGACCCTAAGAAAAATAGTAAACATTGGCAGCCAGAATAATACTAATTACTAGATATAATTATCTTTGTGTAGGTGGATTATAGGGAATTATTATTTTTCTCAATATTTCTGTATAACTTTCAATTATTTGAAAATGAACATTACTTTAATCAAATAAGAAATGCCAACATAAATGTATTAACTCGGGGCCAGGCAGTGGCACATCTGGTTAAGCACACAAATTTACAGTGCTCATGGACCCAGGTTCAAGCCCCTGGTCCCCACCTGCTGAAGGAAAGCGTCACTAGTGGTGAAGCAGGGCTACAGGTGTTTCTTTGTCTCTTTCCCTCTCTATCTCCCACACAGTTCTTAATTTCTCTCTGTCACTATCCAATAATAAATAAGTAAAAAAAGTTTAAACATAATGTTTTTAATGGACCCCTTTGTGGGCCACTATAGGACCTGGCCCTCAGTGTGGATCAACAATGGTAGGGACTGTTCCATTCTCTGAAGGGAGGTTGGACAGCATACTCTACCTATTACCTGAGAAAGATGAGTCCTGAAATTAGTGCAGCCTGGAATGTTCCTAGCCATGACCACAGAATGTGAGCTCAGACCTACAGGGATGTAGAGGTTACACTGTGCTGAATATGGGCCCCAGATCAAATCAGTGCGGTTTACAGTTAACAATATTTATACACTTTCCCCATATTAGGGAGCTACTTTCTTCTCTCTTCACTACCATGATGCCAACCTGACTTCCCTGGGCAGATGACCCCACCGATGTGTCCTGGAGCCCCACAACCCCAAACCCCTGCCCCAATAGGGAAAGAGAGAGAGAGAGGCTGGGAGTATGGATCACCCTGCCAATGCCCATGTCCAGCAGAGAAGCAATTACAGAAGCCAGCCCTCCCACCTTTTGCACGAGAGGGATAAAGAATAGGAAAGCTATCAGGGGAGGGAATGGGATACGGAGTCCTGGTGGTGGGAAATGTGTTGAAATGTGCCCCTCTTATCCTATGGTCTTGTTAATATTTCCATTTTATAAATAAAAATTTTAAGAGAAGAAATTGAAAACAAAATAATGTGCTTACTCAGTACATGGTTACTATTATTTTATTAATGTCGCTACCAAAAGAAAAGAACTGTCACATAAAGAACAGTTCTGAATCTCCTACAAAACTGGGAAGAAAAAAAAAAAAAAAAAGGGAGTTGGGCCGTAGTGCAGCAAGTTAATTGCAGGTGGCGCCAAGCGCAAGGACCAGAGTAGGGATCCTGGTTCGAGCCCCCGGCTCCCCACCTGCAGGGGAGTCGCTTCACAGGCGGCGAAGCAGGTCTGCAGGTGTCTGTCTTTCTCTCCCCCTCTGTCTTCCCCTCCTCTCTCCATTTCTCTCTGTCCTATCCAACAATGACGACATCAATAACTATAACATAATAATAAGTACAACAATGAAACAACAATGGCAGCAAAAGGGAATAAATAAATAAATAATTTAAAAAGAAAGGAAGGCAGGCAGGCAGGCAGGAAGGAAGAAAAGAAAGTTCACTGCTCACAAAGCAGGGAGGTGGCTCACCAAGTAGGGAGCACAGATTACCATGCACAAGGAGCTGGGTTCGAGGCCTTGCCACCACAAAGAAGCACCCGCATAGCGGAAGCTTCATGAACAGTGGAGCAGTGCTGTAGTGTCTCTCCTTTTTCCCTACCTCTCTGTCTCTCACTCTCTAGGAAAAAAATTAAAAGATGGCTGCCAGAGGCAGTGGAGTTGTGCAAGGACTAAGTCCCAGCAATAACCCTGGAGGCAAGCAAAAAATAAATAAATAAGAAATAAATAAATAAATAAATAAATAAATACAGTGTTCCTCAAAGTCTTTTTTTTTTTTTTTTGGTATACCAGGGCTTCATCATAACCGCACAATTCTATCCTTCCTAACAATCTTTTTTTTTTTTTTTAAGTTATGAGAAAGACAGAGAGAGATTGAGACAGAAAGAAGAGGAACCACCACAGCACTTACTGTGCCTATTGCTTCTTTGTGGTGCTGGGGATTTTGGCTTTGCAAAGCAAGCGTGCACGTGATGGGGTGTGCTGCCTCACACCACCCTTCAGAGTCTTTCAGTCAAGCGTGTAAACGATCCAATCCACCATGTTCACTTTTTCACTTTGACTGCCAGGAAGCTCAGAGCTCAAATTTCATACTCAAAAAATGCAATCACCAGGGTCGGATGGTGGTGGTGTGTGCAGCTGGTGGAGTGCACATGTCACAGTGCCCGAGGATGGAGGATGGGTGCCAAGTCCCTGCACCCCCCACCCCATCCCCACCTGCGGAGGGGGAAGTTTCACACATGGTAAGGAAGTGTGACAGGTGATTCTCTCCCTCTCAGTGACTCTTCACTGTCAATTTGTTGTGCAGGCACCAAACTTCCAGTGATCCTTCTGGTGACAGTTTAAAAAAAAAAAAATGTAACGCCCATCCCAGCCGGGCTTCTTAGCCACGTTCATGTTTACTTGTATTTGTACTTCCAGTTGTCCTGTTTGTGTTTTCATATATTCAAATCCTCCTCGGATTGCATGCAGAAGTATTTGGAGGAGTAGAGAACCCCAGAGAGAAGACGCCCCGACCAACAGAGGCTTTGCTGGAAGGTCCCATTCTTTCTTTCTCTCTCTTTCTTTCTTTCTTTCTTTCTTGCCTCCACGGTTATTCCTAGTGCCTGCACCACAAATCCTCTGCTCCTGGAGGCCACTTTTCCCATTTTTGTTGCCCTTGTTGTTGTTTTAATTGTTATTGTTGTTACAGTTGTTGTTGGAGAGGACTGAGAGAAATCAAGAGAGGAGGGAAAGACAGAGAGGGGGAGAGACAGATAGACACCTGCAGACCTGCTTCACCTCTTGTGAAGTGAGTGAGGACCCCCCCCACCCCCGCAAGTAGGAAGTCGGAGGCTTGAATCGGGATCCTCATGCCAGTCCTTGTGCTTTGCACCATGTGTGCTTAACCTGCTTGCTGCACTACCACCACCGACCCTGGAAGGTCTTTCTTACAAACACACACAGCACTATGTGGGGCTTCAACTAGTCTGACTATTCTGATTATTTTAGGAGTCAGCCCAGATAGATCCAGAGAGCAAGGCTGACCCAAAGATCAGAGTAACACATTCCAGGCTACATCTACGTCTGTCTCCATCTCTTTGAAACAGAAAGTCTGTCCCGGCTACTCCTTCTCTGGTTTCTAACTGACAGCACATGTCAGCAGAGCCAGCCAGAAGCCATTCTCTCACCACATCCATCCTGCATTCACAGCGACAGATAAGTGACACAGCAACCAGAAAGTGATCAAGGGATTTACACAATCCACAGGATGACCCATGGAAATAAAACAGGCCCTACCACTCTAATGCGGACTCAAACACCCCCCCACCCCAGGTTGCCGTGCATTCTGCTGCAGTAACTTGTACTGATTCTAACGTTGGCTCAGTGAAAAAGTTGTCTGTTCTACAGGTAAGCCACCAGATCAATCCCTAGCACCACCATAAGCCAGAGATTGAGAAAAAAAAAAAAAAAAACTGGGTAGATAAAATAAAATTGTTAAGGAAAGGTCACTTGAAAAAAAAATACTAAGTATGCTATCACTTGGATAATCTTCTAAACATCTTGCTACGTGTTGAAAAGAGCTATGTTTATTTGCTTTTAAGTTGGAATTTGCTTTTTTTTGGTGATAAGCTCATTGCCTGTGAGGTTTCAAAGGCAAGACAAACCAAGAATATTTTAGCTGTGACCATTCTACCACACCTAAAGGTTCAGTATCTTCCTTCTGAATCTCTCCCCAGAGGAAAGGACGGAAGGAAGAAAAGGAGGGAGGGAAGAAGGGAGGGGGGGAGGGGAGACCGGCATCATCTATTTAGAACCTGCAGCAAGTCAGCTAGAGCCCCGGCTGCTAAGCATACAGCTCAAAGCCATGTTCCACTCTGGCCTAATAACTCTCCTAGCCATCACATCATCACCACCTTGCAGAGTACACAGAACAGCCCCACTTTTTCAGAGGTGGAAATCCAGGCTTAAAGAGATGAAAATTCCTAGTTCAAGGTCACCCAGAGAGAAGACAACTGGTGTCTGACTAGAATCCAGGTCCCGCCAGGCCCAGAGCTCAGATTCTGTTAGCATTCACACACAGCTGGTGGTATCTCCCTGCTTGCCTCAGGCTGGGGGTCTTCTGCCTTCCTCCTTGCTTCCTCCACATGCCCATGGATGCAAGAGCTTTCTGGCTGCCTTATGCTCTTGACTTGGGACCTCTCACTTGGAAAGTCATCAAAAATACACTTGGAACATAAAAATGTAAGCGCTTCAGTTCACATCCTGAGACTAAGCACCCCTTTCCTGCCATTAAACAAGCTAATAGGAAATCTTTCTCCGGGCAGCTTTTTGAAGGGAATACACTGATGATGAAAACGTTTGGTGGCTGACAGCATTTGGTGATGGGGGGGGGGGTGTCACCCTCTCTACAAATGTTTTTGTCTCCCTCCAACCGCGCTCCTGTCTCTCTTCCAAGAGAACGTGTACGGAAGCAACAGAGAAGCCTTGCCAAGAAGATATGCCCACGGATAACTGCACTGCCTTCCCCATGTATGTGTGCAAGACAAGTAGCCCGAGGAACTTGGAACCCTGGGACAAAGATGAGGGCCACCGGAATGTCATCTGGAAATGACTGCACACCTAGGAAGGGAGCCTCTCTGCTCTGCTCTGCTCTGCTCTGCTCTGCTCTGCCCACAGCAGCCTGAGTTGGTTACATCGCCACCAACTGTCACCCTTTTCTTCACCTTTTATTTACAGCGCAGAGCAGGCTGGTTCATCAGTGAAGGGGGAGGTGGGCAGTCAGGTGCAGTGGAGATTTCAGCTCCTTCTCCGGGAACCCCCCAAAAAGGGGGGAGGGGTGGTCCTATAGAGAAGGAAGCGAATGCCCAGGAGGCTGCAGTGATCAACTTTGCAGTGCGACCCTCCTCCCAAACGGAGGAGCCTGGGCTGGAGAGGAGTCGCCCCAGGCAGCCCCAGGCAGCCCTGGTCAAGCCAAGCGCCTCAGCCCTGCTGGAAGAGGCGCCAACCGCACAGCACAGGGAGTCACTGCCCCCTGCAGGCCGCGCCGCGCCGCGCCGCGCACACTGCGGCCCGGGCTCCCAGGGAGCTCGCTCAGTCCGGAAAAAACTCAGCCCGCGGACCCCGCGCCCCAGCCCGCTCCCGCAAGACCCCTCGCCGCGCCCCGGCCCTCGGGCTGCGGGTCTAGTCCGCGTGGGGCTCCCGCCCGCCCTCGGGCCGACAGCTGGACGCGGGGGCCGGGAGGAGCGGGCTGCCCCGGGCTCTGTGGCTCCGGCCCGGCTCGGAGGAGGCCGGGAGGGCCGGCCCTCCGCTGCGCTCCAAGTCCCCGCGCGGAGAAGCTGCGCCTGCAGCGGCCAGGCCGGCCCCACCCCCGGCCCTGGCCCCGGCCCCGGCCCCGCGCGCGTCCAGAGCAAGTCCCGCTCCACCCGCAACTAACGAGGCCCCGGGAGCGGGTCTCCTCGCAAAACCGCTCGGGCTACCGGCAGCGCCCCGCACAGCTGCGCAGCAACGCCGCAGAAGCGGCCGCCCAGCGCCTGCCCGTGCGGTGCGGGCTCCCAGCCGCCGGCGCGCACCACGCGCCCAGCCCCGCCGCGCCCTCTGGCCCCTCGGGTCCCCGGTCCCTCCGGACCTCACAGCGCGTCCTGGCTTTCCCGAGGGCCCCCGAACAGGCCGCCGCGGCTCCCCCAGCCTTAGGGGGCCCCGTCTGCAGGCGCGGCGTCTGTGCCTCCCGCCCCGCATTCCACAGCCCACCCGCGGGACCTGGGCACGGGCAACCGCGGCAGGCCCGTCTCCCATTCCTTCTTTGACCAAAGGAGACCCTGGCCTTCCACCCCACACCCCGAACACTTGTTCACATCCACAGATGGGGGGGACTGTCAGCTCGTCTGTGCAGAGCTGGGCCATGCAAGCACGGCGGGAACCGGCGGGCGAGCACCCAGCGCGGTGCCCTGGCCCGGCAGCGGCGGGTCAAGCGGGGCTCTGGCAAAGGTCCGGTGCTCGTCCCTGTGCAACACCCCCTCCCCAGCACAGTCCCTCCCCGCTCCGACGGCGCGGACGACCGGACACTCACCTCGGTGTCATAGAGCCGCAGGTCAAGGAAGTAAGGGCGCAGGAGCGACTCGTTGCGGATCTGCTCGATGGCCAGTTCCACGGCGGGAAGCACGCCGCGCCCGATGCTGCCCTTGGCCACCTCCTTGGTGAGCGGCATGAGGCCCATGATGGAGAGTGGAGGGCTGCTGGGCGGCGGCCGGGGGGCGCCCCGTGCCCAGCCCCAGGCCCCGGGCGCCAGCGGCAGCAGCAGGAGCAGCAGCAGGAGCAGCAGCAGGCGCGCGGGCGGCGGCGGCGGTGGCGGCGGCGGCGGCGGCCCGGGCAGCCCGGAGCTCTGCGGGGAAGCCATGCCGCGCCGCGGGCTGCGGGCGCCGGCTCACTCGGCCCGCATGGCCTGGCCCGAACCGCCGCCCCGCGCCAAGCTCTCCCCGCGGCGCCCGCGCAATGGCGCCCGCCCCGGCCGCGGCTCCGGCTCCGTCTCCGGCTCGGGCTCGGGCTCGGGCTCGGGCTCGGCTCGGCTCAGAACGGCCGCGGCGGCGGCGGCGGCGCCCGTGACGGATCAATCACGCCGGGAAGGGGTGGGAACGAGCGAGCGGCGCGCGGGAGGCGGGGAGCCAGCGAGCGAGCGAACGCGGCGAGGGGGGCCGGCGTCTCCGCGCGCTCTCTCCAGCGCGGCCGCCCAGAGCCGGGCCGCCTCCGCCCACCCCGTGCGCGCTCCGAGCCGCTCTCCCGCCGGGAGGCTCTGCACGGCAGCCCCTGGAGCCCGGCCGGGGGCGGGGGGGGGGGGGGACGCGGCAGGAAACGCGGGAGGCGAAGGCGAGGCTGCTCCGCGGCGGGTTGGGCCGCCTCCGCGCCCGGGGACGGGCGGTGTGCTGTGCGCCACGGGAGGGGGGCGCTGGCGCTGCGGCGGCCGCAGGGAGGGCTGGCTTCCCGGCACACGCGGGTACGCGCCCCCGGCCTCGGCCGCTGCCCGCCGACGCGGGGGACCCAGGTGCCCGGAGACAGCGGTGGGGGCGGCACGCAGCACCACCTGCGCGGAGGTTCAGAACTGCTTCTCTTGGGGGGGTGAGCTGGAAAGGTCTGGGCTGCGAGCGCGCCACCAAGGCGCCCCGGAGGCACCTGCAGCCTTTGCTCACCAGCTCTGTGCGGGTGGGCGCCTGGGACCCCAGACCAAGAAAACCGCGGGCGCTCGGACCGGGTCAGCGCTATGGTGTCCTGCCCTTATGACCTTGGCTGAGAGCGCCTGACTCCCCCACCCCCATCCTAGGGAGCAGTGTGCCCCCCTGTGCCGACCCTAGGGAAAAACTGGAACCTCACCATACAGGAGCACTACCACCGCCCACCCAAGCATTTGACCTCCCAGTACCCCCACTCCTGAGGGCTCAGCCCTAAAATTCTCTCTGATGACAATTGCGTCCTTGGGTCATCGCAGGGTCACGTTTCCCTTGCCTTGGCCTTCTGCCAGGTGACAGACACCTAGCTACACTGGTAAAATGGTGCTGGGATCTAATTCAAAGTCTTGAAGCACAGTAAGATATCAAATCAGAAAACATTTTTGATCCACAGCTAACCATTGCATGTGATCTGGAGAATCCTGTAACAAGTTTGGGAGTTTAACCTTCAGTCAACACTTAGTACATGCCTTCTATTGTAATCCGCACAGTAGCCCTGTGAACGAAGTATTGTGTTTCTCAGCCTCACTTTGCAGGCAAATACACTGAATACAGGCTCTATACCTTATAAAACTACGCAAAGCTGTTCTGGGTGGGCCGGGACCCAGCACCAACAGGAGTGCTGCCGAGTGCAGTAAGAGCCAAGGTGGGTAGGGCTTCTTCAGCAGAGGGGCGGTGGCCCTGGATCCCATTCTGAACTTAGGATCACCCAGGTGTGTGCTGAAGGATTTGGGGCAGACCATATGCATTAGCTGGGTGAGGAAAGGGCAGCCCTGACTCATAAATTAGGTGGTTTGTAAATGGAAAGGGGAGACTGAGCCCAACTCCTGGAGAGTTAGACAGTGCTGGGGAAACCAGCCAAATTCTCCCTGTCCTGACGTTTCTTTCTAGGCTTCTTTAAAATTCACTGAAATAATTCATTCTCTTCAAGCTGAAGTGTCGGAGAGTGGGGCCCACTGTCCCAAGAAGTCCAGGCTGTTGTTGCCATGAGGTCCAAGCGATTTGACCCCCAACTCTCCCTTCAGGTCTAGACTAGGGCAGGTCCCCCTGGCCTTTTGAACTAATGATGGATGGCTTCTCTGGAAAGGTGGCTACCTTTCTGCACATGCCTCTCCTCTCCCCTTAAAACAAAGGCCATGAATTACTGTACATTGTGTTTGGCCTAGCTTGAAAGCCACCACATACGTTCTTGCTCAGCTGCCCCCTCCTCCTCCTCTCCGTCTGACGTGCCTGTAATTTACCCTGAGGTGCCTGTAATTTACCTCCGGGGAAATATGCATTGTGAAGCTTGTGATCAAACCTTGTGTGGTCATTCTTCATTTGTGATCAAATAGTTTGTAGGTCAACATGCGGCTATGCATTGTGCTGCTCTGTGCTTGGGTTAATGATGACCTTGACCTTCTACCTGGGCAATGAGTATATGTACTTGCTTTCTCTCCCAAATATACGAATCGCCCTCCGAGGCTTTTCCCAGGGCTGACTGCTTGTCTCCCTGCGCACGTCACCCTCCGCCCTCAACACGCTGAGCTGCCCCGGGACCCTGGGGAGGGGGAGCTGCTCTGACCCTCCATCACCCAAAAGCTGGTGAGGTGGGGAACCCAGAGCGAGCTGTCCCACACTGAAGGGTTTGTCTGGGGACCTTATCATTTCCACAAAGAAAAAAACAAAAGTCCAGCGGTCAATAATCCCCCACACTGGAGTCAGCTGGTGTCTCACTTGGTATTACAAATATCCTGGAGTCATCGGCTCTGGCAACAGCCATTCCTCAACTCCTCAGCTCAGGTTTCTGAATGAGCTTTTTTTTTTTTTCTTTTTCCCTTAGTCATTTGTGTTTTCCTTGTAAACTATGCCAATATGGAGTATCCGCTGACACCTACATCTGGGAATAAGTCGAAAGCTAGGATAGCTTTGCTTGACATTTACTAAGTGGTTGAAGGCCCTGCCCGGCAATATGCCTGTAAGCACTCCCTCCATCTCCATCCATCCGTGAAGTAACTTGGTCCCAAGACACGTGTCCTGGGACCAACCCTGACCCAAAGATCGCCTGTCATCCTCTGCATCAGCCTGGCTCCAGGCCCAGCACTGACCCCATGCCCCATTTCTAGTGCCTGGCCAGCTCTTTGAGTCTGCTGTCCTACTCTACACAGGGGTTATAGTTTGGGTAACGACGGTCCTGACCTGCTTCCTGCCTCAGCCGCCAGCCTTGAGTACATGACCAACTGTTTGCTTTCTAATAAGAATTTAACCCTTCAACCAATGTTGTACAGTGACTATTATGTGCTGCATTTATAGGACTAAATAAGCCAGACTGAAACTGTAAGACCCTGCTTATACATGTGTGTATACATATACCTATACAAATACATATATATGACAGTGTGCAATGAAGAGGGAGGAGGAGACAGAGAGGGAGAGAGAAAGAGAGCTGCAGCACTGCTTGACCTCTCTTAAAACTTCCCCACTGATGGTGGGGAGGGGGGGGTCTTGAACCTGGGTCCTTACACAAGGTTACATGTGCACTCAACCAGGTGTGCCACTGCCCGGTCCCCCCCCCCAAACCCTGTTTTTATAAAGTTGGCTTCCTCATGGAGAGAGGCAGACAATAAACAGAAACAATATAGAACAGAGTTTGCCATGTCCGTGTATAATATGTACAGTGGAGAACAGTAAAGCAGGGGAAAAGATTGAGAGTGGCAAGAGAGGGCTGCAATTGGAAACAGGGAGGTCACAGGAGGATGCCTTGAATGACTTTTCAGCAGAGGCCTAAAGGAAATAAGGAAGCGAGACATGCAAATAGTGCTCCAGCTGGAGAGCAGCAGTGGCAGGGGGTAGGAGTGGGTCAGATGTGTCCAAGGAAGAGTAGTTACAAGGGTAGTTACAAGGCTGTGGTAGCACAAGCCGGGGGGGAAAAGTGGTAGCAGCCCAGGTCAGACAGGTGAGATCGTGTAGGAGCTGGGCATTGTGGGGACTTGGGCTTGCAGTTGGCAAAGCAGGAAGCTGCCAGATGCAAGTGCTAGAGCACTGATATGGCCTGGTGAATTTTAGCAAGATCATGCTAGCTGTCAAGTGGAGAATCATTAGTAGGGGGAAAGGGTATGAGCAGGGAGATTGGTTCAGAGGTTATTTGAAAGGCAACAGCCAGGGTTCAAGCAGAGGAGGTGGTGAGAAGTGGCTCGATGAATCATTGTTCCAATTATTAATGGGAATAAAATGCATTGGCAGATGCCAAGTCCCAGGACTGTGGTAAACACGGGTTCTTATGGGTTCATCTACCTCACAAGAGGCCAAGTAGATAGAAAGCAGCATTGCTCAGGGGAGTGTCCTAGAATTTGATGAACGTTAACCCACTTAGACGGGGCTTGAATTCTCCTCTTCTCCCTCCACCCCTACCTTCGTCACCATCCTTTCTCCCATACTGTCTACCTACACACAAGATCCAGAAGCCAGCAGCCAAACCCCCAACTCAGGTTGGAGCTGTGTTAAAAGATGCTACTCATTTCCATTTCTGGGTGTCTTGTGGCTCCATAGCCCATGTGGCTATGAGTCAGCTGGGTGCCTCACTCCTTTGAGCAGGTCCTTGATTTTGGAAGGCTAACTGGTCCTCCCCCTGCCATCCGTCCTTCCATCTTAGACTGGACACCCCTCACCACCCTAGTGCCCACTGCTCAGCTCTGCCTCCTCCAGGAACTAGGTGTAGCTTCCAACACCCTGTTCAGAAGTCTGACCTGGGAGTTGGGGTGTAGCGCAGCGGGTTAAGCGCAGGTGGCGCAAAGCGCAAGGACCGGCATAAGGATCCCGGTTCGAACCCCGGCTCCCCACCTGCAGGGGAGTCGCTTCACAGGCGGTGAAGCAGGTCTGCAGGTGTCTATCTTTCTCTCCTCCTCTCTGTCTTCCCCTCCTCTCTCCATTTCTCTCTGTCCTATCCAACAACGACAACAACAATAATAACTATAACAATATAACAACAAGGGCAACAAAAGGGAATCAATCAATAAAATAAATATTTAAAAAAAAAAAAAAGAAGTCTGACCTTCCAATCACGCCTGCCTCCTCTCACTCCTAGCAATAGGGACGTTGTCTTCTGGTCTTTTTTTTTTTTTTTTTAAGAAAATTATAAGCCACTGTAGAAAACACCTCCCATGCCTTTTTTATTCACCTTTACATTGAAATGTTTCTTTCCACCAAATAGCTCAGCTGTTTTTTTTTTAAGTACATTGTTTGTTTTCATTTCTCTTTTTTAAAATGGATAAGTTGTGAATGATGCCTCCAGAAAAGATTAGCTGAATGAATCTAACTTGCCTCTCCCTTTTCACAAGGCATGTTTTTTAAACCGTAAAATTGGGTTTCAGGCATCCAGTGTGGTCTGGTGGCACAGTTAGAGTAATAATAATAGCTACCATTTATTAAACACCTACCTACTCTGTGCCAGACACCTGGGTATGCATCATCTTAATCTTCCTGACTGGCTGAAAAACGTGTTAGGATCCCTGGTTTGGAAAATTAGGAGAGTGAGGTCCAGGTGGATTCAAAAGCCTGCCCAGTGTCACTCAGCAGAGGCACTGAGAGGACTCAGCCTGGTCTGTCTGACCCCAGACTCCTGCACGGGCCTCTCATCCATGTGCCTACGCTTGATGATTCTCTCTGTGACTGTGAAAGATTATTGGTGATGGTTGACACGAGGAAGAGGTAGGGTCTCCCTCTTATAGAGATGAAGCTGGAGGGCCAGGTGGTGGCACACCCAATTAAGTGCACTTAGTACTATGTGCAAGGATTAAGACAGGTGCAAGGATTTGGGTTCAAGCCTCCGGCTCTCTACCTGCGGGGAAAACCTTCACAAGTGGTGAAGCAGGTCTGCAAGTACCTATCTTTCCCTCTGCCTCTCTCTCCCCCTCCTCTCTCAACTTCTCTCTGTCCTAGCCAATAAATGGCCTCCAGGAGCAGTGGATTCATAGTGCAGGCACTGAACCCCAGCAATAACGCTGGAGGCAAAAAATAAAATACTATGAAATAAAAATAAAGAAGACATGAAACTGGGCTTGTTACTGTGTTACCAGGGCTGGGCTGGAGCTGGGCAGAGCTGTGAGTTAACCCTTCAGGAGTCAATGTCAAGCCTGGAGCAGATCAGCAGAACTGAGAGTCTCCTTCCTCCACCCGTACTCTTCCTCTGGTTTGAGAATCACACTCACCTCATTGCAGATTGGCTGGAGAGGTCTTGAGCAGACAGGATGGAATATTGAACTCCCTATGAGTGATCTCCAAAAGGACACAGGCTGGCAAAGGGGACACACACCCCTCTCATTTAAAGGCTTCAAAAAAATAATAAGACCTTTGACAAAGAGTATGACAGACAGACAAGAAGCCAAGTTGAGAGGGGGAACCCTTATATGGGGCGGAGGTCTTTTGATCCAATGGCTCATCAAACCTTCAGGGTCATGAGGAGTTTGGAAGTTGAGTGGTCTCGGGTCCAAATTCTGACTTACCAACTATTAGTGATGCAGTTCGGGGTGAGTCTCTCACCCTCCTGAGTTTTGTTTTTCTCACTGGAAAATGAACACTGGTTGGGAAGACAGCAGAAAGGTTTTGCTGGAGATCTTCAGGCCTGAGGTTCTGAGGTTGTAGTTGCATTCCTTAGCAACACCATAAGCCAGAGCTGAGCAGTGTTCTGATCTCTCTCTCTCTCCCCCGTCTCTCTCTCTCTATGTCTCTCTCTCTCTCTCTCCTCTCTTTCTATGTGTGTGCGTGTTTCTCCCTGAATCTCTCTCTCGTTAAAATAAAATATTGTTAAAAGAAAGAAAACGAGCATAAATAGTTCCTCCTTCGCAAGGTTATCATGAAGAGAAGTAGTGATGACGTGAGCTGAGGTGCACCGAGCATTCACGTATGTCTGCTGTGTTCCTGCAGCTGTTCTACATGTGATCCATCCGTTTATGAAGGAAGAGAATGATTGTGAAGTGCTGTACACAGTACCAGGCACGTACGAGGGTGGAGCCGGCAAGGTCAGTCCCTCCTGAGGCTCCTCCCACTCTGTTATTGGACTAGTCGGGGAGGATTTGCACATTATTTCTTAGATTCCAGCAAATTCAGCCACCTTAGTGCATGTACTCTGGACCCCACTCTGCAGCTGGAGTCCCTGGTGGTCCCTCCCAGCCAGGGCAACCCTGCATCAAAGACAGCCCACTCGGGTGGTGGCATACCTGGTTGAGCACACATGTTACAGTACTCAAGGACCCATGTTCAAGCCTCTGGTCCCCACCTCCAGAGGGAAAGCTTTGCAAGTGGTGAAGCAGTGTTGCAGGTATGTCTGTGTGTGTCTGTGTGTGTGTGTGTGTGTGTGTGTGTGTGTGTGTGTGTGTGTCTGTGTGTCTGTGTGTGTCCCTATCTCCCCCTTCCCTCTCTTTTCTGGCTATCTCTATCAAATAAACAAAAATGGTAATAGTAATAATAGTAAAAAAAAAAAAAAAAAGACAGCACACAGGCATGGCCTCACCCCAACTCCTAATCAAGATCCCCCCTAGGAAAAATGTCTCCAGATTATTCAGCCTTCCTGGCCACAGTCAGAAGTCTATCATAACTCTCCTCCAAGGTGGTATTTGCATTCACTCAGCTCTATCTGCTAGCCATTCATTTTTTATTGTCCTTACTTATTTATTGGATAAAGACTGTCAGAAATCGAGCAGGAAAGGGAGATAGAGAGGAAGAGAGATACCTGCAACACTGCTTCACCACGTGCAAAGCTTCCCTCTGCAGGTGGGGGCCGGGGGCTTGAACCTGGGTCCTTGTGCGTTGTAACATGTGAACGCAACCAGGTGCGCCACCATCCTGCTCTGCAAGCCACTCTTCACCCAGACATCTAAGGTGTCCCTGGCTGGCAGGTGAGATAGTTGTGTGTTCTCTTTGCCATCCACCCATGCTGTTCCCAGTGCACCTTGGGGGCCTCTTGGTTGGCCTGCGACACTCTCCTCAGCTCACTTTGGGACTGAATGCCAGTGTACCCCAGAAGATTCTTCCATTCTAGACCCCTGCTTCCAACATCTCTCCATGATCCTACATTCGCAGGGAAAGAGCATTAGTTATATTGAATTCTAAGATGCCTATAGAAAAATGCACAAATCTTAAACACACCACTCAATGGATTTTCAGCCAGTGAACACTTCCTGTAAATGGCCAAGACCCAGGGCATCACCCAAGCCTGTGAGCCTCTACCACTCACTGCCTCCTCAGGGTACACACCACCTGACAGCTGCACTGTGGGTTGGGTGTCATCCTTATTTTACTTTGACAGAAATGGAATCCCTCTGGGGCTGGACGGTGGTGTAACTGCTTAAGCACATATATATTGCCCAGTGCTAAGATAGGGGTTTGAGCCCCCGGCCCCCATCTGCAGGGGGGGTCTGTTTCAAGAGTGGTGAAGCAGGTCTGCAGGTGTCTATCTTTGTCTCCCTCTATCTCCCCATGTTCTCTCAGTTTCTCTCTGTCCTATCTAATAAAAAGGGGGAGGGAGGGAATGGCTGCTGAGAGTGGTAGATTCATAGTGCTGGCACCAAGCCCCAGAGATAACCCCGGGGGCAATAAAAAAATTTTTTTAAAAGAAATAGAGAGAGAGAGAGAGAAATAAATGGAATCACTCTCCTCCATTGTGTCTGTTCTTTCTCTCTTTTTGTTTTTGTTGGTTTTTATTTTGATAGAGATAGAGAAGGCAGAGAGGTAGCGAGTGAAAGAGACCAAGGCGCCAAAACTTCCTTCAAGGCAGTGAGGGCTGGGTTGTGTACGTGGCATAAAAGCACAACATTCAAGTGAGCTATTTCACTGGCTCTTGTATCTAATTGTATCTAATCTCTTTTAGTGTTGTGTGTGGGAGATCCTTCTGCGGTGTGTGTGTGTGTGTGTGTGTGTGTGTGTGTGTGTGTGTGTGTGTGTGTCCTTTAGCCCCACAGCCATACTGTCACCTTATTCTTTTCCCATCTGACTTCATCACATGGGTCCATGTTAAACACTTTGGTTTTCTCTCCACCCACCATCAACCTGGCCGGCTGCAAGACCCTAGCAGATCTTCCACTGCTATTCTTAATCTCTTCCAACCTGTTCTTCATCTACCCTATAGAGTAAATTTTCTAAAGATTACTGCTGATGAAATCTCTCCCAACTCAAGACATTCACTGGTTCCCTGTTATCTGTGAGATGCAACCCCCCCCCCCCAGTCTCAGGTGATAGGTTACTTAGTGTCTAAGCCTCCTCTAAGCAACCAGATCTCCCTCTCTGTACTGCCTACGTTCTCACTACATAGACTCTATCAGCCAGTCCGACCTACCTATTCCCACCCACTTTTGCCTCCAGACCTTTGCTCATGCTATTCTGTCAACCTGGCATGTTCTTGCCACTCTTTCTTCCACTGGAAAATAAATCTTCAAATGTCAAATGTCACCTCCCCTGTGATGCCTCCTGCAGTCCCTCCAGCAGAAATAATTGCTATCTTCTCTCAGCTCCCCTAGTAAGGCCTGGCTCATGCTGAGAGATATCACTTATCACTTCTTTAAAAGTTAATTACCACATTTCATCCATTCTGAGCTATAGATTTCTATTCATCTCTGGAATCTGGATGCACCTTGCCATAGAAGACATCTTATAATTGGCAGAGTTTCTCTCTCTCTCCCTCTCCCTCTCCCTCTCTCTCTCTCTCTGATGCATAAAATAATGGTGGCTTAGACTCAGTGAAATATAGTCTTAGCATATTCTAGAAAGTCTCTTTGCCTCATTAGTTAGCCACATGCCTGTTTTTTTTTTGTTTGTTTGTTTTTGCCTCAAGGGTTATCACTGGGGTTCAGGTGTTGGCACTATGAATCCACTGTTCCTGGCAGCCATTTTTTTTTTCCATTTTATTGAATAGGACAGACAGAAATTGAGAGAGAAAGGGGAGATAGAAAGGAAGAGAGACACTTGCAGACCTGCTTTGTCACTTGTGAGGCATCCTCTCTTGCAGGTGGGAAGCTAGGAGCTTGAACCCAGAGCCTTGCACGGGTCCCTGTGCTTTGTACTATGTGCACTCAACCCAGTGCACCACTGTTCGCCCCCTGCCCCGAGGTCTCTCTTCATATGTGAGGTCTTAGGTGCACATATAAGACTGAAAAACATGGAAGGGTAGGTGTGCATTAGTTACGATTGCCTCCTGCACATGTTTCTACCAGGAGGAGAGGCCGTGGCAAGGGGAAGGCTTCTCACTGTGGTCTTTGGGAGGTTCCTCACAAGGGAAAGAGGGTGACCTCTTCTTCATACAGCAGAGGACGAGCTAACGGTGTGGGAGAGGACTGGAGTCATCCACAGAGTCTTACTTCTTCCCAGTGACTGGCATAGCTTGGGGGGAAAGTTACACTGACTTAATTTAATGCTGAGTCCTTTATCAACTAAGCAGGCTTCAATTATAACATCCTCTCAATGGGGGAAAATATGATTTTCTTTTCAAGGATCTGATTTATGGCCTGGTTTTCAGAAGCACACTATGACAGGAAGCAGCACATGCTAGCTTGCCAATCTTGTTCCAAGCCTCCGTCTTTGAATAATCGCAGCAAGTCTTTTCATTTTTTTTTTTTTTTTTTTTTTGCTAATGAAATCAGTCATCCCCTCTACCCCGGCCCCCAGCTCAGCTCTATATCACATAAAATAACAAAGGACACAGGAGAGCTGGCATCTGACTTTGGTGCTATTGTATTTGCTCTTTGCCAGTTTCTTCTTATTCCAGCCACTCAAGTTTTACGGCAATTGGGGGAAGCTAGATATGTTCTATTGTTCACATATCTGAACTTTTCAAGTACAGCATACATTGTTAAATGCTTGCATGGTCCACATTGTGAGATTCATGGTCTTGTCTTTCGAGATTTCATCACCTGTGCAAGTGGGCATAAGATCTCTAACTTCAGATAGACCTGTTTCTATGTTTCAAAAGATTTGAGAGTGAGAGATAACTTGCACCTTAGCATACACAAGGCCTTGGGTTCAAGCAATGGCACCATTTGGGAGTGCTCTGAATGGCACTGGGGTAGCTTCATGAATGGTAAACCAGTGGCATGTTCTACTTTCTACCTGCCTACAGATCCCCCCTCAGGGGGGCAGACAGTGGCACACTCGATTAAGCCCACACACTACAGTGAGCAAGGACCCAGGTTCAAGCCTCTGGCCCTTACAGGCAGGGGTAAAGCCTAATAAGTGGGCTTTAAGTTGAAGAAGGGGGCAGGTGTCTCTCTGTCTCTTTTCCTCTCTGTCTTCCCCTTCCTATTTCAACTTCTCTCTGTCTCTGTCTAATAATACAAATAAATAACTTTTTAAATTACAGACCCTCCTCTTAATCCCTCTCTCTCTCTCTCTCTCTCTTTCTCCCCCCCTCTCTCTCCATGCCCTACTTCTGTGCTCCCCTCTCATCGTTGTCTAAATAAAAAGTAGTAGAGGGATTGTTTGGGGGAGGAAGTTTGTTCCTGTCTTTCAGTAGGAATCCTGAACAGAGTAAACAGTTTTCAGGATTTGCTCCAGTTAGAGATATGTTTGAGAAAGAAGCTACTGTCTGTAGGGGGCTTGCTTTCTTTTGGATGGTGTTGCCAGGATTCCAAGGGCAGGAGACTGCCAGGCCGATGAGCATGATAAAGTTCAATTGCACAGCCATCTGGACTCCCTTTGGGGAGTTAACTTGATTGATATCTTTATTTTGTCAGGATCAAGGAAAGCACTTAATTCTTTTATACAGTGTTCATTATCTTTTAGCAAATTAGATGCCTCTGGGAATTTCTAAATTCCATCTCCTTCTTTAAAAAAAAAATGGATACAGTCACTCGCAAATATGATAATGACAAATAAAAGTTTCTTGCTGTCAAGTGCAGTGACCTCCGGTTAACAGGACCGGGGAAGGGAAGGGAACTGAGTGATTTAAAAAAAAAAAAAAAAAGATTTCCCACCCTAAAGCCCTCCACTGTTTGAAGTCTCTTGATCACGGGCATGTAGTCCTTTTATTAAAGAAGAAAGTTTCTTGTATCACTTTAGTCTCTTGATATTGCTTTCAGTTCTTTTTCTTTTTTTTCCCTCTCTCTTGCTTATGTTTTCATTTTTGAAATTTTAGCCAGAAGGATGATTCAGTTCATTATAGAAAATCCCAATGACAACAAAATTTTTTTTTAAAAAAAAAACTATATTCAGTGTCTATGATTTACTATTGCTTTTCCTGTTTTGATTTCCCTTTTTTTTAATCTATGTTCTGATTTGTTTTCAATATTAGATTTAATCTTATAATGGAGACCATGTGAAACCCTTCTGTTTGTAAGATATAGACTGATTTGGAAGGTGGTGAGGGAATCTCTGGGGAGTGTGAAGATGCCACAGGTCTCATTGCAGAGAAAGGCATAGACATGGGGCTTCAGGATTGCCACCCAGATAGATGTCTATTCAGTATAAGTCTGTGTGTAATACCCCGTGCTACACATATTAATATCTACAGTCTCCTGAATGACTCATTCATAATTCCCTATGGTATCATTTGTTTTTATTGACAGTTGGGACTTTATACTTAAGCAATTCCACTGTTCCTTCTATTTTCAGAGAGACACACAGAGGGAAGAGATGACAGCATCGCTCCACTGTTCACAGGGTTTCCGTGCACAGTGTTCTCCTGTGGCAAGGCCTTAAACCTAGGTCCTTGTGCACGATGAAGTAAGTATGTGCTCTCCTGACAGTGCTGTCTTCTGCCCTTGTGGCCACTTGACAGAAGAAGAAATGATTAGAAAGGTTAGAAGATTTTCCAAAGATGGCGCCAGGATGAGTCTGTCCTTAAAGATCAACCAGTGTTTGTTTTTGTTTGTTTGTTTGTTTTGTTTTTGCCTCCATGGTTATCACTGGGACTCAGTGCCTGCACTGCAATCCACTGCTCCCAGCACCCCCACTTTATTGGATAGGACAGAGAGAAATTGAGAGGGAGAGAAAGAGAAAGAGGGAGAGGGACTAGGTGGTAGCGCAATAGGTTAAGAGCACTTGGTGCGATACGCACAGACCTCCATGAGGATCCTGGTTCAAGCCCCTGGCTCCCCACCTGCAGGGGGGGTCGCTTCACAAGTGGTGAAGCAGGTCTGCAGGTGTCTTTCTCTCCCCTTCTCTGTCTTCCCCTCCTCTCTCGACTTCTCTCTGTTCTATCCAACAACAACGACATCAACAACAACAAGGGCAACAAAAGAGAAAAAAAATGGCCTCTAGAAGCAGTGGATTCGTAGTGCAGGCACCGAGTCCCAGCAATAACCCTGGAGGCAAAAATAAATAAATAAAAATGAAAAGTAAAAAAAGATATCAGAATTACTCCCAGAAGGAGACTGGGCAGGGACACACCGGGTTAAGCGAACATATCACTTTATGTAAGGGCCCAGATTCCAGCCCCGGCTCCCCACCTGCAAGAGGTACACATCACAAGCGTTGAAACAGGTCTGCAGGTGTCTGTCTTTCTCTCCCCCTTTCTGCCTCCCCTCCTCTCTTCATTTCTCTCTGTCCTATCCAACAATAATAGTGATGACAACAATAATAATAATGACATCAACAAGGGCAACAAAATGGGAAAAATGGCCTCCAGGAGCAGTGGATTTGTAGTGCAGCCACTGAGCCCCAGCAATAACCCTGGAGGCAAAAAAAAAGAAAGAAAGAAAGAAAGAAAGAAAGAAAGAAAGAAAGAAAGAAAGAAGGAAAGAAATGGCTTCTGGGATTCCTCATGCAGGAATTCCTCATGCAGGTACTGAGTCCCAGCAATAACTCTGGCAGTAAAAAAAAAAAATTACTCCCAGAATATTGGCATCTGGGAAGCCCCCCCCCCCTTAACTTAGCTTCCTCTTTTTAAAATGGGCCAGGTGATCATTTTGCAATTTGTGTGTCTGACTCATGTTTAGCACATTTTTTTAACTGGAAAAGGGGAATGCAAGGCTTCTGTTTTTGGTCTGAAAACCTCAGGGCATGTTACCCTGTTCCCCCTGACCTTCTGACCCTTCTGGCTCTCTTGTGGGGCCACCTTCCTTTAGTGATTGACAAAAGACCAACAGATGCCAAGCCTCTCCAGATACCTCGATTCTCTCACTCTTCCTTCACTGCTCTTTGCCAATTTTTCCCCTCGATAAACAGAGGCAAAGTGGAAGAGAAAGAAAGATACCACAGCGCCAAAACTCCCTCCAGTGTCAGCGGGATGGGTACGCATGTCCCTGCTCCAGCTGGATCACTCAAATGACAGGTGTGCTATCCAGGTGATGCATCTTGCCAGTCCCTCTGCTCTCTTTTTGTGGAAACTGATTCTTGCCAAAAGACTAAGTTTTCAGTTGATGAACATGGTATTATGATCAATGAAAAACTAGTGATTGGTGTCTATTCTGAGGCATTTGTCTTCTGCCCCACTCCATGAGGCTACTGTGAACTCTTCCGGCAGCAATCTCATGCATTTCTTGGTTCATTTTCTCCCTAATTCAGATAGTCAGCTGACAGGTAGGGCTTGTTTCAGCTGTGAAACACCTCTCCTACCTGTGTTTGGGGAGTTTATCCAGGACTATTAATCCCTCCTGGTAATGATCTGTTCTGTATTCACAATGCGCACGACCAGCTCCCTAACCGTTCAACTTGGCACCTTTGTACCCACCAAACAACCCACCCGGAAAGATTTCTCCTCCAACTCTGAGCAGCACCTAGTTTTCAGAGCCCAGATTATTTGATGTTCTTTTGATTTTATAGTGCTTAATTTGAATTTGATTTTATTTGCTTCCAGGATGAACGCTGGGGCCTGGCGCCTGCACCACGAATCCACTGCTCCTTGAGGCCATTTTTCCCATTTTGTTGGATAAGACAGAGAGAAATTGAGAGAGGAGGGGAAGGTAGAGAGGAAAAGAGAAAGATACCTGCAGCCCTGCTTCCTAGATTGTGAAGTGATCCTCTGCATGTGGGGAGACTGGAACTCAAACCGGGATCTTTGAGTGGGTCCTTGCACTTTGTACTGTGAGCGCTTAACCCAGTGTGCCACAGCAGTCACTGCCTTTGTCCGGCACAGAGCAGTGTCCCTAAAAATCTGCCAGACTGCTCTCCAGATGGCTATGCCAATTATACATGGTGACCTTCTTGCCAACACTTAGCACTAGCCAACGTTCTAATTTCTTTTAATTGATGAGTATAAAATGGACTCTTGCTGCCGTGATTGCATTTCTCTCGATTATTGGTGGGTTGAGCAACTCTTCATTCACTGGTCAACCATTCAAGTTGGGGCCTCTCTTAGACTTTCTGCTAGTTGGCAGACATTTCTTGTAAAATTTAGCTAGGATGTCCTATTCAGATATCGCAAAGATCTTGTCCCCGTCACCATCATCGCCATTTCTTTTAAAAGAAATATGTCAGGGGCCTGGCGGTAGCTCAGCAGGTTAAGCGCACGTGGTGCCAAGCACAAGGACAGGCATAAGCATCCCAGTTCAAGCCCCCGGCTCCCCACCTGCAGGGGTGTCATTTCACAGGCGGTGAAGCAGGTCTGCAGGTGTCTGTCTTTCTCTCCCTGTCTCTGTCTTCCCCTCTTCTCTCAATTTCTCTCTGATCTATCCAACAACACCAATGGCAACAAGGGCAACAAAATGGAGGGGAAAATGGCCTCCAGGAGCAGCGGATTCATAGTGTAGGCACCAAGCCCCAGCGATAAGCCTGGAGGCCAAAAAAAAAGGAAGAAAGAAAGAAAGAAATGTGTCTGGGCTGACGAGAAAATTTGCCTGAGATGATGCCTATTTTGTCATGTGTGTGACCTTGGTCAGGCGGCTACCACACTGGGGCAAGTTTGGGGTCTTTAGTATCTTTCCCTCTCTCACTCGGTTGATCTCTCTCTCTCTCTCTCTCTCTCTCTCTCTCTCTTCTCTCCTCCAGGTTTATCACTGGGACTCAGTGCTGGCACTACGAATCCACTGCTTCTGGTGGCCATTTTTTTCCATTTTATTGGATAGAGACAGAGAGAGAGAGGGAGAGAGAGAGAGACACTGAAGATCTGCTTCACCACTTGTGAAACGTCCCTCTTGCAGGCGAGGAGTTGGGGGCTCGAATCCTTGTGCTTTGTACTATGTGCCCTGGACTGGGTGCACCACCGCCCAGCACCCCTTCCTCTCTCTGTGTGAAAAAGTCAGCCTGCTGTGGGGAAGCTCCAGCAATGACAATAAATACTTACCTAGAAATGTTTTTCATGTCATCAAATCTGTCATTACTGCTTTTCTCATTCTCAGCCTTTGGGGCACTCTGAAGCCAGCCCTCACTTAGCAGCTCTATGACCCTGGGCAGGTCCTGTTCACACTTCCTTGGTTTCCTGGACTACAGAGCTATAAAAGCATCTTACTAGAAAGCTGGAGGAAGAAACTTGGTCTTATCTTCGACTTTCCTACAGGGCCCAATTTCGAGCTCTTATTTCAGGGAAATGCTCTCTGCTCCACTCCCTCCCCAGGCTGATTGTTCACCTCTAAAGAAGGCTTTGTTTTTCTGGGGCATTAACTTCCCAGAGAACATACTAGACGTTGTCTTCACAAACAACACCAAGGTTGAAAATAGCACGGCAGAATACACAAGACGGAGACATGTTACGTATGAAGTTGGTCTCCAGACCAGGCACCTCTCAGGAAATGACCAGAAATGAATGAGAATGAAATGTTGGAAGGTGGCATTGCTCAGTTCTCACTGTCCTCAGGTGTCAGGTCTCAAGGAAATAAATCTGTGTCGTGTTCCCATAATCTCTTTAGAGAAAGTAATGCCTATCACGGAGAAACAGAGTTACGTAGCCCTTGTGAAATCCCAGTCTGACAGGCAACTCATAAGTGATTTTTTTTTTTTCCCCTTGTCTCACTGCTTTAAGCTGCCATTCACCATGTCCTGGAAAATAAGACTTCGGACAATCTGTGCCCCTGTCCCAAGAAGTTTCAACCAGTGGTACATCTGGTTAAGTGACCACAGCAAAGATCCA